>NC_134356.1:258416248-259048748 GCF_048569485.1 Anomaloglossus baeobatrachus
AATACAAACAGGCTGAGCATGCTCACTAGGCAAAACACCGGGCTTAAACTCTGGCTGGGGTAAATCGGCGCACGCATGCGCACTAGCCGCCTCTCCACACTTAGACGTGGTGGAAGGAACAGCCAACTGGACGACCCGAGGCACGGCCAAGAACGGCAGCCGCCACCTGGGCGCAACAGGAACCGCAGCAGGCTGCTTGTGGCTATGGCGGCGCCGGTTCGTAACACCGTGTTTTTTTGCCTCCATGCATAACGCCTTTTTGTATGACCAAACAACTGAATATTTGTTTCATCAGTCCACAGGACCTTCTTCCAAAATGTAACTGGCTTGTCCAAATGTGCTTTTGCATACCTTAGGCGACTCTGTTTGTGGCGTGCTTGCAGAAATGGCTTCTTTCGCATCACTCTCCCATACAGCTTCTCCTTGTGAAACGTGCGCTGTATTGTTGACCGATGCACATTGACACCATCTGCAGCAAGATGATGCTGCAGGTCTTTGGAGGTGGTCTGTGGATTGTCCTTGACTGTTCTCACCATTCTTCTTCCCTGCCTTTCTGATATTTTTCTTGGCCTGCCACTTCTGGGCTTAACAAGAACTGTACCTGTGTTCTTCCATTTCCTTACTATGTTCCTCACAGTAGAAACTGAAAGTTTAAATCTCTGAGCCAACTTTTTGTATCCTTCCCCTGAACAACTATGTTGAATAATCTTTGTTTTCAGATCATTTGAGAGTTGTTTTGAGGAGCCCATAATGACACTCTTCATAGGAGATTCAAATAGGAGAACAACTTGCAAGTGGCCACCTTAAATAACTTTTCTCATGATTGGATACACCTGCCTATGAAGTTCAAAGCTCAATGAGGTTACAAAACCAATTTAGTGCTTTAGTAAGTCAGTAAAATGTAGTTAGGAGTGTTCAAATCAAGAAATTGATAAGGGTGCCCATACTTTTGCACTGGTCAAATTTTGATAAAATGCGGAGTGCACATTTTGTGTTAGTACAATAAATATCATTTCAATCCAGAAATATTGCTGAGTCCATCAGTTATTAGATATATGAAACTAAAATAGTTGTTGCAAGAACCCATATTGTTATAAAGAAAAAAGGTTAACATTAATAGCGGTGCCCAAACTTTTTCATATGACTGTATCTATAGATGGGGGACCCTACGCCAATTGTTTTCTTTATTTATTTTATACCATGATAGAGACCCGCTGACAGTGTCTGTGATTCCAACCCATCACATACTCTGTGTGGGGGCGAGGTCTGACAGCAGCCAATCAAAGATGCCGGTGAGTGGGTAAAGCAATGAATACGTATGAGGAATAATCAGCGGCCCCGGAAGAACAGCTTTGGGAGCAGGCACAGCTGCAGGAGGATATACGGCCACAATGGAGACTGGATAAAAATGTTCTGCTTTATTTTCTTTCTTTTACAACCCCCCTACACCATTTTACAACACATCAGTTTGGCCTCTTATTGAGTTTAATGGGTTCGGTATGTTAACCGATCTGTCGTTGAACAGGTGGGAGAACACTAGGAAGCTGGGTAAAGATTGGTGAACCGAACTTTGAAAGGTTTGCTAATCTCTACCTATTAGTCATGTTGATTAGAAAAGATCCTAAGGGTCGACCTTTGACACCGGACATGCGGGGTCCTGCACGCTAGAGGACTGGTTGCAACTTCATCCCCAGAAGAGTAGTTGAGTCTGGACGGTCAGTGTGGCGTCCGATTTCCTGGATAGAATGCCCAACAAATTGCCTTGCGAGACAGAAGGTCAGTGGGCTCTTAAAGGAGACGAGTAGGTCCTGGTCAGAAGCATGGGCGAAGGAGTGTCGGAATAAGCCCCTTCAATAGCGTAAGCTAAATCTCTGTGGGTGGGACGGAGTTGGCTGAAAGGACTTTTTGAACTGCCAGTAAAGTATGACGTCAAACAGTAAAATGAGGGGTGTAGTAGCATTTAAAGAGGTGCCGGGAAAGCAGTTGGCTGGTAAATTGAATTATAAAATGGATCTTAGAGGGAACCCCATCTGGGTCAGAATCGGTGCCCGTGTAATGCGGAAGTTATCTAGTTGTTGGTTGAAAGTAAAGTTCCACTGGTTAAAAGAAGCACATCAGTGTCAGATTTATTGTCTGAACTGTTGCGAAAGCATCCCTGCAGTGGAGGGGCGACCGGGACGCAAGGGGTTACCGAATGGCTGCAATGTGGCTTGGAAGCCTCTGTATGCACGACTACTACTGCCTCCCCTAGACACTCTACACAAGCTCCTATTTTCTTCAAGTTCGTTCAATACTTTGTGCTAGTGTGGTAGAAGAATTGACATTTTTATAGAGTTTTGTTGCTAATGGGTAGTCTCACCAAATATTAATTTCATTTCTATTTATATTTTGTTTATTCACTTTGCATTTTGTTAATTGAGAAAAACAATAAACACTTCTATTTTTTAAATTTTCTATATTTAAAAGCATTTTTCCCCACTGGCCTAACAGTTTTGCATAGTACGTTATATCTATCAAGGAACTGTTACGAATGCTCATTACAGATATATTATATATTTGAACAAAACCTGGACATCAGTAGATGGCCAATTAAAGGAGTGACAAAAATTATAGTAAAATACCAATCTTTATTTATATTCGTTAAAACACTAAAATATAGCATAAAGGTAGCGAAAATAGATAGAGAGACACAGACAGTTAATATATTGAGTCCCAATAAATAATCAAGAGAATTTTTTGTAAATCTGGGACATACATATCAGAAACACCAGGTAGATGTATATTAACCCTGAGCCAAAAAACCATTCATTGAGGGCAGGTGCGATTCTGTGGTTCTATCTGCGCTACTAGTAATGCATCGTGAAATGGTTAATTTTTACTGATGAGTGCCCCATCCACAATCTCATACACATGCAAATAAATATAAAACAGTATATGGATGTAGGGTTCCTCACACAGGAAAAAGGGCATCAATGCCTAGTATATGCATAAGAAGCGCAGAAGGAAAGCACAGAGAGGCACAAGTGATTAAACGTTCACAGTGTGGAAGAGGCAAACAGGACAGTATAATAAACATTCAAATTACATCACCTGGGGACTGATGAACTGCTGTGACCCTCATACTCCGACACGTGTTTCGCAATAGCTTTTTCGAGGAGCGTGGATATATATATATATATATATATATATATATATATATACAGTGCCTACAAGTAGTATTCAACCCCCTGCAGATTTAGCAGGTTTGATAAGATGCAAATAAGTTAGAGCCTGCAAACTTCAAACAAGAGCAGGATTTATTAACAGATGCATGAATCTTACAAACCAACAAGTTATGTTGCTCAGTTAACTTTTAATAAATTTTCAACATAAAAGTATGGGTCAATTATTATTCAACCCCTAGGTTTAATATTTTGTGGAATAACCCTTGTTTGCAATTACAGCTAATACTCGTCTTTTATAAGACCTTAACCCAATTGAAAACTTGTGGAAGGAGCTCAAGATTAAAGTCCACATGAGACACCCAAAGAACCTAGATAACTTGGAGAAGATCTGCATGGAGGAGTGGGCCAAGATAACTCCAGAGACCTGTGCCAGCCTGATCAGGTCTTATAAAAGACGATTATTAGCTGTAATTGCAAACAAGGGTTATTCCACAAAATATTAAACCTAGGGGTTGAATAATAATTGACCCACACTTTTATATATATTGTGGTAGTGCCACTCTCTCAGCAGTAGGAGATGGATGCAGGAACACCTTGCGTGTCGATTTTCACCTGGTTTATTATCAGTAGCCACAATCTATTTACAAAATCAGAACTACTTCCTTCAGCACAGGAAGTTACAGAGCACACTGAGTGTGTCCAGAGGCTTGGCTTTTACCTCTGGGACCACACCCCGAGGTGGAGATATGGTGAACAGCCACCCCACCCATCTCTTTAGCTGTCCACAACAAACCCGGCCCAGGTAATACAAATTAATCTTCTCAGCACCTAATGTGCTGGAGTACTACATCCGGGTTCACGTCACTGATTGCAGCAGTCGCAGCGACACATATCTCCCCTCGTGTACATCACCAGTGATCACATCACATATTCCCCCCCTCTGCCCAAAGCCGGGGGCATGGGCACCATCAACCACTAAACAGGGGAGCAGCGACAGGGCATCTGCATTCCCATGTAACTTCCCCGGCCAGTTCTCTACATGGAAGGCAAAGTCTTGAAGGTCTAGAAAACACCTGGTCACCCCAGCATTCTTTCCCTGTCTACTTCTCAACCATGTTAGTGGCGCATGATCAGACACTAGCCTGAATTTACGGCCTAGCAGGTTGTATTTTAGAGAGTCCACTGCCCACCTAATGGCCAGGCATTCCTTTTCCACAATGGCATAGTTTTTCTCACAAGAGGAGAGTTTCCTACTCAGGTAAAGCACTGGATGTTCCTCGCCATTTATTTCCTGCGACAGCACAGCTCCCAACCCGACCTACGAAGCATCAGTCTGAAGCACAAACTCCTTTGTAAAGTCAGGTGCCACCAGGACTGGCTGCCGACACAGAGCAGACTTCAAGTCCTGGAACGCCATCTCCGCCTCAGAGGTCCACTTGGCCACCGATGGCTTCACACCCCTGAGGAGATCAGTCAGCGGAGCGGCCCTCATAGCAAACTTCGGTACAAACCGGCGGTAGTATCCGACGATTCCCAGAATTTCCCTAACCTGCTTTTTAGAGAGTGGTCATGGCCAATTCTGAATCGCCTCCACTTTATTCACTTGTGGCTTGATTGCCCTACCGACAACATAGCCCAGGTACCTGATCTCCTCCTTCCCTATGGCACACTTCTTTGGGTTTATGGTAAACCGCGCCTTCCTCAATGGATCCAGCACCACCTGCACCCTCTGTAGATGACTCCCCCAATCCGGGGTGAACATCACAATATCATCCAGATAAGCTGCGGCATACCTCTGATGAGAAACTAGGATCCGGTCCATGGCCCTCTGGAAGGTGGCTGAGGCTCCCTGCAACCCAAACGGCATCCTAGTGTACTGGAAACATCCGTCAGGTGTAGAGAAAGCCGTCTTCTCCTTGGTCGCTTGAGACAGGGGTATTTGCCAGTACCCTTTTGTCAGGTCAAGGGTGGTAATATACCTGGCTGGCCCAAGCCTTTTAATGAGCTCATCAACTCAAGGCATCGAATAAGTGACAAATTTTGAGACTTCATTTAACTTGCGGTAGTCATTGCAAAATCGCCATTCTCCATCCGGCTTTGGCACAAGGACGATAGGACTAGACCAGCCACTTCTTGATTCCTCAATCACGCCGAGGCTCAGCATCCTCTTCACCTCTTTTGAGATCACTTCTCGGCGGGCTTCGGGGATCCGGTACGGCTTCAAATGTACTCTCACGTATGGTTCCGTCAGAACTTCATGTTCCACAACCTGTGTACACCCCGGCAATTCTGAAAAGAGATCTCGATTTTGCTAAAGCAACTCTCGACACTGCTGCTTGTGGGCCCTTGACAGCGTCTCTACCACTGTGACGTCCTTGATATCAGCATCCACCTTGGCAGCTAGACACGGAGCTTCCACCACTTCCCTATCTCGCCATGGCTTAATAAGTTTAATATGGTACACCTGGTAGGGCTTCCTTCTACCCGGTTGGTGGATCTTATAATTCATCTCTCCCAGTTTCTCGACCACGTCATAGGGTCCCTGCCACTTGGCCAGAAATTTACTTTCCACAGTAGGGATCAACACCAACACACGGTCACCAGGGCTGAACTGTCTCACCCTGGCAGAGCGATTATATACTCTCGCCTGTGCCTCTTGAGCTCGGAGAAGACTCTTTCACAATGTGTATCACCTATGCCATCCTCTCTTGCATTTGGGCCACATGCTCAATGACACTCCTATGGGGGGGGTAACCACTGCTTCCCAGGTTTCTTTGGCTATGTCAAGCAAGCCTCGGGGATGTTGACCATATAAAAGTTCAAAGGGAGTGAACCCGGTAGAGGCTTGTGGAACTTCCCTATTAGAAAAGAGCAAGTATGGAAGCAGGCAATCCCAATCTCGGCCATCCTTCTCCAGGACCTTCTTAAGCATGGACTTTAAGGTCTTATTGAATCTCTCCACAAGGCCGTCTGTCTGCGGGTGATAGACTGAAGTCTTCAGTTGTGTAATCCACAGCACCTTACACATTTCCCTCAAGACTTTCGACATAAAGGGGGCCCCTTGGTCTGTCAGGATCTCCTTTGGCAGTCCGGTCCGAGAGAAGATATGGACCAGCTCCCTGGCTATATTCTTAGAGGAACAATTCCTTAATGGTACCGCCCTAAGGGAATTGAGTCACATAGTCCAGAACCACTAAGATATACTGGTGCCCTCTAGCGGATTTTACCAGGGGGCCCACAAGATCCATGGCAATACGGTAAAACGGGACCTCTATTTTAGGTAATGGCACAAGGGGACTTCGAAAGTGTGAAACTGGTGCAGTTAGCTGGCAGGTGGGACAGGATCTACAATAATTGAGAATCTCTCGATGACACCCCGGCCAGTAGAACCTCTGAAGAATCCGCTCCTGTGTTTTATCTACCCCCAAGACATGAGAAGGGGCCATGTCTAACACCCGGCGTCTATAAGGCCCTGGTACCAATAGTTGCTCAATTATCTCACCTCTCAACTGGGTAACCTGATATAATAATTCCCCATTTACTGCAAAGTGAGGGAATCTGGTGTCAGCCCCCGGCTCTTGAGCAACCCCGTTTATGACAGTCACATTTTCAAATGCCCCCTTTAGTGTCAGGTCCCTCATTTGCACAGTCCCAAAGTTCCCTTCGGAAACTGCCAACTCTGGCATGTCAACCTCCTGGGACCCGGTCCTTGTCCTTATCACCCACCAACACACATAGGGGGAATTCGACACACATAGGGGGAATTCGTTCGCCTTCGACTGAAATTAAGTCTTATCATTGAGGACTAACTGTCCTTTATCTGAGACACAGGGTTCCACCCCTTTACTCCACAACTCCCAGAACAAAGCAAAGTCTCGCCCTATATATTACTGAGTGCAACAGATCTTTTACATCTCCAACCTCATGAGACTCTGACCCACTAGTTGTTTTTATAGTCACAGCAGCCACAGGGTAGTCCTTGGCATCCCCATGAATACAGCGGATGCCCTCCCTCTTCCCAGGAATCAGCTGGTGTGGAAGTGTGTGCCTCACGAGGGTCACCAAACTCCCGGAGTCTAACAGTCCCACTATTCTGGTACCATTTATTTCTACAAGACAAGCCTGTGGCCCCTCACTGGGTTGACTGTCCACACTGCAGGCTGGGTATAATAATAATAATAATAATAGGAAGAGCGCCGACCCATGCTGCAGTCCATCGTCTCGGTGGTCAAGGGACAACGGGCAGCAATGTGACCCGGTCCCTGGCACCTCCAACAGATAATATTGCTGACTGGGGTTTTTTGCATGCCTCCACTTGCCACTTGGGACCTTGGATTCCGCCCCCTGTGGCTCTTGTACGCTTCTTTTGGGTGTCGCTCCCTGAAGAAACCCCTCAATAGGGAAATGGTAAGTCCCATGGCTTTCCCCGGGAATGCTCTACCACCTGGTACCTCTCCACCAGTCCAACCAGGTCGTCAGCATTCAAGGGGTTTCCCTGGGCAACCCAAGTCTGCACTGTCTTCGGAAAGGAGTGAATAAACCTGTCCATTACGACCTGCTCCACCATCTGCGCTGGGGTGGAGGACTCTGGCTACAACCATTTTTGTACCAGATGCAATAAATCAAACATTTGTGAGCAAGGGGGTTTGTCGCCATGATATGCACACTGGTAGACCCGTTGTGCCCTAACAGTCATAGTCACACCCAGGCGTGCCACAATTTCAGCCTTTAGTTTGTCATACTCCTTAGCATCCTGTAAAGCAAGATCATAATAGGCTTTTTGTGGCTCTCCACTTAAATGTGGCGCCAATACCTCCGCTCACTGCTCCGGTGGGAGGTTTTCTCGTTCAGCAACTCTCTCAAACACAGTCAAGAAGGCCTCAACATCATCCCCCGGAGTCATCTTTTGCATAGCTCGCCTTTCCGCCTTCCAGGCGTTAGCATCATCACCTAGACTGGTCGCTATGCCACGGATTACCTTTGCTAGGATGTCTATCTGCTTCTGCTGTTGCTACTATTGCTTCTGCAGCTGCTGGATCAACAGCTTGTTCATGTCTTGCTGGGCTAGCTGTCGCTGCTGTATAAACAACCTGTTCATCTCTTGCTGGGCCTGCTGCTGTTGTTGTTGAGCTTGCTCCAGGTGCTTAATCAGATCCTCCATGGTGTCTGACCGTGTTCTGTGGCTCATGGCTGCCTTCACCCAGGACATCCAGCTCCTCTATAGCAGGTATAAACGGCCCCGGGATGCCTGTCCGCAGTCTGCACCACTTGAGCCACTCTCTCAGCAGTAGGAGATGGAGGCAGGAACATCTTACGTGTCGATTTTCACCTAGTTTATTATCAGTAGCCATAATCCATTTACAAAAACAGAACTACTTCCTTCAGCACAGGAAGTTACAGAGCACACTGAGTGTGTCCAGAGGCTTGGCTTTTACCTCTGGGACCACACCCCGAGGTGGAGATATGGTGAACAGCCATCCCACCCATCTCTTTAACTGTCCACAACAAACCTGGCCCAGGTAATACAAAGTAAGCCTCTCAGCACCTAATGTGCTGGAGTACTACTTCCGGGTTCAACAGCTGACATGTGTGCCTGCAAGTTACGATTGGAATCGCATTCCACCTGCAACTTCTAACCCCTTACATCTCGCGGTCAAAGTCTGGCAGCGAGATGTATATGTGAAGGGCCATTACTTTTACTTACCGCCGCCCCCACCGGACGTCACATGCGTGATCACATGACTTTCGGTGGTTGCCAAGGTAGCACAGGGTCATGTGATGACGCCTGTAGCTAACATGAGTCACTTTCTCTCAGTGCCGGCATAGTGCTAGCACTGAGAGTAAGGCTGGACTCACACGAACGTATTAAAAAACGGTCCCATTCTCGTTTGCGAGAGTCGGACAAATTTTTCCCACTTGTCATCAGTGTGCACTCAGTGTGCTGTCAGTATGCTGTCAGTATACAATCCGTTTTTTTGCACAGCAGCTGTTACTCATTTACAGTCATGTACAGGAGAATTTACAGTGTTCTGTGCTACATGATAGGATTGTATTTAGAGAAACGGATGTCACTAGGATGATCCGTGTGCCGTCCGTGTGACATCCGATTTTTCCTCGCACCCATTGACTTGTATTGGCGAGTCTCGGACGTTTTCTGGATCAAATCGCAGCATGCTGCCGCTTTTCTCGCATCCAGAATCTGGATGCAAGAAAAGCTGACCAACAGCTCTCCCTCATTGACTAGTATTGGTCCGAGTGCAATGCGAGAATTTCTCGCATTGCTCTCATCCATTTTTGTCGCTTGTGTGAGCGTACCCTAAAGCAGCATATCTGCAGATCTTAGCTCTGTAGCTCTGATCTGGAGATATGGCAGAGCGATCAGATTGCTGATCGCTATAGCCCCCTATAAAAAAAACAAAAACCTAAAAGTTCAAATCACCCCCCTTTCGTCCCATTGAAAATTAAAAGGTTAAAAAAATAAAAAATATACACATATTTGATCTTGCCGCCTTCAGAAATGCCCTATCTATCAAAATGTAAAATCAATAAATTTGATCAGTAAATGGCATAACGGCAAAAAAATTCCAAACGCCAAAATTACGTTTTTTGGTCGCCGCAAGTTTTGCGCAAAATGCAATAACAAGCGATAAAAACGTAGCATTTGTGCAAAAATAATACCATTAGAAACGTCAGCTCGAGACGCAAAAAATAAGCCATCACTGAGCCATAGATCCAAAAATGAGAACACTACGGGTTTCGGAAAATGGCACAAAACGTGCACCACTTTCATTGGACAAACTTGTGAATTTTTTTTAACCCCTTAGATACAAGTAAACCTATACATGTTTGGTGTCTACAAACTTGCACCAACCTCAGGCATCACAGCGACACATAAGTTTTACCACATAGTGAACACAGTGAATAAAATATCCCAAGAACTATTGTGCAATCACACTTTTTTGCAGTTTTTCCACACTTGGAATTTTTTTGCTGTTTTCCAGTACACTATATGGTAAAATTTATGGTTTCATTTAAAAGTACAACTCGTCCCGCAAAAAACAAGCCCTCATATGGCAAGATTGACAGAAAAATTAAAAAGTTACGGCTCTCGGAAGAAGGGGAGCAAAAAAACCCACGCAAAAACGGAAAATGCCCTGGGGTTGAAGGGGTTAAAAATGTTTTAGAATATTTGCCGCATTCATATTTTTGTTTTAATTTTGGTTATCCATACACAGGTCATTTTGTATTTTTTTTTACTGTTTTCTTTTCAACTTTATTAATCATAGACAACAAATCCAGGTAAATCAGATTTAACGAGTATAAAAATGAATGTGCCTGTAGTCTAATTAGTTCTGATTACATTATATATAAGTACTTCTGTGGAAACCTGGGTAACTTGATATCCAGTTTCATTAGAGATGAGGGAATCCCTTGATCTAGTAAGACACCTGCAGGCTCTAGACAGAAAATGATTAATATTTGCTACTTGCTACTTTCTTTTAGTATAAAATGCGTTTAAAGTAAAGTAAGAATCAAAATTCCCCTAACCTTCCATGATTGAATATAGCTCATGCCTGAAGAAAACTTAAAGCTTTTGAAATGCTGCAGTATCAAAAAAGTTTTTTTTTTTTAAAACACATTAATTATTAATTAATTAATTCTGGGATTTCTTTACACTGTTCTTATGAAGTCGGTTTGTTTTCATACTTTTTAAACAAATAAATAATAATAATAATAATTTAATTAATAAATTTCATTCTAATTTAAAACACATAATCATGTGTTGGAATGGGCCAATCAAAGTTGAGACCGAAATCCCATTGAAAATCTGTGGCTAAACTTGAAAATTGCTGTTCACAGATGCTCTACATCCAATACCTAGCTATTTTTGCAAACAAGAATTGGACAAAAATGTCAAAATCTAGATGAGCACATCTATTAGACACATACCCCTAAATACTTGCAGCAGTAATTGCAGCTAAAGGTGTTTGTTACGGTCACCAAGGGACGGTGACCATCCGGGAGTGAACCCACTGGACCATATACCGGACTCCCATGAAGAAGCAACCAGAAGCAAACCCCTATATAGGTACTGTGTGGCACTCCAACAGAAGGCCTAAATGCATGGCAACTAGGGACTAGAGGAGATGGACGGGTATAGTTTCAATGTCCATGATGTGGCAGCACAGAGATGACAGCTTAGCTGTGGTGCAAAGATGGCACAGATGAGACAATATTGTGGTGACTCAGATGTTACGGCACTGTGATGATCGATCAGACGTGGCGGCACTCTGTGATGGCACGGACGTGATGGCACAGTGGTGATCTTTCAGACATGGCGGCACTCTGGTAATGGTGGAGAGCCGTATCTAGGCCGAGACAGAGGTTAGAAATATGAGACTTGTACAAAGACACAACAGCAGGGCTAGACACAGTAACATATGGGGACCTGAGAACTAAAAATGCACTAACAGGTAATGTTGCTCTGGCGCCTCCTATAGGGGAAGGCGGTCTTAATACTTTTGGCAATAGGTGAATTCTGGGATCACGTCCAGATAATAGGATGCCCTTAAAAAGGGGCGTGGCCACACACGCAGCCTACTGGTACTCACACTCACGTGGCCTGAAAGCAGGAGGAGAATGTGGCAGGCTCTGTGGAAGGAGAGGAGGTTGTGGAGCCGCTGGGCTGGTGAGATAGAGGACACCCAGCCTGGGAGCAAGGATGTGTGTAAATACTGAGCTGGCACTGGGCAGGTAAGAAGGAGGGCGCCCCTGCCAAAGCCTGGGAATGAGGATGCGTGGAGATACCACGCTGGGACCGGGGACTGGGTGGTACAGTGGTTAACAAAGTATTAACTCAGGGAGGGGTGAATACAAATACAAAATCACAATTTTCAGATTTATATTTTTAAAATATTTTGAAAACCATTTCCTTTATACTTCTCAAATACTTGCTACTTAGCTTTGGTATATTACAAAAAATCCCAATAAAATGCATGTAAGTTTGTGGGTGTATTATGAAGTGATATAGAAATGTCACGGGGCATAAATACATTTTCAAGACACTGAATATAAAGAAAATGTAAAGAAACATTTAGAAAAAAGTCAAGTTATCAAATAATTATATTGTGAATGCTGTACGTTACCAAACAGTTGGTTTGTCCTTCACGATCAACACATGTAGGTTGATGTGAAAATATACTGATCCTAAATTTGAAATTGATTACTGATTTGTTCAGCCATTGTGATATGCTACTTTGACTAATACAGCTTGAGAAAGAATCAAAATATAAAATCATGGTTGTATGATGTTAGCTGTGCTCATTGAATTATTCACCATTCTGTTATTTGTAAGCCTATGGCTGGAATTGATAATGATAAAATCCCAGTATATACTTTACTAATAAATGTGACTAATAAGACAATCTAATAATGAAAGAACACTAGATACACAATTCTACTGTTTCTGCCTTCTCCTCTCATATAGGGTCTCAAAATCCTTATATTTGAGAGCTTTATTACCAGGTAATGCTAACTAAATGCCATCATAATCAATGAATAGATTAAATGGAAACTATGAGAGGCAATATGCACCCAGAACCACAAGCAGTTCTGGGTGCATATTGATAATACCTGCCTAACTGTCCATGTATCTAGTATCATATGTGACGCCCTGGGCAAGCCAGGGGTCACAGGTCATCACACCACCACACCCTACACCCCAGTTAGGCACATACAGCTACCCAAAAATCCTTGTTGCATTCCTCCAGAGGCTGATGTTCACACCGGGGGGTGGGCCAGGCGGTTGGCTTCGCCCACCGAGGAGTTCACAGCTCTGGAGGCGGGAAGAACCAGGCAGTCAGCTCAGGGAAGAGCTTGAGAGCAGATTAGCTCAGGGGAGCTTGAGTGAGCAGTTAGAGTTTAGAGGTGAAAGTGAAAGGAAGGAAGTGAAGTGGTAGAGGAGCAAAGGAGAAAACTGGAGAAAAGGAGTAAAAGTGACAGTAAGAAAGCCTGAAGCTGGTCCGGGTGTGTGCCCCGGACTGAGACAGCAAGGTCAGCAGACGGCGGTGATTGTCTGGAAGGGTGGCTGCTCGGAGGTTCCTGGAAGGACCGCGGACGGGTGGTGACCCGGCGGTCTGGAGCAGTGTACAAAGAACAGTCAGCACCAGGGCAGGGGCCTCTCGGACCCCGGCAAGGCTAAGAGTCGCCACAATTTGCCAAATCCGTCAGTGAAGGGGACGTCTGTCTCCCAACAACCAAGTCCCGATTGAAGGCAACAGCCCAACCATTAAAGTAGAGACACCGCCACCGCCAGGGCACCAGTTTCTAAGGGCCAGCGCCTGCGGGCAAAGAGTAGAGCTCCTCCGGTCCAGCTTGAAGCCGGGGAGCGGGTTACCGGTGGGAACCCATCGAAACCATCAACAACATTAGGTGCAGGAAAAGGGATATCACCATCACCTACTGGGGAAGCAAGTGCAGCCGTCCGTGGGAACCGTCTTTCCAGCCGTGTGTTTTACCGAGAACTGTGTCATCGTCTCAGGCTGAGTGAGTACCACAGTGCCGCAAGGCACAGCGCTGCCCCCGCGTCCCTGCGCCCACCAGGCCCTGCATCTCCCACCTCATCACTGGGCCCTGGGATCACCAACCCCTACCCACGGAGGGGCAACACAACAACTTGCTGCTTCACACCATCACTCCCGGGATCCCCACACAGAGCAGCGGTGGTGTCAACAACTCACCACAACCGTGGGTGGCGTCACGGACAATAGACTATATCCCAAAACTCCAATCCCCCTTTCACTCACGGGTGAGGAGCGCCGCTCGAGAACCCCCGGGATCCGGCCCACCGCTCGAGCCACCACTGAGCAGCAGCAGCCGGACCCGAGCAGAGGGGTGAGCGCAGTGCTGACACCCTCCTCCCCGCCTGCGACAATTTGGCGTCACGAACAGGATCTTACCGCTCTGCCGTCTGGTAGAGGTGCGCCTTGTTACCGCCGGAGGTGTCCGGCAGGAAAATTTCAGAAGCCGCCATCTTTGGCGCGAAAAGTCCCCGCTCGAGCGTCTTCTCGAGTAGCAGAGGCGCGAAGGCCAAAACCCCGCCCCGAAAGAGGAGTGGCTGAAGAGAAGCTAAGGGGGACGCGATGGCGGCTGGCTGCATGTGAGCGCAGCTATAAAAGCAGGGACGCCAGGACTCTGCAGCAATACTGGGTTCCTGGAAGGCACGATTGCCAAGATGTACAACCCAACTCCCAACGAGGAAGCCCCCGCGCCCGGCACGGCGACGTGGTTGAGGGACCGGACTGTCCCGCTGAGTAATCGTCTGCAGGCCCATATGCAACTCCTCCTGGAGGAGTGGGAGACCGACATGGCGGACGAGGTGGCTGCTATGTGGAGACGCGAGGTTGAAGAGGAGTTGGAGGAGCGGGTAAGCGACCCACGCCCCTGTATTCCTAAGGGATTGGCCGTTGGAGCTGAGGGGCCCGGCCGGCTTCCGCTCACCCTGCCTCTCTCCCCGCTACCCGTGATAGCTGCTGCCGCCCCGCCATTAGGCCCGCTACCTGCCCAACCGGTAGCGATACCATGCCCAGCCGCTCCGGCGGACCAGCCGGCTGCAGACGTCCAGGACGGCTCTGAAGTGCACCAGGGGGAACCGCGAGGACCGCGGCCCCTTAACAGCATGGTGCCAGAAGTCCCAGTAGAGACTGTGCCAGACCCTGAGCCCGAGACCATGGCCTGGATGAAGGCCCGGGTGATGCAATTCCACTAGCGTCGGCAGGATCAGATCTTCCGGATGATGGAGCAGTGGACCAACGAGGTGGAGGAGCTGCTTACAACTGCCCCGATGTACGGGGGGGAAATGGATGTAGCAGAACCGACTGGTGACCCACGTCCCTATGTCCTACCAGGACCGGCCGCTGCGGCTGAGGGGCCCGGCCTAGTCTCGGCCTATGCATCACCCTTGCCGTTACTTATGGGGCACCTCAGTATAAGCTCGCCTGATCTGCTGCTCTGTGCTACCGCAGAAGGGTCTGAAATGCTGGATGCTGGAGGCCAGGAGGCTGCGACAGCTGGCGGCAACCCGCCTGATGCAGGAACAAGAGATGACGACTCTTGCCCCAGCCCCGGGTCCGCTGTTGAGTTTGCAGAAGCAAGTGAGCGTTCCCGCTATGTAGGAGACCCTGTGGTTGTCCATACCCCGCGTACCGGTGGAAATGGGTACCGGGTACTCCTGTCACAGCAGGCATCTCAGTGCATGTTTGATATGCTGGTGGCAAAGGATGGGCCCGCCTCAGCAGAAGAATCTGAGTAAGGGCAGCGGAGCACCGTTGTCCAGTCCCCATTGGGACCACCACTGAGTTTATGTTTGAAAGTTTTGAAAAGTTTGTTGAAAAAATGATGGAAGCAATGATAACTGAAGAAGTAACCTGATTGACCGTGATTGGGAAAACCGGCCGTTGCCGTCACCGATGTCCCCGTGGGGACCGTTTAAAAAGTTAGCATGGAGGACTTTCCATGGACAAGCCCGTGAACTTGCAGGGCAACCACAAACATTAGTGGCTTGTAAATAAGTTGTTTACCGTTACCGTTTTCCGCATTGCCGCCTCTGGAGATGCAGGTTGGAGGGAGGGCCCTCAGCAGAGCAGGCTGGGACCCAGCCACCACAGGAACCGGTGGCTACCATCTGGAGGGGAAGGACAGATCCCGCTCGGGTAACTTGTGCTGGACTTGGGTCAAGGGGTGCTGCCTGGGTTTTAGGGGCAGCATCAGGGCCAGGTTGCTTGGGTGGGAGAGAGCGGAAACCGTAACCGTAAACCGTTTTGCAACGTTTAAGTAAAGTGCCTCCCGTTATGGGAAGAAGTAATAAAAATGTATATATGTTACCGTTTTACTTTTATATATTTTCAGAAAAATAAAACCGGTGTTGGGCGGGCAGACCGCGGATGGTCTGCATTTTGCTAAGGGGGAATGTGACGCCCTGGGCAAGCCAGGGGTCACAGGTCATCACACCACCACACCCTACACCCCAGTTAGCCACATACAGCTACCTAAAAATCCTTGTTGCCTTCCTCCAGAGGCTGATGTTCACACCAGGGGGTGGGCCAGGCGGTTGGCTTCGCCCACCGAGGAGTTCACAGCTCTGGAGGCGGGAAGAACCAGGCAGTCAGCTCAGGGAAGAGCTTGAGAGCAGATTAGCTCAGGGGAGCTTGAGTGAGCAGTTAGAGTTTAGAGGTGAAAGTGAAAGGAAGGAAGTGAAGTGGTAGAGGAGCAAAGGAGAAAACTGGAGAAAAGGAGTAAAAGTGACAGTAAGAAAGCCTGAAGCTGGTCCGGGTGTGTGCCCCGGACTGAGACAGCAAGGTCAGCAGACGGCGGTGATTGTCTGGAAGGGTGGCTGCTCGGAGGTTCCTGGAAGGACCGCGGACGGGTGGTGACCCGGCGGTCTGGAGCAGTGTACAAAGAACAGTCAGCACCAGGGCAGGGGCCTCTCGGACCCCGGCAAGGCTAGGAGTCGCCACAATTTGCCAAATCCGTCAGTGAAGGGGACGTCTGTCTCCCAACAACCAAGTCCCGATTGAAGGCAACAGCCCAACCATTAAAGTAGAGACACCGCCACCGCCAGGGCACCAGTTTCTAAGGGCCAGCGCCTGCGGGCAAAGAGTAGAGCTCCTCCGGTCCAGCTTGAAGCCGAGGAGCGGGTTACCGGTGGGAACCCATCGAAACCATCAACAACATTAGGTGCAGGAAAAGGGACATCACCGTCACCTACTGGGGAAGCAAGTGCAGCCGTCCGTGGGAACCGTCTTTCCAGCCGTGTGTTTTACCGAGAACTGTGTCATCGTCTCAGGCTGAGTGAGTACCACAGTGCCGCAAGGCACAGCGCTGCCCCTGCGTCCCTGCGCCCACCAGGCCCTGCATCTCCCATCTCATCACTGGGCCCCGGGATCACCAACCCCTACCCACGGAGGGGCAACACAACAACTTGCTGCTTCACACCATCACTCTCGGGATCCCCACACAGAGCAGCGGTGGTGTCAACAACTCACCACAACCGTGGGTGGCATCACAGACAATAGACTATATCCCAAAACCCCAATCCCCCTTTCACTCACGGGCGAGGAGCGCCGCTCGAGAACCCCCGGGATCCGGCCCACCGCTCGAGCCACCATTGAGCAGCAGCAGCCGGACCCGAGCAGAGGGGTGAGCGCAGTGCTGACACCCTCCTCCCCGCCCGCGACACATACATAAAGAGATCTTTAGAAAAAGTATTTCTAAAGATCCATTATAATATGCTAATGAGGGCAGGGACTAGTTGCAAGGGCATTAGTTCCCTTGGCCAGTCGGCCCCCTTAGCACGTAAGCATGTCCATGACAGGTTCACTTTAAAAACAACCTACTGTATGCTAAAAACTATATGAGTTTTAGTTAAATAACATTTTGAAAATCTGCAGCTCAAATCTCTAAAATCAGTTCAGAAGCTTAGCATTTGCACACAAATGTGAACAGAAACATTGACCCCTTTCCTACAGGCTGTACCAACTTCATGAGAAATGTTATGTATGTACAGTATGCTATGGAGGAAATGGAAAGGCTAGTCATATGTTCAAGATGCGGGGTCTAATTGGAGCCTGCATAGCTCTTACATATTACAAAAGCTTACCACATACTCACTGCTTGTCCTCTTTAGTGTTTTCTCAATCATGTTTATTTGTTTACAGTTCGATGCCTAGGAGACTGACCACCTCTGATTTGTATCTAGTAAGAACTGCACTGAAATTTGTCCGGATTAGGTGATAACAGTGCACACCAGCATGCCTGCCAACTTCAAACAAATGCTTAGGAACCCAATAGAAATAGCTTGTAATCACTGCACGTTTGGCCACAACTGCTAGACAGCACTGGTTATCGCACACTTATGCAGTAAGCTGTATACAAAAGGAAAGAAAATAATTATTATATAAAGAATGGGTAAACATTTCTTACAAACAGTTAATTGCAAAAGTACTTATTTTTACATGCTCTATCCAACAATACACACTGATGTATATGTACATTGTATAAAATTTGGAACTGCATTAAATGGACTTTCATCATACCTTCCAATGCACTTTGTCACGTTGGGAAAACAAAAAAAGAAAATACTGTCTAAATAAAAAGTAACCTAAAGTCCAGTCCCAATAATACAACTACCTGAAAAAGAAAACCTTTAGCTGTGAAATTCAAAAGATGCAAAAAATGAACTGTGGCACCCCAGTGGTCATGGGAGCCACAGTGGCATTGTTGTCTTCACCTGGGGAGCAGTGCTATGCCTGGAAACAGCGGGGAAGATCTCAATGTCAGGTACCATTGCACACAACCCTTCCTGACCAGAAGGGGGAGCTTAAGTCCTGGTTGGGACGAGCCTCTCCTGTGCATTCTGGGATGAGAAAGGGTTAGTCAGGGAAACAGGAAGATGAGCCTCAAAACCCTGGAGGAGAGGAAAGAGAGCGGTTGCTGTAGGAGAGCTGTCTACCAGCTTTCCAGGACCGAGCGCATTGTACAGGACACCGGATTCCTAGATTACTGGGTACTAAAGGCTCAGTAGTAAAACCTGGAGAGCAGGAGATTCCATGTTTCCCGGCCCACCAACAAAGCCCTAAGGCAAGGTAACAAAAATAAAGCCTGGGGCAACGGAGGAACACGCGGGCCCCATATTCGGCTCGCGCTGCCAGTCAAAGAGGGACATAGCATTAAGCAACCAAGAACCGGATCCCCAAGTAGTTGCAAGCCACGGGAATTCGACATTCGAATCGCATAAAGGAAGGCATCCAACGTACCTTGCATAGAGACATTCCTCCCTGCTACCAGGCTGACTGGACCACGGTAACCTCGGGACTACAACCTGTTACCAGTAAAGGTAAAAGAAAACTACCAATCTGTGTCATCTGATTACTGTCGGCACCCTCAGCCCTGCACCCCAAGTCACCAATACTACCTCCATCATCTCCCTGGGGCCTGCTCCATGTGTGGTGAGCAGAAACTTCCCAGCTGCACTACCATCTGCTCCGGAGGACAGCAACAGTATTGGTGGCTATTCCCTGGCCGCATACCGCAGGTGGAGTAACAAAATCAAACCTACAATACCACCCTCTCATTTATTGTACACCTTGGGGACATGAAAACGGGCAAAAGGGGCCACCCCGTGACATCCCCAGACCCGACATCACCAGGCCCGGTGACGAGTAATTTAACCCCTGCCCTGTGGGTGCTACAGAAATTCAACACAATTGTTGGAACAAGCAGACTATTATTATAATGACTAGAGATGAGCAAATCAATTAGAAGCAAATAAATTGTATGTTGGATTTTATGAAATTTGCAGGTGACCTAAAGTACAATCACAGTGATATAACTTCCTGAAAAATAAAACCTTTAGCAGTGAAGTTGAAAACACGCAAAAAATGAGCTACCAATGTTAAAACACACCCAGTTGTTGGAACATAAAGACCATTATTGTAATGACTAGAAATGAATGAATCTGAAGCAAATAGGTTATGTTTCAGATTTTATGAAATTTGCAGGTGAATTTGCACAATTTACAATTTTATTTGAACAATGAAGGAAAAAAAAGAAGAAAAAGAAGGCGTGTTATAGTTACCAGTCTCGTGTACGGCTGTAACAGTACTTCCAAGGCGCTCATACTACTTCTGGGGCCACTTATTATCCTTTATATATATATATATGCATTGCTTTCCCTGCCCACTAGCAGTCCCAGCGGCAGTGATTAGTTGCAGACAGACAGCACCCCCACCCTGTGTAACAGCGTGTCTCACTGCTTGCAATCACACATGCTGTCTCTGCATGTATATTGGTGTAATAATAAATAAATTAAAAAATTGGTGTAAAGTCCCCCCATATTATACTGCTTACCTTGGCTGCATATCAAAATAAGAGGGACCACTTGCTGCTTTTTTTAAAAAGAATATTGAAATAAATAATTTAAAAAAACTGACATCCAGTCCCCTCAAATTTTGAAACACAGCCATGTTAAACTGACAACTGTGGGCTGGTATTCTCAGGATGGGGAGACCCATGGTTATTCAGCCCCTCAGTCTAAAAAGAGCAGCTTGCAGCTACCAGGACTGTCGCATCCATTAGATATGACAATTCCGGCACTTTTCCCGCCTCATGCCAGTTGCCCTGGTGTGGTGGCAATTGGAGTAATAAAGGGTTAATGACAGCTCACAGCTGCTGAGACCCCCCATTACTAATCTGCAAAGTGAAAAAAAAAACACAGATAAAATCCTTTATTTGAAATAAAATACAAAAAAAACACCCTGTCTCTCCTTTATTAACCCCTAAAACACTCATTTCCGCACAAGGTGGTCCCACGACGATTCCAGTTCTGCTAGATACTGAATGTACAGAGCACGGGCGCAGAACATGTCCACACACTGTGGGCTTCAGGCAGGGAATGACTGAGCTGTACCGATGAGCAATAACGTCACTCAGTTTATTTGTGGTCCCAGCTGGAGGTTTACACGGTCCTCGACCTGTGACCACAGGAAACCTGACCTCAGGTAACCTCATTAAACTAAGTGGCATCACCTTAGGTGAGGTCGCTGAGTTCCAAGACCTGCAGCTCTTTGCACAAAACTGTTTTTTTTTTGCCAAGAAATGTAGATTTGGTGCAGAAATTTATACACCATATTTCTGCACTAAACCTATACTTTCTGGCAAACAAATGCATCAAAACACCATGAAATTTTTTTACCAGGAGGTGTAGATTGGGTGCAAGACTACGGTGTAAACATTTCAGCACCAAATCTGCATCTCTTGGCCAAAATATGCACAAAAATGGTTATGACGCCGTTTCCGTGCAATTTTTTGCAAAGAAGTGCAAATTTAGTGCTGAAATGTCTGCTGCAGATTTCAGCAACAAATTTGCACCACTAGTCGAGGATAGCAGTGCATATACATGGAGGATAATGAGCGGCCTGGAAGTAGCGTTACAGTCGCAGAGAGACTAGTAAGTATAAAGCGTTGCTCCAATCCCTTATTCCTCCTACCAGCATTTCTTAGCGCCTGATTAGGGTCCCCTTAGACTTATATTGGCCAGGTATCTGGAATCAATTATGGGCCTGAAGTGGTTTTTTTTTAAAAAACCCAGTTGGACCCACAGATCCCAGGTATCTGTGACTCTGCCAATCACTACTTGGGAATCAACCTAACAACATACCGAGCTATTGGGGAATGTGTGATAGGGTTGTAATTTGTAGTATATAGGTAAAAGAAGATTTTTCAAATACCCAGGAGCAATACAGAAACAAGGCAGAGACATAACAAGAATCTGCTTAACTAATCATATGCAAATAGTCTCCAGCCAAATTTATGTATGAGATAGCCAAGATGATTGTTTATAAAATGAAGATAGTCTCACGCTCAAAGCTTTAGTGGATTTTGAGTTATGGATCTTTAAAGCCAAAAGTTCAAAACATTGTTACCCTTTTGCTCTTCAGTGTATAAATGAGATTACCACTGAAGCTAAACAATTACTATAGCTGCAAATCAATTTTTTGGGTAAAAAAAAAATATTTTTGGCCAATTTGAAAAGATTTGATCATCTGTAGTAATGACAATTGAATTTCTTCACAACTTAGTAGCAGTTACATAATAGCCTCACTGTGAAATATATACACATTACAAGGACACAAAACCAGAATAGCCCTTTCAGGAAACAAACAAATGCACATGCTGATTCTTACTTATGAAAAGAATGTAATGAGAGAATAACCTGACAGCTGCAGGGATTACAGTAGGAAATAGTGGTTCCCCACAGATCATGGAGAAACTTCCTGTCCTTTATACAAGAGACTATTACTGGCATACACCTGCTAACAGTTAACTCTAGTAAAAAATAAATAGACCAGAAACAATTAACTCAACATGTGAATCACGAAGATTAAAAGTGAAAACTAGCATCAGTCATATGCTCGATTGCAGCCAATGGAACAAATAGGAAATGACTGTGCTGACACAAGTAATTATTTTTTATACAAGGCTTGTGTGCGCCACATTACTTCTATCCGCTCTCAGTTTTATTAAATCAATATTTAAATGTAAAGTACAATAAAACAATACATTGTAGTCTACAATTGCTACTGCATTGCTAATATATATTTTTTTATTTTGAACAAGTTGTTCAATTTTATAATGTATCGCTGAAGTTTTACTTTTAGGCTAGTATTACATACAAAACACTATAAGGAATTGGATTACGGAGAAAGAAGGTACATTCACATTTTATTTTTTCTCTTCATCTTCTTTTACGTAATAAATTAAAATAGAAAAGCCTATATATATCAGACAATGAACATCTTAAGCGCCTCATTTAGCCTCTGAACTCTGACTCACTGTCATGTGTTTGCTTTCGCGCTCTTTTTTGAAAAATGTGCTGCTATTTATAGATTGCATTATTGTAGTTGCTTGTTATATTGATGGATTACGTGATGAAGTGAGTTGACACTTCGAAACGCGTTGAAAGAACTGTTTTCCTGGATTTAGGTCATATCTTCAACACTGCAGTAACAGTTTCACATCAATTTTGATCCTGATCTGCTTCGTCCTTCACCATATAAACAGAGTCATTATGCTATCTTCACTACAAATTTTTAGAGGGCCATCAGGCGACCCTCTCCCATAAATTTTGGAGGGCCATACGGTAGACCTCACTCAATTGACAGTACTTTAAGGAATTACACAAGATGGTGAGAGGCAATGACACCCTAATCAGCATAACCATTCTGTTTCTGGGTCTTCTCAAACGCTCATTGCTCACAATTAAAGAGGAAGCTTTGCATGTGGACCAGGTGTAGTTGCAGAAGGTACACAGGGTGCTAAATGCTTGTATATCCTTACTGCTTGCTCTGGAAAAGTTGTCAATTAGGCCAGTGGGCGCTGAACCTTTCCGCAAACTGATAGTGGTGGCCATCCTGTGGTACTCAGTCTCTAGCTGCCAATATATTTCCCAATGAGCCATCCCTACCTTACACCACCACTTGTCTCATAACATCACCCAAGCCCTCACCAATTCACCAATAGGTCGCAGCAGCAGTATATTTTTAGAAGGACTGTAAAGCAATATATTCTGACTATGTGCCTCCAATCTAAAACTATTCCTCCTCCAGCAGCTATCCCAACACTAAATGCAGCTAAAAGTGGTATTATTAGGGAATTGAGTAGACGTAGGCTTGAAAAGATCTTTTAATTTTAGGCTGCAGCAGCAAGGACTATAAGGCTAGAATCTCTGCCTTTATGCATCTAATACACTATCCCTTCTCCAGCAGCTAGCTCTACACTAATTGCAGCTAAGAGGGATATTATTAGAAAACTGAATATATTTTCTACTTAGCAACATCAAGGTGTGTAAGACTAGAATACCTGCTGTGAGGTAGCGCGGTCGGCTGCGCAGCAGAAGACACGGGATCCAGGCATATAGGTTCACAGCACACGGTGTTTAATGTCCAAACAAAAATCCACAGCAATATACATGTCTCTCCAGCAGAGACTCAGGGAGTTGTGATCACTCCCTCACACCCGGCACACCTGCCCCTCGTTCCTGTTTCCATTTAACCCTTCCTTCAGCCTGTAGGGAAACAGCATTAACCCTAGAGTGGATTTACTTTCTATCATGGAGTGAGCACAACCGGGGCGAGACATACCGGCCGTCATAGATAACCCCGGTCACAGTCTCACATACCCCCCCCCTCAGTTCAAGCGTGCGGGGTTGAACTCCCGCCAACAAACACGGGCCGTGGGACAAGGCATCGGCGTTGACCTGCAACCTACCGGCCCGGTGTTCAACCGTAAACCGGAAGTTCTGCAGAGAAAGGAACCACCGGGTAACCCGGGCATTCCGTTCCTTGGCGGACCTCATCCAGACCAGCGGAGAGTGATCAGTCACCAAGCGAAACTGCCGTCCCAGCAGGTAATAGCGTAGGGACTCCAAGGCCCATTTAATCGCCAGGCACTCCTTCTCCACTACGCTATAATTCCGCTCGGGAGGGGTGAGCTTCCTACTCAAGAAGGTGACGGGGTGTTCCTCCCCCTGAACCACCTGAGACAGCACTGCCCCCAGGCCGACCTCAGAGGCGTCAGTCTGTACTATGAACTCCTTCCGGAAATCAGGGTTGACCAGAACGGGTTGTCCGCACAGGACCCCCTTCAGGGCCCGGAAGGAGTCCTCGGCCTGCGGAGTCCAGCGCACCATGACGGACTTCTTGCCTTTGAGAAGGTCCGTCAAGGGGGCTGATAGTCCCGCAAAATCTCTTACAAACCTCCTGTAGTACCCCACGATACCCAGGAAGGCCCTAACCTGCTTTGTGGTCAGGGGTCTAGGCCACTTCTGGATCGCCTCAACCTTGTTAATTTGGGGCTTTATCACTCCTTGGCCTATCACGTAGCCCAAGTAGCGGGCTTCCGTGAGTCCCAACGCACATTTCTTGGGATTGGCTGTCAATCCGGCTGTTCGAAGCGCGTCCACCACCGCTTGTACCTGTTCCAAGTGGGTCTGCCAATCGGGGCTGTAAATAATGATGTCATCAAGGTACGCTGATGCATACGCCTGGTGGGGTTCCAGCACTAAGTCCATCAACCTCTGGAACGTGGCCGGAGCGCCATGTAACCCAAAAGGCAAGACAACATAGTGGAAGAGACCCTCCGGCGTAACAAAAGCGGTTTTCTCCTTGGCGGACTCCGTCAGTGGCACCTGCCAGTACCCCTTGGTCAGGTCGAGCGTGGTAAAATATCGCGCCTGTCCCAGCCTATCAATCAGCTCATCCACCCGGGGCATGGGGTAGAGATCGAACTTGGATATTTCGTTCAATCTCCGGAAGTCATTGCAGAACCTTAAGGAGCCATCGGGTTTTGGTATTAGGACAATGGGACTAGCCCATTCACTCCGGGATTTTTCGATGACCCCCAGGCGTAGCATTGTCTTCACTTCTTCTGATATGGCTTGTCTTCGAGCCTCCGGCACGCGGTATGACTTCAGGCGTACCTTCAGGTGGGGCTCGGTGACAATGTCATGTCGTATCAGACTGGTCCTACCCGGCAACTCGGAGAAGACATCGGGGTTCTGCTGAACCAGCCGTCTGGCCTCTCGCCTCTGTTGCTTGGTGAGGGCTTCTCCGATCCTTACTTCCGGTTCGTCCTCTCCGGAGGTCGCTGAAGCCGGGAGTGAACGACCCGAAGAGGAGGGAGATGGGGGAAACTCAACCATCAGGCTTTCCCGTTCCTGCCACGGTTTTAATAGGTTGACATGGTATATTTGTTCAGGTTTCCGCCTACCGGGCTGCAATACTTTATAGTTGACCACCCCGACTTTTTCCTTTATCTCGTAGGGGCCTTGCCACTGAGCCAGGAATTTACTCTCCGCCGTAGGGATTAATACCAACACCCGATCCCCGGGTTTAAAGGTCCGCACGGTGGCTTGTCTATTATAGCGGCCGCTTTGCGCGGCCTGAGCCTCCTGTAAATGCTCCTTCACAATTGGCATGACCGCGCTTATGCGGTTCTGCATTCCTAAAATGTGTTCAATCACACTTTTATGGGGGGTGGGCTCTTGCTCCCATGTTTCCTTTGCCAGGTCCAACAATCCCCGGGGATGTCGCCCGTATAACAATTCAAAAGGCGAAAACCCCGTGGATGCCTGTGGCACCTCTCGGATGGCAAACATCAAATAGGGAAGCATCATATCCCAGTCCTTCCCGTCTTTGGAGATCACCCTTTTTAGCATGGTTTTCAGGGTTTTATTGAATCGTTCTACTAACCCATCCGTCTGAGGATGATACACAGACGTACGCAACTGCTTGATCTGGAGTAGCCAGCATAGTTCTTTGGTCACTTTAGACATGAATGGGGTCCCCTGATCCGTAAGGATCTCCTTGGGCAACCCCACCCGGCAGAACACAGAAAACAACTCCCGAGCTATAAGCTTCGCCGCAGTATGTCTGAGAGGTATCACCTCTGGATACCGGGTGGCATAGTCAACGATCACTAGGATGTGTTGGTGCCCTCGAGCAGACTTTACGAGGGGCCCCACCAGATCCATCCCTATCCGTTCAAAAGGGACTTCTATAATGGGTAACGGCACCAACGGACTGCGAAAGTGGACCAGTGGTGCGGTAAGCTGACACTCCGGGCAGGTTTCGCAGAACCGTTTTACCTCCCCAAAGACCCCGGGCCAATAGAACCTTTGCAATATTCGCTCCTGCGTTTTCTTGACCCCTAGGTGGCCACTCATCAGATGTTTATGAGCCAAGTCGAGGACCCGCCGGCGATACGGCTGGGGCACCACCAACTGCTCCACCCCCACGCCCCGTATTTCATCTACCCGGTAGAGTAAATCCTGTTTAAGAGCGAAATGGGGGTACCTTACCTGGGCACCGGGCAGCTGGGCCACCCCGTCAATTACTAACACCCTATTCCGGGCATGTATTAACGTAGGGTCCTGGAGTTGGGCTGTCCCAAACGCATCCGGGGATGCCTCCAAGTCCGGGATGGGCTCGACCGTCTCAGCCTCTCCTGCCAATACCTCTAGGGGCGACCTATCGGGTTCACATTCTGTCCCTATCATGGGGACCCCTACGGCAGGTGTCCCGGATTCAGGATTGTAGGGCTCAGGCCCCGGACTGACCAATATCGGAGGGGACCTAGGGGTTCCCTTCCATAAAGTCCAAAAATAGGGCAGATCCCGTCCTAGGATCACGTCATAAGGAAGAGTGTTAAGCAGTCCCACCTCATGTTGCACCTGACCGCAAGGTGCTGTGATGGTGACAATCCCCGTGGGATAGTCTCGGCGGTCCCCATGTATGCAAACCACCCCCACGGTCATCTTTTGCAACGCTTGTCTCACCGCTTTCCGGACGCTGCCGTCGTCACCCGGTCCCGGGGTTGTTGCTGCCGGTCCGGCACGGATTGACTTGGCCAGGAGAACCATCTGTTCTTGGTGCCTTTTTTCCTGCAATTTCAAGGATTGCTGGTGCTGTTGCTGCTGTTGCTCCAACGTCCGGAGCAGGTGGGTATTCACCTGTTGTTGCTGTGCATTAGCCTCTTGTTGTTGTGCATTAGCCTGAGCCAAATGCCTTAGTATGTCCTCCATGGCGTCGCTGGGTTTGGGCCGTAGTATAGCTGCTTGAATCCAGGACATGTGCTACCGGATCACCAGAAAAGGAAGTACACCTCACCGGGCTGGCATGCCCGCATTCTCCACCATATGTGAGGTAGCGCGGTCGGCTGCGCAGCAGAAGACACGGGATCCAGGCATATAGGTTCACAGCACACGGTGTTTAATGTCCAAACAAAAATCCACAGCAATATACATGTCTCTCCAGCAGAGACTCAGGGAGTTGTGATCACTCCCTCACACCCGGCACACCTGCCCCTCGTTCCTGTTTCCATTTAACCCTTCCTTCAGCCTGTAGGGAAACAGCATTAACCCTAGAGTGGATTTACTTTCTATCATGGAGTGAGCACAACCGGGGCGAGACATACCGGCCGTCATAGATAACCCCGGTCACAGTCTCACACTGCCTACATGCTTCTAATACACTATGCCTTCTCCAGCAGCTTGACTTTCACTAAATGCAGCTAAGAGAAGTGTTAATATAGAATTAGAGCTGAAAAGACCTGTTGGTTTAATGTTGGAATAGTATGTAGTTTTGACACTATAACACACTGTCCCTTCTCCAGCAGAGCCTCTCCCTGCACTATTTCCTTGTACAGTACACTGAGCATGGTTTCTCCCTGTCTTATATAGACCCGATGATGCGATGCACCCAGCAATCATAGAAGTGCAAGTAGCCAATATGGGTACGGTATTACCATGATTGCAAGGCAATCCCTGCATGTTTAGTAGCTGAAAAAAGCCACAAACCATGTGGTGTGGGATGTGAGCATGGCGCCCGAGTACCAAGATACTCGATCATAGCAAAGCTCGGTAGCGTACCGGGCAGTGCCGAACATGCTAGGCTATCACTAATTTACCTTGTGAGTACAACTACCCTGTGTCTTTTTGCTCGCCTAAGTCTTGTCATGGGGCATGACTTGTTGCATATAAGGGTACATTCTCATGGTCAGTGTTTGATGAGTTTTTGACGCTGCAGAATTTCTGCACCTTTGTTTACTTGTGGTTCTTTTTTCATTGTGTGTTTGTGTGCGCTTTTGATGCTATAATTGTTATTATAATTTTGACACTACATTGTTTGTGTCTATTACATGTTTCACACTATTAAGCTGTTTTTTTTTTTACACTTTCTGGCATTGACATTCTTAAGTGTGGATTTCAAGAGCTGTTTATTTTTTCTGCAAGGGAAATGCTCTATGATTAGAGAACAGAATCTATTTTTTACATACCATGCAGCTAGTAGGGGTATTTTTAGGGAATAGTATAGATGTAGGCCTGAAAATAACTTTTGGTTTTAGGTTGTAGCAGCATGGACTGCAAGGAGTTTAAGACTAGAATCCATGCCTACATCCTTCTATTATATTATACTGTATATTCTCCAGTAGATTGCCCTACACTAAATGAAGCTAAAAGCGGTACTATTAGAGAATAGAATAGATTTTTTGCAGAGCAGCAGCAAGCTCTGTAAAGCTAGAATCCCTACCAACATGCCTCTATTACATTATCCCTTCTCTAGCAGCTTGCCCAATACGATATGCAGGTATTAGTAGAGAATGGAATAGATCTTTTATGTTGCAGCAGCAAGATCAATAAGGCTAGAATCTCTGCCTTCATGCTTCTAATACACTATCCCTTCTCCAGCAGCATGTTCTTCATTAAATGTTCCTAAGAGCGGTATTATTAGAGCATATGTCACACTGTACTCTAAGATGTACAATAGCAGTACAGGGCAGTAATGTGGGACAGAGAGGATTCCTGAAACTACCTGAGAAGGTAGTTAGCTGGTAAACCACTAAGGGGTGTTAGAGTGGAGAAAACATATGAGCAGAGAATTCCCTAGCAGAGGTAATACTAGTCAAGCCCACCAGATGGCAGTAGAATCGTCAGAAAGCCGTATCACAACATGAGGTCTTGTAAATACACAGGGACAAAGTCTTAACATAGTCAGAGGGAAGCAAACAGTCAGTAGCCGGGAAATCAGAACTCAGAAGTTAGGGAGGATAGGAAGAAGACAAGAAGACAAGAACGGAATCAAAGTAAACAGATGAGGAACTAACAGGGAGACAGACGAGCAGGGAGCTGAACGGAGACAGCAGGAGAGACACTGACAAGATGAAAACAGAGAACAAAGGAGGTTAACAACAGGTCAGGTGAACACGAAGGTCAGGAGTGGGCAAGGCAGACAACGGGTCACTCACGAGCAAAACACAGTAGAGCCAGAAATATCACTGGCGTAGTCCCAGAGAAACAGTACCCTAATAAAGTAGCCTGACCTCTAGAACGAGGCAGGAAGGATTAACCCCTAACGGGACCTGTATTAGAAGTGAAACTAAAGGCCCATTTACACACAACGATATCGCTAACGAGATATCGTCGGGCTCACGGTGTTGGTGACGCACATCCGGCCTCGTTAGCGATGTCGTTGTGTGTGACACCTTTTTGTGATCAGTAACAATTGCAAAAAGGTGTCATGTACACATCGTTCATTTTTAAAAAACGTTTTTGGTTTTGAACGCAGGTTGTTTGTCATTCTTGCGGCAACACACATCACTATGTGTGACACCGCAGGAACGAGGAAAAACATTGTACCTGCGGCCGCCAGCAATGAGGAATGAAGGAGGTGGGCGGGATGTTCCGGCCGCTCATCTCCGCCCCTCCCCTTCTATTGGGTGGCCGCTTAGTGACGCCGCTGTGACGCCGAACGAACCGCCCCCCTTAAAGGAGAGATTGTTCGGCGGCCACAGTGACGTCAGTGAACAGGTAATTGCATGTGACGCTGCCGTAGCAATATTGTTTGCTACGGCAATGATCACCCCGTGATGCGCCACCGACGTGGGCGGGTGCGTGTAAAGCCCGCTTAAAACAAAGTCTCAGCTGCAGCTGAGCCAGGAGAGAATCATGACAACATAGAATATATTTGAATTAGACCTCAAAAAAGGACTGTTGGTTTAAAGTTGCACCAAAATGTACTGTGATGCTATAACACACTGTCCCTTATGCAGCAGAAACTCTCCTCACACTATTTCCAGGTACGGTGCGTGGAGCATATCCATCAATACTGTGGTTAACAGGCAATCCCTGCATGTTTAGTGGCTGATAAAAAGTCACAAAACATGTGGGCGGGAACTTGAGAATGGTTCCTGAGCACCGTTATACTTGATTGAGTACTGAGCGTCATGAGCACCCCAAATGCTTGATCGAGTACTGCGCAGCACTGGGCATGCTCGCCCATCACTGGATTTCAAAAAATAAATTCTCAGCAGGGGTAGAAGGTTTATTTAAAATGTAACTTTTAATATAACTTAGATAAAATTACAAAAAAGGTTAGAAAAGTCCACCAAATATAGAACAACAATAATGAAACAAGGTAAATCAAATGAGAATGTACTCACAATAACTTCAATACACTCAGAAAAGTGCTTTTTTAGCTCTACAACATTAAACTGGTATTAATTTTATTCAAACCAATTGAAATTAGAGCTCAAAATATAACTAGTAAGGTGAATAGGTATAAAAAGAGGATAAGATCATCACAAGCCTCTATTCAGAAAGGAGGGACTTACTTTGTGAACTCTCCAATGGCATAACTACAAAATACAGTATTACAAACAATAGAGACAGTTTGCACTCTGAAATGCTCAAGCATGAAAACCATGAATGTAAGAATATAGATATGAATTACTACTGAAGGAAATCTAAGAAAAAATGAGATATTTAGCATACAAAAATGTCCATTTCTATATCTGAACAGTCGTCACATCACGGGATATCTTGTAACCTGGTACCTACTCTATACTGAAGCCTCTCTCTGAGTTTAAAAACCTCATGTGTAGGTTATAATGAAATATTTAGCATAAAAAAACAGACATTTTTATATCAAATCTTTTTCCTAGATTTCCTTTAGCAGTAATATATTCTTACATTCATGGTTTTCATGCTTTAGAATTTCAAAGTGCAAACTGTCTGTAATTTTGTGTCATGTTCAGTTAAGCACCTGTTTACATTGCAGTATTGGGAGTGCTGTCAGTCTTTTTGTATACAAAATACAGTATATCACAAAAGTGAATACACCCCTCACTTACTTGTAAATATTTTAGTATATGTTTTCATGGGACAACACTGAAGATATGACACTCTCATACAATGTAAAATAGTAGTGTACAGATTTAATAACAGTGTAAATTTTGTGTGCCCTCTAAATAACTCAACATACAGCCATTAAAGTCAATACAACTTGCAAGAAAAGTGAGTAAACCGCTAAATGAAAATGGCCAAATTGTGACTAATTAGGCATATCCCTTCATGGTATAATGTGCCTCATTAGTGTTACAAGGTCTCAGGTGTAAATGGGGAGCAGATGTGTTAAATTTGGTGTTATCGCTCACACACTGTCATACTGGTCCCTGGAAGTTCAACATGGCACCTCATGGCAAAGAATTCTCTGAGGATCTAAAAAAAACAAATGTTACTCTACATAATGATGGCCTAGACTATAAGAAGATTGCCAACACTATGAAACTGAGCTTCAGAACGGTGACCAAGACTATAAAGTGGTTTAAAAAGAGAGCAGGCCTTGCCAAGTTCGACCAAAGAAGTTAAGTCAACGTGCTCAGCGTCATATCTAGCGTTTTCCTATTCAAAATATAAATATGAGTACTACCAGCAATGCTGCAGAGGTTAAAGGTGTGGTGTGTCAGCCGGTCAGTGCTGACACCATATGCCACACACTGCATCAAATTGGTCTGCATGGCTGTTGTGCAAGAAGGAAGCCTTTTCTAAAGATGATGCACAAGAAAGCTTGCAAACACTTTGCTGAAGATAAGCAGACTAAGGACATAGATTACTTGAACTATGTCATGTGGACTGATGAGACCAAGATAAACTTATTTGGTTCAGATGGTGTCAAGAATATGTAGTGGCAACCAGGTGAGAAGTACAAAGACAAGAGAGTGTGTTTCCTACAGCCAAGCATGGTGGTGGGAGTTTCATGGTTTCGGGCTGCCTGAGTGCTGCCAGCTGTTGGGAGCTACAGTTCACTGGGAGAACCATGAATGCCAACATTTACTGTGACATACTGAAACAGAGTATGATACCCTCCCATTGACATCGGTAAAAGGGAAGGAAAACCCTGCGTCTAAGGAAGAGGAAGAGGAGGTGACCCCTGACCAAACCTACTGCTGACCCCTGGCATCCCTCCCCATCCTAGATAGATGACCTAGAGCTGGGCTTAAATAGAGAGCAGGTGGGATGAGCTCTTCATCAACCCCACTAAACACTAAACACAGGGAGCACACAGGGAAAGTGTATGTATAATTTATCTCGAGATGCCTCTGGGAAAAGTTCAGCAAGAGCAGCAACAATCCTACTGATGAGTGCAAGCTGCCTGCTTGCATCCAGAGCTTGCGAAGGAACTGAATATCACCAGCACAAGTCCAGGGAAATTGAGAGTATTTAAACCCAAGGGGAAATACAGATGATTAGCAGCTGAAGGGAAGAGGAGCCCCACAGGGTCATAAAGGGAAAAGGATAACTAGCCAGCAAAGGAGATACCTAGTACACTGAAGATTAATAGCTGGAATAATAGAAAGTCAGGGAGCATTTTGTGTAGTCAAACACAGTGACCTTCTATTGCTGGACACCACAAGACTGTCTGTCACCCGTGACACACCCATGTGGATTACTCCATCCTAAGTACATTACTCTACATTTATCAACATTAAATGTCATTTGCCAAGTGTTTGCTAATTCAGACATCTTATCAAGATCATTTTGTAATATTGTACTATTAAGTTCAGTTTTTAATGTGACACATAGTTTGGTGTCGTCAGCAGAGATTGACACTGTACTCTCAATCCCATCCTTAAGGTCATTAACCCCTTCACCCCCGGCCACTAAAACACCCTAATGACCGGGCCATTTTTTGCAATTCTGACCAGTGTGACTTTGACAGGTTATAACTCTGGAACGCTTCAACGGATCCTGGCGATTCTGAGATTGTTTTTTCGTGACATATTGTACTTCATGTCAGTGGTAAATTTAGGCCTATATGTTTTGCGTTTATTTGTGAAACTTTAGGAAATTTGGCGAAAATTTTGAAAATTTCTCAATTTTCAAACTTTGAAAATTTATGCCCATAAATCTGAGAGATATGTCACACAAAATAGTTACTAAATAACATTTCCCACTTGTCTACTTTACATCAGCGCAATTTTCGAAACAAATTTTTTTTCCGTTAGGAAGTTAGAAGGGGTCAAAGGTCATCAGCAAATTCTCATTTTTCCAACAAAATTTACAAAATAATTTTTTTTAGGGACCACATTACATTTGAGGTGACTTTGAGAGGCCTAGGTGACAGAAAATACCCAAAAGTGACCCCATTCTAAAAACTACACCCCTCACACTGCTCAAAACCACATCCAATAAGTTTATTAACCCTTTAGGTGCTTCACAGGAACCAAAGCAATGTGGAAGGAAAAAATGAAAATTTTACTTTTTAACACAAAAATGTTACTTTAGCCATAAAATTTTCATTTTTACAAGGGAGAAAAGAGAAAGTGCACCCTAGAATTTATTGTGCATGTTCTCCTGAGTACGCTGATACCCCATATGTGGTAAAAATCAATTGTTTGGGCGCACAGCAGAGCTCGGAAGGGAAGGAGCGCCATTTGAATTTTTGAACGTAAAATTAGCTGCACTCATTAGCGGACGCCATGTCGGGTTTGAAGACCCCCTGAGGTGCCTAACCAATGGAGCTCCCCCACAAGTGACCCCATTTTGGAAACTAGAGCCCTCAAATAATTTTTCTAGATGTTTGGTGAGCACTTTGAACCCCTGGGGGCTTCACAAAAGTTTATAGCGTTGAGCCGTGAAAAGAAAAAAAAATTTTTTTTACCACAAAACGGTTGCTTCAACTAGGTAGCTTTTTTTTTTCACAAGGGTAACAGGAAAAAATGCACCATAAAATGTATAGTGCATTTTCTCCTGAGTACGCAGATACCTCATATGTGGTGGAAATCAAATGTTTGGACACACAGCAGTGCTCGGAAGGCAAGGAGCGCCATTTGAATTTTTGAGTGCAAAATTAGCTGCACCTGTTAGCGGACGCCATGTCGGGTTTGAAGACCCCCTGAGGTGCCTAAACAATGGAGCTCCCCCACAAGTGACCCCATTTTGGAAACTAGAGCCCTCAAATAATTTTTCTAGATGTTTGGTGAGCACTTTGAACCCCTGGGGGCTTCACAGAAGTTTATAGCGTCGAGCCGTGAAAAGAAAAAAAATTTTTTTTACCACAAAACGGTTGCTTCAACTAGGTAGCTTTTTTTTTCACAAGGCTATCAGGAAAAAATGCACCATAAAATGTATTGTGCATTTTCTCCTGAGTACGCAGATACCTCATATGTGGTGGAAATCAAATGTTTGGACACACAGCAGTGCTCGGAAGGCAAGGAGCGCCATTTGAATTTTTGAGTGCAAAATTAGCTGCACCTGTTAGCGGACGCCATGTCGGGTTTGAAGACCCCCTGAGGTGCCTAAACAATGGAGCTCCCCCACAAGTGACCCCATTTTGGAAACTAGAGCCCTCAAATAATTTTTCTAGATGTTTGGTGAGCACTTTGAACACCTGGGGGCTTCACAGAAGTTTATAGCGTCGAGCCGTGAAAAGAAAAAAAAATTTTTTTACCACAAAACGGTTGCTTCAACTAGGTAGCTTTTTTTTCACAAGGCTATCAGGAAAAAATGCACCATAAAATGTATTGTGCATTTTCTCCTGAGTACGCAGATACCTCATATGTGGTGGAAAGTAATTGTTTGGGCGCATGGCGGGGCTCAGAAGAGAAGGAGCGCCATTTGACAGCAAAATTGGTTGGAATCATTAGCGGACGCCATGTCACGTTTGGAGACCCCCTATGGTGCCTAAACAGTGGAGCTCCCCCACAAGTGACACCATTTTGGAAACTAGAGCCCTCAAATAATTTTTCTAGATGTTTGGTGAGCACTTTGAACACCTGGGGGCTTCACAGAAGTTTATAGCGTTGAGCCGTGAAAAGAAAAAAAAATTTTTTTACCACAAAACGGTTGCTTCAACTAGGTAGCTTTTTTTTTCACAAGGCTATCAGGAAAAAATGCACCATAAAATGTATTGTGCATTTTCTCCTGAGTACGCAGATACCTCATATGTGGTGGAAAGTAATTGTTTGGGCGCATGGCGGGGCTCAGAAGAGAAGGAGCGCCATTTGACAGCAAAATTGGTTGCAATCATTAGCGGACGCCATGTCACGTTTGGAGACCCCCTGAGGTGCCTAAACAATGGAGCTCCCCCACAAGTGACCCCATTTTGGAAACTAGAGCCCTCAAATAATTTTTCTAGATGTTTGGTGAGCACTTTGAACCCCTGGGGGCTTCACAGAAGTTTATAGCGTTGAGCCGTGAAAAGAAAAAATTTTTTTTTTACCACAAAACGGTTGCTTCAACTAGGTAGCTTTTTTTTTCACAAGGCTATCAGGAAAAAATGCACCATAAAATGTATTGTGCATTTTCTCCTGAGTACGCAGATACCTCATATGTGGTGGAAAGTAATTGTTTGGGCGCATGGCAGGGCTCAGAAGAGAAGGAGCGCCATTTGACAGCAAAATTGGTTGGAATCATTAGCGGACGCCATGTCACGTTTGGAGACCCCCTGAGGTGCCTAAACAATGGAGCTCCCCCACAAGTGACCCCATTTTGGAAACTAGAGCCCTCAAATAATTTTTCTAGATGTTTGGTGAGCACTTTGAACCCCTGGGGGCTTCACAGAAGTTTATAGCGTTGAGTCGTGAAAAGAAAAAAAAATTTTTTTTACCACAAAACGGTTGCTTCAACTAGGTAGCTTTTTTTTTCACAAGGCTATCAGGAAAAAATGCACCATAAAATGTATTGTGCATTTTCTCCTGAGTACGCAGATACCTCACATGTGGTGGAAAGTAATTGTTTGAGCGCATGGCGGGGCTCAGAAGAGAAGGAGCGCAATTTGACTTTTCAAACGCACAGACGCAGTGCACTGATCGGCCGCTGCAGGACGCACGGTCGGATGCGATAAAAAAAAGCGTCGGGGATACGTAAAAAAAAAAGTCACGCCAAAAATTGACCATGGATGCAGATACGTTATGTGCATCCCTGATCAGCGCTTGGCGGGATGCACGGACAAATGCGATACAAAAAGCGTCGCAAATACGGAAAAAAGTCACGCCAAAAATTGAGCAGGGATGCCGATCCGTTATCTGCATCCCTAATCAGCGCTCGGCGGGACGCACGGACGGATGTGATACAAAAAGCGCCGTCAATACGGAAAAAAGTCACGCCAAAAACTGACCACGGATGCAGATCCGTTATCTGCATCCCTGATCAGCGCTCGGCGGGACGCACGGACGGATGCGATACAAAAAGCGTCGTGAATACGGAAAAAAGTCACGCCAAAAACTGACCACGGATGCAGATCCGTTATGTGCATCCCTGATCAGCGCTCGGCGGGACGCACGGACGGATGCGATACAAAAAGCGTCGTGAATACGGAAAAAAGTCACGCCAAAAATTGACCATGGATGCCGATCCGTTATGTGCATCCCTGATCAGCGCTTGGCGGGACGCACGGACGGATGGGATACAAAAAGCGTCGGGGATACGGAAAAAAGTCACGCCAAAAATTGAGCAGGGATGCCGATCCGTTATCTGCATCCCTGATCAGCGCTCGGCGAGACGCACGGACGGATGAGGTGTAAAAATGGACAGGGGATACGGAAAAAAAAAAAAGTTATACTCACAGTACCCAGAGGACTAGCAGGAGGATCACTGACCAGAAGAGCTGCAGAGGAACAGATGGCAGAGAGATGGACAGCTTTACAGGAGCAGCAGGCAGGACCCAGCGATGGACGCAGATGTGATCAGGCCGGTGAAGACAGGTAAGAGGACGTCGGGGGAGAGCAGAGGGGGAGAGGGGGGGGGGGGGGGAGCAGAGGGGGAGAGGTGGGGGGGGAGAGCAGAGGGGGGGCTGAGAGCAGAGGGGGTGGGGGGAGAGCAGAGGGGGAGGGGGAAGAGCAGAGGGGGAGACCGGAGAGGGAGCTGCAGAAGCAGAATAGAGATAATGGGGGAGGCAGTCAGATCGCCGGGGGAGCGGATCGGGATGTCGGGGGGGGGGGGGTGGTGGTTGGGGGGAGCAGATCGCGGGGGGGGGGCACGGCAGGGGCTATCACGGCAGCGCGCAGGGGCACCACGGGAGCGCGCACGGGCTGCAAAGTGAGCACAGTACTCACTTTGCAGCAGCAGCGGTGACCTCAGCAGCAGCGGTGGTAGCAGATCGGGATGCCGAAGGGCAGATCGGTGCATAGGGGGGCATATCGGGGGGGGGGGGCACGGGCAGGGGCCTTCACGGGAGCGCGCAGGGGCCTTCACGGGAGCGCGCAGGGAGCGGATTAGTTACCATTAGAGCTGCAGCGGCGGTGACATCAGAGGCGGCGGCGGCAGCAGCAGCGGTGGCGTGGTACCAAAAGTACCAGCCACTCCACGCTGCAGACATGCTGGGGGAGGGCTCACAGGCCAGCACAGGCCTGGGGAGGGCGGCCACCGGCAGATCAGACCGCCCCACTGCACACTGATTGGAGCGATTGCGCGTCATAGCACGATCGCTCCAATCAGTGCTGCAGGGGCTGGGGGCGGCATGTTTGAGGTCCATCTATGATATGCTGCAGCAGCTGCGGCATCTCATAGCTGGATCTCACAGGATCGCACTAATTCGGGCATTATTTTTGCCGAAATTAGTGCGATCGATGTGGTTGGCGGTTCAGATTTGAACAGCCAATCACATCGATCGTCGATAGGGGGTGGCGATGCCGCCCCCCCTGGGGTCAAGCAAAGGTCCCCTGCTGTAAGAAACAGCAGGGGACATCATTTGAAAGCCGTTGCTATGGCCACGGCAATCAAATGAAGTTTAGGCAGTAAAATTACGTCCCTGGTCGTTAAGTCACGTTAAAATAGGACGTAATTTTACTGCCCGCGGTCGTGAAGGGGTTAATAAAAAGATTAAAAAGAATCAGTCCTACCACAGATCATTGTGGTACCCCACTGCTGATTATAGCCCATTTAGAGAATGTACCAGTTATGATGACTCTCTTTCCTATCTTTTAGCCAACTAATTATTCATCTGAATATAGTTTCCCCTAGTCCCTGCTTCTGGGGCTTTATTATATGGCTGTTACTGTATGTGATGCAGTATCAAATTCCTTTGCAAAGTCCAGATAAATCACATCAGCTGCATTATCAATATCCAGATTTGCACTTACCTCCTCTTAGGAAGCCAACAGGTTGGTTAGACACGACTTATCTTTCATGAATCCATGCTGATTGTAAGTTACTATATCACTCTCTGCAATATATTTTTGCATGTCATCCCTTAAAATGACATAAAAAAAACTTTTCATATCACTCATTTCAGACTTACTGGAAGGTAGTTGACTGGATCCACCCTCTAACCTATCTTAAATATCAATCCTAAAGCACCAACTCTGTTACAAGAAAGTATAAGAAGATGAGATACAGCCATCTGTCAATTACTGAGTTCAATTCCCTCAATATTCATGGATGAATGCATCTGGCCAAGCAGCAGGGGGTGTCAATGTTTAAGTTGCTCAAATGCAGGTGTACTTCCTCTTGTGTTAAATTAGCTAAATCAAGTGGCTAACTTTGATTTTTGCCTTGTTAAATGTTCCTTGAAACAGTCAGTTCTTTGATAATCACAGACGAAAAGTGCCTGGTGGATGGTCATTTTTTGGGACATTACTCTCTGGGTTTCTAAGGAATTTCCAGGATTTATTTTGAAGGAATAAATTGGCGAACGAGGGCATGTGGGGGAGTCTTCATTCAAATAAACTTTTTTTCCCTTGTGTCTGTGTATTTTTTAACTCTATACCTGCGGGGTAATAATGGAGGTCTTTCATAGACGGCTATGCATTACTAAACCCTGGGCTTGAGGTCAGCTGTCAATTCACAGCTGACATCAACTCCACAAGTATTATCCGATTGCCACCGCACCAGGGCAATCGGGAAAAGCTTGGTAAAGCGCCAGATTTGGCACATCTGATGGCATGCTCCAATTCTGGGGTGGCTGCTATTTTCTGCCTTGGAGGAGCCAAATAACTATGGACCTTCCCAACCTGATAATACCAGCCCCCAGCTGTGTACCTTTCCTTGACTAGTTATCAGAAATTGAGCAAAGCTCACATTTTTTAAATTAAACGATTTAAATAAACATTGTGTGATCACCTCTGACAACTGATGGTTGCAGCCTGGAGCTATCTGTTTTACCTGAGCTGGTTATCAAACAAGGCTGAATCCCATGACATATTTTTTTTATTTCCACAAAGGGAGAAAAGAAATGGTGGCACTCACCCTTAGTAGAAATCTTCTTTTAGTTCCTCAAAAAATTAAAAATACATACAGGAGGGGGATGCGGGATATGTCTAAGATGCAAGGTACGCCAAGACGAAGACGACGACTGTTTCGCGCACTTAGGTGCTTTATCAGGTCCTTCATTGGGTCAGCGTGCCTTGCATATTAGACATATCCCACATCCCCCTCCTGTATGTGTTTTTAATCTTTTGAGGAAATAAAAGAAGATTTCTACTAAAGGTAAATGGCACCATTTATTTTCTCCCTTTGTGGAAATAAAAAAAATATGTCATGGGATTCAGCCTTGTTTGATAACCAGCTCAGGTAAAACAGATAGCTCCAGGCTGCAATCAGTTGTCAGAGGTGATCCCACAATGTTTTTTTAAATCGTTTAATTTAAAAAATGTTTTGTGGAGTTGGACTATTATGCTGATTGCTCGGTGGAGCAGCTCTCTGTATTTGAATGCTAGTATCACTTCAGCTCTATCTATGCCTTTCTGGAGACTATTAAGTGGAGCTAGGTCTGTGTTTGGAATTGGTGCTAGACCTGCATCTCCCTTTTGGATATATTTTTTACTTATTCCATATTCATATGTTTGCAGGGCAATTGGCCCCACTTTTTTTTTGCAGCCCTCTAGCCCTTACTACAACCATTTAACAGCCTTTTTACAGCACAGAAGTTCGAGTCCCCATTAACTTATATGGGGTTTGGGGTCCGAGGGGAAGTCTGGGTCAAGAATTGAATGTTTAAGTTAAGTCTGGCGAAACCCAGCAAACCAAAACTTCCATAGGTCTGCTCTTCTCTAATATGCAGGAAGAAAGCATTTTTCAAACACCAGGAGCAAAGCAGTAACAATGCAATAGCATGACAAGAATCTTCATAACTAATCATATGCTAAATATTTGCAAGTCAATTTTTTGTATGAGATAGCCAAGATGATTTGTCTACAAAATGAAGGTCATCTCACTCTTATAGATGTAGTGGATGGTGAGATAGGGAGCCTGAAAGTCAAAAGTTCAAAACATTGTTATCCTTTTGCGTGTCACCGTATATGGAGGACTATGGGTGGTGCATTATATTATATGGAGGACTATGGAGGGTGCATGATACTACTGCATGTGGAGGACTATGGGAGGACTATGTGGAGCCCATTATACCACTACTATGAGGGTGCATTATACTATCTTGAAGGGCATGTTGTGCCCATTATAATACATGGAAGGCTATGTTGGAGCCATTATACTATTTAGAGTGCTATGTGGTGCTCATTTCCACTTGCGTTTTGCATGGACGAGTGCAATCTGATAAAACATCGGATTGCTCTCTCTACTGCAAAACTATGGGGCAGTGTCCATCTGCGATTGAGTTCTTGTGCCATAGTGGCATGAAAAATGAACCGCAGCATGCTGCATTTGGCAGCAAGTCTCAGCTCACACACACTCATACATGTTTATTCGTTCGTGTGAAACTATGCACTGCACTCGCATGTTATTCGAGTGCAGTGAGATGTACACAGTGACAGGCCATGGAGGAGATGGGTAGAAAGTGTGCCCCCCCTCTTTTCCGCAGCTGTGACCCGATCACAGTATTGGATCACAGTTGCATGACCCTCATCTCACGCACAATGCAGAGGGTCATTAGCATATCACTTCCGATGCTCTCGCATCGGAAACTATGTGCAAGTGGAGCTGAGGCCTTAGAAAGAAAATGTGACCTCCATATACAACACAATCCACTATAGCAAGACCATCATAATATCAAATACAAGAGAGAACAGAAAATATATTACCACCACATAATGACCAAATACAACCACATACAAGGAAGAAATACTGCAACACTATGACCAGACCACAGAGTGACCAAATAATACCGCATACAAGAGAGAAATCCCACCATACCGTGATCAGACCACATATTACCACCACATAGTGACCAAATACAACCACATAGAAGGGTCAAATACCAACACACCATGACCAGATGACATATTACCTGAATAATATTACAATAATGATCATGAATAAAAACCACAATACTAATAACACTAATATTACTATCAGCACCATTATACACAGGAACTCTGTATATAGTGTCAGTGTACAGGTAATACAGTGATGACCAGTGACAATATACACAGGAGCTCTGTATATAGTGTGTGTGTGTGTGTGTGTGTGTGTGTGTGTGTGTATATACATGTAATACACTGACTTACCAGTGACCTCTCTAGCTGAAGCTATTCATATGGCGGTGACCGCTATAATTTCTTCCTATCATGACTCAACTCTGCAGAAAATAACAGTCACCTATAGCTAGTCACTCTCAGAGCACATGCCACACTTTTCCCCAATTACTACACTAAGTTGGTCTTTTGTTCCCCCATGGAAGACAGTATCCTCAAAATTAAATTATATAACAGCAGTAATAATGTCCCCTAATTTGCCCCTGCAGTAATTATCTCCACCATTTGCCATTATAAACCAATAATGTATGTTCCTCATTCTGGCCCCTTATACTAATTATGTCCCTCATCTTGGCCTCTTTATTTAATAATGCCTCCCATACTGGCCCCTTTTATTTAATAATATCTCCCATCCTAGGCCCCTATGTTCCCCCATCCTTGGCCACTATGTTCTTCCACCCCAGGACCCTAAACTGTCCAATCCTGTGCCTCTATGTTCCTTTTTCCCAGGCCTCTAAACTGCCCCAACCCTGGCCCATTAAACTGCCCCATTCTGGGCTCCTATATCCACTACTCTGTTCATCCACAGAGGGAGGAAAAATAAGTTTCCTCTCACCTCCTACGAACCCTCCGGCATCCTCTTGCGTCTTCATATCCAGCGTGGTCAAATGGCCACCCCACACAACCAAGGCTGCATGCTAACATTAGAGTGTGGCACATAGCAGTGATATTAACAGATGTGAAGTAGACACACAGACATGCACACACATGCAGACAGGCACACATGCATGCACGTAGATGAGCACACACACATACACAGATGCACTGACATGCAAACATATGTAGACACACATACATTCTTATATATATAGACACACAGACATACCAAGACAGTCAAACATATGAATGCAGACAGGTACACAGACATATGTATACAATTTCACAAAGACATATGCATACAAATACACACAGACAGGCACACAGACACACAGACATATGCATACAAATGCACACAGACATGCACAAAAATGCACACAAACATGGACATGCTGACAGACACAGACTGGCAAACATTTACACATAGGCAAACACATAGACATGCACACACTTAGAAAAATGTACACATATGCAGACAGGTGCCCGTAGACAGACACATGCACATATTCCCACAGACACGCACATGAATGCAGACACGCCCACATACATATCCCCGCATACAGATGCAAGCACACATACAGACATGCACAAGAACGCAGCCAGGCACATGCATGCATACAGACAAACACACATATACGTAGACATGCAGACAGGCAAACACATGCACAGATGCGCACACATATGTAGACACACAGGCACAAGAATGCAAATGTGGAGCCCTACAGGTGCGGTGCAGCAGGGTACTACCCTTAGGGACTCCACGGGATGGGACGGTCTGGTCACAGGTAGGGAACCTTCGTTTTGGGATTCGTCGTGACGCCACTCTCAGAATTGCGGTCAGTGAGGACCGCCACTGCAGGTTAAGGGATGCCTGGGGCTGATGGTGGGTGCAGTCGGTTGTAATAGCCTCCTGAGAGTAAGGCCAGCCCCAGGTCCCTGTGTACGTGGGTGGGACCACAGGTCGCAGAATGACTCAAACACAGTCCAAGAAGTCTTTTAACGTGTTTACTCACTGTTTAGAGGTCACGGTGAGATGCCCGGGCGACACTGTGATAACCAGGTGGAACCAGGAATTCCAGGAGGCCGTTCTGAGGGTAGCTGTCCGCTCGCCCTCCTTGCACTCTTTTTGTTTGGGAGGATCCCTTGCTTGAAGCGTGGTAGGACTCCTCCAGGGAAGCTGTTACTACCCTGCTCCCCTCTCTCTGGCCCGTCTGCCGGCAGCGGGGCCTTGGTGGAATGGCTTCTGACCCTGTCCCCTTATGGGCCTGGTGATTGCTGCTTGGCTCGAGCTCTGTGTAGTAGTGGTGAGGGCATGAAGTACCCCCACCTGTAGGTTAAGCAGCTCTGGATGATTTGCTGCCTGTACTGGGGATCTGTTTCCCCTTGCGTGCTCGGATACCAGGATCTCCGTACTCAGCCACCCCTCTCTCTGGATGTCTTTCAGGCCGACCCACGGTACCCTTTCTCCCCCGCTTTCAGCTACTGCACTCCTCAGGACCCGTCTAACACGAGAGACCCTCTGCTCCCTTCCACACACTTCAACCTCCAGCTCCCGACTCCCCTCACTTCCTCTCTGCCCTGCTTCCTAGCAACCAGACTCGGAGCACACCCCTTGCTGGGGAATTGAAAGTTAACCCCTACTGGCTACCCAAGGGTCCCCTCTAGTGATGTGGGAGATCTGGTCACTATGTGTTTGTGTGTGCACCTCATCCTGGCCTTTGGAAATTACCTGGAAGCATTGTCCCCGCATGGGTGCAATACTCTGTGGTGCCTGACCGGGTCAGGGGCGCCACATTCCCCCTTAGTTATCATCAGCACGTCCTCGGGCTGCAAAGACAAGAGAAAAAGGTAAATACAAACTTTTCCCACGCAGGGGCAATTATTTACATTTAAACATACCAGGTACCATTCCACCACCAACCACCCACATGTCCGAACCCCACCCAAAAACCTCCAGGAGGTAGGTCGCCGGTCCTTTTGGTGACCAGGGCTGGGCCATCACATTCCCCAGACCTTTCCTCCAATCTTCCTCTCCTGAGGAGAGTGGTGTAAGGTAGGCCCCATAAACAGGCGTACCCGCTTCCGAGTGTTGGAGGGCAGGCCCCATAAACAGGCGTGCCCCCTTGTTGGTGCAGAGCCATGCCCCTCAACAGGCAGACTCTGTGGTTGATACCAAGGAGGTAACTTTTTACAATGCAAAAGTTTGTGGTTAAAGCCAGTTCATAACCGGTGGTCCATTTTTTTAAAATGCACGTGAACTAGTGTAAAGAAAACATTTTAAAGAGGTCTCACAATAGTCCTTGTGGGCACATTTCACTTAAACGTTACTTAACTGTAAACAGGTGAAACATTACATTTCATACCGTCACTTTGAACTAAACTGTACTTTCTCTATAGCGTAATGGGAGCTGACCAAAGTTGCTGCGGGTTGATCTACGCAGTACTATACTGTCATCTGTCTGAGGTTGTGTCCTCCCACCCGATGTATGTGTCTCAATGTGAATAATGGGTGTACTGGGTATTGATACCAGTGCATGGTCTTCTGCTTCAGCTACATTTGGCTCTTCCAGGTTCTGGACAGGTTCTTCTGGTTCTCTTACTTCTCTAGATTGAGGGAATGTAATGACTGGAATAACTACTGCTCCATTGTATTGAGGCCAACTTGCTGGGAAATCTCCAAGTACAGTATGGATCATCTTTTCTTTTGGTTCTTGAACTAGCAAAGGGTTGGGAATTTCTTCAGGGGTTCTTAGTTGTTCAGGACATTTCTTTAGGCGATCTCTAGAAACGACAGCTGTTGTTTTTCCTCTATCTTTGCTGATAAGGCATGTCTTTTCACTGCTAAGCGTCGATGGTAACACAGTATAGGGTTCTTCTTCCCAGTGATTGTCAAGTTTATGATGTCTTCTCTTTCTCTTGAGAACTATATCTCCTGGCATCAAAGGAACAGCAGGTGCTTTTCGATTGTAGGCCTTTTCTTGTTTCTCACGTTGCTGAGTCAGGCTTCGCTCCACACACTCTTGTACTTTCTTGTATTGGGCTTGGCGGTTGGAATCCCAATCAGCACCTTGTTGATGGTCTTCAGGGGTCTCAACTCCCATTTCCAGATCTACTGGCAATCTCCCTGGTCTGGCCCTCATCAGGTATGCCGGTGTGCAGTTCGTGGAACTCACAGGGATGTTGTTATACATGTCCACTAGATCGGGCAGTTTTTCCGGCCACCGACTTCGTTCTTCTAGTGGGAGAGTCTTCAGAAGGTCGAGAATGATGTGGTTCATCTTCTCACACATGCCATTGGTCTGAGGATGGTAAGGTGTGGTACGGATCTTCTTGCAGCCGTAAAGGTTACAAAACTCCTTAAACACTTCAGCTTCAAAGGCTGGTCCTTGGTCAGTGAGCACTTGGTCTGGATAGCCATGTGGTCGACAGAAATGTGTCTGGAACGCTTTGGCTGCAGTCTGACCGGTCAAGTCCTTGACTGGTACTACCACCAGGAATCTGGAGTAGTGGTCAACCATAGTGAGAGCGTAGTTGTAGCCTTGTCTGCTGGGTGCCAACTTTACATGGTCCAGGGCCACGATCTCCAGGGGCCGTTTAGTTTGGATTGGCTGGAGTGGTGCTCTCTGGCTGGGCTGGTCTTTTCTTCTAAGATTGCAGGGCCCGCAGTTTCGACACCACTTCTCTAGGGCAGATCTCATGCCCACCCAGTAGAATCTTACTTTAAGTAGGGCCTCCAGTTTCTTCCAACCAAAGTGGCCTGCACCATTGTGATAGGCTTCTAGCACCATCCTCGTATCCTTCTGTGGTACAATCACTTGCCACACCTTCTCATGCGTCCTCGGGTCAATGATGCTCCTGTAAAGTTTGTCTTGATAGATGAATAATCGACCCCTCTCCTTCCATAGGTACTGTGCCTCAGGTGGGGCTCCTTTGTCAAGGCTGGCGCTAGGCTGGTTGATCAGTTTCTTTACCAGGCCTACCGCTGGATCATTTTCCTGGGTCTCCTTCCAGTTGTAGTGAGGTAGTGGGTTCAGGGTCACCTCTTGGCGGTTGGCACGCAACTGCCGACACTGTTTTGCTCCATGGCGATGGAACGCTGGCAGCTCAATCTCTTCAAGATCATCTACATCTTCACCCTCGTCTGCTAGGTGAGGCATCCTGGACAGAGCATCTGCGTTGCCGTTCTTGCGGCCAGCTCGATACTTGACAGTAAAGTCATAATTCGCCAGTCGGGCTACCCAACGCTGCTCCATGGCACCCAATTTAGCAGTATCCAAGTGGGTCAGGGGGTTGTTGTCCGTGAAGACAGTGAATTTGGTGGCTGCCAGGTAGTGCTTGAACTGCTCTGTGATAGCCCATACCATGGCCAGGAACTCTAGCTTAAATGAGCTATAATTTTCTGGGTTTCTTTCAGTAGGCCTGAGCTTCCTGCTGGCGTAAGCAATCACACGCTCTTTGCCTTCCTGCACCTGTGAAAGCACTGCTCCCAGTCCCACATTACTGGCATCTGTATACAGTACAAATGGTAGACTGTAGTCAGGGTAGGCTAGGATCTCTTCACCCGTCAAGGCCCCTTTCATTTGTCTGAAGGAGTGTTCTTCTGCTTCTCCCCAGTGAAATGGCGGGCCGGAGGTCTTTCCTTTCTTCTTTGGGTGGCCTACCAGGAGCTCTTGCAAAGGCGCTGCCATTTTCGTGTAGCCCTTGATGAACCTTCTGTAGTAGCCTACCAAGCCAAGGAACTGACGTACCTCCCGAACGGTAGTAGGTGTGGGCCATTCCTGGATGACTGTGACCTTCTCTGGGTCCGGTGCTACTCCTTCTGCACTGACCACGTGACCTAGGTACTGGACCTTTGGCTTCAGTAGATGGCACTTGGATGGTTTCAGCTTCATTCCATATCGGGATAGCGCTTCAAAGACTTCAGCCAGGTGTTTCAGGTGGTCCTCGTAGGTCTTGGAGTACACGATGACATCATCCAGGTAGAGCAGGACGGTCTCAAAGTTGAGGTGCCCTAGGCAGCATTCCATAAGCCTCTGGAAGGTCCCGGGGGCATTGCAGAGTCCAAATGGCATGCTGTTGAACTCACAGAGGCCCATTGGGGTGGTGAAGGCCGTCTTCTCCCGATCTTCCTCTGCTACAGATACTTGCCAGTAGCCACTAGTAAGATCTAGGGTAGAAAAGTAGTTGGAGGTTTTTAAGGCAGCGAGGGATTCCTCTATCCTTGGCAAAGGGTAGGCATCCTTGTGTGTTATCTGATTTATCCGTCTGTAATCCACACACATCCTCATCGTGCCATCCTTCTTCCTCACCAGGACTAGGGGAGCTGCCCAGGGGCTGCAACTGTCCCTTATGACTCCTGCCTCCTTCATGTCCTTCAGCATGTCCTTTGTGCGCTGGTAATGGGCTGGTGGAATAGGCCTATGTCTTTCCTTAATGGGAGGATGACTGCCTGTGGGTATGTGATGTTGCACCCCTTTGATCCTACCAAAGTCTAGTGGGTTCTTACTAAAGACCTGCTCGTATTCCCGCACGACCCTGTAAACCCCATGTTTCCGGTAGACGGGTGTAGAGTCAGTCCCCACGTGTAGTTTCTGGCACCAGTCCTCTAACTGCTTTTGGGAGGTCTCATCCTCTGTTGAGTCAGCTTGTGTCAGGGGACCTACAGGTGTTATGGCGTCATCTGAGCATGTAAACAGTTTGGCTATGGTAGCGTACCTTGGTAGTCTGGCTTCCTCCTCCCCACAGTTCAACACTCGTACAGGCACTCGTCCCTTGTGTACATCAACTACCCCCCTGGCTGTCAGAATCATGGGCCAGTGGTCTGAATGAGTGGGCTCTAGTACAGCCTGGTAATCTTGTCCTCTGAGACCTACCGCTGCTCTACACCACATCATCATTTCACTCCGTGGGGGTATCACAATGGGGTTAGCATCCATCACCCGTACACTACCAATCTCACCGCCAGTCTGTTTTACCTGTTGCTTCCTCAGAATGATTCGGATCTCTTTTTGCAAGGCTCTTTGCGACCTGCCCTCAGCACCTTCAACAATCTGGTGAAGCAACAACAACACTTCCCCTAGGCAATTTTCTATGACATTAGTGCCTAAAATCATTTGCGGGTTCCTTTCTCTAATATCAGTGTCCACAACAATCAGTCCTTGTCCCTTCATTTCCTGCCTTCCCACCTTTATGGTTACCTCTTTGACTCCAATCTGGTCTATAGGTTGTCCGTTGGCAGCATAGATGGTGAGGGAGGGGTCCGGTGGTCGGAGATCGTCGTCCGACCAAAACCTACGATACAGGACATACGGGATCGTGGTTACCTGAGAGCCGGTGTCCAATAATGCCGGGGTAGGGATCCCATCCAGGACGATGGACAGGACAGGACGTCCACCCACGTACTGATCACGGCAGCGACCTGGGCCTGATCTTCTTAATCCTGAGGACTGGCCCTCGGCCCCAGGTTTGGCTCGTTTAAAGGGCAAGCCCTTGCATAGTGACCTGCCTCCTGGCAACGACGACAGATGGGTTGTCCAGATGAGTCATAGCGATCACTGCTCCTGCCTCGGGTCGCAGGACCTCTTCTCCTCCGCATCCACGGGACGTCCTCTGGGCTGTCAGCTAGCAGGATCCGATGAGGGACTTTGGTGTCTGAGGGCAACTGCATTGCTTTCAGGATTTGTGCGACATCCTTAGTGAGCTGTTGCACCTGGGAGGATAGTGTATTTATAGTCTCTGCTGACGCGTTGAGTCCTTTTGCAGTTACCAGGGACTGCGAGGAGGATTCCGCTCCTGCAGCCGTGGAACTGGCAGGCCATGCGGGTGCGACGGGGTCTGTGTCCACAGGAGGTTGGAGTGCTTTCACTGCCCTGTCTTTCAGAATGGCAAAGTCCACGTCAGGGTGTTCCAGGGACCACAGCTTCATCTGCTTCCCATCCTCAGGAGAGCGCAGGCCCCGCAAGAATTGTTCCTTCATCATCCGGTTTCCTTCCTGATCACTGACAGGGTCCACCAGCTTGAGAGCCCGTAGTGCAGCCTGCAGCCTGAGGGCATAGTCTCTTATGCTATCTTGGGGCTTCTGACGGCAGTTATAGAAGTCCGTCCTCAGCTCTCCCTCTGTGCGGTGTTCAAAAGCAGCTGCTAGTTTGGCAAAGATGGTCTCAACAGAGCCCCGGTCATCATTGGTCCAGGACTCAGCCTCCAACTCTGCTGCTTCAGTCAATTGTCCTAGCACCACAGCGGCCCTCTGCTTACCAGTCATCGCGTGCATGTCTAGCAGGGTGTTGATCTTCTTCTTAAACCCGGTCAGCGTGTCTATTTTACCGGCGTATTGGGGCAGCCATTGCGCTCCTGGGACATACAGTAAGGAAACTGGCATTATGGGGGAGACTTCGGCCGGCGCGGCTGCGACCGCGGCACCGGCACCGGGCGCTGCTGCGTCCAGCGCGACGGGGGCTGGCATCGCTTGGGCTGCGTCGCCCTGACCAGGGGCATTACCTCCTGCAGCGTCCATTTTTCTTCAAAAATCTGCGCGCTCCCTTTCCACTTCCTGGGTCAGAACGCTCTCTGAATTGTGGGGATTCTGGGGCGGCCACACCTCTTCGTGGGCGGTGCTCTTCTCCCTCGCGCGGGCTGCAGCGCGCGCTTCTGAAGATGGCAATATGGCGGCGGTTCGATTTTTGCGGTCGGACCTCTGAGGCGCACGGTCACCTGTCTGAACAGGTCTAGTCCAAATCCTGTTCGTGACGCCAGATCTGTGGAGCCCTACAGGTGCGGTGCAGCAGAGTACTACCCTTAGGGACTCCACGGGATGGGACGGTCTGGTCACAGGTAGGGAACCTTCGTTTTGGGATTCGTCGTGACGCCACTCTCAGAATTGCGGTCAGTGAGGACCGCCACTGCAGGTTAAGGGATGCCTGGGGCTGATGGTGGGTGCAGTCGGTTGTAATAGCCTCCTGAGAGTAAGGCCAGCCCCAGGTCCCTGTGTACGTGGGTGGGACCACAGGTCGCAGAATGACTCAAACACAGTCCAAGAAGTCTTTTAACGTGTTTACTCACTGTTTAGAGGTCACGGTGAGATGCCCGGGCGACACTGTGATAACCAGGTGGAACCAGGAATTCCAGGAGGCCGTTCTGAGGGTAGCTGTCCGCTCGCCCTCCTTGCACTCTTTTTGTTTGGGAGGATCCCTTGCTTGAAGCGTGGTAGGACTCCTCCAGGGAAGCTGTTACTACCCTGCTCCCCTCTCTCTGGCCCGTCTGCCGGCAGCGTGGCCTTGGTGGGATGGCTTCTGACCCTGTCCCCTTATGGGCCTGGTGATTGCTGCTTGGCTCGAGCTCTGTGTAGTAGTGGTGAGGGCATGAAGTACCCCCACCTGTAGGTTAAGCAGCTCTGGATGATTTGCTGCCTGTACTGGGGATCTGTTTCCCCTTGCGTGCTCGGATACCAGGATCTCCGTACTCAGCCACCCCTCTCTCTGGATGTCTTTCAGGCCGACCCACGGTACCCTTTCTCCCCCGCTTTCAGCTACTGCACTCCTCAGGACCCGTCTAACACGAGAGACCCTCTGCTCCCTTCCACACACTTCAACCTCCAGCTCCCGACTCCCCTCACTTCCTCTCTGCCCTGCTTCCTAGCAACCAGCCTCGGAGCACACCCCTTGCTGGGGAATTGAAAGTTAACCCCTACTGGCTACCCAAGGGTCCCCTCTAGTGATGTGGGAGATCTGGTCACTATGTGTTTGTGTGTGCACCTCATCCTGGCCTTTGGAAATTACCTGGAAGCATTGTCCCCGCATGGGTGCAATACTCTGTGGTGCCTGACCGGGTCAGGGGCGCCACACAAACATTTAGGTACATGCATGTACACAGAATGTAGTCAGGCATCTGAACAGACAAGCATAAAGAAATAGACACATTGGCATATACATACATATATACACTCAAATATATACAGATATATACTCATTCATACAAAAAAGTTATATAAACAGACATAAAAATATACACAAACACACACACACACACACACACACACACGCGCAAACATATTAGGGGAGCTTTTACCTCCCCTAGCTTGTCTCCAGTCCAGCTTGCAAGCTTAATTGATAATCCTCTCTGGCGGGAAGTAGCAGTGCAGGGTGCACTGCCTGACGTCACAGTTAGCAGACACGGCCGTACCAGGGCGGTACACAAACAACTAAGGCACGGTGCACCCCTAGACAACATAGAAGTAGCCCTGGCAGTGCCACTGGAGGAGCTGCCTGGGGCCCCCTTCTGTAGCCCAGCCCGCGGTTAGCAGCTGGCAGTTAACTAGCCCTATAAGAAGCATGAGGAGTGGCGAGAAATTCTGCGCTGTAAAATGGTCGTAGAAAGGTCTAGAGGGCTACAAAAGGAAGCCAAATGGGGGTAAACAGTTATAACATATTGTGTTTCCCAGAAGATAACACTGCAGTCAGACTCTTTTCTGGGACTGCTCATTAAGTTTCATAAATATTCACTGCTTCCCCCTCCCACTCTTTGTGCCATCATCTGTGATTGGTTGAAGACTACTATACACACCCGGCACCCTCTGTGTCGGTGTTTGTGATTGGTTGCAGACCAGTTTGCTGTATTGGTCACTCCCTGATGAAGCAACAAGCAAAACACGTGTGGATGGGAAGTAGGGATGCAATCTACTTATGTCCATCGGTATACTGATTTGGCTATAACACTTAGGCGGGCTTTGCACACTACGACATCGCAGGTGCAATGTCGGTGGGGTCAAATTGAAAGTGACGCACATCCGGCATCGCATGCGACATCGCAGTGTGTAAAGCCTAGATGATGCGATTAACGAGCGCAAAAGCGTCGTAATCGTATCATCGGTGCAGCGTCAGCGTAATCCATAATTACGCTGACGCGACGGTCCGATGTTGTTCCTCGCTCCTGCGGCTGCACACATCGCTGTGTGTGAAGTCGCAGGAGCGAGGAACATCTCCTACCGGCGTCACCGCGGCTTCCGTAGGTTATGCGGAAGGAAGGAGATGGGCGGGATGTTTACATCCTGCTCATCTCCGCCCCTCCGTTCCTATTGGCCGCCTGACGTGTGACATCGCAGTGACGCCGCACGACCCGCCCCCTTAATAAGGAGGCAGGTCGCCGGCCAGAGCGATGGTCGCAGGGCAGGTGAGTGCATGTGAAGCCGGCGTAGCGATAATTTTCGCTACGCCAGCTTTCACAAGATATTGTACCTGCGACGGGGGCGGGGACTATCGCGTGCGACATCGCAGCATCGGCCTGCGATGTCGCAACATGCAAAGCCCGCCTTACTGCTTTGTCCACTTTTATATAAATTATCTCATTTGCAGACTATTTTGATATTGGCACTGTGACCTATATATATATATTTTTATATTTTATACATATATATATATATATATATATATATATATATATATATATGTGGTTGATGTCACCTATGATTTGTCAAAATCACAACTGCCATCAAGCTCTAGATTATTAATGGGGAGGAGTCTATGAGACCTTATTACTAACCCTGTAAAGTAAAAAAAAAAAATAAAACACACACTTTGAAAAGTCTGACTGCGGGTTAGTATTTTTAGACTGGGTAGGGTCAATATCCATGGACCTTACTACCCTGATAATACTAGCACCCAGCATTCAGCTTTACTTTGACTGGTAGTCAACTCTGAGGGGAATCCAGCATTGTTTTTTTATTTCGAATTATGGGCTCCCCTTTATTTTTGATAACCAGCCATGGTATAGCAGACCACTTGGGGTTACAGCCTGTAGATGCTGCTTTACCTGCCTGGTTCTCAAAATAGGGATGGAGCCCATGTTATTTTTTTATTTTTTTACAGTGGTTTTCCTTGCCAGTCAGAGCTATACTTGACTTGGCTGTGATGAGGCCGGAAGTGCCCACATCCTAAACAATTGCTGATAGGCTGCTATGCATACTTTCATCAAGTTTTATTCGGTTGACAAACCCAAACAGGAATCAGACGTACAGTAAAAAGTCAGTGTTCGGTGTTCAGCATCGAACGCAAGATATTCGGTACAAACCCAGAATATTACAGTTTGGGATTGCTAATCCCTATTTACGAATACTGAGGTAAAAACTCACCAAACACTCAACATGTGCACGTTGCCTTACCCGTTTTTACTTCCAGCAGCTCCACTAAAGCTAGGGGATTGGGCAGCATGACACCGATCTGCATGTTTGATCGTACAAAAAAAATATTTTTATGCATAAGTATAAATTCAGAATGACATGAAAGTATTATATAGGTTAATTGCAGCCTATGGATATCTTATAATACACCCATACAAAGTAGTCCACAGCTAAATTTACAGCAGTAGGTTTTATTATAAATATTATTTTGTAATTAATTATATGGTAAAATAAAATGTCTAATTCTGCTTAACAATTTTGGGTAAAAAAAAATATCTTCTACCAGAATTAATCATTAGTATAGGGGCATACTGTGAATTTATTGTCTTTTTGATGGCATGATTTCTCTCCCTTCTAGGCTTGTGCTTTAAATCTAATTGTTGCAATGGGGCTCCCCCTAGAGCCTGTGCTAATCATGGTCAAGGTTATTTGATTCTGTGGTGAGTAAGTCTGAATAACATTGACCTTTACTGCCCAGTGACTAAAGATTTTTCTGCCGGCTACAATGATCTCATTATGCCATTCAATCTATATCTCTTGCTAATGTCTCATGATTTCCCCCATGTGTATATATAATATATATATATATATATAAAATATATATATATATATACATATATACATATATATATATATATATATATATATATATATATATATATATAAATATATATATATATATAAATATATATATATATATATATATATATATATATGTATATATATATATATATTTTATATATATATATATATATATATATATATATATATAAAACAATATATATATATATATATATATATATAGATATAAAAAATATATATATGTATAAAAATATTATATATATATATATATATATATATATATATAAATATATATATATATATATATATATATATATATATATATATAATATATTGTATATATATACACACGCATAGTAAATAGATGTACGGTATGTAGATATATATATATACACACACACATATGTACTGTATACAATAAGTATATTATATATATAGAGAGAGAGAGAGAGAGAGAGGGGGAGATCTATATCTATCTCTCTCTTATATAAATATGTATATATATATATGTTCAGGCTTACTATTCATAGACGATATTTACATACAAAATCCCTTGTCATTTCATTTTCATCTTTTTTTTAATCCTATCAGAAAACGTTACCTCCAAGAATTAAAATAATTACCAAATTTTACAGTTTTTAATAAAGGTATGTTTCTTAATACTCTGGTTGCATTCCGACCGCTTAAGTTTCAAAGGAATGTTCTGGCAACCTGTAGTTCTTCCTTTACTTTTGAAGTAGCTTTCACCATGGTACATTAGGATAATAAACACTGAGCCTGCTGACTTTTGTAGTTCCTTTACTACTAGAAATCCAAATAATGTGTAATCAGGTCTAAGCACCCGCATTGTAACATTAAAGTAGAAAAAAATGAGTGTAACGCCAAATTTTTAACAACAAAGTCTTAAAAACTATTTCACCCGCCTGCACTGAGTAATCCCTGCTCTATTTTTAGAGACTTAAATCCCTAGCTTCAGCAATGCTCTGATGGTCAGAATAAGAAGATTGTGAAAGTGTGGGGGATTAGCCGGTAGCATTGTATGACAAAGCAATACACTTGCCACTGATAAGACAGAGCAGGAGGAAAAGAGAATTCATAATTTATACAAATGTTATATTTTCATAATACATTTTGGGATTATTTTGAGAACATTCAGGCATTGGTGCATTTTCAGATTATCTGCATTATTCTCATCTGAGTTCTTTTATGCTGTGATAGTAGTCCAAATAAACACTATGTGCTGTACACTTATCACTGTGTGAAAAGAACACGATATGGTTAGATGCATGATGTTATAAAATACAAAATTACAGATTACTTTACTGAAAGTGGAAATAAACTCCATGTTTTCATAAATTATCCATCTATCTATCCATCTATCTATCCATTATCTATCCATTATCTATCCATCTATCTATCCACCTATCTATCCATTATCTATCCATTATCTATCCATCTAGCCATCTATCTATCCATCTATCCATCTATCAGTAACGCCGGTGTACTTGCTGCAGCGCCCCACGGGGCAGGCGGTTAAAATACTCGTCGCCAGGCCGTTTCGGGTCGGGTCAGGCATTGTCACAGGTTGGCCTTGCCCGGTTACGTTGCCCCGAGGCGTACAGTAAATGCTGGGGAAAGCCGGGTATTGGGGAGAGTTTGTCGTGACACCACCTGTGGTACAGTTAGGTCCAGAAATATTTGGACAGTGACACAATTTTCGCGAGTTGGGCTCTGCATGCCACCACATTGGATTTGAAATGAAACCTCTACAACAGAATTCAAGTGCAGATTGTAACGTTTAATTTGAAGGTTTGAACAAAAATATCTGATAGAAATTGTAGGAATTGTACACATTTCTTTACAAACACTCCACATTTTAGGAGGTCAAAAGTAATTGGACAAATAAACCAAACCCAAACAAAATATTTTTATTTTCAATATTTTGTTGCAAATCCTTTGGAGGCAATCACTGCCTTAAGTCTGGAACCCATGGACATCACCAAACGCTGGGTTTCCTCCTTCTTAATGCTTTGCCAGGCCTTTACAGCCGCAGCCTTCAGGTCTTGCATGTTTGTGGGTCTTTCCGTCTTAAGTCTGGATTTGAGCAAGTGAAATGCATGCTCAATTGGGTTAAGATCTGGTGATTGACTTGGCCATTGCAGAATGTTCCACTTTTTTGCACTCATGAACTCCTGGGTAGCTTTGGCTGTATGCTTGGGGTCATTGTCCATCTGTACTATGAAGCGCCGTCCGATCAACTTTGCGGCATTTGGCTGAATCTGGGCTGAAAGTATATCCCGGTACACTTCAGAATTCATCCGGCTACTCTTGTCTGCTGTTATGTCATCAATAAACACAAGTGACCCAGTGCCATTGAAAGCCATGCATGCCCATGCCATCACGTTGCCTCCACCATGTTTTACAGAGGATGTGGTGTGCCTTGGATCATGTGCCGTTCCCTTTCTTCTCCAAACTTTTTTCTTCCCATCATTCTGGTACAGGTTGATCTTTGTCTCATCTGTCCATAGAATACTTTTCCAGAACTGAGCTGGCTTCATGAGATGTTTTTCAGCAAATTTAACTCTGGCCTGTCTATTTTTGGAATTGATGAATGGTTTGCATCTAGATGTGAACCCTTTGTATTTACTTTCATGGAGTCTTCTCTTTACTGTTGACTTAGAGACAGATACACCTACTTCACTGAGAGTGTTCTGGACTTCAGTTGATGTTGTGAATGGGTTCTTCTTCACGAAAGAAAGTATGCGGTGATCATCCACCACTGTTGCCATCCGTGGACGCCCAGGCCTTTTTGAGTTCCCAAGCTCACCAGTCAATTCCTTTTTTCTCAGAATGTACCCGACTGTTGATTTTGCTACTCCAAGCATGTCTGCTATCTCTCTGATGGATTTTTTCTTTTTTTCAGCCTCAGGATGTTCTGCTTCACCTCAATTGAGAGTTCCTTAGACCGCATGTTGTCTGGTCACAGCAACAGCTTCCAAATGCAAAACCACACACCTGTAATCAACCCCATACCTTTTTACTACTTCATTGATTACAGGTTAACGAGGATGACGCATTCAGAGTTAATTGCAGCCCTTAGAGTCCCTTGTCCAATTACTTTTGGTCCCTTGAAAAAGAGGAGGCTATGCATTACAGAGCTATGATTCCTAAACCCTTTCTCCGATTTGGATGTGAAAACTCTCATATTGCAGCTGGGAGTGTGCACTTTCAGCCCATATTATATATTTAATTGTATTTCTGAACATGTTTTTGTAAACAGCTAAAATAACAAAACTTGTGTCCCTGTCCAAATATTTCTGGCCCTGACTGCTGCCAGTAGTAGCCGCCACTGCAGAATTGGGGCAGGTGTTAAGGCAGCCGGGATGGTATCCTTCCCCACAGGTGGAGCGGGCCCTGGGTGGATGAAGAGGGAAGGTAATGGCCGTTGGTGCCAACACCAATGCCAACGTTGGTTGGCGGCAGCACCGGTAATGACAAGCCAACAGAGTCTTTGCGGGTTCAGGTTGTAGTTTACTCACAACTTCAGCTGCCAGCCCGGTAACACAGGTCACTGCTGTGATGGGCTCCAATCAATCCCAGATCCGGTAAGGGGTCACCGCTGGTGTTTGGAGAGAGAAGGAGTGAGAGCCTACTTCTAGGGTGTCCCTCTCCGCAGTTAGGTACCCTGGCTAAGCTCCTGCTCCAAGCCCCAGAACTATGGTCCTGATGGGTCTGTACCTGATATGTGTGTGTGTTAAGACCTGATCAGGCCGGCACAGGTCTCTGGAGTTATCTTGGCCCACTCCTCCATGCAGATCTTCTCCAAGTTATCTAGGTTCTTTGGGTGTCTCATGTGGACTTTAATCTTGAGCTCCTTCCACAAGTTTTCAATTGGGTTAAGGTCAGGAGACTGACTAGGCCACTGCAACACCTTGATTTTTTCCCTCTTGAACCAGGCCTTGGTTTTCTTGGCTGTGTGCTTTGGGTCATTGTCTTGTTGTAAGATGAAATGATGACCAATCTTAAGATCCTTGATGGAGGAGCGGAGGTTCTTGGCCAAAATCTCCAGGTAGGCCGTGCTATCCATCTTCCCATGGATGCGGACCAGATGGCCAGGCCCCTTGGCTGAGAAACAGCCCCACAGCATGATGCTGCCACCACCATGCTTGACTGTAGGGATGGTATTCTTGGGGTCGTATGCAGTGCCATCCAGTCTCCAAACGTCACGTGTGTGGTTGGCACCAAAGATCTCGATCTTGGTCTCATCAGACCAGAGAACCTTGAACCAGTCTGTCTCAGAGTCCTCCAACTGATCATGATCAAACTGTAGACGAACCTTGACATGACGCTTTGAAAGTAAAGGTACCTTACGGGCTCGTCTGGAATGGAGACCATTGCGGTGGAGTACGTTACTTATGGTATTGACTGAAACCAATGTCCCCACTGCCATGAGATCTTCCCGGAGCTCTTTCCTTGTTGTCCTTGGGTTAGCCTTGACTCTTCGGACAAGCCTGGCCTCGGCACGGGTGGAAACTTTCAAAGGCTGTCCAGGCCGTGGAAGGCTAACAGTAGTTCCATAAGCCTTCCACTTCCGGATGATGCTCCCAACAGTGGAGACTAGAGTTGAGCGCGGTTCGTGGTTCGTGGTTCTCCAGTTCTAGGCTCGAGTGATTTTGGGGCATGTTCTAGATCGAACTAGAACTCGAGCTTTTTGCAAAAGCTCGATAGTTCTAGAAACGTTCGAGAACGGTTCTAGCAGCAAAAAAACAGCTAAATCCTAGCTTGGTTTCTGCTGTAATAGTGTAAGTCACTCTGTGAATCACACTATTATGACATTTCAGTGTATAGTGTGCGTGAACAGCGCCTTCAGATCACTGCTGTTTCTATAATGGCGATCGCCATTTTTTTTTTTTTTTTCTTGTCTTCCTTCCCTAAGCGCGCGCGTCTTGTGGGGCGGGCCAGCATGTCAGCCAATCCCAGACACACACACAGCTAAGTGGACTTTTAGCCAGAGAAGCAACGGCATGTGTGATAGGATGTCCATGTCACATGTCCCTGCATTAAAAACCGGACATTTTCCTCCAGGACGCCATTATCTGCCTTCTGCGTCTTTGGTGTCAGACATCACTGTCGCAGCTCCGTCCTCCTGAGTCCTATCGCCGATACAGCTGTATGCGCTGCATACACAGCGTTAGACAGCTTAGGGAGAGCACTTTCTAGCAGTCCTTTTAAGGGCTCAAACCGGCAGGGTCAGAGAGCCATAGGTGACAGGTCCTGAAAACAGAAACAGCGTCTGTGTAGCCAAGGTCAGGGATTTCCTCCCTGCATTTCACCATTAGGAGGGAATAGAAAGGCAGGCTTCCATTCCTCTACCCAGAGCCCCACAATCCTGCCACTGTACCCTCTTGTCCTCTGCACACTCCAACTCATTATAACTAAGCCATTATACTAGCAAACACTCAGTGTACCTAGTGGCATCCTAAACGTGGCTATTGGACTTTGCTATAGTCCCACTAGTGCAAAGACATTTGCAGAGCGCGTCTGCCTGCATTGCACACTCCAACTCATTATAACTAAGCCATTATACTAGCAAACACTCAGTGTACCTAGTGGCATCCTATACGTGGCTATTGGACTTTGCTATAGTCACACTAGTGCAAAGACATTTGCAGAGCGCGTCTGCCTGCATTGCACACTCCAACTCAATATAACTAAGCCATTATACTAGGAAACACTCAGTGTACCTAGTGGCATCCTATACGTGGCTATTGGACTTTGCTATAGGCCCACTAGTGCAAAGACATTTGCAGAGCGCGTCTGCCTGCATTGCACACTCCAACTCATTATAACTAAGCCATTATACTAGCAAACACTCAGTGTACCTAGTGGCATCCTATACGTGGCTATTGGACTTTGCTATAGTCACACTAGTGCAAAGACATTTGCAGAGCGCGTCTGCCTGCATTGCACACTCCAACTCATTATAACTAAGACATTATACTAGCAATTTTTGCTGCCAGTTTAAGGGCCGTAGTTGCATTGTCAGGGATATTTATTCTTTATTATTCTGCTGTTAATAAAGCTAGACCACCACTGCAATCTACACCACCTCTCAATTTTTACTACCACATTTTCAGTCCACAATCTTGTCGCAATCAACATGAGTGGCAAAATGACAGATGCTGGTGGAAAGGGGAAGAGGCGTGGTGGAAAAGGCAAAAAAGGTTTTGTCCGTGGGGAAGGTGGCAAAGCTCCATTATCATCTGCTGAAGATAGACCATCTACCAGCAAAAGTAAGATGTCTACTACTTACCGTGGACAATCCGATGTGCTCCCTTTTTTACGGACACGAACAACAGGAACAAAGGTAGATGATGGGCAAAAAGGAAAATGCTTGAATGGATCTCAAGTGGTCCAACAAGTGCCCTCTCAGCCACTTCAAGTACCGCATCCAAAAAACACCAGTCCTCTGAGTTGTCATCCCAATCACACTTGATTTCTCCCAGCTCTGAAGTCTCCATCAGCCCTGCACAGTATGGTGGAACTGAGATGGCTGAGTCTGCAGAGCTGTTCAGTCACACTATAGCCTGGGAATCAGAGGTCTGCTCCCAAGCTACAGTGAGTACAGAACAGGAAATGGTCTGCAGTGATGCCCAGAACCTTTGTGAGTCTGATTCAGGCCGTGAGGACCAAGTTTCTGAGCATAATGTTGACCCTTTGTCACAAACTGTAACACCTGTGGTTATAGACAATGAGGAACATACTGATGAAGATGAGACGCAGATACCCGATTGGGATGACAACTTAAATATTCGGTCAGGGCAAGAAGAGGCTCGGTCTGAGGGGGAGGGGAGTGCAAACACAACAATTGATGATGAAGTTCTAGATCCCACCTACTGTCAACCCACAGTCAGACACTCGAGGAGGTCAACAGAGGCGGTGGAGGAGGATGCAACCGACGACTAAGTTACCTTGCGCCTTCCTGGACAGAGTCGGAGCACTGGTAGCACGTCTACAACTGCATCCTCAGCCACCACTCTGCCTATGAGCATTATTCGGGGTGGATCAACAGGTCGCATGGCCTCTAAGCCTTGCCTAGCCTGGTCCTTTTTTGACAGAAAAAGATCGCCCAAATTATGTGATCTGTAAACTTTGTCATGATTCTCTTAGTAGAGGTCAAAACCTCAGCAGTTTGACAACTTCTTCCATGAATCGTCACATGAATAAATATCATAGGTCCCGGTGGGAAGCTCACCGTGCTGCAATGCGGCCTAGCGGAACGAACCATCCACCGCCTGCCCCTTCCAGTGCATCCGCGCGCTCTTCATCTTCTAGGACTGTGGGGACAGCTGTCACACCTGTTTTTCCACGCACAACTTACACCACTGTAACCGCAACAGGCAGTTTGCTTGGTAGGTCGTCAGTTGGTTTGGAAGGGGAAACAAGTGAGTGTGTACAGCTCTCTCAGACATCGATAGCACCAACGTTGAATGAAGGCAACATCATGTCTCCGCCTGCACTTTCCTCACAAACCTGCATTTTTCCAGGGACACCCTACTCAACACCGTCTACACACAGCAGCCAGATCTCTGTCCCTCAGATGTGGTCAAATAAAAGGCCACTTCCTGCGACCCATGACAAAGCTAAGAGGTTGACTATCCCTCTGTAAGCTGTTGGCTACCGAAATGCTGCCTTTCCGCCTAGTGGACACACAGGATTTTAGAGACCTTATGTCTGTCGCTGTGCCCCAGTACCAGATGCCTAGTCGCCACTACTTCTCTAAGAAAGGTGTGCCCGCGCTACACCAGCATGTCGCACACAACATCACCGCTTCCTTGAGAAACTCTGTGTGAACGGGTGCATTTCACCACCGATACTTGGACCAGTAAGCATGGACAGGGACGTTACATGTCGCTGACTGGGCACTGGGTAACTATGGTGATAGATGGTGAAGGGTCTGCTGCACAAGTCTTGCCGTCCCCACGACTTGTGTGTCAATCCTCTGTCTGTCCAAGTTCCGCCACTGCTTCTGCATCCTCCACCTCATCTGGCTCCTCCACCTCCACCCCAAGCCTGCCTGGTCAGGCCACCAGCGTTCTCACTGCACAGAAGGAATCACGCACCCCTCATTACTATGTTGGCAGCAGAGCGCAACGGCATCAGGCGGTCTTTAGCTTGACATGTCTTGGGAATAAGAGTCACACAGCTGAGGAGTTGTGGTCAGCTCTGCGGTCCGAGTTTAATAAATGGTTGTCTCCACTCAACCTGCAGCCTGGTAAGGCCGTGTGCGACAATGCTGCAAACCTGGGTGCGGCCCTTTGCCTGGGCAAGGTGACACACGTACCTTGTATGGCTCACGTGTTGAACCTTGTCGTCCAGCAATTTTTAAACACACTATCCCGGCCTAGATGGCCTTCTGAACAGGGCATGAAAACTGTCTGCTCACTTCCGCCATTCAAGCGCCGCAGCTGAGCGACTTGCATCGCTCCAGAAGTCTTTCGGCCTGCCGGTTCATCGCCTGAAATGCGATGTGGCGACACGCTGGAATTCAACTCTCCACATGTTACAGCGACTGTGGCAGCACCGCAGAGCCCTGGTGCAATACGTCATGACGTATAGCCTGGGCCAACGAGATGCAGAGGTGGGGCAGATCACCCTGATGGAGTGGTCTCAGATCAAGGACCTATGTACCCTTCTGCACAGTTTCGACATGGCGACGAATATGTTTAGCGCTGACAATGCCATTATCAGCATGACGATTCCAGTCATTTACATGCTGGAGCACACGCTAAACACTATTCGGAGTCAGGGGGTGGGACAACATGAAGGGGAGGAACTACAGGAGGATTCATATGCGCAAGGGACAACAACATCACCAAGGTCCAGACGTTCATCATCACCAACGCAGCAGGCATGGGACCATGGGGAACAGGGATCGACAAGGGCGCATAGTAGCAGGCGAAATGTTGAGCAAGGTGCAGGAGAACATGAAGAAATGGAAGACGAACTGTCCATGGACATGGAAGACTCAGCGGATGAGGGAGACCTTGGTCAAATTTCAGTTGAAAGAGGTTGGGGGGAGATGTCAGAGGAAGAAAGAACGGGTAGCACCTCTATGCCACAAACACAGTGTGGACTTGGTCCGCATGGCTGCGCAAGACACATGAGTGCCTTTTTGTTGCACTACCTCCAACATGACAGTCGTATTGTCAAAATTAGAAGTGATGATGACTCCTGGATTGCCACACTATTAGATCCCCGGTACAAGTCCAAATTTTGTGACATAATTCCAGCCATAGAAAGGGACGCACGTATGCAGGAGTATCAGCAGAAGCTGTTACTCGATCTTAGCTCGGCTTTTCCACCAAACAACCGTGCAGGTGCAGGGAGGGAATCTCCCAGTTCTAACTTGACAAACATGGGACGGTCTCGTCATCTTCAACAGTCTACCCGTACCAGTAGGACCGTATCTGGTGCTGGTAACAGCAATTTTATGGAATCTTTTCATAATTTTTTTAGACCCTCTTTTGCAAGGCCACCAGAGACAACAAGTCTGACACATAGTCAACGGCTGGAGAGGATGATACAGGAGTATCTCCAAATGAACATCGATGCCATGACTTTGCAAATGGAGCCTTGCTCCTTTTGGGCTTCAAATCTAGAAAAATGGCCAGAGCTCTCCAGTTACGCCTTGGAGATTTTGTCGTGTCCAGCTGCCAGCGTTGTCTCTGAACGTGTCTTCAGTGCTGCTGGGTGTGTGCTGACAGATAAGCGCACGCGTCTGTCCAGTGACAATGTGGACAGACTGACGTTCATCAAAATGAACAAGTCATGGATCCAGAAGGAATTTACTACCCCTGTGTCATCCTGGGGAGAGTAAATGCTTGTGGATTTGGAATGTGCTTGATGCAAATCAAAACATCCTGTTTGCAACTAGGGCACAAGTGCTGCCACTGATGGGGTGTCTGTGTGGCCCAATTTTTGGAAAAAAGGGAGACTCCGCTTGCAGTAACCCTTGCTTGCTGTGTTTTTAAAAGGAGCCAAGATGAACAAGTCATGGTTCAGCAAAGACTTTTACCTACCCCGGTGTCATCCTGGGGACGGTTAAGTATGGCGTATTTTTGAATGTGCTTGATGCAAATCTACCTGTGAAGTGTACAACTGGGGCACAACTGCTGCCACTGAAGGGGTGGGTGTGTGTGGGGCCCAATTTTTGGAAAAAAGGGAGACTCCGCTTGGAGTAACCCTTGCTTGCTGTGTTTTTAAAAGAAGCCAAGATGAACAGAGCTGGGATCAGGAAAGACTTTGCTACCTACCCCGTTGTCATCCTGGGGACGGATAAGAATGGCATATTTTTGAATGTGCTTGATGCAAATCTAGCTGTGAAGTGTACAACTGGGGCACAACTGCTGCCACTGAAGGGGTGAGTGTGTGTGGGGCCCAATTTTTGGAAAAAATGGAGACTCCGCTTGGAGTAACCCTTGCTTGCTGTGTTTTTAAAAGAAGCCAAGATGAACAGAGCTGGGATCAGGAAAGACTTTGCTACCTACCCCGGTGTCATCCTGGGGACGGATAAGAATGGCGTATTTTTGAATGTGCTTGATGCAAATCTAGCTGTGAAGTGTACAACTGGGGCACAACTGCTGCCACTGAAGGGGTGGGTATGTGTGGGGCCCAATTTTTGGAAAAAATGGAGACTCCGCTTGGAGTAACCCTTGCTTGCTGTGTTTTTAAAAGAAGCCAAGATGAACAGAGCTGGGATCAGGAAAGACTTTGCTACATACCCCGGTGTCATCCTGGGGACGGATAAGAATGGCGTATTTTTGAATGTGCTTGATGCAAATCTAGCTGTGAAGTGTACAACTGGGGCACAACTGCTGCCACTGAAGGGGTGGGTGTGTGTGGGGCCCAATTTTTGGAAAAAAGGGAGACTCCGCTTGGAGTAACCCTTGCTTGCTGTGTTTTTAAAAGAAGCCAAGATGAACAGAGCTGGGATCAGGAAAGACTTTGCTACCTACCCCGGTGTCATCCTGGGGACGGATAAGAATGGCGTATTTTTGAATGTGCTTGATGCAAATCTAGCTATGAAGTGTACAACTGGGGCACAACTGCTGCCACTGAAGGGGTGGGTGTGTGTGGGGCCCAATTTTTGGAAAAAAGGGAGACTCCGCTTGGAGTAACCTGTTACGAGGGGGACCCGGGGAAGCGTGCCAAGATGGGAAATGGACAGCTTCCGCCGGTCAAGGTCCACTGTGCGGTGTAAGGGACCGCTGCTATGGTCAGGAAAGAGTGAGCGGGTTGCTACTAGTGATCGTCTGGAACGTCACAGACGATCTATGTACACCGGTCCGTCCTAACCCGTGAGGGTTGTATGGCTCGGGGCTTCTCGTACGGTGTACCTGTTGCACGGGGACGCACAGAGGTGCCTACGCACGTGTGCCAGCGGGAGTCACAGGATATGGCACGAGGGTAGCACAGAGATGCCCACGCACGTGTGCTTTCAATAACCAGGTGAGTCCGGTGGAGACTCGAGGAGCTCACCTGGGACAGGAACACGGCCTGTTGAAGGAGATACTGCCGGAGCAGCAAGGCAGGAACACGGCCTGCAAACCAGGTGCTGCCTGAGCAGCAAGGGCAAAGCCCACGAAAGACAATGACGTCTGTACAGTGGCGTGGCAGCACGCTGCCAGACATCCAAACATAGAAGGACGGTCGCGCACCGCCATGATGGCAGGGGGAGCTTTTAAGGAGGTGTAGCTCCACCCAAGGGCGGGCGCGAGACGGGCGTGACTCAATCAGGGTTCGTGACGTCCTGGCCCAGCCAGTCAGGATTCAGCACATCACCAGCCTCGTCATGGGGCCGTGTGATATCAATGAGCGAATCAGAAGACGTCACGTGGAGCACATGCTCATCCTCCTGCCTCTGGGTCATAAAGGCGGGATCCCCGGTTTCACAATGTGCAGAGACATGGGAAGTCTTGCTGCTTCCCTGAGCATCTATTCTTTGCACACTGCGCAACCTCCCAGAGCCTCCATGATGCTGAGCAGGAGAGCTCGTGGCAGGCAAGGGATGGGAGACCGCTCCATTCCCTGCAAGGGGAGAACCACTAGGTGTCACCCTTCTGCTGTGTCTCAGAGAAGGCAACTCCTGCAGACTGCACAGTCTCCCAGACCTTCGGTGCTGCTGAGCAGTAGGGCCCGTGGCCGACAAGGAATGGGGGACCACCTCATTCCTTGCAACAAGAGAGCCACGACGTGTAACAGTAACCCTTGCTTACATTGTTTTTAAAAGGAGCCAAGATGAACAAGTCATGGTTCAGCAAAGACTTTTACCTACCCCGGTGTCATCCTGGGGACGGTTAACTATGGCGTATTTTTGAATGTGCTTGATGCAAATCTACCTGTGAAGTGTACAACTGGGGCACAACTGCTGCCACTGAAGGGGTGGGTGTGTGTGGGGCCCAATTTTTGGAAAAAAGGGAGACTCCGCTTGGAGTAACTCTTGCTTGCTGTGTTTTTAAAAGAAGCCAAGATGAACAGAGCTGGGATCAGGAAAGACTTTGCTACCTACCCCGGTGTCATCCTGGGGACGGATAAGAATGGCGTATTTTTTAATGTGCTTGATGCAAATCTAGCTGTGAAGTGTACAACTGGGGCACAACTGCTGCCACTAAAGGGGTGGGTGTGTGTGGGGCCCAATTTTTGGAAAAAATGGAGACTCCGCTTGGAGTAACCCTTGCTTGATGTGTTTTTAAAAGAAGCCAAGATGAACAGAGCTGGGAAAAGGAAAGACTTTGCTACCTACCCCGGTGTCATCCTGGGGACGGATAAGAATGGCGTATTTTTGAATGTGCTTGATGCAAATCTAGCTGTGAAGTGTACAACTGGGGCACAACTGCTGCCACTGAAGGGGTGGGTGTGTGTGGGGCCCAATTTTTGGAAAAAAGGGAGACTCCGCTTGGAGTAACCCTTGCTTGCTATGTTTTTAAAAGAAGCCAAGATGAACAGAGCTGGGATCAGGAAAGACTTTGCTACCTACCCCGGTGTCATCCTGGGGACGGATAAGAATGGCGTATTTTTGAATGTGCTTGATGCAAATCTAGCTGTGAAGTGTACAACTGGGGCACAACTGCTGCCACTGAAGGGGTGGGTGTGTGTGGGGCCCAATTTTTGGAAAAAAGGGAGACTCCGCTTGGAGTCACCTTGCGGTGTTTTACATGACTTTAGAAGGGCGTGCCATGCCTATATCTGTGTGTCCTCCTCTTTTTCCTTGTCCAGCTGTTTTGTTTTCGCATGAGTATATGTCCTTGTCACTTTCCCATGTGTTTGTGTTGTGTTGTGAGTTGTTTGTCACCTTTTGGACACCTTTGAGGGTGTTTTCTAGGTGTTTTTATGTGTTTGTGATTGCCTGCCATTGTTTCCTATGCAGTTCGAGTTCGGTTTGTCGAACGTTCGACGAACCGAACTCGAACGGGACCCCCGTTCGGCGAGCCGACATCGAGCCGAACCGGGACCGGTTCGCTCATCTCTAGTGGAGACAGGTAGGCCCAACTCCTTGGAAAGGGTTTTGTCCCCCTTGCCAGCCTTGTGACCCTCCACGATCTTGTCTCTGATGGCCTTGGAATGCTCCTTTGTCTTTCCCATGTTGACCAAGTATGAGTGCTGTTCACAAGTTTGGGGAGGGTCTTAATTAGTCAGAAAAGGCTGGAAAAAGAGATAATTAATCCAAACATGTGAAGCTCATTGTTCTTTGTGCCTGAAATACTTCTTAATACTTTAGGGGAACCAAACAGAACTCTGGTGGTTTGAGGGGTTGAAAAATAAATGACCCTCTGAATACACTTTTCACAATTTAAAAAAAAAAAAAAAATAACATTCTTTTTTGCTGCAGTGCATTTCACACTTCCAGGCTGATCTACAGTCCAAATGTCACAATGCCAAGTTAATTCCGAATGTGTAAACCTGCTAAATCTGCAGGGGGTTGAATACTACTTGTAGGCACTGTATTTCTACCCAAGTGAACCCCCCCCCCCAGGTGGCTGGCTTCAGTGACTGGGAAGTCACATGATCATTATGGCCACCCTCCTGCCTACCCTGAGCCAACCCACTCTGTGTGAAGTTTCCTAAGCTGTATGTCATGTGTGAATGTGGAACACCGGTGATTAACCCCAGGGGTGGGATTCAGCCGGTTCTGTCTGGTTCTGGAGAACCGGTTGTTAAAATAGCAGCCAGTTCCCAGAACCGTCAAGAAACAGCTCTGGAGATCTGGTTCCCTGCTGTATTCATTTGTGTTAGTGTCTCTTTAAGACTCTAGCACAAATGAATCTGCATACCTTCGTGCCGCACTTCCTGGTTCAGTGCATCCTCGGCTCACTGACCCGGCATGCAGTGACGCGCTGACGCTGCAGACACAGGTCACGGCAGTGTGAGGAGGGAGCTCCTCCTCTTGCCGTCTGTCAGCGTCAGTGTCACTGTGACTGCAGAGAGCCGCGGAGGAGGACGAGAGACACAGGAGAGGCCGGTGCTGCTTGGATCAGGTAAGCCGCTCAGTGAGCCGAAGCTGCAGGGAGAGGGGCTGCATAAGATGGGAACTGTTACTATATGTGGCTATATGGATAAAGGGGCCATAATAGGATGGGATCTGCAGGGGAAAAAGGGGCCATAATAGGATGGGATCTGCAGGGGAAAAAGGGGCCATAATAGGATGGGATCTGCAGGGGAGAAAGGGGCCATAATAGGATGGGATCTGCAGGGACAAAGGGGCCATAATATGATGGGATCTGCAGGGGAAGAGGAGACCATAATAGGATGCGATCTGCAGTGGAAAAAGGGGCCATAATAGGATGGGATCTGCAGGGGAAAAAGGGGCCATAATAGCATGGGATCTGCAGGGGAAAAAGGGACCATAATAGGATGGGATCTGCAGGGGAGAAAGGGGCTATAATAGGTAGAGTTGAGCGCGGTTCGCGGTTCGAGGTTCTCCAGTTCTAAGCTTGAGTGATTTTGGGGACTGTTCGAGATCGAACTAGAGCTCGAGCTTTTTGCAAAAGCTCGATAGTTCTAGATACGTTCGAGAACGGTTCTAGCAGCAAAAAGCAGGGCTTTTTACAGCTACAGTGTGCAGGAGCCATCGCTGGCCGTCTGCCAGAAGCTGGTAACCAAGATAAACATCGGGTATCCAACCAAAGCGCTTTGGTTAGTAACCCGATGTTTATCCTAGTTACGTGCAGGAAGCCCACACTTCCCTGCTCAGCTCGCTCCGCCCCCTCCTGCCCGTGGCATGTACACACGTACACACACACACACACACACACACACACACACACATGGTCCCGTTCGGCTTACCTGCGGTGATGAAGTCCCGCCATCCCGATCTCAGCGCTGTCACTGTCCTCCATGGCCACCGCTTGTCACATCACCTTCTCTCGCTTCCGACCGGAGACTGACTAGCGGTGACGTCACGGGCCTCTCGCGATACTTGGTGTGAAGGTGCCGGTCATTGAACTCAGTGACAGGGGCTGTCAGTGTGCTGGAGATCAGCGCAGGTAATGTACCTCGCTGACAGCAGCACTTGTCACCCCCCTGCAGTGACCTGGGCTGACCCATTGATGTTAGCTCAGGTCACTGCACTGCTCTCCCAGCCAATGGGGAACATCCTGCTCTTCATTGACTGGGACAGTGTGGATCGTCATGGCAACCCCTTGGATTACACCAGACCTGGATTTGTTTTTCATTCTAATAAATTGGTTAAAGAGGGAATGTTTTGGGGAGTGTTTTTTCAAATAAAAATGTGTTTGTCGTCTATTTTTTTTTATTACTGACTGGGTTGGTGATGTCGGGTATCTGATAGACGCCTGACCTCACCAACCCCAGGGCTTGATGCCAGGTGACATTACACATCTGGTATTAACCCCATATATTACCCCGTTTGCCACCGCACCAGGGCGCGGGATGAGCTGGGGCGAAGCACCAGGATTGGCGCACCTAATGGATGCGCCACTTCTGGGGCGGCTGCGGCCTGCTATTTTTAGGCTGGGGAGAGTCCAATAACCATGGACCTCCCTAGTCTGAGAATATCAGGCCCCAGCTGTCTGCTTTACCTTGGCTGGTGATCCAATTTTGGGGGACCCCTACGTGTTTTTTTTTTAATTATTTATTTAATTTAAAATAACAGCGTGGGGTGCCCCCAGTTTTGGATTACCAGCCAAGGTGAGGTTGCCAGCTGTGGTCTGCAGGCTGCAGCCGTCTGCTTTACCCTAGCTGGCTGCAAAACTAGGGGGAACCCTACGTCATTTTTTTTTTCATTTTTTTGGCTAAATACAAAGCTAAGCACCCCTTAGTGCCACATGAAAGGCACCAAAGGGTGCTCCACTTTTTCTCCATTTTTTCTCCACTTATTGTCCATTTTTTCTCCACTTTTTCTCCACTTTTTCTCCATTCTTTCTCCACTTATTCTCCATTTTTTCTCCACTTTTTCTCCACTTTTTCTCCACTTTTTCTCCATTTTTTCTCCACTTATTCTCCACTTATTCTCCACTTTTTCTCCACTTTTTCTAAACTTTTTCTTCACTTTTTCTCCACTTCTTCTCCACTTTTTCTCCATTTTTTTCTCCATTTATTCTCCACTTTTTCTCCATTTTTTCTCCACTTATTCTCCATTTTTTCTCCACTTTTTCTCCACTTTTTCTCCATTTTTTCTCCACTTATTCTCCATTTTTTCTCCACTTTTTCTCCACTTTTTCTCCACTTTTTCTCCATTTTTTCTCCACTTATTCTCCACTTATTCTCCACTTTTTCTCCACTTTTTCTCCACTTTTTCTCCATTTTTTCTCCACTTATTCTCCACTTTTTCTCCACTTTTTCTCCACTTTTTCTCCACTTTTTCTCCACTTTTTCTCCACTTCTTCTCCACTTTTTCTCCATTTTTTTCTCCATTTATTCTCCACTTTTTCTCCACTCTTTCTCCATTTTTTCTCCACTTTTTCTCCACTTTTTCTCCATTTTTTTCTCCATTTTTTCTCCACTTTTTCTCCACTTTTTCTCCGTTCTTTTTCTATGGTCGGTCTACCCATTAGCTCTGCCATGCATACTGTAGCTCTACACCTACTGCACATGTTACTTTATGATTGACATCTCTTTCGTACCAGAGCTGTCTAAGTCTACTCTGACCCCATATTTGTCATTACTATATTGTCCTTGTACTGTATTATGACATTTGTATCATGTGTTTCATTTCTTGCTGTGTTGCAATTTTTTTGCTGCATCCCAATTGTACCTCTACATTGTTTGAGTTTATGTTATTGTTCTCTCACTCTTATGTGATACTGATTATTGTCATTTTTCATGATTACATGCAGATAAGTCCAATCTGACGAAGGCTTTTTTTTTTCTTAATACGGACCAATAAAGAGTGATTTTGCATTACTATCCGTTGTGACTTACTGACTTAGTCTGGGAGATTTAGAGTGCCGAGGTTACTCACTAATTTTATCTATTATTACCTCTGAGCACCTATATACCAGTGAGCAGAGCTTCCTCTACAGTAGTTCTCCTAATTAGGCATGCCCTTACCTCATGAGCAGGGCATTGCAGCTTTGGTAGCAACCATTACGACATGGATTCTGCTGCTGTGGACCCGAGAAGAGTAAGTGCAGATTCATTGCACCCACAATCCTCACATGAAGGGTCCGCACTCCTAGAAAATGGGGGATACGTTCCCTGAGTGTCTCCTCCCATATTCTAGACGGTCCAGAGTCGTCGTGGGACCCCTTTATTTTTTTTCTTACAATAAATTGGTGAAAGAGGAAATGTTTTGGGGACTGTTTTTTCAAATAAATTTCTTTTGTCGATTTTTTTTTTTTGTTAGTACTGACAGTTTATGATGTTGAGTATCTAATAGACGCCATGACATCACAAACTGCTGGGCTTGATCTCAGGTTACTTTACAGCTAGTATCAACCCGATTTATTACCCCGTTTGCCACTGCACCAGGGCACAGGATGAGCTGGGGTGAAGCGCCAGGATTGGCGCATCTAGTGGATGCGCCACGTCTGGGGTGCCTGCGGCCTGCTATTTTTAGGCTGTGAAGGCCCAATAACTATGGACCTTCCCACCCTGAGAATACCAGACCACAGCTGTCCGCTTTACCTTGGCTGGTGATCCAATTTGGGGGGGACCCTACTTTTATTGTGTAATTATTAATATTTATAAAATAATTATAAAAAAGAGCCTGAGGGGACCTCCACATTGGATCCCCAACCACGGTAAAGCTGCCAGCTGTGGTTTTCAGGCTACAGCCGTCTGCTTTACCCTAGCTGGCTATCAAAAATGGGGGGACCCAACGTCATTTTTTTTTAACTATTTTTTAAATAGAAAAAATTAATGGGCTTCCCTGTATTTTGATTGCCAACCAAGGTAACGGCAGGCAGATGGGGGTGGCAACCCATAGCTGTCTGCTTTATCTGTGCTGAGAATCAAAAATACTGCGGAGCGCTACGTCATTTTTTTAAAGATTTATTTTTACAGCACTGTGATGTCCAGCAATCAAAATACAGGGAAGCCCATTTTATTTTTAGTTATTTAAATAAATAATTAAAAAAAATATATATGGGCTCCCGCTGCATTTTTTGTATTGCTAGCTAAGGGTAATCCAAGCAGCTACTGTATGTCTGTCTGTATGGAGAAGAGAAGACAGCAGCTGCAGAACTACAAGGCTCAGCATACTCCATCCAGGACTGTATGCAGAATTTTTTTGCCCACCAAAAAAATGACGTGGGCTTCGCCATATTTTTGTATGCTAGCCAGGTACAGCAGGCAGCCACGGGCTGCCTCCAACCCCCAGTTGCCTATTTGTACCCGGCTGGGAACCAAAAATATAGGGAAGCCCGTTTTTTTTTAATTATTTCACTTATTTCATGAAATAATTAAAAAACAAATGACGTGGGCTTCGCCCCATTTTTGTGTCCAGCCGGGTACAACTAGGCAGCTGGGGATTGGAATCCGCAGCACAGGTTAGCCCGAGGTTTCTGGGCGCCTCTGCTGCGGATTTCAGTCCGCAGCTGTCCCAGAAAATGGCGCTCTCATAGAAGCGCCATCATCTGGCGCTGTATCCAACTCTTCCAACAGCCCTGGAGCCGGGTGGCTTGTTGGGTAATCATGAGTTAATACTGGCTTTGTTTTACTAGCCAGTATTAAGCCAGAGATTCTTAATGTCAGGCACGTTTGACCCGGCCATTAAGAATCTCCAATAAAGGGTTAAAAAAAACACCACACAGAGAAAAAATACTTTAATAGAAATAAATACACAGACACATTAGAGACTCCATCTTTATTACCCCCTGTCAGCCCTCCACGATCCTGCTCTTCTGTCTTCTTTCTTTCTAGTGTAGTAGTAGTGACGATTGTAGTGAGGATGAGGTGCACCAGCCCATCACTTGGGGCTGGGGAACCTCATCCTCACTACAGTCCTCACTACAATCGGGAAGCAGCGTGCAGACTTCACTCCGTGAGTGATCAGTGCTGGCTGTCAGCGGTAACAGCGGTAACGCTGACAGATGCGTTACCATAGCAACGGTGCTCTCGGAGCCGCGGTTAGCGGTGACGTCACCGCTAACTGCGTTGCTATGGCAACGGTGATCTCCGTTAATGACTGGCTGTGTCAGCCGGTCCCTAACGGAACGAGGAGTCGACCGTGTGCTAGAGCATGTCGCCGGTACACGGCGATACACATATGTGCACCGTGTACCAGAGAGATGCACTCGCAGGTCCTACATGACGCGTCATAGTCATGTGACCAGTCTGTAGCCAATGAGATAATAGCCACGTGACTGGTCACATGGCTATTTTGACGTCACGATAGGTCCTGCATCTCTGCTGGCAGTGCCGTCACCGGGAGGATTCAGCGATCATCGGATGGAATAGCGGCAGGAGACAGAGTGCAGAAGGGATCGAGAGGACCGGTAAGTGTTATGGCAATGTTTATTAACTGTTTGTGTACATTTATAATGCATTTTTATGTGTTTGTGATTGCCTCCCATTATAGCCTATTGGTTCGAGTTCATTTCGTCGAACGTTCGACGAACCGAACTCGAACGGGACCCCCGTTCGGCGAACCGACCTCGAGCCGAACCGCGACCGGTTCGCTCATCTCTAATAATAGGATGGGATCTGCAGGGAGAAAGGGGCCATAATAGGATGGGATCTGCAGGGGGAGAGGAGGCCATAATAGGATGCGATCTGCAGGGGGAGAGGAGGCCATAATAGGATGCGATCTGCAGGGGAAAAAGGGGCCATAATAGGATGGGATCTGCAGGGTAAAAAGGGGCCATCATAGGATGTGATCTGCAGGGGAGAAAGGGGCCATAATAAGATGGGATCTGCAGGGAGAAAGGGGCCATAATAGGATGGGATCTGCAGGGGAAAAAGGGGCCATAATAGGATGGGATCTGCAGGGAGAAAGGGGCCATAATAGGATGGGATCTGCAGGGGAAAAAGGGTCCATAATAGGATAGAATCTGCAGGGGGAGAGGAGGCCATAATAGGATGCGATCTGCAGGGGAAAAAGGGGCCATAATAGGATGGTATCTGCAGGGGGAGAGGAGGCCATAATAGGATGGGATCTGCAGGGGGAGAGGAGGCCATAATAGGATGCGATCTGCAGGGGAAAAAGGGGCCATAATAGGATGGGATCTGCAGGGGGAAAAGGGGCCATAATAGGATGGGATCTGCAGGGAAGAAAGGGGCCATAATAGGATGGGATCTGCAGGGAGAAAGGGGCCATAATAGGATGAGATCTGCAGGGGAAAAAGGGGCCATAATAGGATGGGATCTGCAGGGAGAAATGGGCCAGAATAGGAGGGGATCTGCAGGGGAAAAAGGGGCCATAATAGGATAGGATCTGCAGGGGGAGAAAGGGGCCATAATAGGATGGGATCTGCAGGGCGAAAGGGGCCATAATAGGATGGGATCTGCAGGGGAAAAAGTGGCCATAATAGGAAGGGGTCTGCAGGGGAAAAAGGGGCCATAATAGGATGGGATCTGCAGGGAGAAAGGGGCCATAATAGGATGGGATCTACAGGGGAGAAAGGGGCCATAATAGGATGGGATCTGCAGGGTGAAAGGGGCCATAATAGGATGGTATCTGCAGGGGAAAAAAGGGCCATAATGGGATGGGATCTGCAGGGGGAAAGGGGCCTTAATAGGATGGTATCTGCAGGGAGAAAGGGGCCATAATGGGATGGGATCTGCAGGTGAAAAGGGGCCATAATGGATGGGATCTGCAGGGGAAAGAGGCCATAATGGGATGGGATCTGCAGGGGGGGAGAGACCACATGGGATGGGATCTGCAGGGGGGGAGAGACCACATGGGATGGGATCTGTATAAGGAAGGTCGTCCGTTCCAATTTAGCAATAATTTTTAGTAATAACGTTTAAAAACTGTAGAAAAACCATTTAACAATATGACTGACAGTGACGGGAACAACTGGTACTGGATAGGTGAGTGAAGGTAGAGGAGGGGAAGAAGGGAAAGAGATGATACTTTAAATTACTTGTATTTTTGGTTGAGGAAAGTGCATGAAAATGGGTGTGGCTAACAAAGTGGGTGTGGTTACAGAATGGGTGGGGTTTTTCAAATGGGCGGGGTTTACAGAGAACCTGTTAAAAATTTGAATCCCACCCCTGATTAACCCCCTCCTTACGTGAGATAGATACCGCACCTTAATTGAGGTTCAGTACCCTGTGGCGACCAGAGCTGCGAGGGCACCACAGTGCACTAACTGGCAGAGACACAGACATACTGAACTGTAACATCGGCATTCCCTGCACCAGCAGGCAGGTCGTCAGATTCAATTTGCCATTTCTTCACCACGCTTGTTAAGGCCTCTCTCACACATCCGTTAAAAAACGCACGTTTTTCACGGACATGTCAGAGGTGCGTTTTGCCCTCCGTGACCCGTGTTTATGGGCTACGTGTGTTCTCCGTGTGTTATCCGTGACAACACACGGAGAATGGGAACTTTCAGCTCACCTGTCCCTGGCGTCTCTGTCCATGGTGCTGATCTTCGGTCTCCGGTCCTGCCGACTCCCCGCTGCTTCTGCTTCCGGCCGCAGTGAAGTGAATATTCAATGAGCATAATGAGCGGCTGTCGGAAGCAAGTGACAGCAGCAGCAGAGACAGGAGGGCAGGAGAAGGTGAGTAAAGGTTTGTTTTTTTTTCTCACAGACTCATATCTTCTCTCCGGTGCGTGTCACACGGAACACATCTGTGTGGTCCGTTTGCATTACGTGTGACACGTTTATGTTCTGTGTGACACTCGTGATGTCGGAGAGAAAACGGATATGTCGGCGTGAGAAACACACGGACACACGTAAGTACGGAACGGACACTCGTTCCGTGTGCAAATACTTACATGTGAATCTCATGAAATCTGCACTTAAGAATGTCAGTACCAGGAAGCTTAAAAAGCAAAGCAGCTTATTAGCATGAAACACGTAACAGTCACAAAAAAATGTAGCGTCAGAAATATAATAAAAACGCAACACCAAAAGCGCACACAAAAACACAATGAGAACAAAAAAACATGAGGGGATTGCCTTGCAATCATGGTTTTTCTGTAGTCATATTGACTACTGGCATTTCTGTGATTGCTGGGCCGCATCACTTCATCAATTATTTATAAGACCTGGCGAAGCCATACTCAGGACACCGTACAAGGAAATAGTGCAGTGAGAGGGTCTGATGGAGAAGGGACAGTGTGTTATAGCATGACAGTACATACTATTCCAACATTAAACTAATAGCTCATTTCAATGGGAGTTCTATAATAACCCTGCTCTTAGCTGCATTTAGCAAAGGGCAAGCTGCTGGAGAAGGGATAGTGTATTACAGGCATGTAGGCACGGACTCTAGCTTTACAGACCTCGCTGCTGCCAGGTAAAAAAAATCTATTCTATGATTTAATAATACCGCTCTTCGCTGCATTTAGTGTGAGGAAAACTGTTGGACACACTAGAAGCATGTAGGCAGAGAATCTAGCTTTACAAACTGTGAGAGTTTGCCTGCTCATTTGATGGGGGTCACTCACTCGGCTGCGTTTCAGAGGTAGCACACAGGAACGCACTTCATTAAAAATCCAGCAGTTTATTAAAAACTCCTCAAACTGCATTTCAGCCACACAAAATAGATGAGCCTTCCTTCGGCTTTACAACAAAACATAACACAGTTTACTGACCATCTAAGTTGCGGATCGCCCACATAGATTTGGATTTACTTCACAGTAGAATTCTATTGACCCCATTCAGCTGAAGTGAACCCTCTCTCTCAGGGGGTCCCTTCAGAGAGGGTTCTCCCCCTCTATTCTGAGTCCAGCCAGCCTCTTGTCCTCCCTCAGAAGCTGCTCCTCAGACACCCGGATTTCTATTCCATATAGTCCATGGTGCGACCGCACCGGAGGTATGACAGCCTCCAGACACTTTCTCCTGCCAGTGTGTACGCACGTCTCTCAGAATATTCTTGCACCCAGCCTCCTCAAACTCCACCATGTGCCAAACAGACAGTCTCCATTTTACCTGTCAGGAGTGACACCTCAACCACACCCATGGGTGGGGCATGTAGGTGGTCAGACCCACCCATCTCTTCAGCCACCTGTAAACCTTACTCAAAACACTAATTAAACAAGTGGCACTACAAATACCACAACGGATCTTCAAGTTTACACCACTTCTGTGTACCTACCGGCCATTAATAATGTAGCTGCTCAGCATCTTATATATCCCCGCTCTGCCTAAAGCTGTGGGGCTTGGCACCATTACATACTTCCAGATGAGTGACTCTTCTCTGTTTGCTTTGGATTCAAGCCTTTATAACACAGTCTGTCATCGATACCAAACCCTTTGCAGTCAACCCTCCACTTAAGTACACCTCCCGGTCAGACCTCTCTCTTAATGACCGCCTCCAATGGTTAGTTTGTTAGTGAGACTCTTTTAGTCTGGATTGACTCTGAGCTACATAGTTCACTAGACGGGCTACTATCTGGGTACCTCAGCACTAAGCTAACAGAAGATCTGCCATAACTAGACCCTGTACCTTCTCTTTTTGCAGATCTAATATGGTCTTTTCTTTCCAGGCGTCTACGGTCATTTATTGGAGTCTTTTCCTATCATCATTTTTGGCTAGAGACATGTCACTCCCTCCATCCTTTCTTTAGGACTTCATGTCAGAGGGCTTGGACCCTTGAGAGCTTTTGCTATAGCCCATTGTAGAATTGTGTCTTCTATGACCTTGGCTCCTTTCATAAAAGGACCTGTTTTCTCTGCCATCTGAGGCAACACGTTCATCAGGTGAACCACTCTTCTTCTCTGGGTCTCGGCCACACCAACATAATGAAGCTGCTCTGTAATTCTCCGTCCTTCCAGATTCAAGTGTCTCAGTTCTTCAAAGTATCCCAGGCAATATTCTAGGAGAACTCATACATTTTCAATACAGTTCTTGGTTTCCACAATGATAAATGGAACCATACTGACTTCACAGGGTTTCTGGGCTTCATTGTGAACATCAACTCTCACTCTTGTGACACAAGACTCCTGCATGACTCTTCCATTTTTTCCAAAAACTTTCATGACAAGTTTTCTGGGCACCTGTATGAAGTCTTCCACGAACTCCAACAAATTCCAAGCTGTCTTCACTGCCTCTGCAGTCTCTCATAAATTCAAAATGTTCCACTGTCTTCTTCCAATTCAACAGCTGTAACACCTGGAATTTTACTGACTTGCTGAATGTTACTTCTCAGCACTCATATTGCAAGCCCAATTAACTGTTTCTTCAAAATCACCGCTTTTTGAATTGAAATGCTGCGGTCAGCTGCTTCATATGCTCCAAGCGTGTAGTGGCTTCTTCCTTCTTTACAGTAATGAACCACTTTGTACGAAGACACCATAGATGCATGTCATTCAAGATAGCCACCCTGTACTTTGTAGCTTCACTTACAGACCACACCACCAACTGATTAGACTCTGGGGCAAAGTACACTTTACATGCTCCTACAGCCTTCTTGAACATTTGATGCACCGTGTCACTGGCACAGACTTCTCTTAAGTCTTTAAACACATCTACCATGCACTTAAAGACTAAACGGCCTGCTTTACCTTCAAGGCCATCGGACCGTTCTTTGGGTCTTTTGCATCCATCTTAATTTTTTCTTACCAAAAGCTCCACTTAAATATTCCTCAGGTTCAGCCCCATCCTCAGAGCCTATGAGTTTCTCGTTGCCTTTGATCTCGGGTTTCTTATCTTAGCCAAGACTATCTCAATGTCTTCCCTCTTGGTCTTACCAGCAGGTTCTGTCAAGCTCTCAGCTTCTGATGTGACCTCTGGACCAGACTTCACCTCCTCAGAGGCTCTTTCCACTTCTGCATCATAAGCTGTCTCACATTACCTTCAACTTCCTCTTGGGTCTCTACAGTGTCACCATTAACAGTTTTGGCACTGTTTTCACTGTCCATCATCCCGGCACTAGATGGACCACCAGTCTACTCACCATGATCTTCGTGGATTTTTCCTCCCTTACCACTCTCTAGGATTTCATATTTTACAGTGCTGTCCAGGATTTCATATTCTTTAGCACTCTTACCAGACAGCTTCATGCTTGGAAATCATAGGGGACACCCCTCCTACTTCCTCGGTCAGCTCCTTTTCTGCAATTTCACCTTGCTGATTTCTGTCGTTACAATGTATCGATTCCAGCTCCAATTCCTCTTTCTCTTGCAGGACATGCTGTCTGACTCTACACTAACAGTTGTTACTAGCAACGTGCCTTCCTCAACCAGGTACTTTAAACTTTTCTGCACCCTCAGATCTTATACCTTGCCCTACCTCCGGACGCTTATTACATCTCCGGCGTCAGGAGAAGGTTTTACCCTTCTCAATTGTCTCTTCCTCACTGCACTTCCTTGTCGCTTTACTAGAGTTACAGTCTTTACTGCAGTCATCATCACTCCCCTTGGTGTCCTGTACTAACATATCCTCACTTAACCAGGTGTCGGCCCCCTTGTCTAGAGCTCCCCCGTTTTTAATAGTCACACTATCGGTTATTCCATGTCACTAAGTTGGGCACGTCCACCATTTTATTTGGTCACCCCTAACTTAGGACTGTCACCTCTTGGAGGCACTAGCTCCCCCTTATTACACACAAACATACAAGGAAACACTTAAGCAGGCTTTACACGCTACGATTTCGCTACAGCGATCTCGTTGTGTGTGACTACTAGGAGAGATTTTGGATCGTTGCAAAAACGTCCAAAATCGCTTCTCGTTGACATGGGGGTCCTCTCCCAATTATCGCTGCTATCACTTGGGCGAAGTTGATCCTTGTCCCTGCGGCAGCACACATCGCAACGTGTGAAGCCGCAGGAACGAGGAACCTCTCCTTACCTGCCACACGCCAGCAATGAGGAAGGAAGAAGGTGGGCGGGATGTTCGTCCCGCTCATCTCCACCTCTCCGCTTTGATTGGGCGGCCGCTTAGTGACATCGCTGTGACACCGAGCGAACCACCCCCTTAGAAAGGAGGTGGTTCGCCGGTCACAGCGACATCGCCGAGCAGGTAAGTACGTGGGACGCTGCCGTAGCGATAATGTTCGCTATGGCAGCGATCTTCACATATCGGCATAACGATAGGGGCGGGTGCTATCACGCTCGCCATCGCTAGCATCGGCTAGCGAAGTCGCAGCGTGTAAAGCCACCCTTAGTCTTCTGCTGTGGTGGGGTCTCCTTTGGGCCATTCCAGCTCTTACCCAAGCAAACAGACATTGACTCATCTCCCACAAATACAAAAATAACCAAAAGTCTCCGTCAATTATAATGGGACGCAATAAGTCCGGGACTATACCGATATCATGAAACTCCCAACCCTTGCAGTGTCAATGACCACTCTGGCCATGGACATTCTTTACAGTCCCCATAACTGCCACTGACTTTAATAGTTTTTCTAGGAATTAAGTCTACATTGAGCATGGTCCTTTACCAGGGTCACTAAGCTCTCTGAGTCTTATAGTGAAGTCATAGGTTCTCCATTCACCTCCACAGAATACTCTCATGGCTCCTCGCTGGAATGGAAGTCTATATTGAAGGCCACTGCTCCTTTGGATTTGGGATACCCCACCCCCTTTTGGGCTACTGCACCCTTTTGGGACCCCACCCCTTTTTGGACAACCACCTCTTTTTGGGATTCCGCCTCTTTTGGACAAACACCGCTTTTGGGGGCTCTGCCCCCTTTTGAACACCCCAGTCTACAGGGGGTACATTCTGTTCTCTCCCCAAGGACTTCTTATGTCCCAATTCATACAGTACCTTGGTGTGCCAGGTGTCATCCTGGGTACCCTGTGTCTGCACTGGCCCACTAAGGCTCTTTGCAGCATGTAGACTGGAGAAAATATAACTTTGTGGACCCTCCGATGCACAGGAAACATCACTCCGCAGCTGCTACATGTGCTTCCTGGATAGCTGCCCGCACTCTAGCACTATATGTGAAAGTTTGCCTGCTCACCTGATTGTGGTCACTTACTCGGCTGCGTTTTAGAAGTAGCACCCAGGAATGCACTTAATTTAAAATCCAGCAGTTTATTAAAAACTCCTAAAACTGCACTTCAGCAACACAAAATAGATGAGCCTTTCTTCGGCTTTACAACAAAAAATAACATGGTATACTGACCGTCTAAGTTGTGGATTTCCCACGCAGGTTTGGATTTACTTCACCTCAGTAGAATCCCACTGACCCCGGTCAGCTGAAGCGAACCCCATCTCTCAGGGGTCCCTTTGGAGAGGCTTCTCCACCTCTATCCTGAGTCCAGTAGCCTTTTGTCCTCCCTCAGAAGCTGCTCCTCAGACACCCAGATTTCTGGTCTGTATAGTCCATGGTACGACCATACTGGAGGTATGACGGCCTGCAGACATTTGCACCTACCAGTGTCTACGCATGTCTCTCAGAGGCTTCTCACACCCACCCTCCTCAGACTCCATAATGTGCAAAACAGACAGTCTCCATTTACCTTTACCACAGGAGTGACACCTCAAACACACCCATGGGCAGGATATGTAGGTGGCCAGACCTGTCCATCTCTCCAGCCACCTGTACACCTGACCCAAAGAACACTATAATAAAACAAGTGGCACTACAAATACCACAACAGACCTTCAGGTTTACACCACTACTGTAGTACATACCAGCCATTAATAATGTAGCCAGTCACCACCTTACAAGAACTTGCTGCCGCATTTTAAAAAAAAAAATCTATTCTATTACTTAATAAACTTGCTCTTACCTGTAGAGTTGAGCGCGGTTCGCGGTTCGAGGTTCTCCAGTTCTAGGCTCGAGTGATTTTGGGGCCTGTTCTAGATCGAACTAGAACTCGAGCTTTTTGCAAAAGCTCGATAGTTCTAGAAACGTTCGAGAATGGTTCTAGCAGCAAAAAAACAGCTAATTCCTAGCTGGCTTTCCGCTGTAATAGTGTAAGTCACTCTGTGACTCACACTATTATGACATTTCAGTGTATAGTGTGCGGGAACAGCGCCTTCAGATCACTGCTGTTTCTATAATGGCGATCGCCATTTTTTTTTTTTCCTTGTCTTCCTTCCCTAAGCGCGCGCGTCTTGTGGGGCGGGCCAGCATGTCAGCCAATCCCAGACACACACACAGCTAAGTGGACTTTTAGCCAGAGAAGCAACGGCATGTGTGATAGGATGTCCATGTCACATGTCCCTGCATTATAAAACCGGACATTTTCCTCCAGGACGCCATTATCTCTTCTGCGTCTTTGGTGTCAGACATCACTGTCGCAGCTCCGTCCTGAGTCCTATCGCTGATACAGCTGTATGCGCTCCATACACAGCGCTGGACAGCATAGGGATAGCACTTTCTATCAGTCCTTTTAAGGGCTCAAACCAGTAGGGTCAGAGCCATAGGTAACGGGTCCTGAAAACAGCGACAGAGTCTGTGTAGCCAAGGTCAGGGATTTCGTCGCTGCATTTCAACATTAGGAGGGAATAGAAAGGCAGGCTTCCATTCCTCTACCCAGAGCACCACAATCCTGGCACTGTACCCTCCTGTCCTCTGCACACTCCAACTCTTTTTAACTAAGCCATTATGCTAGCAAACACTCAGTGTACCTAGTGGCATCCTAAACGTGGCTATTGTACTTTTGTCTAGTCACACTATTGCAAAGATATTTGCAGCACCTCTGCCTGCATTGCACACTCAAATTCTTTTTAACTAAGCCATTATACTAGCAAACACTCAGTGTACCTAGTGGCATCCTAAACGTGGCTATTGGACTTTTGTGTAGTCAAACTAGTGGAAAGATATTTGCAGCATGTCTGCCTGTATTGCACACTCCAACTCTTTTTAACTAAGCCATTATACTAGCAAACAGTCAGTGTACCTAGTGGCATCCTAAACGTGGCTATTGTACTTTTGTGTAGTCAAACTAGTGGAAAGATATTTGCAGCATGTCTGCCTGCATTGCACACTCCAACTCTTTTTAACTAAGCCATTATACTAGCAAACAGTCAGTGTACCTAGTGGCATCCTAAACGTGGCTATTGTACTTTTGTGTAGTCAAACTAGTGCAAAGATATTTGCAGCACGTCTGCCTGCATTGCACACTCAAACTTTTTTTAACTAAGCCATTATACTAGCAAACAGTCAGTGTACCTAGTGGCATCCTAAACGTGGCTATTGTACTTTTGTCTAGTCACACTATTGCAAAGATATTTGCAGCACCTCTGCCTGCAGTGCACACTCAAACTCTTTTTAACTAAGCCATTATACTAGCAAACACTCAGTGTACCTAGTGGCATCCTAAACGTGGCTATTGTACTTTTGTGTAGTCAAACTAGTGCAAAGATATTTGCAGCACGTCTGCCTGCATTGCACACTCAAACTTTTTTTTAACTAAGCCATTATACTAGCAAACAGTCAGTGTACCTAGTGGCATCCTAAACGTGGCTATTGGACTTTTGTCTAGTCACACTATTGCAAAGATATTTGCAGCACCTCTGCCTGCATTGCACACTCCAACTCTTTTTAACTAAGCCATTATACTAGCAAACAGTCAGTGTACCTAGTGGCATCCTAAACGTGGATATTGTACTTTTGTGTAGTCAAACTAGTGCAAAGATATTTGCAGCACGTCTGCCTGCATTGCACACTCCAACTTTTTTTAACTAAGCCATTATACTAGCAAACAGTCAGTGTACCTAGTGGCATCCTAAACGTGGATATTGTACTTTTGTCTAGTCACACTATTGCAAAGATATTTGCAGCACCTCTGCCTGCATTGCACACTCAAACACATTGTTACTAAGCCATTATACTAGCAAACACTCAGTGTACCTAGTGGCATACAAGAAGTGGCTGTTGTACTCCATTAGTGCCCCACTGGTGCAAATCTTTGTGCAGCACCTCTGCATGACACCCTCCTGCTCTGTTTTTAATGAGCTATAATGATAGCAAAAAATACTGCCATTTAGTGGCATCATAGAACTGGCTGTTGTATTCCATTAGTGCCCCACTGGTGCCAAGCTATTTCTAGCACCTCTGCATGACACCCTCCTGCTCTGTTTTTAATAAGCTATAATGATAGCAAAAAATACTGCCATTTAGTGGCATCATAGAACTGGCTGTTGTATTCCATTAGTGCCCCACTGGTGCCAAGCTATTTCTAGCACCTCTGCATGACACCCTCCTGCTCTGTTTTTAATAAGCTATAATGATAGCAAAAAATACTGCCATTTAGTGGCATCATAGAACTGGCTGTTGTATTCCATTAGTGCCCCACTGGTGCCAAGCTATTTCTAGCACCTCTGCATGACACCCTCCTGCTCTGTTTTTAATAAGCTATAATGATAGCAAAAAATACTGCCATTTAGTGGCATCATAGAACTGGCTAATGTATTCCATTAGTGCCCCACTGGTGCCAAGCTATTTCTAGCACCTCTGCATGACACCCTCCTGCTCTGTTTTTAATAAGCTATAATGATAGCAAAAAATACTGCCATTTAGTGGCATCATAGAACTGGCTGTTGTATTCCATTAGTGCCCCACTGGTGCCAAGCTATTTCTAGCACCTCTGCATGACACCCTCCTGCTCTGTTTTTAATAAGCTATAATGATAGCAAAAAATACTGCCATTTAGTGGCATCATAGAACTGGCTGTTGTATTCCATAAGTGCCCCACTGGTGCCAAGCTATTTCTAGCACCTGTGCATGACACCCTCCTGCTCTGTTTTTAATAAGCTATAATGATAGCTAAAAATACTGCCATTTAGTGGCATCATAGAACTGGCTGTTGTATTCCAATAGTGCCCCACTGGTGCCAAGCTATTTCTAGCACCTCTGCATGACACCCTCCTGCTCTGTTTTTAATAAGCTATAATGATAGCAAAAAATACTGCCATTTAGTGGCATCATAGAACTGGCTGTTGTATTCCATTAGTGCCCCACTGGTGCCAAGCTATTTCTATCACCTCTGCATGACACCCTCCTGCTCTGTTTTTAATAAGCTATAATGATAGCAAAAAATACTGCCATTTAGTGGCATCATAGAACTGGCTGTTGTATTCCATTAGTGCCCCACTGGTGCCAAGCTATTTCTAGCACCTCTGCATGACACCCTCCTGCTCTGGTTTTAATAAGCTATAATGATAGCAAAAAATACTGCCATTTAGTGGCATCATAGAACTGGCTGTTGTATTCCATTAGTGCCCCACTGGTGCCAAGCTATTTCTAGCACCTCTGCATGACACCCTCCTGCTCTGTTTTTAATAAGCTATAATGATAGCAAAAAATACTGCCATTTAGTGGCATCATAGAACTGGCTGTTGTATTCCATTAGTGCCTCACTGGTGCCAAGCTATTTCTAGCACCTCTGCATGACACCCTCCTGCTCTGTTTTTAATAAGCTATAATGATAGCAAAAAATACTGCCATTTAGTGGCATCATAGAACTGGCTGTTGTATTCCATTAGTGCCCCACTGGTGCCAAGCTATTTCTAGCACCTCTGCATGACACCCTCCTGCTCTGTTTTTAATAAGCTATAACGATAGCAAAAAATATTGCCATTTAGTGGCATCATAGAACTGGCTGTTGTATTCCATTAGTGCCCCACTGGTGCCAAGCTATTTCTAGCACCTCTGCATGACACCCTCCTGCTCTGTTTTTAATAAGCTATAATGATAGCAAAAAATACTGCCATTTAGTGGCATCATAGAACTGGCTGTTGTATTCCATTAGTGCCCCACTGGTGCCAAGCTATTTCTAGCACCTCTGCATGACACCCTCCTGCTCTGTTTTTAATAAGCTATAATGATAGCAAAAAATACTGCCATTTAGTGGCATCATAGAACTGGCTGTTGTATTCCATTAGTGCCCCACTGGTGCCAAGCTATTTATAGCACCTCTACATGACACCCTCATGCACATTTTGCTGCGCTAATGTTATAGCAAACTCAGGGAATTCATTGCTGCATTTGATAATTCGGAGGGATAGAAAGTCAGGCTTCCTTTAGCTTTTCCTTCTGTTCATAGACAGCATCTCCAAGAGCAATTTCTCCTCCACGTCTAAGTGTGGAGAGGCAGCTAGTGCGCATGCGTGTGCCGATTTACCCCAGCTGCAGCCTAATTACAGTGTTTTGCCTAGTGAGTATGCTCAGCCTGACTGTGCCATTCCTGACGCTAAGTCTTCATTTCGGGATACAGCGCATGCTCCCACACTAAGTGTGAAAAGCCTCTTTGCACAGGTGCTTGCATTCCGTGCCGGGTCTAAGTCCTGTTTTGTGCCTAGACACCATGCTAAAGCTGATAGTCTTTTTTCAGAGACTGTATTTCATGCTACTGAGCATGCTCAGGCACTTACTGCATCAGAGACTAGGTCCGGTAATGAACTCTTTGGCCCTGCCCCTGATGTGGGGGTCCCATATAGACCACAGGGCATCAGGTGTCCTCCCAAATGGCTTGCAGAGGCCCACCCCTATGACTTGTCACCGCATTATTGATGGTCAGACGATGACTGGTGAGGTGTTTGGGTCATGGCAGCCATGAGGTCATCATTGAAGTTGCGGTTCCAAATAGGACGCTAGTTATGCCACTCATGACGTGTCACTCTACTTTTGTCTTCAGGAGGTGCATTGTGGTTCACCCTGGTTTGGGGCGGACCCAGGTTATAAAAGGGGCTGGAGCCAACAAGGAGGTGCACAGTCTTCTATTATGCTACGAAAGAGCACACCTCCATGTGTTGAACCCATTGCGGCTTTAGGCCAGAGGTAGGCAGGGATAGGGTGTCGATGCAGGCCACCACCACAGTTGGTAACGCAGAACGGTTAAGACCAGCTCCTGTCCTACCAGTCCTGCTTGTGCAGCCCAGTGGCATTAACAGGCCTGCTGCTGCTGATGCGCCTGCTGTCCACAGGTGTGCCCCTACGCACACGGTCAGCGTACTCAATGGCCCCTGTGATGTTAACAGGGAGTTCCTGGGCTGGGTGGGCATGTGGACCCTGTGACGCTAACAGGGCTCCCAGTCTCCAGATCCGAATGGCGTCTAACTCGGTTCAGGCTACTATTAGTATCATAGCCACACAGCTCTGTATCCTCCACCAAACCTTCCAGTTGCCAACCTCTCCTTTTCCAACTGGGAGCACGGTGCACACTGACTGCTGATGGGGATATATACCTTTCTCTTTCTTTTCTTATTAATTTTCGTTATATAGCGGTAACATAGTATATACCACTTTATCCAAATCTGCCAGTCCCACTGTAACAGATGGTGTTTCTTCAGCAAATGTTACTGTTGCTTAACCACCAAATCCACGGACCAAAACTTTTTTCCCCTTTCCAACACACCTGTTCCCCTTTCCACCAGCATCTGTCCTTTTTCAACTCATTTTGGTATATGACCAAAAGTGCAACTCTGCAGGGACACCGTACTCAACGCCATCTCAGCACATCAGCCAGCCCTCGGTCCCTCAGATGTGGACAAGTAAAAGACCATTTCCTCCTATCCATGACAAAGCGTTGAGATTCACTCTGTGGAGCACTGGTGTTTAGTGGAAAAGCAGATCTAAGATTGCGTACCACATTCTGCAGATACTCCTGTATACGTGCGTCCATTTCTATGGCAGGAATTATTTCGCCAAATTTTGTCTTGTACCGGGGATCTAACAGTGTGGCAACCCAGTATTCTGGATTACTTTGAATTCGTACAATCCGAGGGTCATGTTGTAGGTAGTGCAGCAAGAAGGCGCTCATGTGTCTTGTGCATCCAGGAGGACCAAGTCCTTGGTGTGTTGGTGGCAGAGAGGTGAGAATCATGCCTCCTTCCTCTGCCCTCTCCCCACAACCTCGCACAACCGAAATGTGAGCAAGCTCTCACTCATCTGCTGAGTCTTCCATGCCCATCGCCAGTTCGTCCTCCATTTCTTCATGGGCTCCTGCACCTTCCTCAACACTTTTTGCTGATACTATGCGCCCTTGTTAATCCCTCTCCCTCACCATGACTGCCGCATAGGTGCCGCTGACCATCTGGACCTCGTAGATCTTGTTATCCCTTCCGCATATGACTCCTCCTGTACTTCCTCCCCTTCCTCTTGTCCCAACACCTGACTCCGAATAATAATTACAGTGTGTTCCATCATGTAGATGACCAGAATTGTCACGCTGAGAATGACATTGTCAGTGCTAAACATCTTCGTCGACATTTGTAAACTGTGTAGCAGGGTGCATAGGTCCTTGATCTGACACCACTCCAGCAGCGTGATCTGCACCACCTCTGGATCAAGTTATCCCAGGCTATATGTCATAACGTATTGCAGCAGGGTTCGGCGGTGCTGCCACAAACGCTGCAACATGTGCAGATTCAAATTCCTGCGTGTGGGCACATCGCATTTCAGGCGTTTAAGCACCAGACCTAAAGACTTCTGTAGCGACGAAAGTTGTTGAGCTGCTGTGTGCGCACGATGGAAGTGAGCACATAGCGAGCGTGCCCGCTGCACAAGGCCATGTAGGCCGTGATGGTGTTTTAAAAATTGCTGGAGAATTAGGTTCAACACGTGAGCCATACAAGGCACGTGTGTCACATTGCCCTGACTATGGCCCGCAGCCAGGTTTGCATCATTGCCGCACACGGATGTTAAGTCACCAACGGAGTCCGCTCCGTCAATTTGTACTCCGGTCGCCAGGTGACAACGTGTTCCTTTCATGAATAGTGCTGATGATGGGAGAGGAGTCGATGCCAGCGGCGCAGGTGGACGCAGGTTATGCTCACCCACTGGGCTGCATTACCTTGACAGATGCAGAATCTCTGGCTGAATGTAGCTGGTGGGTATCTCACAGATGAAATACCATCATTCAGCTACAACCAATGGGAAGACACCACACCCTTTTTTATGCCCATCCTGTCTGCAGACCACTGCCAGACATAGCTCTGCTTTTACCCCAAGTTCAGTTTTATGATTTTGTGTGCTTGTTACCTGACTACTTTTCCTGCTTGCTGTTTATGTACCTTGTTGGCCGATCCGCATTTCACCTCTGCTTGTTTTCTGATTAAGTCCTGGCCGTCCCATTCTGTTCCTGTTCCTCAATTAATGTTTTGACCCTGCCTGACTACTATTCTCTGGAACTGCAGCCTTCCACAGGTATTAATCACCTTGGGCCCTGTGTAATTCCTAATCCCTGTATAGGGGTTAAAGGGTTTCAGGGTTCTAGGGGTCCTGCTTGGTGAGTGGCTTCCCTCTAGCCTATCATTTACAGCCCATCTGAGTGTGTGGATCAAGCAAGGCGTTACACCGTGCTCTCTGCAGAAGGCCATGTGGGCCAGGATAGTGCTTTAAAAATTGCTGGACAACCAGGTTCAACACGTGAACCACACAAGGCACGTGTGTCACATTGTCACAGCGAAGGGCCGCACCCATGTTTGCATCATTGTCGCACCCGGCCTTCCCTGGCTGCTGGTTGAGTGGAGACAACCATTGATGAAACTCGGTCTCCAGAGCTAACCGTCCACAACTTCTCAGCGGTGTGACTCACATTTCCCATACATTTCAAAGTAAACCTTTGACCGCCTGATGGCATTGAGCTCTGCTGCCGGCATAGTAAGGAGGTGTGTGGTAGTCTTTGTGCGCAGTTACAAGGAAGGGTGGCCTGACCACACAGGGTTTGCGCCAAGGTGGAGGACCCACACGAGGTTGAAGAGGCAGAAGCAGTGTATTAACTTCTACATACAGAAGAAGGATTGAAACAACTCGTGGGGACGGCAAGACTTGTACAGCAGACCCTTCTCCATCTCTCCCCACAGTAACCCATTGCCCAGTCCGCGACATGTAACGCCCCTGTCCATGCTTACTGGGCCAATTATCTGTGGTGAAATGCACCCTGTCACACAGAGTTTCTCAAGGAATCAGTGATGTTTAGTCCGACATGCTGGTGTAGCGCGTGCACGCCTTTGTTGGAGAAGGAGTGGCGCCTGGGCATCGGCTCTTGGGGCACTGCGATGGGCATAAGGTCTCGAAAATCCTTGGTTAAAAAGGTTGGAAAGGCAGCATTTTGGTAGCCAACAGTTTCCAGATGCTGAAAGTCAACCTCTAAGCCATGTCATGCCCTTCTAAAAGCATGTAAAACACAGCGAGGGGACTCCAACCACAGTCTCCCTCGTTTCCACTAACTTGGCCACACACACCCCACTTGACTGGCATCGGTTGAGCCCCCTTTTGAAAAAGAAAAAGATGCTTTGCATGAAGCACTCTCAAAAATACGCGTGCCTTTCCCGTCCCCTGGCTGACCCAGGGGAAGAAAAGTCCTCTGAGAGCCATGACTTGTTCATCTTGGTTCTTTTAGAAACACAGCGAGGGGACTCCAACCACAGTCTCCCTCGTTTCCACTAACTGGGCCACACACACCCCACTTGACTGGCATCGGTTGAGCCCCCTTTTGAAAAAGAAAAAGATGCTTTGCATGAAGCACTCTCAAAAATACGTGTGCCTTTCCCGTCCCCTGGCTGACCCAGGGGAAGAAAAGTCCTCTGAGAGCCATGACTTGTTCATCTTGGTTCTTTTAGAAACACAGCGAGGGGACTCCAACCACAGTCTCCCTCGTTTCCACTAACTGGGCCACACACACCCCACTTGACTGGCATCGGTTGAGCCCCCTAGCCCCCTTTTGAAAAAGAAAAAGATGCTTTGCATGAAGCACTCTCAAAAATACGCGTGCCTTTCCCGTCCCCTGGCTGACCCATGGGAAGAAAAGTCCTCTGAGAGCCATGACTTGTTCATCTTGGTTCTTTTAGAAACACAGCGAGGGGACTCCAACCACAGTCTCTCTCGTTGCCACTAATTGGGCCACACACACCCCACTTGACTGGCATCAATTGACCCAATTTTCAAGATGAAAAAGATGCTTTGCATGAAGCACTCTCAAAAATACGCGTGCCTTTCACCTCCCCTGGCTGACCCAGGGGAAGAAAAGTCCTCTGAGAGCCATGTCCACATTGTCAGTGGACAGACACGTGTGCTTATCTGCCAGCAGACCCCCAGCAGCACTGAAGACAGGTTCCGAGAGAACGCTGGCTGCAGGACACGACAAGATCCCCAAGGCGTACGTGGCGAGCTCAGGCAATTTATCAAGATTGGAAGCCTAAAATGAGCATGGCTCAAGTTGCACAATAATGGAATCGATGTTTCCTTGCATATACTCATATATCTGTGTGTCCTCCTCTTTTTCCTTGTCCAGCTGTTTTGTTTTCGCATGAGTATATGTCCTTGTCACTTTCCCATGTGTTTGAGTTGTTTGTCACCTTTTGGACACCTTTGAGGGTGTTTTCTAGGTGTTTTTATGTGTTTGTGATTGCCTGCCATTGTTTCCTATGCAGTTCGAGTTCGGTTCGTCGAATGTTCGACGAGCCGAACTCGAATGGGACCTCTATTCGGCGAACCGACCTCGAGCCGAACCGGGACCGGTTCGCTCATCTCTACTTACCTGAATTTAGTGTAATGCAAACTGCCAGAGAAGGTATTAGAGTTATGTAGGCAGAGATCCTAGCCTTACGGACCTTGTTGCTGCTACCTAATAAATCTATTCTATTCCCTAGTAATACTGATATTAGTTAAATTTTGTGTAGAGCCACTTAGTGCCATTTTGTGAATGTTAAATGTTAGGAAAGGTGCTACTGCTGCTGCCAACGGTGGTTCTAGACAGTTAGCTTAGTTGGGGGTTTAATGATAAGTTGTTGAAATAGATTAGAGAGCAATAGTGTGGAATAGGGATGTGCAGTATAGGTAAAGCTTTGTGCCACAAATCAGCATTTAATGATAGCAATAGGGATAGGTACTTGTCAGTGCCTGCTAAAGAGTTATTAGTGAAAGATCTTAATAGATATTGCTACTTATTACTGTTTGCTCCCTATTAGCCCATGAAAGACATTTCAAAGTATTGCTACGTATTACTGGCTGCTCCCAATTATCCAGTGAAACACATTTATAGTTTTTGCTATTATGACTGGCAGTTCCCAATTATCCAGTGAAACACTTTTATAGATATTGCTACATATTACTGCCTGCTACCAATTATCCAGTGAAAGACATTTGTAGGTATTGATACATATTACTGGCTGATCCAAATTTAGCAGTCAATCACATTTGTAGGTATTGTTACTTAGTACTGCCTGCTGTCAATTTACTAGTGAACTAGGTAAAAAGTCTTGCCACTTTTGATTGCTTGCTCAAAATTTCTCAGAGAAACAAATTTGTAGGTATTGTTAGTTAGTACTGCCTTCTGTCAATTTTCTAGTGAACTATCTAAAAGGTCTTGGCAATTTTGATTGCCTGGTCAAAATTATGCAGTTAATCAAATTTCTAGGTATTGTTAGCAGTGCTGCTGTAAATTTGCTAGTGAACTAGGTAAAAAGGTCTTGGCACTTTTCAGTGTATGCTCTAAATTACAAAGTGAATCACATTTGGAGTTATTGGTACTTTTCTGTGTTTTCCCAATATTGCCAACTCAGGCAAGAAATAAATTAATAATCTTTTGTGCCATGTGTCTGACAGGTTTGGTCATCGGGTTGCAAAACATCTGTTTGAAAGGGGAAGGGTACATCAACCATGAGTGGTAAATCACGACACAGTTGTGGTGGATGACAGAATAGGTGAAGTGTTCGAGGTGTACGTGTGGGAAGTTCTGTTAATCAAAGCTCTGGGAAGCAAACACCGGATCATCGTATCCCAAGAGAAATGAGAACAACTTCCATTACTGGACAGCTTACTTCACTAGATTTATTTGGCAGCTGCACATCTCTTCAATTTGGGGTTGATAAAGATCATGTGCTAGAGTGGATGGCAAGCGCTGCATAAAGTGGCCTCTCCTCTTGTTCCTAAACCTCAACATCACACACAGTTCATTCCTCAGAGGTACCACCCCAATTACACTTGTTTCCACCCACGTCACAAATCTTCAACTGGCAAGCTGACTGTTGGGAACCACACATGCGTGAGTCTGCAGAGCTGTTCACACATTCTATCCCATGGGCATCAGAGGTCTGCTCCAAAGATTTACAGACTCAATAGGATGAAAGCATCTCTACCGATGCACAAAATCTTTGAGTTGGATCCTGGCCCGGACGAAGTAGGATCCCAGCAGGATCGCCATCCTCGTCAACTGACGTTATCCCCCGGAGGTGGAGGTGATGATGATGAGACTCAGATACCTGAGCCAGTGGCGTAGCTACTGCTTTTGCCGCCTGGGACGGTTGTCAAATTTGTCGCCCCCTCTGTTGGCTGTCAATAATCCAGAAACCTTCAAAAATTCAGAAAGCCATCAAAATATTTATTTTTCATGGAACTACAATCAAAGATCTGATTGTAGACTGCTGCTATTAGTCCTAGACTTTCACCATTTTACACACATACGTAGGCCTATTATACACACACACAGCTCTGCTGCATACATACAGAAAGTCACACACACAGCTCTGCTGCATACATACAGGCACACACACACACACACACACACACAGAGCTCTGCTGCATACATACAGACACACGCACACAGCTCTGCTACATACATACAAACAGACACGCACACAGCTCTGCTGCATACATACAGACAGACACACACACACAGCTCTGTTACATACATACATACAGACACACACACAGCTCTGCTGCATACATACAGACAGACAGACAGCTCTGCTGGATACATATAGACAGACACACAGCTCTACTGCATACATACAGACAGACACACACAACTTTGCTGCATACATACAGACAGACAGCTCTACTGCATACATACAGACACACAGCTCTACTGCATACATACAGACAGACACACACAGCTCTACTGCATACATACAGACAGACACAGCTCTACTGCATACATACAGACAGACACACACAGCTCTGCTGTATACATACATGCAGACACACACAGCTCTGCTACATACATACAGACAGACAGCTCTGCTAGATACATATAGACAGACACACACAGCTCTACTGAATACATACAGACAGACACACAACTCTGCTGCATACATACAGACAGACACACACGCAACTCTGCTGCATACAGACACACACAACTCTGCTGCATACATACATACAGACACACAAAGCCTGCTACATACATACAGACACACACAGCTCTGCTGCATACATACAGACAGACACACACAGCTCTGCTTCATACATACATGCAGACACACAGCTCTGCTACATACATACAGACAGACAGCTCTGCTAGATACATATAGACAGACACACACAGCTCTACTGAATACATACAGACACACACAATTCTGCTGCATACATACAGACAGACACACACACGCAACTCTGCTGCATATATACAGACAGACACACACAACTCTGCTGCATACATACAGAAACACACACAGCTCTACTGCATACAGACAGACAGCTCTGCTGGATACATATACACATACACACAGCTCTACTGAATACATACAGACAGACACACACAACTTTGCTGCATACATACAGACAGACACAGCTCTGCTGCATACATACATGCAGACACCCACAGCTCTGCTAGATACATATAGACAGACACACACAGCTCTACTGAATACATACAGAGACACACACAACTCTGCTGCATACATACAGACACACACACGCAACTCTGCTGCATACACACAGACAGACACACACAACTCTGCTGCATACATACAGACACACACAGCTCTCCTACATACATACATACACACACACAGCTCTGCTGCATACATACAGAAAGACAGCTCTGCTGCATACATACAGACAGCTCTGCTAGATACATATAGACAGACACACAGCTCTACTGAATTCATACAGACAGACACACACAACTCTGCTGCATACATACAGACAGACACACACAACTCTGCTGCATACATACAGACACACCATTCTGCTACATACAGACAGACACACACAACTTTGCTGCATACATACAGACACACAGCTCTGCTACATGCATACAGACACACACAGCTCTGCTGCATACATACAGACAGACAGCTCTGCTGCATACATACAGACAGACACACATCTCTGCTGCATACATACATGCAGACACACACAGCTCTGCCACATACATACAGACAGCTCTGCTAGATACATATAGACAGACACACAGCTCTACTGAATACATACAGACAGACACACACAACTCTGCTGCATACATACAGACAGACACACACAACTCTGCTGCATACATACAGACACACCGTTCTGCTACATACAGACAGACACACACAACTCTGCTGCATACATACAGACAAACACACAGCTCTACTGCATACACATAGGACAGACACAGCTCTGCTGCATACATACATACATACATACAACTCTGCTGCATACATACAGAGAGACACACAACTCTGCTGCATACATACAGACAGACACACACAACTCTACTGCATACATACAGACAGACACACAGATCTGAGCTGCATACATACAGACAGACACACAAAACTCTGCTGCATACATACAGACACACACAACTCTGCTGCATACATATAGACACACGGCTCTTTAAGACCCACACACACGGCTCCAGGCGGTCAACACACACGGCTCCAGGGGGGGCAGGGCATACACCTAGGGGGGAAGCCCATACAGCTCACTGGGGCCCATAAACCAGGTGGCTGGGAGGGAACATACAGGTCGAGTGGGGGGAGGGGTGTAGCACATACCGCTCGGTCACGGAGGAGAGGGGGCCCACACAGTGCTGGTGGGAAGCGCTGTGCTGGGTGTCGCTGTCTGGAATTGCGCCTCCTTCATCTGTGGGACTGTGCAGGACACCGCGCGGTAGCGCCGCCCACAGATGAAGCTCAATCCAGGAGGACGCGGAGGACGCAGCGAATGCTGTGGTCTGCACGTCTTAAAGGAACGGCAGCCACAGTTTCCTGCCGAGGACTGTGGTCACCGAAACTCAGCCCGGGAGCAGTAGAACTGAACGCGAGTGGCCAAAATGCCGCCCCCCTGACATGTGCCACCCGGGGCGGACCACTCCCTCTGCCCCCCCTTTGTTATGCCACTGCCTGAGGCGCATGCACACTTTACTGTGATGTCATGTCAGGAAGAGGAGGAGTAGGACTACATAGAGAATGACTATGAAGTTCTAGATCCCACTTAGTGTGAACCGAAAGGCATGCAGCTGAGTAGCTCAGCAGATGACGAGGAATAGGAGGAACATGAGAAAGTTACATTGGCTATTCCAGCACTAAAAACCTAGTGATGCAACCATGAGAAGCACTGCATCCTCAGCCACAACTCCGGAAGTGGCCAGCAGTGGGCACGGATCTGCAGTTCACAGCAACAGTTGCCTAGCCTGGACAATTTTTGAGACCGCAAAAAATGACACAACTTTCACTATCTGCCGATGTTGTAAACAATGACTCAGTAGAGGCAAAATTCAAATAATATTTGACTACTACATGCATAAACCAGCATATACAGTACGCAACCAACATGGGATTCTTACTGCACGAAAATGTGGACTAATGGGCCTGCCTAAGCACTGGGTACCAAATCAACCTCATTTGCTGCTTTTTCCTCCTCCTGCGTCACCATGGAAACTATTCTAACACAGGTATCTGACCGCAGATACTCCACTTGTTTACCTGCCACAGTTGGGCTGAGTGAGGGCTCCTCAGGTGTTATGGAAATGACCGTGCACAGTGTTTTTGACCTATGTGAGACACCAAGTACACCAAATGGATCTCAATCCAGCATTACATCTCCATCTACACCTCCCTCACAGTCCAGCAGATGGTCATGTACACCATACTCCACCCTCTCTCAGCACACCAGCCAGCCCTTGGTCCCACAGTTTTGATCACGTAAAAGATCATTTCCTACCACACATGCCAAAGCGAAAAGCTTGAATTTCACCATATCTAAACTGTTGGCCATGGAAATGCTGCCATTCCGCCTGGTGGATACAGACGGTTTCTGAAAACTTATAGCCGTCGCAGTCCTCCAGTACCAGTTGCCCAGTCGTCATTACTTCCCTAATAAAGCTGTTCCTGTCCAGACCATCATGTCACAGACAACATTATTTTTTCCTTGACAAACTCTGTGTCTCCCAGGGAGCATTTCACCACTGACACATGGATGAGCAAGCATACCCAGAAGCATTATATTTCGCTAATTGGGCACTGGGTTACTCTGGAGGCTGCAGGGGCAGGCGGGAGAGGGTCTGCTTCCCCAGTCTTGAAATCCCGAAGGCTTGCAACACAAATCTCTGGTTCTACCTCTTCCTCCACTGCTTTAGCATTCCTTCACCTCCTCTAGGGCCTCCACCTGTGCCCTCAACGTCACCCTTAATGTAGCACACATTCCCAGAGTACAGAGAGAATCCCCCCAACTCCATACAGCTCAGTCAGGGCTCAACATAATCAGGCAGTGCGGAAATTAATATGCATTGGAGAACCAACTCACACAGCAGAAGAGTTGTGTAGTGCTATGCGTTACGAGTTTGATAAATGGCTATCTCCACTGAACTTGGTGGCGGCCTTACGCTTAGGCCACATCACACATGTGCCTTGCATGGTTCACGTCCTAAATCTAGTTATACAGAAATTTCTAGCCTACTATCCCAGTCTGAATGCACTGCTGCAGAAGGCACGGTAGCTGTGTGCCCACTTCCGCTGTTCGCACCCTGCGACTAATCGACTAGCAACACTGCAAAGGTATTTCAGCCTAACGGTTAACAGGTTGATATGCGATGTGCCAACATGGTGCAATTCCACTATGTACATGTTGCAGTAACTGTGGCAGGAGCATCAAGCCCTGTTGCAGTATGCCTTTACTCATAGCATGGAACCATACAGTACAGATGTGGGGCAATTCACGATTGCAGAATGGGCACAGATGAAGGACCTCTGCACCCTCCTGCACAGTTTTGAAATGGCTAGAAAAATGGTTAGTACTGACAATGCAATCATTAGCATCACTATTCCACTCATCTGCATGTTGGAACAGACTTTGAATAGTCTGCAGCATGAAGAGGAGGATACAGAGGAGGATGAGGAAGGGACACCATTTCCTGCAAGGTCTGGACAGTCCTTGCAAAGGCAGTTGTCATAGCAGGGTGGAGTCCTTCGATCAAGGTGGGTCATGGTAACAGACAAACTGGAAGTGAAGGTGCAGGAGCAGAGGAAAAAATGGAGAAGGAAGATGTGATGGGTGCAGAAAAATCCAGAGATGAAGAAGATCTTCATCCCATCTCTTTTGTCTATGATTGATGGGAGGGGACAGAGGAGGCAAGCCTGAATGTTGCCCCGCCACCAACACAAAATGTACTTGGACCTCATGAAAGCATCTGACACATGAGCGCCTTCTTGCTGCACTTTCTGCAACATGATCTTTATATTGTTAGGATTACAAATACTGCTGATTACTGGGTTGCCACTCTGTTAGAGCCTCAGTACAAGAGTATATTTAACAAGATGCTTCCCACTTGGAAAGGGATGTGCAGATGCTGGAGTGTCGAGAGAAGTGTGTAGACCATCTTAACAGTAGTTTTCTTCAACACAGCAGTGAGTCACACAGAATGCATGGCAGTTCTAGTATTCCAACCCCAGGAATGTCGCATTGTCAATGAAGAAACATTAGCAGTAGAAGCAGTTCAAGTGGTAGAAGCAATTTCTGTGAGGTTTGGCACACATATTTTTAGACCATCATATGCACCAGCAGAACAGAGTAGAAGTCTGAGACGACTGGAAAGGATCGTGCAGGAGAATCGAGAGCTCAATATCGATGATACAAGGTGGGATTGAAAGAGTGGCCTGAGCCAGTCACGCCTTGAAAGTTTTGACCTGCCTCGCCGCCAGCGTTCTCTCAGAACATGTCTTCAGCACTGCTGGTGGTATATTAACAAATAAGCGCATCTGGCTATATCCTGAAAGCATAGACCACCTAACTTTTACTAGGATAAACAAGTCGGTGATATCCATTGACTTTGCTACCCCAGTTTCAGATTAGGCGATAGTGTAGTGCCATGGTTTTTTGAGCAAGAGGCCTATACCTGTCCGTCATCTTGCTGTCTCTGGTGAAATTACAAAATGTTGGTTCAAGCCTTGCTACAAGGTTGGTCCCAAGTATCCAGGTTTCTCTGTTGGACTATTTGTAGTCTATGCTAATTGTTGCCACTTTCTTTGTTGCCTGACCTTAATTTTTGGAAATGTGGAGATTCCAAGGAGGGTCCCCAAATTGTCTTTTGTCTGTAGTGTCAGGGTTCTGGGAGCAAGAGGCCTATGCCTGTCTGTGATCTTGCTGTTAGAAATCTTGGTTCAGGCATTTTTACAGGGCCAGTCCCAAGCATCGAGGTTGATTTTTTGGACTATTTGTAGTCTTTGCCAATTATTGCCACTTTTGCCACTGTTGCCTAACGTTAATTTTCAGAAATGTGGAGACTCCAAGTAGGGTCTCCAAATTTTGTTTTCTCTGTAGTGCCAGGGGTCTGTGAGCAAGAGGTAAATGCCTGTCACTCATGCATCTTTTGATTTTTGCAATGAAAATGCCTGCCCACATCCTGAGTGTAAGTTAATGCAATCAGGTAGTATATAAATTAATATGCATTAGAGAACGCAGTCACACAGCTGCAGAGTTCTGGACTACTATCCAGGCCCAGTGTGATTAATGGCCGTCTCCACTGAACCAGGTGCCAGGGAAGGCCATGTGCGATAAAGGTGCAAACCTGGTGGTGGCACTACCCCTGGGCGACATCCCATGTGCATTGCATGGATCAACCTTATTGTACAGAAATTTTTAGAGCACCATTATGGCCCGGATGTGCTGCTACACAAGGCATGATCACTGTGTGCCCACTTTCTAAAATTAAAATATCAGCCCACATCCTTTGTCTTGCATGGACCATAATTCAATGCTGTGCAAGCACACTATGGGGACATAGCGGGAAGGAGCAAGTGATGCCACTGTCCTGCTGTCTGCCAGAATGTTTATTAAATGTCAAAACTCCAAGATGGGTCTCCAAATTATTTCAAGGTGGGTCTTGTCTGTACTGGCAGGGGTATAGGGACAACAACCCTACTCTTTTATCTCATCCACCTATATTTGTTATGTCAATAGTCTAGGAAGCTAATGGCTATGCCAAAACAGGAGTGGGTCTGCACTGTAAAACATATTTTTGCTGTTTTGGAAACTTTTCAACACCCCTAAAGGGATTTTCTCTGCCTTTCGTTTGGCCTCCCATTGAATTCAATGGGGTTCGAAAAGGTTCAGAATTTGGTTAATTGAATGTAGTATTTGTTCGGTTGAGCTCAGCTAACCGAGCCTTGAAAAGTTCACTCATCTCTATTAGCAAGGGGTTCTAGCCTTTCAGACCTTGCTGCTGCTACTGAAAAAAAATCTATTCTTTTCTCTAATAATATCAGTCTTACCTGCATTTGGTATAGGGTAAGCTGCAGGAGAACTGATTAGATTATTAGAGTCATGTAGGCAAGGATTCTAGATTACACACCCTGCTGCTCCCTAAAAAAAATCTATTCTGTTCTCTAAGAAAACCACTCTCAGCTGCATTTACTGCTGCAGAAGGTATAGTATATTAAAAGCATGTATGCATGGACTCTATCCTCACAGACCTGTGTAAAATATCTATTCTATTCTCTAATAATGCTTATGTGCTCTTATGTGCATTTAGTGTAGGGCAAACTTCTGGAGAAGAAATAGTGTATAAGAAGCATGTTGGCAGGGATTCTAGTCTTAGGGGTACTTTGCACGCTGCGACATCGCTACTGCGATATCGTCGGGGTCAAATCGAAAGTGACGCACATCCGGCACCAGTAACGACGTCGCATTGTGTAAAGCCTAGATGCGGCAATAAACAATCGCAAAAGCGTCGTAAATCGGTGATCTGTGTAGCGTCGGTCATTTTCATAATGTCGCACAAATAGGAGATACGATGTTATTCCTCGTTCCTGCGGCAGCACACATCGGTGTGTGTTAAGCCGCAGGAGCGAGGAACATCTCCTTACCTGCCTCCACCGGCTATGCGGAAGGAAGGAGGTGGGCGGGATGTTTACGTCCCGCTCATCTCCGCCCCTCCGCTTCTATTGGCTGCCTGTCATGTGATGTCACACGACCCACCCCCTTAGGAAGGAGGCGGGTCGCCGGCCAGAGCAACGTCGCAGGGCAGGTAAATGCGTGTGAAGCTGCCGTAGCGATAATGTTTGCTACGGCAGCGATCACAAGATATCGCATGTGCAATGGGGCGGGTACTATCGCACTCGGCATCGCTAGCCGATGCTAGCGATGTCGCAACGTGCAAAGTACCCCTTACAGACCTTGTGACTGTGACCTCAAAAAGCTACCCTCTAATAATACAGCTCTTAACTCCATTTTGTGTAGGGCAAGTTGCTGGAAAAGGAATAGTGTATTAGAGGCCTGTAGGCCCACTAAAACTCATGAGTGAGGAGCAGTTTTTGACCATCTAAAAATTGAGTGATGACCTTGTGGCGCCCTGGACTAGCCAGGTCGTCACAGGTAACACTCAAACACCCCCACCCCCACTAGACAGTAACATTAGCCAAACACAAAATCCTTGTTGCCTCCCTCCAGGGTTTGATGTCCACACCAGGGGGGGTGGAGCCAAGCAGTTGGCCCCACCCACCGAGGAGTTCACAGGCCTGGAGGCGGGAAAAGTGACAGTTTAGTTCAGGAGTTTGAAGAGTGAGGAGTAAACACTTGGGTGTCTGGGTTTGTGGCCCAGGCACTGACAGCAAGGTTGGCAGACGGTGGGGGCCGTCTGCAGGAGTGGTGAAGCAACGCGGAACCATAGGACCGGGGTCGGGCATTGGCCCGCCGGTACCGACCGGGGAGCGAAGTGAAGCCAGCACACACAGGCAGGGCCATCGGACCCCGACCAGGCTTGGAGCCGCCGACAATAGTCAAATCCGAGTGTGACCGAAACCCCAGGGGTTTCCTAACAGCAAAAGACCCGATAGAAGGCAACTGCCCACACCGTGAGGGTATACAGCTACCGCCTAAGGCTAGAGACCCAAGGGCCAGCGCCTGCGGGCAAACGGGCTCCTCCGGCATCCATACACCGGTGAGTGGACTACCGTTGGGGATCCATCGTAGTCAAGTACATCAAGGTGCAGGGAAATACAGCTGCCATCACCTGTCTGGGGAGAGACACTGCAGCCGGCTGTGGGACCCGTCCATCCAGCCGTTTGGTTTACCGAGGACTTTGTGCATCTCTTGCTGAGTGAGTACACCCGTGCCATCCGGCACCGCGCCACGCTGTCCCTGCAACCCTGCACCTCACCAACCCTGCCTCCCCGTCACATCACCGGGCCCCGGGACCACCGACCCCTACCCACGGAGGGGGAAGGCAACATCTCAGCTGCTCCCTACCATCGCTCCCGGGATCCCCGTCACCAGCAGCGGTGGTGCCCATCTTCACCACGACCCGTGGGTGGTGTCACGGACTAAATCCCCAAACCAACCACCCCTTTTCACTCACGGGCGATGAGCGCCGCTCGAGTCCCCGGATCTGGCCCACCGCTCCAGCCACCGAGCAGCAGCAGCCGCAGCAGTGCCGGACCTGAGCGTTAGCGAGCACATGGCGGCGGCCTCTCCCCCCCGCGACAACCTTCTTTTAACCCTCTAAAAATTATGAGTAAGGAATGGCTCCTGGTCCTGTAAAAATTGACTGAAACCCACCTGCTGACCCTTTGAACATTATAAGCAAGTGCCACATGATGTCTATGTTGATATGGTGGCTGAGGAGGAGAAAAACAAGGAAAAAAAACATGAACCATATACCCTTTTTTGGACTTCAAGTTGTGTATGGGAATACACCAAAAACAAGAACACTTGAATTGGCTTTATGTTCCGCTGCTATCACCTACTGGTTTAAAAAGTCGGAGCCAATCCAAGCTTTGCTCATTCTGAGAACAGTCAGCATTTTTATTTGATATGCAGGTGTGCGTATCAGTTTTTATGCCTCCATGAGCACTAAAACTCCATAGGATCAACTTCGGCATTGAGGGAGGTGTGAATATAGCCTGTGAGATTCTGATTTGGCATAGGTCTGTGGTGAGTAAAATTATGACTAAGAGCCACCTAATGGCCTTGTTTATTTGAGAATAGTCAGCCTGTTAGCATTTTCATTTGACAGGCAGTTGCGCCTTTTAGTTATTATGCCACTAGTGGCAAGAAAAAAAAACATGGATACCACTTAAGCAGGGAGAGAACAGTGACTGTGGCCTGCAAGTCTCAGATTTACCTTAACTCCATGTAAAAAAAAGAATCATTCATATAATGGGAAAAATATCTGCAACCAAATACTCAATGTGCACACATCACCGAATCCAGTATCCCGACATTGAGCTCAATGACTTCACCTGAGGTGAGGTCTCTGAGTTTAATCAGTACACAATAGTAGAGATGAGCGAACCTCTGAAGGCTCCAGTTCGGTTTGGTTCGTTGAACGGAGGGCTGGTTCGGCGAACATTCGACGATCCGTTCGACGAACCTCTCGAACCCCATTGAAAACAATGGGAGGCAAACACATAAAAACACCTTCAAAGGTGTCCAAAAGGTGACAAACAACTCCCAAGACACCCCAAACACATGGGAAAGTGACAAGGACATATACTCATGCGAAAACAAAACAGCTAAACGAGGAAAAAGAGGAGGAGACACAGATATATGAGTATATGCAAGTGAACATTGATGCCATTACTGTGGAACTTGAGCCTTGCTCATTTTAGGCTTCCAATCTGGATAAATTGCCTGAGCTCGCCACTTACGCCTTGTGGATCTTGTCGTGTCCCGCAGCCAGCGTTCTCTCAGAATGTGTCTTCAGTGCTGCTGGGTGTGTGCTGACAAATAAGCGCACGCATCTGTCCCCTGACAATGTGGACAGACTAACGTTCCTCAAGATAAGGAAGTCATGGATCACAGAGGATTTTTCTACCCCTGTGTCATCCAGGGGAGGTGAAAGTCTGGTGTATTTTTGAGAGTGCTTCATGCAAAGCATCTTTTTAAGATTACAACTGGGGGACAACTGATGCCAGTGAAGTGGTGTGTGTGTGGCACAATTTTTGGAAACAAGGGAGACTGTGGTTGGAGTCCCCCTGCTGTGTTTTACATGATTTTAGAAGGGCATGACATGGCTTTGAGATTGACTTTCAGCATCTGCAAACTGTTGGCTACAGAAATGCTGCCTTTCCAACCTTTTGAACAGAGGATTTTCGAGACCTTATGCCCATCGCAGTGCCCCAACAGCCGATGCCCAGTCGCCACTCCTTCTCCAAGAAAGGCGTGCCCGTGCTACACCAGCATGTCCACACAACATCACCGCTTCCTTGAGAAACTCTGTGTGTGACAGGGTGCATTTCACCACAGATACTTGGACCAGTAAGCATGGACAGGGGCATTACATGTCGCTGACTGGGCACTGGGTAACTATGGTGAGAGATGGAGAAGGGTCTGCTGTACAAGTCTTTCCGTCCCCATGAGTTGTGCATCAATCCTTCCTCTGTATGTAAAAGTTCCTCCACTGCTTCTGCCTCCTCAACCCCATCTAGGTCCTCAACCTCCGCTCAAAATCTGTATTGTAAGGCCACCGGCGTTGTAACTGTGCAGAAGGAATCCGGCACACCTCCATACTATGCTGGCAGCAGAGCTCATCGACATCAAGTGGTCGACTCTTTACTTTGAAATGTCTGGGAAATGTGAGTCACACCGCTGAGGAGTTGTGGACGGTAAGCTCTGGAGAGTGAGACCGAGTTTCATCAATGGTTGTCTCCACTGAACCAGCAGCCAGGGAAGGCCGGGTGCGACAATGATGCAAACCTGGGTGCGGCCCTTTGCTGTGACAATGTGACACACATGCCTTGTATGGCTCACGTGTTGAACCTGGTTATCCAGGAATTTTTAAACCACTATCCCGGCCTACATGGCCTTCTGCAGAGGGCACGGTGTAACGCCTGCCTGGATCCACACACTCAGACCGGCTGTATAGGATAGGCTAGAGGGAAGCCACTCACCAAGCAGGACCCCCAGGACCCTGAAAGTGATCAATACCTGTGGAAGGCTGCAGTCCGAGAGAGTAGTAGTCAGGCAGGGTCAAACCATGAATTGAGGAACATGAACAGAATCGGACTGCCAGGACTTAATCAGAAAACAAGCAGAGGTCAAATGCGGATTGGGCAACGAGGTACATAAACAGCAGGCAGGAGACTTAGTTAGGAAACAAGGGGTAGTCAGCACACAAAATCACAAAACAGAACTGGGTGGAACAGAAACCAGAAGTTCAGAACTATGTCTGGCAGTGGTCAGCAGACAGGAGGGGCCTAAAAAAGGGTGTCTTACCGTTGTTTGTAGCTGAATGATGGTACTTCAGCTGTGAGACAACCCCCACCTAAAGTCAGCCAGGGGTTCTGCATATCTCAAGGTAACCCAGCCCAGTGGCTGAGCGGAACCTGCAGCCACCGGCGCCGCTGGCATCGACTCCTCTCTCATCATCAGCACTATTTACGAAAAGGAACACGGAGTCACCTGGTGATCGGAGTACAAGTTGCTGGAGCGGACTCCGGTGGTGACTTAACAGCCGTGTGCGACAATGATGCAAACCTGGGTGCGGCTCTTCATCAGGGCAATGTGACACACGTGCCTTGTATGGCTCACGTGTTCAACCTGGTTGTCCAGCAATTTTTAAACCACCATCCCGACCTACATGGCCTTCTGCAGCGGCCACGCTCGCTATGTGCTCACTTCCACGGTTCACACCCAGCAGCTCAACAACTTGCATCGCTCCAGAAGTCTTTTGGTCTGGCGGTTCACCGCCTGAATGTGATGTGCCGACATGCAGGAATTTGAATCTGTAGATGTTGCAGCGTCCGTGGCAGCACCGGTGAGCCCTGCTGCAATACGTTATGACGTATAGCCTGGGACAAAGCAATCCAGAGGTGGGGCAGATCATGCTGCTGGAGTGGTCTCAGATCAAGGACCGATGCACCCTTGTTCGAAGTTTACAAATGGCGACGAAGATGTTTAGCGCTGACGTTGCCATTATCGGCATGACAATTCAGGTCATCTACATGCTGGAGCACATTCTAAACAGCATTCATAGTCAGGTGGTGGGAAAAGAGGAATGGGAGGAAGTACAGGAGGAGTCATATGCTGAAGGGATAAGAAGATCTACAAGGTCCAGATGGTCAGCAGCACCAAGGCAGCAGGCATGGGACGGTGGGGGAGAGGGATTAACAAGGGCGCATATTATCAGCCTAACTGTTGAGGAAGGTGCAGGAGCCCAGTAAGAAATGGAGGACAAACTGGCGATGGGCATGGAAGACTGAGCAGATGAGGGAGAGCTTGCTCACATTTCGGTTGTGCGAGGTTGGGGGGAGAGGGCAGAGGAAGGAGGCATGATTCTCACCTCTACGCCACCAACTCAGTAAGGACTTTGTCCTTCTGGATGCGCAAGACACATGAGCGCCTTCTTGCTGCACTACCTACAACCTGACTCTTGGATGGTCCGAATTCGAAGTAATGCTGACTAGTTGGTTGCCACACTGTTAGATCCCCGGTACAAGACAAAATTTGGCAAAATAAATCCTGCCATAGAAAGAGACGCACGTATGCAGGAGTATCAGCAGAAGCAGGTACTCAATCTTACCTCGGCTTTTCCACTAAAAACCAGTGCTGCACAGGAAGAATCTCAACGCTTTGTCATGGCTAGGAGGAAATGGTCTTTTACTTGTCCACATCTAAGGGACCGAGGGCTGGCTGCTGTGCTGAGACGGCGTTGAGTATGGTGTCCCTGTAGAGGTGCAAATTTGTAAATATACAAAATGAGTGGCAAAAGGCCATATGCTGGTGGAAAGTGGAACAGGTGTGTTGGAAAGGAGAAAAAAATGTGTGTCCGTGGGTTTGGTGGTTAAGCAACAGTAACATCTGCTGAAGAAACACCATCTGTTATGGGGGGACTGGCAGATTAGGATAAGGTGGTATATATCCCAATCGCCAGTCGGGCTCTACCGTGCTCCCAGATGGAAAAGGAGATGCTGGCAACACGAAGGTTAGGCGGAGGATACAGAGCTGGGTGGCTCTGAAACTAATAGAAGCCTGAACCGAGTTAGACGACACTCGGATCTGGAAACTGTGACCCCTGTTAGCATCACAGGGTCCACAGACCCAGCCCAGGAACTCCCTGTTAACAACACAGGGGTCATTGGGTACGCTGTCCGTGTGCGTAGGGGGCACACCTGTGGACAGCAGGCGCAGCAGCCCAGTTAATGCCACTGGGCTGCACTAGCATGACTGGTAGGACAGGAGCTGGTCTTAACCGTTCTGCGTTACCAAGTGTGGTGGCGGCCTGCACCACGCCCTATCCCTGCCTACCTCTGGCCTAAAGCCGAAATGGGTTCAACACATGAAGGTGTGCTCTTTCTGAGCATAATAGAAGACTGCGCACCTCATTGTTGTCTCCAGCCCCTTTTATAACCTGGGTCGCCACAACCCAGGGTGTACCACAATACACCTCCAGGAGCCAAAAGCAGAGTGCCATGTCATTAGTGGCATAACCAGTGGCCTATTCGGAACCGCCACTTCAATGATGACCTCATGGCAGCCACGACCCAAACACCTCACCAGTCATCGTCTGACGAACAATAATGAGGTGACAACTCATAGGGGCGGGCCCCTGCAAGCCAGCCCGGTGTGGCATGGCCACATCATCAGGACACCTGATGCCCTGTGGCCTATCTGGGCATGCCACGTCATGGACAGGGCCAAAGCGTTCATTACCGGACCTAGCCTCTGATGCAGTAAGTGCCTGTGCATGCTCAGTAGCCTGAACAACAGTCTCAGAAAAAAGACTATCAGCTTCAGCATGCTCTCTAGGCACAACCCCGGACTTAGACACGGCACGGAGTCCAAGTACCTGTGCAAAGAGGCTTTTCGCACTAAGTGTGGAAGCATGCGCTGTAGCCCAAACTAAGGACTTAGCCTCAGGAATGGCACAGTCAGACTGAGCATACTCACTAGGCGAAACACTGGACTTAGGCTGTGGCTGGGGTAAATCGGCACACGCATGCGCACTAGCCACCTCTCCACACTTAGACGTGGAGGAGAAAGCAGCCAGCTGGACGACCCGAGGCATGGCCAAAAATGGCAGCTGACGCCTGGGCGCAACTGGAACCGCAGCAGGCTTCAAGCGTATACGGCGGCACCAATTCGTAACACCAACTACCAGCCAAAATAAGAGGTGTACTTCTTCCCGTGGATAATCTGGTATGATCCCTTTTTTCACGGACACGACCATTGCTACCAAATGTAGATGAGGCACCAAAACAGCAGGTTCTTCAATGGATCTCAAGTGCTCCATAAAGTGGCCTCTCCTCCACCTCAAGTTCAATATCCCAAATACTCCATTCCTCTGTGGTGTCAACCCAATCGCACTTGCTTCCTAACAGCTCTAAAATTTCCACCAGCCCTGCTGAGTATGGGGTAACAGAGATGGTTGAGTCTGCAGAGCTGTTCAGTTACACTATAGCTTGGGAATCAGAGGTCTGCTCCAAAGCTGCTGTGAGTCCAGACAAGGAAATGATCTGCACTGATGCCCAGAAGCTTTGTGAGTCAGATCCAGGCCCCGATGAAGAAGGTGTTGAGCATAATGTACACCCTCATTCCAAAACTGTAAATCCTCCTGGTCGAGACAATGGGGAACATGCTGATGAGACTCAGATACCTGATTGGAACGACAACTTTACTATTCGGTCAGGGCAGGAAGGGGTTTGCGCGGAGGACTCAGGACGAGGGGAGTGAAAACACACAGGGTGATTAGGTTGAAGACCCCACTTACTGTCAAACCAAAGTCACCCAGTCGATGAGGTCAGCAGAGGAGGTGGAAGAGCATGCTACTGACGACGAGGTTACGTTGCGTCTTCCTGGACAGAGACAAAGTACTGGAAGCACGTCAACAACTGAATCCTCAGCCACAACTCTGCCTCTGAGCAGAAGTCGTGGTGGCTCTGCAGGTCGCATGGACTGTAAGCATTGTTTAGCCTTGGGCTTTTTTGACATCGCAAAGGATCACCCAACTAATGTCATCTGTAAGATTTGTCACCAATCTCCAAGTAGAGGCCAAAAACTCACTACTTAGAGTACTCCATCCATAAAGTGTCACATGCGTCACAAGTGTCACATGAATTGATAGCGTGAGGGTGTATTGATCAGCTTTATCCACTGTGAATGCAACATGCTTATTTGCCGTTCATTGTATGCATTGTTGCAGACTACACACAAGGGCAGCTGTTTTTTGCATCTGCCTTTGTCTGTTTGGTAACTATAGCAATAGCAAAACAGTCTTCGGCTGTGGACTTGGAGAAAGGAGGAGATGCTGTCTATGAACAGGAGGAAAAGCTAAAGGTGTGTTACAGCAAGAAGCCACCGCGGAAACACTTCTGTCAGTTGTGAGGGAAGTTGTGTTGGAGTTTTGTGAGGAGGACCGTAACGCCTGTGAGCAGCATCCTGTGCCACAGACCAACATTCTTCCAGTGCTGTCTATACTGTTTACCGTGAGAGGAGCGTAAAGTCTGTATTTATGGCAACTGGACACCACAGTACCCGGGTATGGTAGGCTTGGCCCAGACAGTAATGCGTGCACGCAACACTTTGTTTTCGTAGCAAAACACATATTTGTTCTGGTTAGGCTGAGTTTATATAGACAATAAGACTTGCTGCCTCTGCACTGTCAAATTGTCACTTACAGGTAAAATCATAGAGGGACAGCGACACATGTTTGCATTGACTGTTGCTTTACAAGATTTCCAGGACTGTGTTGCTGAGCTGTGTGGTTTGCATTTACACTGTTATCATCTTTCTTATCTGTGAGGCTTCAGCTAACAAGGGTACTCAGGGGAGGTAATGGGTTTTGTCTATGTTTAGGTAGATAAGTTGTAAGCTCTTGTGATGCGACACTGGTAAGTTGTGTTCGCACACACACACACACACACAATTATTCCTGCTACTCAGAGGGATTACCAGGTAGTAGACAACCATTTAGACAGTCCCTTGGTTAGGCAAAAGTTGGTGAGCAGGGGGTATAAATCACCATTACGAGTGTCACAGTAGAGATGAGCAAACCGGTCGCGGCTCGAGCTTGGTTCGTCGAACGGAGGTCTAGTTCGAGTTCAGCTCAGCGACCCGGTTCGGCGAACCACTTGAACCCATAGGAAACAATGGGAGGCAATTACAAACACATAAAAACACCTAGGAAACACCCTCAAAGGTGTCTAAAAGGTGACAAACAACTCACAACACAACACAAACACATGGGAAAGTGACACAGACATATACTCATGCGAAAACAAAAGAGCTGAACAAGGAAAAAGAGGAGGAGACACAGATATGGGCATGGCATGCCCTTCTAAAATTATGTAAAACACCGCAAGGTGACTCAAAGCGGAGTCTCCCTTTTTTCCAAAAATTGGGCCACACAGACACCTCTTCAGTGGCAGCACTTGTGCCCCAGTAGTACACTTCACAGCCAGATTTGCATCAAGCACATTCAAAATACACAAGCATTTACTCTCCCCAGGATGACACAGGGGTAGTAAATTCCTTGTGGATCCATGACTTGTTCATTTTGATGAACGTTAGTCTGTCCACATTGTCACTGGACAGACGCGTGCGCTTATCTGTCAGCACACACGCAGCAGCACTGAAGACGCGTTCAGAGACAACGCTGGCAGCTGGACACGACAAAATCTCCAAGGCGTAAGTGGAGAGCTCTGGCCATTTTTCAAGATTTGAAGCCCAAAATGAGCAAGGCTCCATTTGAAAAGTAATGGCATCGATGTTCATTTGGAGATACTAAGATAGCAAAATACCCGGGGGATCCACAGTATCAACCGTAGTAAATAGCTGAATCCAGGCAATAGAAAAGGTACATATGTATGAAACCTAAAATATAACTTTTATTAGTGTATAGCTAAAAAGTGAATCTCAGTTCACTAGGGGTGAGTAAAACAGACAAACATTAACAATTATAATAGTCATGCTGCCATAGGGCTACAAGTACCCCGTCAGCCACCCACTGGTATAATACGGCAGTACTCGCCTCAAAAGCTCGTTTGAGAATGCCGCTTGAAATAAGCTGTCAGGGTATAATATGACTATAGATAGACACACATTTCATTGTACCCTTGAAACTGGAACATTCATCAGTTTGTGGAAAGTGTGTCCAAAAATAAACATAATTGTGAAAAGCATGCGGGTATCAGAATTAAATCCCAGAAGGGAACAATCTTACCCGGTCTTGTAGATGCGAGAATGGGCAACCTTTTTAAGGACCACAGGGCTCATTGATAGGGGGGCTGTCCACCAGCTCATCAAATCCCATACCTATTATTGCCGAGTATTCAACTCCAAATAGTAGCGAAACACATTACTCCCAAAGATGACGAGACCGTCCCATGTTTGTCAAGTTACAACTGGGAGATTCACTCCGTGCACCACGGTTGTTTGGTGGAAAAGCCGAGCTAAGATAGAGTAACAGCTTTTGCTGATACTCCTGCATACGTCCGTCCCTTTCTATGGCTGGAATTATGTCACAAAATTTGGACTTGTACCGGGGATCTAATAGTGTCGCAAGCCAGTACTCATCATCACTTCTAATTTTGACAATACAAGGGTCATGTTGGAGGTAGTGCAGCAAGAAGGCGCTCATGTGTCTTGCGCAGCCATGCGGACCAAGTCCATGCTGTGTTTGTGGCATAGAGGTGCTAACCGCTCTTTCTTCCTCTGACATCTCCCCCCAACCTCTTTCAACTGAAATTTGACCAAGGTCTCCCTCATCCGCTGAGTCTTCCATGTCCATGGACAGTTCGTCCTCCATTTCTTCATGTTCTCCTGCACCGTCCTCAACATTTCGCATGCTACCATGCGCCCTTGTTGATCCCTGTCCCCCATGGTCCCATGCCTGCCGCCTTGGTGATGATGAACATCTGGACCTTGGTGATGTTGATGTCCCTTGCGCATATGAATCCTCCGGTAGTTCCTCCCCTTCCTGTTATCCCATCCCCTGACTCCGAATAGTGTTTAGCATGTGCTCCAGCATGTAAATGACTGGAATTGTCATGCTGATAATGGCATTATTATAAACATATTCGTCGCCATGTCGAAACTGTGCAGAAGGGTGCATAAGTCCTTGATCTGAGACAACTCCATCAGGGTGATCTGCCCCACCTCTGCATCTCGTTGGCCCAGGCTATCCGTCATGACGTATTGCACCAGGGCTCGGCGGTGCTGCCACAGTCGCTGTAACATGTGGAGAGTCGAATTCCAGCGTGTCGGCACATCGCATTTCAGGCGATGAACTGGCAGGCCGAAAGACTTCTGAAGCGATGCAAGTCGCTCAGCTGCGGCGGTTGAACGGCGGAAGTGAGCAGACAATTTTCGTGCCCTGGTCAGAAGGCCATCTAGGCCGGGATAGTGTGTTAAGAATTGCTGGACAACAAGGTTCAACACGTGAGCCATACATGGCACGTGTGTCACCTTGCCCAGGCGAAGGGCCGCACCCAGATTTGCAGCATTGTCGCACACGGCCTTTCCAGGCTGCAGGTTGAGTGGAGACAACCATTTACCAACCTCAGTCTCCAGAGCTGCCCACAACTCAGCCACTGTGTGACTCTTATTTCCAAGACATTTCAAGATAAAGACCGCCTGATGCCGTTGCGCTCTGCTGCCAGCATAGTAATGAGGGTTGCGTGATTCCTTCTGTGCAGTTACAACGCTGGTGGCCTGACCAGGCAGGCTTGGGGCGGAGGTGGAGGACCCAGACAAGGTTGAGGAGGCAGAAGCAGTGGCGGAACTTGGACAGACAGAGGATTGACACACAAGTCGTGGGGACGGCAAGACTTGTGCAGCAGACCCTTCACCATCTATCACCATAGTTACCCAGTGCCCAGTCAGCGACATGTAACGTCCCTGTCCATGCTTACTGGTCCAAGTATCGGTGGTGAAATGCACCCGTTCAAACACAGAGTTTCTCAAGGAAGCGGTGATGTTGTGTGTGACATGCTGGTGTAGCGCAGGCACACCTTTCTTAGAGAAGTAGTGGCGACTGGGCATCTGGTACTGGGGCACAGCGACAGACATAAGGTCTCTAAAATCCTGTGTGTCCACCAGGCGGAAAGGCAGCATTTCGGTAGCCAAGAGCATACAAAGGGATAAAGTCAACCTCTTAGCTTTGTCATGGGTTGCAGGAAATGGCCTTTTATTTGTCAACATCTGAGGGACAGAGATCTGGCTGCTGTGTGTAGACAATGGTGAGTAGGGTGTCCCTGGAAAAATGCAGGCTTGTGAGAAAAGTGCAGGCGTAGACATGATGTTTCCTTCATCCAACGTTGGTGCTATCAATGTCTGAGAGAGCTGTACACACGCACTTGTTTCCCCTTCCAAACCAACTGACGACCTACCAAGCAAACTGTCTGTTGCGGTTACAGTGGTGGAAGTTGTGCATGGAAAACCAGGTGTGACAGCTGTCCCCACAGTCCTAGAAGATGAAGAGCGCGTGGATGCACTGGAAGGGGCAGGCGGTGGATGGTCCGCTCCGCTAGGCCGCATTGCAGCACGGTGAGATTCCTACTGGGACATATGATATTTATTTATGTGACGATTCATGGAAGAAGTTGTCAAACTGCTGAGGTTTTTGCCTCTACTAACAGATTCCCGACAAATTTTACAGATCACATAATTTGGGTGATCCTTTGCAAGGTCAAAAAAGGACCAGGCTAGGCAAGGCTTAGAGGACATGCGACCTGCTGATCCACCCCGACTAGTGCTCAGAGGCAGAGTGGTGGCTGAGGATGCAGTTGTAGACGTGCTACCAGTGCTCCGACTCTGTCCAGGAAGGCGCGAGGTAACTTCGTCCTCAGTTGCATCCTCCTCCACCACCTCTGTTGACCTCCTCGAGTGCCTGACTGTGGGTTGACAGTAGGTGGGTTTAGAACTTCCTCATCAAGCATTGTGTTTGCACTCCCCTCCCCCTCAGACTGAGCCTCTTCCTGCCTTGACCGAATATTTAAGTTGTCATCCCAATCTGGTATCTGCGTCTCATCGTCATCAGTATGTTCCTCATTGTCTATAACAACAGGTGGTACAGTTTGTGAATAAGGGTCAACATTATGCTCAGAAACTTGGTCATCACGGCCTGAATCTGAGTCACAAAGGTTCTGGGCATCACTGCAGACCATTTCCTGGTCTGTACTCACTGTAGCTTGGGAGCACACCTCTGATTCCCAGGCTATAGCGTGACTGAACAGCTCTGCAGATTCAGCCATCTCTGTTCCACCATACTGTGCAGGGTGGATGGAGACTTGAGAGCTGGGAGAAAGCAAGTGTGATTGGGATGACAACTCAGAGGACTGTTTTTTTTTTTGGATGCGGTAGTTGAGGTGGAGGAGAGGGCACTTGTTGGAGCACTTAAGATCCATTCAAGCATGTTCTTTTTTTGGGCATCATCTACCTTTGTTCCAGCTGTTCGTGTCTGTAAAAAAGGGAGCACGTCGGATTGTCCACGGAAACTAGTAGACATCTTACTTTTGCTGGAAGATGGCCTATCTTCAGCAGATGTTAATGTAGCTTTGCCACCTTCCCCACGAACAAACCCTTTTTTTCCTTTTCCAACACGCCTGTTCCCCTTTCCACCAGCATCTGTCATTTGGCCACTCATTTTGATTGCGACAAGATTGTCCACTTAAAATGTGGTAGTAAAAATTGAGAGTTGGTGTAGATTGCATTAGTCTAGCTTTATTGACAGCAGAAGAAACAACACAGACTATCCCTGGCAATGCAACTATGGCCCTTAAACTGGCAGTACAGTTTGCAATTATAATAGCTTAGTAAAAATTAGCTTGAGGGTGCAATGCAGAGGTGCTGGAAATAGCTTGGCACCAGTGGGACACTAATGAAGTCCAACAGCCACTTTTAGGATGCCACTAAGTTTCCTCAGTGTTTGCTATTATAATGGCTTAGTAAAAATGTGCTTGAGGGTGCAATGCAGAGGTGCTGGAAATAGCTTGGCACCAGTGGGACACTAATGGAGTCCAACAGCCACTTTTTGGATGCCACTAACTGGCAGCACTCTTTTCAATTAAAATGGCTTTGCAAAAATGTGCAGGAGGGGACAATGCAGAGGTGGTGGGACTTGCTTGGCACAAGTGGCACAATAATGGAGGACAGCAGCCACTCTTTGGTTGGCACTAACTGGCAGCACTCTGCAATTAAAATTGCTTTGCTAAAAAGGGCAGGAGGGTACAGTGGCCGGGTTGTGGATCAGTGTAGAGGAAAGGAAGCCTCACTTTCTATCCCTCCTAATGGTGAAATGCAGCAAGGAAGTCCCTGAGCTTAGCTACACAGACGCTGTTATTTGTAGCTGTTAAAAACTGTTTCCATGGACCTGACTGTCACCTATGGCTCTGAGCCAGCTGTAATTAGTCCTTAAAAGGGCTGAAATAAAATTCTGTCCCTAATCTGTAGAACGCTGTGTGTATAGCGTACACAGCAGGACCGGCGACAGGAGCTGCGTGTGAGGTGACTGACACCCAGACGCAGAAGGCAGACCGTCTGCCCTATGAATGGCATCTGCATGCTCTTCATCCTCTGTGACTGTGGGGACAGCAGTCACACATGCTTTTTCACGCTTACCTTCCTCCCCTTTACCCGCAACAGGGAGTGTGATTGTCATGTCGTCAGTTGTTTTGTAAGTGGAAACAGCTGGTGGTGTTGAGCTCTCTCAGACATCAAGAGAACCACCTTTGGATGAAGGGAACATTATATCCACGCCTCCACCTTCGTCACAGATTGGCTGGACTACCTGCAGTTAATAATTGCGTAGCAGAAATGGAGAGGAGTGTAGAATGCTCATGTGGTGTACATTGCTTGGCAGCAAAGGAACACTAACTTAGTATTCCAGACACTTTTAGGATGCCACAAAAAGTGTCAGCTCTTTGGGGAAATGAAATAGCGTGGCAAAAATGGGCAGGTGGGTAAAATGCACGGGTGCTGTGGGTCACTGGACAGCAAAGGAACACTAACTTAGCATTCCAGACACTTTTAGGATGCCACAAAAAGTGTCAGCTCTTTGGGGAAATAAAATTGCGTGGCAAAAATGGGCAGGAGGGTAGAATGCACGGGTGTTGTAGGTAGCAGGACAGCAAAGGAACACTAATTTAGTATTCCAGACACTTTTAGGATGCCACAGAAAGTGTCAGCTCTTTTTGGAAATAAAATTGCGTGGCAAAAATGGGCAGGTGGGTAGAATGCACGGGTGCTGTGGGTCACTGGACAGCAAAGGAACACTAACTTAGTATTCCAGACACTTTTATGATGCCACAAAAAGTGTCAGCTCTTTGGGGAAATAAAATAGCATGGCAAAAATGGGCAGGTGGGTAGAATGCACGGGTGCTGTAGGTAGCAGGACAGCAAAGAAAGACTCACTTTCTATCCCTTCTAATGAAAAAATGCAGCAAGGAATTGCCTGAGCTGAGATAGCCAGATGCTGTTATCTAAAGCCCTGTACAGCGTTAGCATGGACCTGCCTAGCATCTATGGCTATGAACGCCTGTAAATCAGCCCTGAAAAGGGCTGAAATAACCAGTAGTCCCTAATCCCTAAAGCACGGTGTAGATTGCACTGTATCTCTAAAGCGCACACAGCAGCAGCAGCAGGAGCGGTGACTGTCACCCACACGCAGCAGAGAGATAATGGCCGCGTCTTATAAGGCAAGGGCATGTGACATGCACAGGCTATGACACATGCCATTGCTTGTCTGGCAAAAATCCACTTAGCTGTGTGTGTGTCTGTGATTTGCTGACAGCCTGCTCCGCCCCACTGCATGCGCGGTTAGGGAAAAATAAAATAAAAAATAATGGCGATCGTCATTCTCTCAGCACTCAGCAGCAGCACTGATCTAAACCTCGTCCCCCCACACTATACGCTGAATTTTGGTAATAGCGTGAGTCAGTTACTCACACTATTACAGTGAAAAGCCAGCTAGTGACTAGCTAAGCTTTTTGTTGATCGAACCGTTCTCGAACGTTACTCGAACTGTCAAACTTTTAGTAAAAGGCTCAAGTTCGTCGAACGACTCGAACACCCTCTAAAAATCACTTGAACATGAAATTGGCGAACCTCGAACATCACTCATCTCTACACAATAGGTCTCTTCAGCTGAGGTCACAGCTGGGGTACCATGATAAACAAAGCTGTAACCTCAAGTGAAGACATTGAACTCAATGCGATATTACCAAATTAGGCTAAGGGGTACTTTGCACGCTGCGACATCGCAAACCGATGCTGCGATGTCGAGCACGATAGTCCCCGTCCCCGTCGTAGCAGCGATATCTTGTGATTGCTGCCGTAGCGAACATTATCGCTCTTACCTGCCCTGCGACGTCGCTCTGGCCGGCGACCCGCCTCTTATTAAGGGGGCGGGTTATGCAGCGTCATAGCGACGTCACACGGCAGGTAGCCAATAGAAGCGGAGGGGCGGAGATGAGCGGGGCATAAACATCCCGCCCCCCACTTCCTTCCGCAGAGGTGGCGTTACGCAGGTAGGAGATGTTCCTCGCTCCTGCGGCTTCTCACACAGCGATGTGTGCTGCCGCAGGAATGAGGAACAACATAGTACCTGTCACTGCTGCCAAATTATGGAAATGTCGGACCCTACACCGATGATACGATAACGACGCTTTTGCGCTCGTTAATCGTATCAAAAAAGATTTACACACTACGATATCGACTGCGACGCCGGATGTGCGTCACTTTCGATTTGACCCCACCGATATCGCACCTGCGATGTCGTAGTGTGCAAAGCCCGCTTTAATGCTACGTGCGCACATAGCCTCTGTCCCTGCAGAAATTTCTGCAGCGATTTGAACAGCACACGTGCGCTTCAAATCGCTGCAGAAAGAGTCCGATTAAAAAAAAAAAAAAAGCTGATTTCATGCGCTCTGAGTGCAGCCCCTCCCATAGACATAGCGGGGGATGCATGCAGAGCGCTCCTTTTATCTTTTCAGTTTCTTTATATTGCAATGGAGAGTAGCATGAGAGGATAGAATACAGCTATAAAGGGGGATTATGGTACCAGACAAACTCTTATTGAAGATGCAGGAACCAAGGAACAAATGGATGAGGTAGAGGAGGAAGAGGTGATGGGCGCGTAACAGTCAGTAGATCAAGAAGATATTGATCCCCTCTCTGTTGTTCATGATTGGTGGGAGGGGACAGAGGAAACGTGTTACTCTGCCCTAATACACCATGGACTTTGTCCTAATGGAAGTGTCCTGCACAGGAGTGCCTTTTTGCTGCACTACCTGCAACATGATGCTCATATTTTTATGATTATAAATTCTACATTGCTGACTATTGGGTTGCCACTCTTTTAGCTCCACAGTGCAAGAGTACATTTTGCCAGATGCTTCCCCTTGGAAAGGCATGTGTGCCTGCTGAAGTATCGAAACAATACTCTTAAGAGTGGTTTTGCTCAGGAAAGCAATGAGGCACACGATGTGCATCACAGTTCTAGACTGCCATCCCCAGGACCATTGAGACATTATTGCAGAAACATTAGCATCAGCAGCAGTTTAAGTGCCAGAAGCAATTTCTGTGATTTGTGGCACACTTTTTTTTAGACCATCCTGTGCACCAGCTGAACGGAGTACAAGTCTGACACATGGTGAGCCACCGGAGAGATGGTGCCTGAGTATCTAGAGCTCAATATTGATGCCATTATTAGGGGGTTAGACCCATTAGCATTTAAGTCTTCAAAAATGGAAGAGTGGCCTGAACTTGTCGGGCACACATTGGAGGTTTTGTTATGCCTGGCAGTGTGCATTCTCTCAGAATGTGTCTTCACCTCTGCTGGTGGTGTCTTGACGAATAAGTGCATCCAGTTGTGTCTTGAAAGTGTAGACACTTTCATTAAGATGAACAAATCATTAATATCCAATTATCTTTTTCATCCCAGTTGCTGACTGTGCCAAATAGGCGATTGTGCATTATGCATATCCGTTTCTATGTTTTTAAAAAAACTTTTCCTATTTCTTTGTCTCCCTTGGCATAAGCGCATTTTACGCTCTGTATTAAAAGTACTATATTTCCTTTCATCTAGAGAATGATCTATCGAAGACTTCTATTTTGGATGACTTTGCCCTTTGTATTATGAACAAAGAACTGGATGGATACTGTCATTGGTCCGGAATTGATACAGAATATATCTGCCCTTTCTCTATATAATATTGTATAATGTGGCCCAAAAAAAATCCCTTTTTTTCTTTCTTCTTACTCTCTGCCTTTTTATGGCAGTCCAGATCTATTTCTATTTATCATCTGTCTCCGTTGCACATGTCCCCCTGATTTACTTCCATCACTTACCATTACCTGTGTCCATTGGGCACGTCATCCTTCTGTACGCGTGCGCTGCTGGCCCCTGCGTCATCGCCGGCTGGGTGCCGTCTTGGTGGCGCATGCGCGGGATCGGAATGACGCGTCTCCGCTCCCGCGCATGCGCTGTGTCTGTCTGATGGCTTCCCCACCCGTGGTGACACGGCGGACAACTGCGCATGCGTCAACTAAACGCGATGATGTGGACGGAAGTGTACAGGGCAGTAGATTTAAAAATACACTCTTAGTAAAGCACTCTTGTCCTCTCTCCCTCCCTGATGAAGCTAATGGGGTGCACAGGCCCCCTAATAGCGAAACACGTGTTGGTGGGTTAGGGGGAACTCCTCTCCTTGGGACCTGGCTGCCTGGGCTACTGACATCTGCACGATTGCACTTTATTGGTAGGTACTCACATCTAATAATGGCTGTTATGCCCCTTGAGTTAGGTTATTCATGCATGTGACACTTTAATAATCTTTGGCATGCAGGCATTCTGCTGTGGAAATATATGCACTGACACTTTAATATAACATTTTGCCTGCAGCCTTTACATTTTTTACTTCACTTGCATTCATTACCTTCCTGTACCTATCTTTTTCTATCAGATTAATGTATAATACGTGCCTGCACCCAGCTCCCATTTTTGTATGTTTTTAAATCACTTCAACGTTTTATGCATATCCACTGGAACCCCTCTTTGTTTCCCCTTTTCTGACAATAAAACATTTGCACTACTTATTCATTTTTTCTCCTGTTTATTATATGTTTGTATGGAATTTGTGCTTGCGGCATGTGACCCACGGGTGGCACTTTGACCGCAGTTATGATTAGTATGGTACCATGGAGTTTTTCTAACCAAATAGGCGATTGTGTAGTTTTCAGTGTCCTGCATTGATCATCAGTTATTGCAGTCTGTGACACCTTTGACGTGGCTTCTGTAGCTGCTGTTGCTACTGCTGCTGATGTTACTAACAAGTGCCTTGGTGGTGCAACCATCAAACGGTGTGTCCATATCGGTTACTTTTACAATTTGTATCTTGTTTAGTATGAAGCACCTAAAATTCCTCCTATTCCTCCTTGTTTTGCTTCCTCATGAGTCACGACAAGCCAAATTTTTGGTAAATGGAAAGTGAAAAGAGGTGTAAAATATGGACGCTGATCACAGACCAGACGTAAGGTCAAAGTGACTCCCTCTGCGTCATTACAGTGAATTTTCTGTTGAAAGTTTTGTCTGAATCATATTTTTCAGACATTTACAAGTCATCCTGGGTGTAAACCTTCAGCATAAAGCACAGGATAAATATAAGTGGTGCCGTACAAGGCCAATCTAGTGAAAAAGAAAGAAAAATCAAAATATTGTGTGTGGTGGGACAGCTGGAGGCATGATGAAAATTGTAGGTGGAATAATGGTAACCGTCTCCCCATTACCGGAGTTTACCATTCTGGAAAAAGAGTGTAGGGTATATGAGTCATGACTGGTGGTGGTAGATAAGCCAGATAAGATAACTTATATAGTTACATGGTTACATAGGTTGAAAAATGATCTAGGTCCATCTAGTTCAACCTTCCTCCACCAATTACCAATACCAACCTTCCTCCACCAATTACCAATACCAACCTTCCTCCACCAACTTAAACAAAAGACATTGTCTATGGACATTCATAAGAATGATCTGTTGTAGATAAAAACATTAAAACTAAATACAGTGGTATCTTGAGCATCAAAACAAGAATTATTGACAAAAGAAAATAAAAGAATTTTCAAATATTTATCTTTATTACATAAATTTATTGCTTGTCATTTTTTAGAGTTGTTAAAGGAGGGGGTGCCTACCTGTCTGGATTCTTTGTTTCACTTAAATGCATGTATTTCAGCTTAAAAATCATTTTTGTTAGAGTATTATCAATTATTTTGCAGGGGTTTTTTTTATAGCCCTTGTGTTGATGGCTGCAAAATGAGTTATTTGCGAATCTTTCAGTGAGCTTGTTCTGACAGAATCCTGAGAGTGTGAGAAGTTATTTTTTGAGCTACTCTCTCAAAGTTAGAAAGTATAGGAAAACAAATTGCCTGTGAAAGCTAAACTGACTTTTATATGAAAATCAGTTCCAAGAATTTTTTCCCCCAAATGCCTAGAAAAACAAACAAATTAAATTGTTGAGCATCATTTAGGTTATGATCAGACCAGTATGAATAAATGGTCATGTAAGTGGCATTGCATCAGTATATCTGCCAGGTCCCAGGAACGATTAGCAAGTAGAATTGGTATCCCCTGCCAGCTATCCAATTCAACAGGATTGGGCATGATCAGCACCTGCTGGCAACGCCTTTAAGATTGAAGGGGCCTTAAACAAAAAAAACCCACCTTAAAATTGGCAAGATGGTATAATTTAAAAATAAATAAAACTTTTAAATGGTGTGTCATTAAAAAATGTATAGAATGGTACCTTCTAAAATTTGCTATTAAACTCTAGTGTACTACTAGGTCAGATTATGCCTAGAGTAAATGTGTGCAAGATCTGCTCTCATGTCTGATGTCTCCTCCCTTCTGGGTTTTTTATTCTAAACTTGACCCTCCCTTATCCTTTCGGATAGTGCAGAGCCATTACTGGTGACTGCAAAGGGATACTGACATGTGGACAGTGACACAAAGGGCGGCTGGCAAGTGCTGATTGTTATTTGGTGCTGCTTGCTATGTCACATGATGTGATTAGATATGCAGACTATCACACGCTGGGGTTAGATACATGGATCAGTGTAGTGTATCGCACAAAATTGGATTAGATGTGTGGCCTTGCTCCATCCACTTCAATTGGAGAAGTAATGTAATGTGTAGAGATGAGCCACCCCCCTAGCATTCGAGTTTGGTTCAGTTCGTCGAACGGAGGCTCTGTTCGACGAACGTTCGACGAACCACTCGAACCCCATTGAAATTAATGGGAGGCAAACACAAACACACAAAAACACATTATACATGTTCACATACAGTTAATAAACATTGCTATAACACTGACAGGTCCCTGCGACGCGTCCTGCGCTCTGTCTCCCGCCACTTTTCCTTCTGATAATCACTGCATCCTCCCGGTAACCAGCACTGATGATAGGACCTATCGTGACGTCAAAATAGCATGTGACCTGTCACATGTCTATTATCTCATTGGCTACAGACTGATCACATGGCTAGACATCATGCTAGGTCCTGTCAGTGCATCTCTCTGGTACGCGGTGATCGTTCCAGCATCTCCGTGTACCGGCGAAATGCTTTGGCACATGGTCGGTGTCGCGGGCGGAGGAGCGGACGCCGCGCTCTCCCACTGCTCGGGTCCGGCTGCCGCGGCTGCTGCGGCCTGCTGCTGCTCGGTGGCTCGAGCGATGGGCCAGATCCCGGGGACTCGAGCGGCGCTCCTCGCCCGTGAGTGAAAGGGGATTGGGTTTTAGGATAGTTTATTGTCTGTGACGCCACCCACGGCTGTGGTGATTGAGTGGACACCACCGCTGCTCTGTTTGGGGAGCCCGGGAGTGATGGTACGGAGCAGCCAGTTGTTGATTAGCCCCTCCGTGGGTAGGGGTCTTGGTGCTCCCGGGGCCCGGTGATGGGATTGGGATGGTGGACAGGCGGGGATGGGGCCTGTGGAGGTGCAGGGGCGCAGGGACAGCGCTGTGCCGCACGGCACGGAGGTACTCACTCAGCCAGTAAACACGACACAGTTCTCGGTAAACAAACGGCTGGTTGGACGGGTCCCTCGGACGGTTCACGGTGCTGATGTTCCCTGCAGTTAGCGATGACAGTCTCTTCCCTGCACCTATGTAAAGTCTTTTTGGTAGCAATGGGCCCCCACCGGTTACCCACTCCTCGGCTTCAATCTGGGCCGAAGGAGCCCTACTTTGCCCGCAGGCGCTGGCCCTGGGAAACTGGTGCCCTGGCGGTGGCGGTGTCTCCCCTTCACGGTCGGGCTGTTGCCTTCAATCGGGACTTGGTTGTTAGGAGACAGACGTCCCCTTCACTGACGGATTTGGCAAATTATGGCAACTCCTAGCCTTGCCGGGATCCGAAAGGCCCCTGCCCTGGTGCTGACTGTTCTTCGTATACTGCTCCGGTACCGCCGGGTCACCACCCGTCCGCGGTCCTTCCAGCAACCTCCAAGCAGTCCCCCTGCAGACTAACACCGCCGTCTGCTGACCTTGCTGTCTCAGTCCGGGGCACACACCCGGACCAACTTCAGGCTTGCTTAAAGGCCCCGTCACACACAGAGATAAATCTTTGGCAGATCTGTGGTTGCAGTGAAATCATGGACATATTGTTCCATTTGTACACAGCCACAAACCTGGCACTGATTGTCCACAATTTCACTGCAACCACAGATCTGCCAAAGATTTATCTTTGTGTGTGACAGGGCCTTAACTGTTCCTTTTCTGTCGCCACTCTTACTGTCCTCCTTTACCACTTCACTGTTTACTCCTCACACTTCTTCCTCCAAACTCTATCTGCCTGGTTCTCCCGCCTCCAGGGCTGTGAACTCCTCGGTGGGCGGAGCCAACCGCCTGGCCCACCCCCTGGTGTGGACATCAGCCCCTGGATGAAGGCAACAAGGATTTTGGGTTAGCTTGGTGTTCCTGCAGGGAATGTGGGGTGCATGTGATGTTGTGACCTGTGACCCCTGGCTTGCCCAGGGCGTCACAGTCGGCTTCCCCGTTCCTGCATGTGTGCGCTCTTTACAGAGTCAGCCCACATGCAAGGACTGGTTGCCACAGTCGGTGAATAACAGAGATCACCGTTGCTATAGCAACCCACCTGTCAGCGGTGACGTCACCACTTACAGCCCGCAGCTTCTGCTCACTCACTGAGAGAATAGACTGCACGGGAGCAGCAGTGTTCTTCCTCCCATGCTGTGCTGCCTGATGTAGCAGAGCTGCATGGGTTGAAGGAAAAAGAAGACAGAAGACTAGGATCGTGGAGGGCTGACAGGGAGTAATAAACATGGAGTCTCTAATGTGTCTGTGTATTTATTTCTATTAAAGTATTTTTTCTCTGTATGGTGTCGTTTTTAACCCTTTATTGGAGATTCTTAATGGCTGGGTCAAACTTACCTGACATTAAGAATCTCTGGCTTAATACTAGCTAGTAAAACAAAGCTAGTATTAACTCATTATTACCCAGCAAGCCACCCAGCTTCAGGGCTGCTGGAAGAGTTGGATACAGTGCCAGATGATGGCGCTTCTATGAAAGCACCATTTTCTGGGGCGGCTGCGGACTGCAATTTGCAGCAGAGGGGCCCAGAAAGCTCGGGCCAACCTGTGCTGCGGATTCATATCCCCAGCTGCCTAGCTGTACCTGGCTAGACAAAAAAATGGGGCGAAGCTCATGTCGATTTTTTTTTATTTCATGAAATTCATGAAATAACTAAAGAAAGGGCTTCCCTATTTTTTTTAGTTTCCAGCCGGGTACAAATAGGCAGCTGGGGGTTGGGGGCAGCTGTACCTGCCTGCTGTACCTGGCTAGCATACAAAAATATGGCAAAGCCAATGTCATTTTTTTGGTGGACAAAAAACTCCTGCACACAGTCCTGGATGAAGTATGCTGAGCCTTGTAGTTCTGCAGCTGCTGTCTGCTCTCCTGCATACACTAGTGAATGGAGCATGCTGAGCCTTGTAGTTCTGCAGCTGCTGTCTGCTCTCCTCCATACAGACAGGCAGTAGACTGCAGCTGCAGAACTACAAGGCTCAGCATACTCCATCCAGGACTGTATGCAGGAGTTTTTTGCCCCCCCCACCCAAAATTACGTGGGCTTTGCCATGTTTTTGTATGCTAGCCAGGTAGAGCAGGTAGCTACGGGCTGCCCACAACCCCCAGCTGCCTATTTGTACCCGGCTGGGAACCAAAAATATAGCGAAACCCTTTTTTTTTCATTATTTCATGAATTTTATGAAATAATTAAAATAAAATGACGTGGGCTTTGCCCAATTTTTGTTTCCAGCCAGGTACAACTAGACAGCTGGTGATTGGAATCTGCAGCTCAGGGTCCCCATGCTTTCTGGGCACCCCTGCTGCGAATTGCAGTCCGCAGCTGCCCCAGAAAATGGTGCTTTCATAGAAGCACCATCTTCTGGCGCTGTATCCAACTCTACCAGCTTCCCTGGTGACGGGTGGCTCGCTGAGTAATAATGGGGTTAGGGCTAGCTTTATATGATCAACTGGCCCTAAGCCTGAAATTCATGGTGTCATGCCAATATTAGACATGGCCACCATGAATTTCTAGTACAGATTAAAAAAAACACAGCACACAGAAAATTATTTTTATTAGAAATAAAACACAACACAATTAGTGACTCCATCTTAATTGAAATAAAGAACCCCCCTCCGCAGTAATCCTGGGTCAAGGGTCCCGCGCCATCCAATCCGGATCCAATATCATCTGATCAGTTTGCTGGAAGGCAAAGCGATCAGATGATGTGTCAGGTTCAAGGGCCTGAATCACATGACACAGAGACTGAGAAAAAGAGAGAGAGAAAAAGAGAGAGAGAAAAAAAGAGAGAGAAAGAGAAAGAGAGAGAGAGAGAAAAAGAGAGAGAGAGAAGAAAGAACGGAGAGAGCAATGCAGCCTCATATCGTGAACTGCTCTGATTTTAGAGGTGTGTCCCACGGCTCACAGCTGATGTCCGGCTCCTCCCCTCAGTGCAAAATTAAATTGTAATTATAAATAAATAATAATTATAATTTAAAATAAATTAAATTCTTTATCGGGGCGGCAGGGACTTGATCTTGTGAACTAATGCTTCTTAGACGGGAGCTCTAACCATTGAGCCACTGACTCTAATAAGAAACATGGGCAGATTTGGTAATCTTTAGTAGAGTTGAGCGCGGTTCGCGGTTCGAGGTTCTCCAGTTCTAGGCTCAAGTGATTTTGGGGCCTGTTCTAGATCGAACTAGAACTCAAGCTTTTTGCAAAAGCTCGATAGTTCTAGAAACGTTCGAGAACGGTTCTAGCAGCAAAAAAACAGCTAATTCCTAGCTGGCTTTCCGCTGTAATAGTGTAAGTCACTCTGTGACTCACACTATTATGAAATTTCAGTGTATAGTGTGCGGGAACAGTGCCTTCAGATCACTGCTGTATGGATAATGGCGATTGCCATTTTTTTTTTTTTCTTCTCTTCCTTCCCTAAGCGCGTGCGTGTAGTGGGGAGGGCCAGCATTTCAGCCAATCCCAGACACACACACAGCTAAGTGGACTTTTAGCCAGAGAAGCAACGGCATGTGTGATAGGATGTCCATGTCACATGTCCCTGCATTATAAAAATGAGTATCTGCCCATCCGGACGCCATTATCTCTTCTGCGTCCTTGGTGTCAGACATCACTGGCGCAGCTCCGTCCTTTGTCCTATCGCCGGTACTGCTGTATGCGCTCCATACACAGCGCTGGGCAGCTTAGGGATAGCACTTTCTATCAGTCCTTTTAAGGGCTCGTACCGGCAGGGTCAGAGACATAGGTGACAGGTCCTGAAAACAGAGACAGCGTCTGTGTAGCTAAGGTCAGGGATTTCCTCGCTGCATTTCCCCATTAGGAGGGAATAGAAAGGCAGGCTTCCTTTCCTCTACCCAGAGCCCCACAATCCTAGCACTGTACCCTCCTGTCCTCTGCACACTCCAACTCATTATAACTAAGCCATTATACTAGCAAACACTGAGTGTACCTAGTGTCATCCTAAACGTGGCTGTTGGACTTCTGTATAGTCCCAGTAGTGCACAGATATTCGCAGCACGTCTGCCTGCACTGCACACTCAAACTGATAGTTACTAAGCCATTATACTAGCAAACACTGAGTGTACCTAGTGTCATCCTAAACGTGGCTGTTCGACTTCTTTATAGTCCCAGTAGTGCACAGATATTTGCAGCACGTCTGCCTGCATTGCACACTCAAACTGATAGTTACTAAGCCATTATACTAGCAAACACTGAGTGTACCTAGTGTCATCCTAAACGTGGCTGTTGGACTTCTGTATAGTCCCAGTAGTGCACAGATATTTGCAGCACGTCTGCCTGCATTGCACACTCAAACTGATAGTTACTAAGCCATTATACTAGCAAACACTGAGTGTACCTATTGGCATCCTAAACGTGGCTGTTGGACTTCTGTATAGTCCCAGTAGTGCACAGATATTTGCAGCACGTCTGCCTCCATTGCACACTCAAACTGATAGTTACTAAGTAGTGATGAGCGAGTACTAAAATGCTCGGGTGCTCGAGGCTCGGGCCGAGCATCCCAAAATACTCGTGTACTCGGCCCGAGCACCGAGCCCAATGTTATCCTATGGGAGACCCGAGTATTATTCTGAAATGACCCCCGGCAGCATGTAGAAACCATAAAACTGTAAATTAAAAAAAAAAACGTGCGTGTGTGTGTAAGCGTGCATATATAAATACACGCGGAGTGGAGTGCGGGAGGGGCCGTAGCTGAGCGGGGAAGTGTCGGGCTAAAGGCACGGTCATGCTGTGAGGGCCGGCCAATCACTGCAATTCCACAAGTAACAGGGCTGTGGCATTGCAGTTGTCTGCCAGCCAATCCCTGCATAAGGGCTGGCTCTAAAAAGAGCGCCAACATGAAGACCACGAGTACAGCACGAGTATCGCGAAATTACTCGGTCCCCGCCGAGTAGCCCGAGTACAGTGATACTCGTGTGAGTACCAAGTAGTGACAAGCATACTCGCTCAACACTATTACTAAGCCATTATACTAGCAAACACTGAGTGAACTTAGTGTCATCCTAAACGTGGCTGTTGGACTTCTGTATAGTCCCAGTAGTGCACAGATATTTGCAGCACGTCTGCCTGCATTGCACACTCAAACTGACAGTTACTAAGCCATTATACTAGCAATTTATGCTGCCAGTTTAAGGGCCGTAGTTGCATTGTCAGGGATATTTATTCTTTATTATTCTGCTGTTAATAAAGCTAGACCACCGCTGCAATCTACACCACCTCTCAATTTTTACTACCACATTTTCAGTGCACAATCTTGTCGCAATCAACATGAGTGGCAAAATGACAGATGCTGGTGGAAAGGGGAAGAGGCGTGGTGGAAAAGGAAAAAAAGGGTTGGTCCGTGGGGAAGGTGGCAAAGCTCCATTATCATCTGCTGAAGATAGAGCATCTACCAGCAAAAGTAAGATGTCTACTACTTACCGTGGACAATCCGATGTGCTCCCTTTTTTACGGACACGAACAACAGGAACAAAGGTAGATGATGGCCAAAAAAGGAAAATGCTTGAATGGATCTCAAGTGGTCCAACAAGTGCCCTCTCAGCCACTTCAAGTACCGCATCCAAAAAACACCAGTCCTCTGAGTTGTCATCCCAATCAATCTTGCTTTCTCCCAGCTCTGAAGTCTCCATCAATCCTGCACAGTATGGTGGAACTGAGATGGCTGAGTCTGCAGAGCTGTTCAGTCACACTATAGCCTGGGAATCAGAGGTCTGCTCCCAAGCTACAGTGAGTACAGAACAGGAAATGGTCTGCAGTGATGCCCAGAACCTTTGTGACTCTGATTCAGGCCGTGAGGACCAAGTTTCTGAGCATAATGTTGACCCTTTGTCACAAACTGTAACACCTGTGGTTATAGACAATGAGGAACATACTGATGAAGATGAGACGCAGATACCCGATTGGGATGACAACTTAAATATTCGGTCAGGGCAAGAAGAGGCTCGGTCTGAGGGGGAGGGGAGTGCAAACACAACAATTGATGATGAAGTTCTAGATCCCACCTACTGTCAACCCACAGTCAGGCACTCGAGGAGGTCAACAGAGGTGGTGGAGGAGGATGCAACTGATGACGAAGTTACCTTGCGCCTTCCTGGACAGAGTCGGAGTACTGGTAGCACGTCTACAACTGCATCCTCAGCCACCACTCTGCCTCTGAGCACTAGTCGGGGTGGATCAACAGGTTGCATGCCCTCTAAGCCTTGCCTAGCCTGGTCCTTTTTTCACATAGCAAAAGATCGCCCAAATTATGTGATCTGCAAATTTTGTCATGGTTCTCTTAGTAGAGGTCAAAACCTCAGCAGTTTGACAACTTCTTCCATGAATCGTCACATGAATAAATATCATATGTCTCGGTGGGAAGCTCACCGTGCTGCAATGCGGCCTAGCGGAGCGAACCATTCACCGCCTGCCCCTTCCAGTGCATCCGCGCGCTCTTCATCTTCTAGGACTGTGGGGACAGCTGTCACACCTGTTTTTCCACGCACAACTTCCACCACTGTAACCGCAACAGGCACTTTGCTTGGTAGGTCATCAGTTGGTTTGGAAGGGGAAACAAACAAGTGAGTGTGTACAGCTCTCTCAGACATCGATAGCACCAACATTGGATGAAGGCAACATCATGTCTCCGCCTGCACTTTCCTCACAAACCTGCATTTTTCCAGGGACACCCTACTCAACACCGTCTACACACAGCAGCCAGATCTCTGTCCCTCAGATGTGGTCAAATAAAAGGCCATTTCCTGCGACCCATGACAAAGCTAAGAGGTTAACTCTATCCCTCTGTAAGCTCTTGGCTACCGAAATGCTGCCTTTCCGCCTAGTGGACACACAGGATTTTAGAGACCTTATGTCTGTCGCTGTGCCCCAGTACCAGATGCCTAGTCGCCACTACTTTTCTAAGAAAGGTGTGCACGCGCTACACCAGCATGTCGCACAAAACATCACCGCTTCCTTGAGAAACTCTGTGTGTGAACGGGTGCATTTCACCACCGATACTTGGACCAGTAAGCATGGACAGGGACATTACATGTCGCTGACTGGGCACTGGGTAACTATGGTGATAGATGGTGAAGGGTCTGCTGCACAAGTCTTGCCGTCCCCACGACTTGTGTGTCAATCCTCTGTCTGTCCAAGTTCCGCCACTGCTTCTGCCTCCTCCACCTCATCTGGGTCCTCCACCTCTGCCCCAAGCCTGCCTGGTCAGGCCACCAGCGTTCTCACTGCGCAGAAGGAATCACGCACCCCTCATTACTATGCTGGCAGCAGAGCGCAACGGCATCAGGCGGTCTTTAGCTTGACATGTCTTGGGAATAAGAGTCACACAGCTGAGGAGTTGTGGTCAGCTCTGCGGTCCGAGTTTAATAAATGGTTGTCTCCACTCAACCTGCAGCCTGGTAAGGCCATGTGCGACAATGCTGCAAACCTGGGTGCGGCCCTTCGCCTGGGCAAGGTGACACACGTACCTTGTATGGCTCACGTGTTGAACCTTGTCGTCCAGCAATTTTTAACACACTATCCCGGCCTAGATGGCCTTCTGACCAGGGCACGAAAACTGTCTGCTCACTTCCGCCGTTCAAGCGCCACAGCTGAGCGACTTGCATCGCTCCAGAAGTCTTTCGGCCTGCCGGTTCATCGCCTGAAATGCGATGTGGCGACACGCTGGAATTCGACTCTCAACATGTTACAGCGACTGTGGCAGCACCGCCGAGCCCTGGTGCAATACGTCATGATGTATAGCCTGGGCCAACGAGATGCAGAAGTGGGGAAGATCACCCTGATGGAGTGGTCTCAGATCAAGGACCTATGCACCCTTCTGCACAGTTTCAACATGGCGACGAATATGTTTAGCGCTGACAATGCCATTATCAGCATGACAATTCCAGTCAATTACATGCTGGAGCACACGCTAAACACTATTCGGAGTCAGGGGTTGGGACAACAGGAAGGGGAGGAACTACAGGAGGATTCATAGGTGCAAGAGACAACAACATCACCAAGGTCCAGACTAGAGATGAGCGAACTGGTCACGGTTCGGCTCGAGGTCGGTTCGCCGAACGGGTGTCCCGTTCGAGTTCGGTTCGTCGAACGTTCGACGAACCGAACTCGAACCAATAGGCTATAACGGGAGGCAATCACAAACACATAAAAATGCATGATAAATGTACACAAACAGTTAATAAACATTGCCATAACACTTACCGATCCCCGCGATCCCTCCTGCACTCTGTCTCCTGCCGCTATTCCATCCGATGATCGCTGAATCCTCCCGATGACCGGCACTGCCAGCAGAGAAGCAGGACCTATCGTGATGTCAAAATAGCCATGTGACCAGTCACGTGGCTATTATCTCATTGGCTACAGACTGGTCACATGACTATGACACATCATGTAGGACCTGCGAGTGCATCTCTCCGGTACACGGTGCACATTTGTGTATCGCCGTGTACCGGCGATATGCTCTAGCACACGGTCGACTCCCCGTTCAGTTAGGGACCGGCTGACACAGCCGGTCATTAACGGAGATCACCGTTGCCATAGCAACGCAGTTAGCAGTGACGTCACCGCTAACCGCGGCTCCGGGAGCACCGTTGCTATGGTAACGCGTCTGTCAGCGTTACCGCTGTTACCGCTAGAAGCACTGATCACTCACGGAGTAAAGGCTGCACGCTGCTTCCCGATTGTAGTGAGGATGAGGTGCCCCAGCCCATGATGGGCTGGTGCACCTCATCCTCACTACAATCGTCACTACTACTACACTAGTGAGGATTGTAGTGAGGATGAGGTGCCCCAGCCCATCAAGTAATGGGCTGGGGCACCTCATCCTCACTACAATCCTCACTACAATTCTGAATTGCAGTTTCTTCAAATTCATTTAAAGGCACTTGGAACGCTGAAATTGCTGCTTATAATTTAAGCCTCTATTAAAAACCTCTTATCAGCGCTGGTTTATTGGGGATTTATTGGGCTGACAGGGGGTAATAAAGATGTAGTCTCTAATGTGTCTGTGTATTCATTTCTATTAAAGTATTTTTTCTCTGTGTGGTGTCTTTTTTTTAACCCTTTATTGGAGATTCTTAATGGCCGGGTCAAACGTGCCTGACATTAAAAATCTCTGGCTTAATACTGGCTAGTAAAACAAAGCCAGTATTAACTCATGATTACCCAACAAGCCACCCGGCTCCAGGGCTGTTGGAAGAGTTGGATACAGCGCCAGATGATGGCGCTTCTATGAGAGCGCCATTTTCTGGGACGGCTGCGGAGTGTGGACTGAAATTCGCAGCAGAGGCGCCCAGAAACCTTGGGCTAACCTGTGCTGCGGATTCCAATCCCCAGCTGCCTAGTTGTACCTGGCTGGACACAAAAATGGGGCGAAGCCCACGTCATTTGTTTTTTAATTATTTCATGAAATAAGTGAAATAATTAAAAAACAAAAGGCTTCCCTATATTTTTGGTTCCCAGCCGGGTACAAATAGGCAACTGGGGGTTGGAGGCAGCCCGTGGCTGCATGCTGTACCTGGCTAGCATACAAAAATATGGCGAAGCCCACGTCATTTTTTTGGTGGGCAAAAAACTTCTGCATACAGTCCTGGATGGAGTATACTGAGCCTTGTAGTTCTGCAGCTGCTGTCTGCTCTTCTCCATACAGACACACAGCAGCTGCAGAACTACAAGGCTCAGCATACTCAGCATACTCCATCCAGGACTGTATGCAGAAGTTTTTTGCTGAAAAAATTATGTGGGCTTTGCCATATTTTTGTATGCTAGCCAGGTACAGCAGGCAGGTACGGCTGCCCCCAACCCCCAGTTGCCTATTTGTACCCGGCTGGGAATCAAAAATAAAGGGAAGCCCTTTTTTTATTTCATGAATTTCATGAAATAATTAGAAAACAAATGACGTAGGCTTCGACGGCTGCCCCCAACCCCCAGTTGCCTATTTGTACCCGGCTGGGAACCAAAAATAAAGGGAAGCCCTTTTTTTATTATTTCATGAATTTCATGAAATAATTAGAAAACAAATGACGTAGGCTTCGCTCCATTTTTATGTCCAGCCAGGTACATCTAGGCAGCTGGGGATTGGAATACGCAGCACAGGTTGGCCTGAGCTTTCTGGACCCCACTGCTGCGAATTGCAGTCTGCAGCCGCCTCAGAAAACGGCACTTTCATAGAAGCGCCATCTTCTGGCGCTGTATCCAACTCTTCCAGGACCTGCCTGCTATACCTGGCTAGCATACAAAAATATGGCGAAGCTCACGTCCTTTTTTTGTAGTTTTATGGCCAAAAAATTAAAAAATGCTTCCCTGGATTTTCCATTGCCAGTGAAGGTAACACCAAGCAGTGGGGGTTAGCAGCCAGTAGCTGCTTGGATTACCCTTAGCTAGCAATACAAAAAATGCAGCGGGAGCCCATATATATTTTTTTTAATTATTTATTTAAATAACTAAAAACAAAATGGGCTTCCCTGTATTTTGATTGCTGGACATCACAGTGCTGTAAAAATAAATCTTTAAAAAAAATGACATAGCGCTCCGCGGTATTTTTGATTCTCAGCGCAGATAAAGCAGACAGCTATGGGTTGCCACCGCCATGTGCCTGTCGTTACCTTGGTTGGCAATCAAAATACAGGGAAGCCCATTAATTTTTTCTATTTAAAAAATAGTTAAAAAAAAAATGACGTTGGGTCCCCCCATTTTTGATAGCCAGCTAGGGTAAAGCAGACGTCTGTAGCCTGAAAACCACAGCTGGCAGCTTTACCGTGGTTGGGGATCCAATGTGAAGGTCCCCCCAGGCTCTTTTTTTATCATTATTTTATACATATTAATAATTACACAAAAAAAGTAGGGTCCCCTCCAAATTGGATCACCAGCCAAGGTAAAGCGGACAGCTGTGGTCTGGTATTCTCAGGGTGGGAAGGTCCATAGTTATTGGGCCTTCACAGCCTAAAAATAGCAGGCCGCAGGCACCCCAGACGTGGCGCATCCACTAGATGCGCCAATCCTGGCGCTTCACCCCAGCTCATCCCGTGCCCTGGTGCAGTGGCAAACGGGGTAATAAATCGGGTTGATACTAGCTGTAAAGTCACCTGAGATCAAGCCCAGCAGTTTGTGATGTCATGGCGTCTATTAGATACCCAACATCATAAACTGTCAGTACTAACAAAAACAAAAAATCGACAAAAGAAATTTATTTGAAAAAACAGTCCCCAAAACATTTCCTCTTTCACCAATTTATTGTAAGAAAAAAAATAAAGGGGTCCCACGACGACTCTGGACCGTCTAGAATATGGGGGGGAGACACTCAGGGAACGTATCCCCCATTTTCTAGGAGTGCGGACCCTTCATGTGAGGAGTGTGGGTGCAATGAATCTGCACTCACTCTCCCCGGGTCCACAGCAGCAGAGTCCATGTCGTAATGGTTGCTACCAAAGCTGCAATGCCCTGCTCATGAGGTAAGGGCATGCCTAATCAGGAGAACTACTGTAGAGGAAGCTCTGCTCACTGGTATATAGGTGCTCAGAGGTAATAATAGATAAAATTAGTGAGTAACCTCGGCACTCTAAATCTCCCAGACTAAGTCAGTAAGTCACAACGGATAGTAATGCAAAATCACTCTTTATTGGTCCGTATTAAGAAAATTTTTTTTTCATAAGCATATATGTTTTTGTCCAAAACAAGTTACAAATGACGTTTCGGCCTGAGCCTTCGTCAGATTGGACTTATCTGCATGTAATCATGAAAAATGACAATAATCAGTATCACATAAGAGTGAGAGAACAATAACATAAACTCGAACAATGTAGAGGTACAATTGGGATGCAGCAAAAAAATTGCAACACAGCAAGAAATGAAACACATGATACAAATGTCATAATACAGTACAAGGACAATATAGTAATGACAAATATGGGGTCAGAGTAGGCTTAGACAGCTCTGGTACGAAAGAGATGTCAATCATAAAGTAACATGTGCAGTAGGTGTAGAGCTACACTATGCATGGCAGAGCTAATGGGTAGACCGACCATAGAAAAAGAAAGAAGAAAAAGTGGAGAAAAAGTGAAGAAAAAGTGGAGAAAAAGTGGAGAAAAAAGTGGAGAAAAAAGTGGAGAAAAAGTGGAGAAAAAGTGGAGAAAAAGTGGAGAAAAAGTGGAGAAAAAAGTGGAGAAAAAGTGGAGAAAAAGTGGAGAAAAAATGTAGAAAAAGTGGAGAAAAAGTGGAGAAAAAGTGGAGAAAAAATGTAGAAAAAGTGGAGAAAAAGTGGAGAAAAAGTGGAGAAAAAGTGGAGAAAAAGTGGAGAAAAAGTGGTGAAAAAGTGGAGAAAAAGTGGAGAAAAAGTGGAGAAGAAGTGGAGAAGTGTTTGTTCATGCTAGATGGGAGATAAATAATTTTTTACCGGTGCTGTCATTTACTGTAACGTGATCATCAGTGTACGGTGTATACCAGTGATCACGTGAGCGGGGACCGGAAAAACCGTCCTGAATCATGATCTCAAGGGTCTCAGCTAGCCCTGAAACCCCGGAGATTTTCTGACGCCGGGGGGCGTTATTCACTTATTTCTGCCTGCTGTTTATAAACGACAGATCAGAATAAGGCTACATTAACACGACCGATCCATTTTTGTGGTCTGCAAAAAACAGTCCGTTTTTTTTCACGGGTGCATCCGTGTGGCATCCGTTTCCGTTCCGTAGACGGTCCGTATGTCATCTGTTTGTCATCCGTGTGGCTTCCGTTTTTTTTGTGTACTGCAAAAAAACTGAATGAGGGTAAATGCATAAATTTACCCAGGATCCATAGCTTCATCCTACATGAGGCGGTCACATGTTCACTCCAGTGCCATTTTCTACTGCTTTTCACAGCGTAGAGCGCTCTGGTGAATTTCCTGTGCTTGTACACCTCAAATCAGTCTTTTCTGTCATTATAATGGCAGAAAGACACATAATGTCCCACTCTCCTGCATTTTGTAATTTTTGCACCCTTTGGTGCCTTTCACGTGGCACTAAGGGGTGCTTAGCTTTGTATTTAGCCAAAAAAATGAAAAAAAAAAATGACGTAGGGTTCCCCCTATTTTTGTAGCCAGCTAGGGTAAAGCAGACGGCTGCAGCCTGCAGACCACAGCTGGCAACCTCACCTTGGCTGGTAATCCAAAACTGAGGGCACCCCACGCTGTTATTTTAAATTAAATAAATAATTTAAAAAAAAAAAAAACACGTAGGGGTCCCCCCAAAATTGGATCACCAGCCAAGGTAAAGCAGACAGCTGGGGTCTGATATTCTCAGACTAAGGAGGTCCATGGTTATTGGACTCTCCCCAGCCTAAAAATAGCAGGCCGCAGCCGCCCCAGAAGTGGCGCATCCATTAGATGCGCCAATCCTGGTGCTTCACCCAAGCTCATCCCGCGCCCTGGTGCGGTGGCAAACGGGGTAATATATGGGGTTAATACCAGATGTGTAATGTCACCTGGCATCAAGTCCTGGGGTTGGTGAGGTCAGGCGTCTATCAGATACCCGACATCACCAACCCAGTCGGTAATAAAAAAAAATAGACGACAAACATATTTTTATTTGAAAAAACACTCCCCAAAACATTCCCTCTTTAACCAATTTATTAGAAAGAAAAACAAATCCAGGTCTGGTGTAATCCAAGGGGTTGCCATGATGATCCACACTGTCCCAGTCAATAAAGAGCAAGATGTTCCCCATTGGCTGGGAGAGCAGTGCAGTGACCTGAGCTAACATCAATGGGTCAGCCCAGGTCACTGCAGGGGATGACAAGTGCTGCTGTCAGCGAGGTACATTACCTGCGCTGATCTCCAGCACACTGACAGCACCTGTCACTGAGTTCAATGACCGGCGCCTTCACACCAAGTATCGCGAGAGGCCCGTGATGTCACCGCTAGTCAGTCTCGGGTCGGAAGCGAGAGATGGTGATGTGACAAGCGGCGGCCATGGAGGACAGTGACAGCGCTGAGGTCGGGATGGCGGGACTTCATCACCGCAGGTAAGCCGAGCGGGACCATGTGTGTGTGTGTGTGTGTGTGTACATGCCGCGGGCAGGAGGGGGCGGAGCGAGCTGAGCGGTGAAGTGTGGGCTTCCTGCACGTAACTAGGATAAACATCGGGTTACTAACCAAAGCGCTTTGGTTGGATACCCGATGTTTATCTTGGTTACCAGCTTCTGGCAGGCTGCCAGCGATGGCTCCTGCACACTGCAGCTGTAAAAAGCCGTGCTTTTTGCTGCTAGAACCGTTCTCGAACGTATCTAGAACTATCGAGCTTTTGCAAAAAGCTCGAGTTCGAGTTCGATCTCGAACAGCCCCCAAAATCACTCGAGCCTAGAACTGGAGAACCTCGAACCGCGAACCGCGCTCAAATCTAGTCCAGACGTTCATCATCACCAACGCAGCAGGCATGGGATCATGGGGGACAGGGATCAACAAGGGCGCATAGCAGCAGGCTAAATGTTGAGGAAAGTGCAGGAGAACATGAAGAAATGGAGGACGAACTGTCCATGGACATGGAAGACTCAGCAGATGAGGGAGACCTTGGTCAAATTTCTGTTGAAAGAGGTTGGGGGGAGATGTCAGAGGAAGAAAGAACGGTTAGCACCTCTATGCCACAAACACAGCGTGGACTTGGTCCGCATGGCTGCGCAAGACACATGAGTGCCTTCTTGTTGCACTACCTCCAACATGACCCTCGTATTGTCAAAATTAGAAGTGATGATGACTACTGGATTGCCACACTATTAGATCCCCGGTACAAGTCCAAATTTTGTGACATAATTCCAGCCATAGAAAGGGACGCACGTATGCAGGAGTATCAGCAGAAGCTGTTACTCGATCTTAGCTCGGCTTTTCCACCAAACAACCGTGCAGGTGCAGGGAGTGATTCTCCCAGTTGTAACTTGACAAACATGGGACGGTCTCGTCATCTTCAACAGTCCACCCGTACCAGTAGGACCGTATCTGGTGCTGGTAACAGCAATTTTATGGAATCTTTTCATAATTTTTTTAGGCCCTCCTTTGCAAGGCCACCAGAGACAACAAGTCTGACACATAGTCAATGGCTGGAGAGGATGATACAGGAGTATCTCCAAATGAACATCGATGCCATGACTTTGCAAATGGAGCCTTGCTCCTTTTGGGCTTCAAATCTAGAAAAATGGCCAGAGCTCTCCAGTTACGCCTTGGAGATTTTGTCGTGGCCAGCTGCCAGCGTTGTCTCTGAAAGTGTCTTCAGTGCTGCTGGGTGTGTGCTGACAGATAAGCGCACGCGTCTGTCCAGTGACAATGTGGACAGACTGACGTTCATCAAAATGAACAAGTCATGGATCCAGAAGGAATTTACTACCCCTGTGTCATCCTGGGGAGAGTAAATGCTTGTGGATTTGGAATGTGCTTGATGCAAATCAAAACATCCTGTTTGCAACTAGGGCACAAGTGCTGCCACTGATAAGGTGTCTGTGTGGGGCCCAATTTTTGGAAAAAAAGGGAGACTCCGCTTGGAGTAACCCTTGCTTGCTGTGTTTTTTTAAAAATGATCCAAGATGAACAGAGCTGGGATCAGGAAAGACTTTGCTACCTACCCCGGTGTCATCCTGGGGACGGATAAGAATGGCGTATTTTTGAATGTGCTTGATGCAAATCAAAACATCCTGTTTGCAACTAGGGCACAAGTGCTGCCACTGATAAGGTGTCTGTGTGGGGCCCAATTTTTGGAAAAAAAGGGAGACTCCGCTTGGAGTAACCCTTGCTTGCTGTGTTTTTTAAAAATGATCCAAGATGAACAGAGCTGGGATCAGGAAAGACTTTGCTACCTACCCCGGTGTCATCCTGGGGACGGTTAAGAATAGCGTATTTTTGAATGTGCTTGATGCAAATCAAAACATCCTGTTTGCAACTAGGCAACAAGTGCTGCCACTGATAAGGTGTCTGTGTGGGGCCCAATTTTTGGAAAAAAAGGGAGACTCCGCTTGGAGTAACCTTTGCTTGCTGTGTTTTTTAAAAATGATCCAAGATGAACAGAGCTGGGATCAGGAAAGACTTTGCTACCTACCCCGGTGTCATCCTGGGGACGGTTAAGAATAGCGTATTTTTGAATGTGCTTGATGCAAATCAAAACATCCTGTTTGCAACTAGGGCACAAGTGCTGCCACTGATAAGGTGTCTGTGTGGGGCCCAATTTTTGGGAAAAAAGGGAGACTCCGCTTGGAGTAACCCTTGCTTGCTGTGTTTTTAAAAATGATCCAAGATGAACAGAGCTGGGATCAGGAAAGACTTTGCTACCTACCCCGGTGTCATCCTGGGGACGGTTAAGAATAGCGTATTTTTGAATGTGCTTGATGCAAATCAAAACATCCTGTTTGCAACTAGGGCACAAGTGCTGCCACTGATAAGGTGTCTGTGTGGGGCCCAATTTTTGGAAAAAAAGGGAGACTCCGCTTGGAGTAACCCTTGCTTGCTGTGTTTTTTAAAAATGATCCAAGATGAACAGATCTGGGATCAGGAAAGACTTTGCTACCTACCCCGGTGTCATCCTGGGGACGGTTAAGAATAGCGTATTTTTGAATGTGCTTGATGCAAATCTAGCTGTGAAGTGTACAACTAGGGCACAAGTGCTGCCACTGAAAGGGTGGGTGTGTGTGGGGCCCAATTTTTGGAAAAAAAGGGAGACTCCGCTTGGAGTCACCTTGCGGTGTTTTACATGATTTTAGAAGGGCGTGCCATGCCTATATCTGTGTGTCCTCCTCTTTTTCCTTGTCCAGCTCTTTTGTTTTCGCATGAGTATATGTCCTTGTCACTTTCCCAAGTGTTTGTGTTGTGTTGTGAGTTGTTTGTCACCTTTTGGACACCTTTGAGGGTGTTTTCTAGGTGTTTTTATGTGTTTGTGATTGCCTGCCATTGTTTCCTATGCAGTTCGAGTTCGGTTCGTCGAACGTTCGACGAGCCGAACTCGAACGGGACGTCCGTTCGGCGAACCGACCTCGAGCCGAACCGAGACCGGTTCGCTCATCTCTAATCTTTAGCTCTATACTGCAGTAGAGAATCTAGAAGCTAATTGTTCAGCTGCAAGGATGGATGGATGGATGGATGGATGGATGGATGGATGGGCGGGTGGATGGGCGGGCGGATGGGCGGGCAAACACCAGCAGTACCGCACTCATCACCACACACACGCAGGCACTACAACCACTATCATCACCGCAGGCACTACAACCCCCATCATCCTCCCCTCAGTGCATAATTAAATTAAATTATAATTATAAATACATTATAATTTAAAATTAAAAATAAATTAAATTCTTTCCCGAGACGGCCTGGACTTTAAGTCATGAACTATTGCTTCTTAGGCGAGAGCTCTAATCATTCAGCTACTGGCTCTAATGAGAAGCATAGGCAGATTTGGTAATCTTGACGTCTGCATTGCAGACTGAAGTCTCCGCTGACAGCGTGATTCACTTCAGGTGATACCTGGAGAGGACATAGTGATCGTGTTCTATGGTGCTCCCTGTCATCTTCATGTAGCAGAACTGTCGTGTGGATTACTTCGGACCTGGAGGGGTATTTGGGGATTTTAATAAAATGGTGAAAAAGGGCGTTTTTTTGTCTTTTTTCCAAATAAAGGATTTTTCGCTGTGTGTGTTTATTTACTTTCACTTACAGTTTAATCATGGAAGGAATCTCGGGGAGACGCATGCCATGATTAACTCCTTATTACCCCGATTGCCACCGCACCAGGGCAATTCAGGATGAGCTCGGTAGAGTCCTGGAACTGCCGCATCTAATAGATGCGGCAATTCCGGGCGGCTGCTGGGTGATATTGTTAGTGTGGTGGGCTCCCCATAATGTGGTGCTCTCCATCCTGACAATACCAGCCTCCAGCCGTGTGGCTTTATCCTGGATGGTATCAAATATGGGGGGAACCACTTTTTTTTTTTATTATTATTTATTTATTTATTTTACTGCACGATATAGAGCCACCCGCCGGTGGCTGTGATTAATTGCAGTGAGACAGCTGTCACTCATCGTGGGGGCGTGTCTGACTGCAACCAATCATGGGCGCCGGTGGGCGGGGAAAGCACAGAATAACTAATTGATTAATGAAGCGGCAGCCATTTTCAAAAGAGGAAATGCCGCTGGAGATTTGTGACAACCGTACAGCAAGACACCCGTGATCGGTGAGTAGGAAAGAGAGAGGGATTGTGCTGGGGACGCAGGACGCATGCAGATACGAAATGTGCGCATACTTACTGTGAAAAGCCATGCTTTTGGTGCTTGAACCATTCTCGAACGTAACTTGAAGTGCCGAACTTTTAGCAAATCATTCGAGTTCGTCGAACGACTCCAACACCCCCCAAAATCACTCGAACATGAAATTGGCGAGACTCGAACCTCGAACATCGCTCATCTCTAGTAATGTGTGACTCTGCACCATCTGTTTTTACAGGACCAGTGGTATAATAGGACTTCTATTCAAGTAGTGGTGAAATGTGTGAGTGTTACAGTTAGTTCCAGAAATATTTGGACAGTGACACAATTTTCGCGAGTTGGGCTCTGCATGCCACCACATTGGATTTGAAATGAAACCTCTACAACAGAATTCAAGTGCAGATTGTAACGTTTAATTTGAAGGTTTGAACAAAAATATCTGATAGAAATTGTAGGAATTGTACACATTTCTTTACAAACACTCCACATTTTAGGAGGTCAAAAGTAATTGGACAAATAAACCAAACCCAAACAAAATATTTTTATTTTCAATATTTTGTTGCGAATCCTTTGGAGGCAATCACTGCCTTAAGTCTGGAACCCATGCACATCACCAAACGCTGGGTTTCCTCCTTCTCAATGCTTTGCCAGGCCTTTACAGCCACAGCCTTCAGGTCTTGCTTGTTTGTGGGTCTTTCCGTCTTAAGTCTGGATTTGAGCAAGTGAAATGCATGCTCAATTGGGTTAAGATCTGGTGATTGACTTGGCCATTGCAGAATGTTCCACTTTTTTGCACTCATGAACTCCTGGGTAGCTTTGGCTGTATGCTTGGGGTCATTGTCCATCTGTACTATGAAGCGCCGTCCGATCAACTTTGCGGCATTTGGCTGAATCTGGGCTGAAAGTATATCCCTGTACACTTCAGAATTCATCCGGCTACTCTTGTCTGCTGTTATGTCATCAATAAACACAAGTGACCCAGTGCCATTGAAAGCCATGCATGCCCATGCCATCACGTTGCCTCCACCATGTTTTACAGAGGATGTGGTGTGCCTTGGATCATGTGCCGTTCCCTTTCTTCTCCAAACTTTTTTCTTCCCATCATTCTGGTACAGGTTGATCTTTGTCTCATCTGTCCATAGAATACTTTTCCAGAACTGAGCTGGCTTCATGAGGTGTTTTTCAGCAAATTTAACTCTGGCCTGTCTATTTTTGGAATTGATGAATGGTTTGCATCTAGATATGAACCCTTTGTATTTACTTTCATGGAGTCTTCTCTTTACTGTTGACTTAGAGACAGATACACCTACTTCACTGAGAGTGTTCTGGACTTCAGTTGATGTTGTGAACGGGTTCTTCTTCACCAAAGAAAGTATGCGGCGATCATCCACCACTGTTGTCATCCGTGGACGCCCAGGCCTTTTTGAGTTCCCAAGCTCACCAGTCAATTCCTTTTTTTCTCAGAATGTACCCGACTGTTGATTTTGCTACTCCAAGCATGTCTGCTATCTCTCTGATGGATTTTTTCTTTTTTTCAGCCTCAGGATGTTCTGCTTCACCTCAATTGAGAGTTCCTTAGACCGCATGTTGTCTGGTCACAGCAACAGCTTCCAAATGCAAAACCACACACCTGTAATTAACCCCAGACCTTTTAACTACTTCATTGATTACAGGTTAACGAGGGAGACGCCTTCAGAGTTAATTGCAGCCCTTAGAGTCCCTTGTCCAATTACTTTTGGTCCCTTGAAAAAGAGGAGGCTATGCATTACAGAGCTATGATTCCTAAACCCTTTCTCCGATTTGGATGTGAAAACGCTCATATTGCAGCTGGGAGTGTGCACTTTCAGCCCATATTGTATATATAATTGTATTTCTGAACATGTTTTTGTAAACAGCTAAAATAACAAAACTTGTGTCACTGTCCAAATATTTCTGGACCTAACTGTATATTACAGATGATAGATTGGATACATGGCTGGGGGGTGTCCTGGACAGCTGGGCATGCGGAAGTCACAGCTAAGTCTCTTTTTTGTGTGTTGCTTGTAGTGGGGGCGTATCATCTTATTCGAATTGCGCAATGTAAGTCTATGGGAAGCCCGAATAGTTTTGAATAGTTGTTATTCCGGTTTCCGATAGACTTACATTGCGCATCGAATATTCACGATTAGTCGAATAGCGGAGACCTATTCGGCAAATATTCGTGAAGCCGAATATTTGAGGTATTTGATCATCCCTAGTCTAAATGTCTCTTTGGCGTAGAAAATATTTAATTTTTGAGGTTTATTTTGTCCTCGTCTTCTACAGGGATGCATCCGGTCAAGGTTCAGGCCATTCCTGACTGGGTTCAGCCCACATCTTTGAAATCACTTCAAAAAGTTTTGGTCTTTGATAATTTCTATTACAGATTTATAGAAAGTTTCTCTAGTATTGTTAAGCTTTTGACTGATTTTACTAAGAAGGGGGCGGTTGTTGAGAATTGTACTCCGAGGCTATTAAGGCCATTCAAGAGCTTAAGGAGAGGTTCACCTTTGCTCCAGTCCTGAGGCAACCTGATACTTCTCTTCCATTTCAAGTGGCGGTTGATGCCTCAGAGATTGGAGCAGGAGCTGTTTTGTCTCAAAGAGATCTTGTAACTTCTAAAATGAAACCTTGTTCTTTCTTTTCTCAGAAATTCTCTCCATCTGAACGAAACTATGATTTAGGTAATCGGGAATTATTGGCTATGAAGTGGGCTTTTGAAGAATGGAGACACTGGTTTGAGGGGGCTAGACATCAAATTATGGTGCTCACCACCGTTCATAAAAATCTGACTTATCTTGAATCAGCCAAGAGACTGAATCCTAGGCAGGCTAGGTGGGCCTTATTTTTTACTCGCTTTGATCTTGTGGTCACTTTTCTTTCGGTTACCAAGAATGTTAAAGCCGATGCCCTCTCTAGAAGTTTTTTGGCTGATTCACTTGATGTCGGTGAGCTATCTGCCATCTTGAATGATGGTGTAGTTCTCTCTGCTATTTCACCAGATTTAACATTAGAACTGGAAAAGTTCCAGAGGGGAAGACCTGAAAGATGTCCTGTAGAAACATTGTATGTTCATAATTAGTGGAGGAGTAGAGTTATGGCCGAGGTTCATTGTTCGGTCTTGGCTGGTCATCCAAGGATTTTTGGAACTAGGGATTTGGTGAGCAGGTCTTTTTGGTGGCCTTCTTTATCTCAGGTTGTTAGGGGTTTTGCGCAATCTTGTGAGATTTGCTCAAGACCCAAGCCTTGTTGCTCATGTTCTAGTGGGTTGTTGTCACCATTGCCTGTACCCAGGAGACCTTGGACTCATATCGCTATGGATTTTATTTCGGATCTTCCAGTTTCTCATTTGTGATAGATTTTCTAAGATGGTCCATTTGGTACCATTGCCCAAGTTACCGTCTTTTTCAGAGTTGGTTCCTTTGTTTTTTCAACATGTGGTTCATTTCCATAGGATTCCTGAGAACGTTTTGTCATAAAGAGGGGTTCAGTTTGTGTCTAGGTTTTGTAGAGCATTTTGTTCTAAACTGGGAATTGAGTTGTTCTTCTCTTCTGCTGTTCATCCTCAGACCAATGGTCAGACAGGTGAGAGAACAAACCAGATTTTGGAAACTTATGTGAGGTGTTTTGTATCTGCGGATCAGGATGACTGGGTTTCTTTTTTGCAATTGGCAGAGTTTGCTTTTAATAATAGGGCTACTTTGATGTCTCCTTTTTCCTGTAATTTTGTATTTTACCCTAGGTTCTCTTCCGGGCAGGTTGGGGCTTCAGCCTGTCCGGGATTTGATACAGTAGTCAACAGAATGAAACAGATTTGGAATCAAGTAATGGACACATTGTTTTTGTCCCAGGAGAATGCTAAAAGGTTTGCCAACCAGCGTAGGACTGTTGGTCCCCAGTTTAAAGTGGGGGACATGGCTTGAATTGCCTCTAAAAATATTCCCATGATGGTTTCTTCTCCTAAATTCAAGCCAAGATTTATTGGACTTTGCAAAATTTTGGAAATCATTAATCCTGTATCTTTTTGTTTGGCTCTTTCTGAGTCTTTTAAGATTCATAATGTTTTTCAGAAGTCTCTGTTGAAGAGAAATGTTGAACCTGCAGTTCCTACTGCTGCACCTCCTGAACCTCTGTTGGTAGAGTGGGATCTGGAGTATGAAGTGGAGAAAATTTTGGATTCCCGTCTTAATAGACAGAGGCTTCAGTACCTTGTTAAGTGGAAAGGTTACGGCCAGGAGTACAATTCTTGGGTATTTGCTTTGGACATTCATGCTTACAGATTGATTTGTGCCTTTTGTCATGTCCATCCTGAGAGGCCTGGTGGCTCTGGTGAGGGTTTGGTGACTGCCTCCTCAAGGGGGGGTACTGTTGTGAATATCATCAGAGATGGTGCTGTTCCTGGGAGTGTTTCTGGACTTCCTCTGGTGGCTATTGCTGGTAGTGAGTCTGATTCTGCATCTGTCGCTCAGACAGGTGTTGGAGATGATTGCTGTGTCAGGAAGGCTATGGAGTCTAGCCTGGGGGGATATAGGAAGGCAGTCTCTATCTAACTTTTGCCGGTGATAATTGTTGCTGCTTCATGTGAATATGTCTTGAATTTTGTCCTCCAGTCTTTAGGCTTTTGCCTTTCTCTTTAGGTTTTTGTTTTGCCTTTTTTTCACCTTTTTGGAATTCTCCAGGAATGATGTCTACAGCGGTTTTTGGTTCCTTTGCATCGGTTTTGTTCCCACGTCATTCTCAGTCTGCAGCTATGTCTGATAAGTACTTTGTTCTCTTAGTCTGGGCTTGGTTAAAGGCTGAATTTGCACTGAAGGGTGTTTCTGCTTAATATATGTCTTTTTCTAAATCAGTGTTTGAGAATATTCCCTTTTGTTTCTTGCAAGTGAATAAGTTCTTTTCCTGCACTATTTTTGGAGGGCATTTAGGCCCTCTGGTGGGGTTACCAGACAGTCCCTGTACAGGGGTTAGTTCTTGGTTGCTCCTCCAGGGGAGTCCGGTGCACGGCCCAGTGTATCCACAATCCAGGACATAACAGATTCATCAGGCCATGGATTCCGCCAGAGCACAAACGTCTGAACTGGCTGACCTACGCCAGGCACTGGTGTGACAGCGTGAGACCCTAACCCACATACTAAAGTTCCTGATGTCTGTGGACCACCGTTTGTTTGCCTTACAGACCGCAGCCACGTCTTCAGCGACACAAACTGCTACTGCATCCGCCTCCGGTTCGTCCTCGGAGTCGAAACTTCGCCTTGCTGCTCCGCCTCGTTATGCTGGGGACCCCAAGACCTGTAAAGGTTTTCTCAACCAATGCTCGCTACATTTCGAGTTGCTTCCACACCTCTTTGCCTCTGACCGAGCAAAGGTGGCTTTTGTGATGTCCCACCTGGAAGATGAAGCATTGGCCTAGATAAATCCTTTGTGGGAGAATGAGGACCCAGTGACTACCGACATCTCGGAATTTCTTCTGGCCTTTCATAGCCCCTTCGATGAACCAGGACGTACCACCGCGGTTACCTTTTCGCTACTCTGGCTTCGCCAAGGATCCCTAACGGTTGGCCAGTACGCCGTTCAGTTCAGTACGCTTGCTTCTGAACTAGGATGGAACAACGAGGCATTGACGGCGGCCTTTTGGGAGGGCCTCTCTGGCCGCCTCAAGGATGAATTAGCCGGTCGCGACGTTCCTCGTACCCTGGATGCTCTGATCTCTCTAGCTACCCGGATTGATCTGATCAGGAACGATCCATGGAAGTATCTCGGGAGAGTCGACCAATCCATCACACCTCCATTCCGCAGAGGCCTACGGTTTCCCCGCCACCGCCATCCCGCGACTCTACTCCCAAACATATGCAAGTAGACCGACTAAGACAATCCGAGCAACGCCAAGCAGAACGGCTCACTAAAGGCCTGTGTTTCTACTGTAGAGATGGTACACTCCGGCTCCGCTCTTGCCCTGAGAGACCAGGAAGACCCCAAGTCCAAGGGTTGGTGGGAAACGCCACCCTTGGTAACGGAACCCCCTCAGTCCCAGTTACACAGCCTGTCCAAGTCACAACCGAGAAGACCTGGTTCACGGCAGAAGCTTACATTGATTCGGGGGCAGTGGGCAATTTCATCCAACAGGCTTCTGTGGACCGACATCGGATACCTGTCATCCCGCTTGCTTAGCCCCTCAGGTTCGCCTCCGTGGATGGAAGACCTTTACATGAACCTGTCTTGTTTATAACCGAACCCGTGAGACTCCGTGTTGGTGCTCTGCATACTGAGACGATTGCTCTATACTGTATGTAATCCCAAGAATGGCCCATGCGCTCCTGCTGGGTCTGCCTTGGTTGCGACTCCATGATCCTGTTGTCAGTTGGCGCTCTGGCGCGATCACTCATTGGGGTCCTTTGTGCCACGACAACTGTCTGCGGCCCATTCCTCAGTCTCTGTCACCGGAGTCTTTCTTGCCGCAAGAACAAAAAAGAAGAGACGACGCAGTCCAGTGTCGTTCCAAGGTCTTTGGCACTGGAGTCAGTCGTTCTACGAGAACAAGAAGAAGAGACAACGCAACCTAGCGTCGTTCCGCGGTCTTTGGCACTAGAGTCTTTTATACCCCAGGATCCAGAAGATGAGACAACTCAGTCCGGCGCTGGTCCTCATGAACTTGTTCCGGTGAATACGTTCCCTCTGGCACAGGTTCCTCCTGGGAAGTCCTTCGTTGCGGAGTCCAACAGACTCGAGGTCCTTCAGTGGGGGCATTCTTCAAGTCAGTCGGGAGGACACCCTGAGCGTTATTGGTTGGGCCCATTGGTGGCCATCTCTCTGTCAGGATGTTGCCTCCTTTGTCTCTGCCTGTCCGTCCTGTGTCCAGACCACGATGACTGAGCCGGTGGTCCTTGGTTCCCTCTCTCCTGCTGCTGGTACTCTCCCTCTCCCCGTTGCTGCTGACAAGGGGTTTCCGGTAAGAGGTGTAGTGGCCAAGAGGAGGGTGCAGGGTTGGCGGTCCCTCCCTGTTGATGGGTTGCTTTGCGGCCCGGAGGTCCGGTCCGGGGTACCCCGGGGCTACTTTGCGCGGAGGGGGGGCGTAAAGGGGATTTACTGTCACGCTCCTGGTGTCACGGCACCGCTCCTTACCCACTGATCCAGTCCATGTGCCAACCGATCACGGCTGCCGCTCCTGCTCGTGCTCTCCTGCGTCCTGTTCCTGGTCTCTTGTGTCTGACTCTGATTCTTAGGCACATGCATGTGTATAGGGCGGGGCCGCATCCACTCACCTAGTCTTATAGGCCCAGCACTCCTGACGCAGGATATGACATGTTACAGGGACAGGGTATATAAGACTCCCCTTTCTGTGTGGACGGGTCTGATCAACGTGTTCTCTAAGCTAGGTGCCCAGGTCCCCTTGTGCTTGGTCTTGTTACTAACACTGTCTCGTCCGCAGAGTCCGTCCGCTGGTCATGACTTGGTCCTTCCAGGAGGTGTCCGGTGACTGTGTACTGAGGATACTGCCATCTCTCATCTGCCTGCACCCGTCCCCGATTCCCGACCCTACCTGGTGCTTCAGCCTGCAAGTCTCACTGGACCTGAACCCTGTCTGCTATTCCTACGTGGCACCTGAACCTGGTCCCAGTCATCCCTCTGCATTACGGATCCCTTTGGGCTCTTGCACTCCTTAACTGGACTTGGACTTTGGACCTCCTGTGTTCCGGCTACCGTGCATTTAGGCCCTCTGGTGGGGTGACCAGACAGTCCCTGTACAGGGGTTAGCTCTTGGTTGTTAATCCAAGGGAGTCCGGTGCACGGCCCACTGTATCCACAATCCAGGACATAACAGGTCTGCAGGCTGCAGCCGTCTGCTTTACCCTAGCTGGCTATCAAAAATAGGGGGAACCCAACATCATTTTTTTTTAAATGTATTTATTTTTTTGACTAAATACAAGGCTAAGCACCCCTTAGTGCCACATGAAAGGCACCAAAGGGTCCAAAATTACAAAATGCAGGACAGTGGGACATTATGTGTCTCTCGGCCATTATAATGACAGAAAAGACTGATATGAAGTGTACAAGCACAGCAAAATCACCAGAGCGCGCTACGCTGTGAAAAGCAGTAGAAAATGGCACTGGAGTGAACGTGTGACCGCCTCATGTAGTTTGGAAGCTATGGATCCTGGGTAAATTTATGTATTTTCCCTCCTTCAGTTTTTTGCAGTACGCAAAAAAATGGAAGGCACACGGATGACAAACGGATGACATATGGACCGTATACAGAACGGAAACGGATGCTACACGGATGCATCCGTGAAAAAAACTGACCTTTTTTTGCGGACCACAAAAACGGATCAGTCGTGTGAATGTGGCCTTATTCTGATTTGCCGTTTATAAACAGCAGGCAGAAATAAGTGAATAGCGCCCCACAGCGTCAGAAAATCTCCGGGGTTTCAGGGGGTTAGCTGAGACCCTGGAGATCATGATTCAGGCCGGTTTTTCCGGTCCCCGCTCACGTTATCACCGGTATACACCGTATACCGGTGATCACGTTACAGTAAATGACGGCGCCGGTAAAAAATGATTTATCTCCCATCTGGCATGAACAAACATGTCAGATGGGAGATACATCTACTCCCCGGTCCCCTCCGGTCCCCCGGTGCCACCAAAGTGCCCCCCCGACCACCTCCTGGAAATCAAAGATGGCCGCGCGCACAGCAGCGTGCCGGCCGCGTTCACCTTACTCCTCTGATTTCTGTTGCATGTGCCATGACACATGTGACAGAAAACTCCTCCCCAGGCCCTGCCACGTCACCCCCTATAACCCTACCGGTGATCCTCGGTGTCCCACGGTGCCTGTGCAGCGTTGATCCCCTGCGGCCCCCTCCTTCATAATAGACGCTGCCGCATGCACAGAGCGGCTGTCAGCTCAGCTTCCTGTATTCAGACACAGTGAGTGGCGGTAACCATGCATCTGTAAGCTACAGCAATGCCCTGCTCATGAGGTAAGGAACATAGTTGATCAGAAGAGCTATACTACATTTCCAAATGGAGGTATTTGATTTTATAGTTGCCCTGCTGAATGACTACCAAACATGAGAGTGCATTATACGCCACAAGAAAACATGTCTAAATAGCGAGCTCTGTTGTTTAGTATTCATTCAGCTGGATAACTGGACTTAAAGGGGTATTCCATCTCCAAGATCCTATCCCCAATATATAGTAGGTGGAATAGCAATAATATCAGCAAATACCAATATTTGGAAATGTAGAATAGTTCTCCTGATTAGGCATGCCCTTATCTCATGAGAAGGGCATTGCAGCTTTGGTAGCAACAGTTACGACATGGACTCTACTGCTGTGGACCTGGGGAGAGTGGGTGCAAATTCATTGCACCCACGCTCCTCACATGGAGGGTCTGCACTCCTAGAAAATGGGGGATACGTTCCCTGAGCGTGTCTCGCCATATTCTAGACGGTCCAGAGTCATTGTGGGACCCCCTTATTTTTTTTTCCTTACAATAAATTGGTGAAAGAGGGAATGTTTTGGGGATTGTTTTTTCAAATACTTTTTTTTGTCTATTTTTTTGTTAGTACTGACAGTTTGTGATGTCGGGTATCTGATAGACGCCATGACATCACAAACTGCTGTGCTTGATGTCAGATGACCTTACAGCTAGTATCAACCCCATTTATTACCCTGTTTGCCACTGCACCAGGGCATGGGATGAGCTGGGGTGAAGCGCCAGGATTGGAGCATCTAGTATATGCGCCACTTCTGGGGTGCCTGCGGCCTGCTATTTTTAGGATGTGAAGGGCCAATAACTATGGACCTTCCCACCCTGAGAATTCTAGACCACAGCTGTCTGCTTTACCTTGGCTGGCGATCCAATTTGGGGGGGACCCTACTTTTTTTTGTTATTATTAATATTTATAAAATAATTATAAAAAAAAAGCCTGGGGTGACCTCCACATTGGATCACCAACCACGGTAAAGCTGCCAGCTGTGGTTTTCAGGCTACAGCTGTCTGCTTTACCCTAGCTGGCTTTCAAAAATGGGGGGACTCCACGTCATTTTTTTTTAAACTATTTTTTTGAATAAAAAAATTTAATGGGCTTCACTGTATTTTAATTGCCAGCCAAGGAAACACCAGGAAGATGAGGGTGGCAACCCGTATCTGTCTGTTTTATCTGCGCTAAGAATCAAAAACACCGCGGAGCACTACATCATTTTTTTTAATGATTTATTTTTACAGTACTGTGATGTCAGGCAATCAAAATACAGGGGAACCCATTTTTTTTAGTTATTTAAATAAATAATTAAAAAAAAAAAACTATGGGCTCCCGCTGCATTTTTTGTATTGCTAGCTAAGGGTAATCCAAGCAGCCACTGGCTGCTAACCCCCACTGCTTGGTGTTACTTTCACTGGCAATGGAAAATCCACTGAAGCATTTTTTATTTTTTTTGCCAGAAAACTAAAAAAAAATGACGTGAGCTTCGCTATATTTTTGTATGCTAGCCAGGTACAGCAGGCAGGTATGGCTGCCCACAACCCCCAGCTGCCTATTTGTACCCGGCTGGGAACTAAAAATATAGGGAAGCTCTTTTTTTAATTATTTTATGAATTTCATGAAATAATTAAAAAAAAATTGACATGAACTTCGCCCCATTTTTGTGTCCAGCCAGGTACAACTAGGCAGCTGGGGATTGGAATCCGCAGCACAGGTTAGCCCGAGTTTTCTGGGCCCCTCTGCTGAGAATTGCAGTCCGCAGCCGCCCCAGAAAATGGCGCTTTCATAGAAGCCCTTACATCTGGTGCTGTATCCAACTCTTCCAGCTGCCCTGGTAACGAGTGGCTTGCTGGGTAATAATGAGGCAATACTAGCTTTGTTTTACTAGCTAGTATTAAGCCAGAGATTCTTAATGTCAGGCAAGTTTGACCCGGCCATTAAGAATCTCCAATAAAGGGTTAAAAAAAAAAGATACCACACAGAGAAAAAATACTTTAATAGAAATAAATACACAGACACACTTAGAGACTCCATGTTTATTACTCCCTCGCATCCCTCCACAATCCATGGTCTTCTGTCTTCTTTCTCCTTCAACCCATGCAGCTCTGCTACATAAGACAGCGCTGCATGGAATGAAGACGCTGCTTCCCGTGCAGTCTATACTGTATCACTCAGTGAGTGAGCAGCAGCTGCGTGCTGTAAGCGGTGACGTCACCGCTGACAGGCGCATTGCTATAGCAATGGTGATCTCCGTTATTTACCGGCTGTGGCAGCCGGTGAATTATGGAACGGGGAAGCAGATAGGAGAGCCGACCATGTGCCAGGGCATCTCTCCGGTACACGGGGATGCACAAATGAGCAAAGCGTACCAGAGAGATGCACTGACAGGACCTAGCAATGACGTCTAGCCATGTGACCAGTCTGTAGCCAATGAGATAATAGGCACGTGACTGGTCACATGCTTTTTTTGACGTCACGGAAGGTCCTATTATCAGTGCTGGTTACCGGGAGGACGCAGCGATTATTGGAAGGAAAAGCGGCGGGAGACAGAGTGCAGGACGCATTGCGGGGACAGGTAAGTGTTATGGAAATGTTTATTAACTGTATGTGTACATTTATAATGTGTTTTTATGTGTTTGTGTTTGCCTGCCATTGGTTTCAATGGGGTTCGAAAGGTTCGTTGAGTCGTTCATCGAGCCGAACTCGAACGCGGCCTCCGTTCGACGAACCGAACCAAACCGAACTCGAGCCTTTAGAGGCTCGCTCATCTCTACTTGCGACCCAACCAGTGTCCCTAGCTCCCGCTCCCCTGGTGCTGACTTTCCCATCTTATGCCATTGGTTTCAATGGGGCTCGAGCAGTTCGTCGAACGGTTCGCCGAACTGAACTCGAATGCGGCGTCCGTTCGACGAACCGAACCGAACTGAACTCGAGCCTTCAGAGGCTCGGTCATCTCTAGTTATGACAACGCAATGTTCAGCTAGTTGGAATTCTAGAACTGCAAAGCACACTCGGTCCATCACTGCTGTCTTGTGGAAAACTACTGTTAAAGGGAACATGTCAGGTCAAAAATTCACCCAGCACCACGAGCAGTTCAGGGTGCATATTGCTATTTCCTGCCTAACCATCCCTGTATACACTCACATAGATAAACAGATCTTTAGAAAAAGTATTTTTCGGAGTTTCGGTTATGCACACTATAAAGCCGGGTGTACGCGTCCTGGCTTAAAACTGAAGAAGTGCACATGACCAAATCTCCAGGGTCATGCACACTGAGGGGAAATCTAGCATCGGACGCAATGGCAGTGGAGAGGTGAGTGAGATCACTGGGGCGTACTAACATGTTAATGGAGCCGACTAGCCAGGGGAACTAACGCCCAGGGTACTAGCTCATTAGTAGAGCTGAGCGATGTTCGATTCCAACGGTTCGCTAATTTCAAATTCGAGTGATTTTGGGTGGTGTTCGAGTTGTTCGACAAACAATGAGTTGTTCGAACGGTTTGCTTCAAGTTTGGCAGTTCGAGTTACGTTCGATAACGGTTTGATCACCAAAAGTGTGGCTTTTCACAGTAAGGCTATGTGCGCATATTGTATATTTGCATGCGTCCTGCATCCCCAGCACAATCCCTCTCTCTTTCCTACTCACCGATCACGGGTGCATTGCTGCACGGTTGTCACAAAGCTCCGGCGGCTTTTCCTCTTTTGAAAATGGCTGCTGCTTCATTATTCAATCTGGTATTCCCTGCTTTCCCCGCCCACCGGCGTCCATGATCGGTTGCAGTCAGACACGCTGCCACGATGAGTGACAGCTGTCTCACTGCAACTAATCACAGCCGCCGGTGGGCGTGTCTATATTGTGCAGTAAAATGAATAAATAAATATTAATAATAAAAAAAAAAAAAAACTGCGGTTCCCCCAATTTTGATACCAGCCAAGATAAAGCCACAGGGCTGGAGGCTGGTATTGTCAGGATGGGGAGCGCCACGTTATGGGGAGCCCACCACCCAATCAATATCAGCCAGCAGCCGCCCGGAATTGCCGCATCCATTAGATGCGACAGTCCCTGGACTCTACTCAGCTCATCCCGAATTGCCCTGGTGCAGTGGCAATCGGGGTAATAAGGGGTTAATCATGGCCCGCGTCTCCCCGAGATACCTTCCATGATTAAGCTGTAAGTGAAAGTAAATAAACACACACAACGAAAAATCCTTTATTTGGAATAAAAGACAAAAAAACACCCCCTTTCACCATTTTATTAAAATCCCCAAATACCCCTCCAGGTCTGACGTAATCCACAGAGGTCCCGCGACACATCCAGCTTTGCACATGAAGCTGATAGGGAGTGCCGTAGAACAGGAGCGCTCTGTGTCAGATCCACCCAGCAGCTGAAGTGAGCCGCAATGTCAGTGGGGACGTCACTGAGGTAATGCCTGCATGTGCAGTGATGATGGGGATTGTAGTGCCTGCAGGTGTGCGGGGAAGATGATGTGTGCAGTAGTGCCTGCATGTGTGCGAGGATGATGATGATGAGTGCGGTAGTGCATGTGTGTGCGGTGATGATGATGAGTTCCATAGTGCCTGCGTGTGTGTGAGGATGATGATGAGTGTGGTAGTGCTTGTGTGTGCGTGGATGATGGGGGTGGTAGTGCATGTGTGTGGTGATGATGAGTGCCGCAGTGCCTGCGTGTGCGCAAGGATGATGACGGGGTGGTAGTGCATGTGTGTGCGGTGATGATGTGTGCGGTACTCCCTGCGTGTGTGCGAGGATGATGATGAATGCAGTAGTGCTTGTGTGTGTGTTGATGAGGATGGGGGTGGTAGTGTCGGGGTGTATGCGATGATGATGATGGGGGCGGTAGTGCAAGTGTGTGCAGTGATGATGATGAGTGCCGTAGTGTCTGCGTGTGTGCGAGGATGATGATGGAGCGGTAGTGCAAGTGTGTGGTGATGATGAGTGCTGTAGTGCCTGCGTGTTTTCGAGGATGATGATGGGGGTGGTAGTTCATGTGTGTGCGGTGATGATGATGTGTGCGATACTGCCTGCGTGTGTGCGAGGATGATGATAAGTGTGGTAGTGCTTGTGCGTGCGGTGATGAGGATGGGGGCGGTAGTGCCTGCGTGTCTCTCTCTCTTCTCTCTCTCTTCTCTCTCTCTCCTCTCTCTCTCCTCTCTGCTCTCCTCTCTTCTCTCTCCTCTCTCTCTCTCTCTACCTCCTCCTTGTCTCTCTCTCCCCTCTCTCTGTCTCCTCTCTCTCATATCTCTCTCTCCTCTCTGCTTTCCTCTCTGCTCTCTCTTCTCTCTCTTCTCTCTTCCCTCTCTCTTTCCTCTCTGCTCAAATCTCTGCTCTCTAATCTCTCTCTCTTCTCTCTCTCTTCTCTCATTCTTTCTCCCCCTCTCTCTCTCTCCTCTCTCTCTCCTCTCTCTCTCCTCTCTCTCTCCTCTCTCTCTCCTCTCTTTCTCTCTCCTCTCTCTCTCCTCTCTTTCTCTCTCCTCTCTCTCTCCTCTCTCTCCCCTCTCTCTTTTTTCTCTCCTCTCTCTCCTCTCCTCTCTCCTCTCTCTCTCTCCTCTCTCTCTCCTCTCTCTCTCCTCTCACTATCTCTCTTTTCTCTCTCTCTTTTCTCTCTCTTTTCTCTCCTCTCTTTTCTCTACTCTCTTTTCTCTCTCTCAGACCTGGTGATGATTAGCTGATGCGGTCACCTGACGGCATCAGCTGACACTATAAGTCAAGCAGTGAGGCCGGCTTTTTACCGCCCGGCTTGCAAAACTATCAGCTGATGTTGTCGGACAGAAGTCTGCACAGAAGTGTCTAGGTTTTGGGGGGTTTTTTTGCACTGATGCAGCAGATGATTGTATAAAAGCCATTTATACTATCAGTTGCTGTGTCATGTGATTCAGGTCCTTTAAATTGACACATCATCTGATCGATTTGCCTTCCAGCAAACCGATCAGATGATATTGGATCCGGATTGGACAGCGCGGGACCCTTGACCCAGGATTACTGCGGAGGGGGGTTCTTTATTTTAATAAAGATGGTGTCACTAATTGTGTTGTGTTTTGTTTCTAATAACAATATTTTTCTGTGTTGTGTTTTTTTTTATCTGTACTAGAAATTCATGGTGACCATGTCTAATATTGGCGTGACACCATGAATTTCGGGCTTAGAGCCAGTTGATATTATACAGCTAGCCCTAACATCATTATTACCCAGCGAGCCACCCGTCACCAGGCAGCTGAAGAGTTGGATAAAGCGCCAGAAGTTGGTGATTCTATTAAAGCGCCATTTTCTGGGGCGGCTGCGGACTGCAATTCGCAGCAGGGGTGGCAAGAAAGCTTAATCACCCTGCGCTGCGGATTCCAATCCCCAGCTGCCTAGTTGTACCTGGCTGGACACAAAAATTGGGCAAAGCCCATGTCACTTTTTTTTAATTATTTAAATGAAATTCATGAAGTAATTAAAAAAAAAAGGGCTTCCCTATATTTTTGGTTCCCAGCCAGGTACAAATAGGTAGCTCGGGGTTGGGGGCAGCCCGTAGCTGCCTGCTGTACCTGGCTAGCATACAAAAATATGGCGAAGCCCACGTCAAAAAACTCCAGCATACAGTCCTGGATGGAGTATGCTGAGCCTTGTAGTTTTGCAGCTGCGGTCTGCTGTCTGTCTGTATGGAGGAGAGGAGACAGCAGCTGCAGAGCTACAAGGCTCAGCATCCTCCATCCAGGACAGAATGCTGGAGGGAGAGGCAGGGGGAGCAGAACTGCAAGGCTCAGCATACATAATCCACTAGTGTATGTGTGATGCCCTAAAGCATCAGGTAGTCACACATAGGCCCCGGATAACACCAATCCCACCAAGGTTACATACAGCCGACCTGAAACCCTAGTCACCCCCCTCAGAGTAGGACAGACACACCAGTGGGCAGGACCAGGCGGATGGAGAACGCCCACCTAGGGATCTAGAGAACCTGGGGCGGGAAAACATTCAGTTCAGTCTGTAGCTCAAGTGGTGTTCAGACCAGTCAAGGTCTGAAGTCCAAGTTGACAGGCGTCGGCGTTGGAGCCCCGGCATACTGGCTAGGTGGTAGACAGTAGTCAGTGTCAGCAGGAGATGGGAAGAATGCTGCCAGAGATCCGAGGTTGACCGGGTCAGGGTTGTAGCCCGCCGGTACCGACACCGGAGAATCGACCCCGAAACTGTGCACAAAGGGGGTACTTGGACCCTGAAGCCAGGACCGGCACCAATGGCCTAGCTAATTAACCAATTGAGGGCAGGATTTTAGGTCCTGTCCTAACCTAAAGCCCGCTTTACGCGCTGCAATATATCTTGTCGTCGGGGTTCGTGAAATAATTAAAAAAAAAGGACTTCCCTATATTTTTGGTTCCCAGCCAGGTAAAAATAAGCAGCTGGGGGTTGGGGGCAGCCCGTAGAATACAAAATTGTCCGGAATAGATAGCGGATGCCATATCACATTTGGAAAGTGACCTCATTTTGTAAACTACACCCCTCAAGGAATTTATCTGAATGTTTGGTGAGCATCTTGAAAGTCAAGGTGTTTCACAGAATTTCATAACGTTGAGCTGTAAAATTGAAAAAATACATACAATATAACAATATTGCTTTGACCCAAAATTATTTATTTTCACAAGTGTAACAGGATGAAATGGACCATAAAATTTGTTGTTCAATTTCTCCTGAGTATGCCAATACCCCATATGTGGTCAAAAACTACTTTTGAGGCACAGTGCAAAGTGAAGAAGGAAAGGAATGAAATATTTGAGTTCAGATTTAGTTGGAATGGTTTGCAGGTGCTATGTCACATTGGCAAAGCCTCTGAGATACCTAAAAAGTAAAGCTGCCCCACAACTGACCCCATTTTGGAAACTAGACCCTCAAGGAATTTACATAGATGTTTTGTGACCATCTTGAACCTACAAATGCTTCACAAAATTTTATAACGTTGAGTTGTGAAAATGAAAAAAATAAATTTTTAACCACAAAAATGTTGCTTTAACCAAAAATGATTCATTTTTACAAATGCAACATGAGAAAATGGATCATAAAATTTGTTGTGCAATTTCTCCTGAGTATGGCAATGCCCCATATGTGGTTGAAAACTACTTTTGAGGCATGGTGCAAAGTAAAGTAGGGAAGGAGCGCCATATTTGAGTTCAGATTCATTGAAATGGTATGCGGGTGTCATGTTAAATTGGCAGAGCTCCTAAGGTGCCAGAACAGCAGAAACCTATCACAAGTGACCCCATTTTACAAATTACACCCCTCAATGAATTCATCAAGGGGTGCTGTGAGCATTTTGACAACACAGGTGTGTCACAAAATGTTATACTATTGGGCGGTGAAGAAAAAATAATTACATTTTTAACCACTTCATATTGGAAATCTGAGATTAAAACATTTTCAAAAAGGAATAGGTAAAAAAGGCCCTATGTTTTGTTACACAATTTTTCCTGAAAGTGGAAATACGCCCCATATTACTGTAAAACACTGTTTGGCTGCACCATAGAGCTTGGGAGGGAAGAAGTTCCATTTGAATTATGGAGCACATATTTTCCAAGAATAGTTTGCAGACTCTATTTGCAGAGCCCTTAAGTGCCAGAACAACAGAAACCCCCTCAAGGGACCACATTTTGTATATACACCCCTCAGGGATTTCATCTCTGGGTGTAGAGATGACTTAGCTTTTGGAAAATACCCATGAGTAAAACTCAATGAATGTTGCAGATTTACAAATTGCAAATAAGCCCTTGTAGTGCCAAGAACATTGTAGTGCTCGTACATTGTTCCCAACTTGTGCCTCTCGAAATCTGCACCCCATAAGTTAAGTGGGCTGTCCTCACTACAATAAAGCCAAACATGTAGACATAAACTGTGATTTAGGCACATTGTGGAGCTCAGAAGGGAGGGATAAATTTGGATTTAGGAGCACAGATTTTGATGGATTTCTTATTTGAGGGGTGAGCCATAGCGATTTTCCAGAACCTTTGTGCTACCAGTAACATGGAAGCTAAATATATTTCCGTTAACCGATGACGGAGCTGAGTAGGGGCTTGTGTTTTTGTGGGTTGAGTTGAATGCTATTTGGTTGCAATTTGGGTACAGAACATTTTGCATCAGTTCATGTTTATCCTGTGCTCTATGCTGAGCACTTATATAAGGGCTTCATCTATATCTCCGAAATACGTGATTCAGGTGAAATCCGTTATGAATTAATTCACTATAATGAGGCAGCAGAGTTACTCCAGACTCTATTTGTCCTCTGTTCAGCAGGGTCCATCTTTTCCAAGGTGAAAAAAAATCTCTTGATGACCGCACTTTTGTTCATGTCTAAAAAGAGGCATAAAAAATGAACACTACCGCAACACAGGAAAGACTGGAGTAGAGATGAGCGAACTTGTTTGGTTAACACTCGCCAATTTCAAATTCAGTATGATACAGGTAAAATATATCTTTGTACCGTGTTAGCCAGTAGAGATAAAACATTGTTTAAAAGAACTGAAGTCCTCAGTGGTTGATACCTTTTAATGGCTAACTGAAAAGATGGTAATAATAGCAAGCTTTCGAGACTACTCAGGTCTCTTCATCAGGCATGGTATAACACAAAATCTGAAGGGTCACATATCACAAGGGTCTGGTCCTTTGACACATTCAGAGCAGGAATGAATGTGTCTCATGGATTCATGTCTTTTTACATCAGTTAAGAGATGTGCTCCTCTAACCATCCAAGCGCGTCACAGCCCTGGACCAGACCCTATCAGAGGACAATAAAACTTTTACACTGAACTGCAGCAATATTTATGGCCACAACAGTTTGCCCCCCTGCCATAGTGATAGTTCTGTTTCATATAACCTTTTTTTTTTTACTGCACTATTCTATGTCCTGTTGTGTATAAAGCGGCTTCCTCATGACTTTCGGCATCCTCACTCCGCATCCTCGGTCGGTGGCAGGCTCTCCCGCTTTTGCGACACCTGGCTGCCACGGGTAAAAGACCGTTGGGTGAGAGACATTCTGTCTCAAGGTTACAAGATAGAGTTCACCTCTCGTCCCCCGACTCGATTCTTCAGGTCATCCCTGCCTCCCGAGCGAGCCGAGGCTCTTCTGCAGGCGCTGGGCATTCTGAAGGCAGAAGGAGTGGTGGTCCCTGTTCCTCTTCAGCAACAGGGCCACGGTTTTTACTCCAACTTGTTTGTGGTCCCAAAGAAGGACGGGTCTTTCCGACCTGTCCTGGACCTGAAACTTCTCAACAAACACGTAAAGACCAGGCAGTTCCGGATGGAATCCCTCCGCTCCGTCATCGCCTCAATGTCCCAGGGAGATTTCCTTGCATCGATCGATATCAAAGATGCTTATCTCCACGTACCGATTGCTCCAGAGCACCAGCGCTTCTTGCGCTTCGCCATAGGAAACGAACACCTGCAGTTCGTGGCACTGCCGTTCGGCCTGGCAACAGCCCCACGGGTTTTCACCAAGGTTATGGCTACTGTAGTAGCGGTCCTCCACTCTCAGGGTCACTCGGTGATCCCGTACTTGGACGATCTGTTGATCAAGGCACCCTCTCTAGAGGCATGCCAACACAGCCTCGACGCTACCCTGGAAACTCTCCAGAGTTTCGGGTGGATCATCAATTTTCCAAAGTCAAATCTGACACCGGCCCAATCGCTGACATACCTTGGCATGGAGTTTCATACCCTCTCAGCGATAGTGAAGCTTCCGCTGATCAAGCAGCGGTCACTACAGACAGGGGTACAATCTCTCCTTCAAGGTCGGTCACACACCTTGAGGCGCCTCATGCACTTCCTGGGGAAGATGGTGGCAGCAATGGAGGCAGTTCCTTTCGCGCAGTTTCACCTGCGTCCTCTTCAATGGGACATCCTACGCAAATGGGACAGGAAGCCGACGTCCCTCGACAGGAACGTCTCCCTCTCGCAGGCGACCAAAGCTTCCCTTCGGTGGTGGCTTCTTCCCACTTCATTATCGAAAGGGAAATCCTTCCTACCCCCATCCTGGGAGGTGGTCACGACGGACGCGAGTCTGTCAGGGTGGGGAGCGGTTTTTCTCCACCACAGGGCTCAGGGTACGTGGACCCAGCAAGAGTCCTCGCTTCAGATCAATGTTCTGGAAATACGGGCAGTGTATCTTGCCCTGAAAGCGTTCCAGCAGTGGCTGGAAGGCAAGCAGATCAGAATTCAGTCGGACAATTCCACAGCGGTGGCATACATCAACCACCAAGGCGGCACACGCAGTCGGCAAGCCTTCCAGGAAGTCCGGCGGATTTTGATGTGGGTGGAAGCCACGGCCTCCACCATCTCTGCAGTTCACATTCCAGGCGTGGAAAACTGGGAAGCAGATTATCTCAGTCGCCAGGGCATGGACGCAGGGGAATGGTCCCTTCACCCGGACGTGTTTCAGGAGATCTGTTGCCGCTGGGGGGTGCCAGATGTCGACCTCATGGCGTCCCGGCACAACAACAAGGTACCGGCGTTCATGGCACGGTCTCAAGATCCCAGAGGATTGGTCGCAGTTTCAGCTCCCTTATGTGTTTCCTCCGCTGGCACTGTTGCCCAGAGTGTTACGCAAGATCAGGGCCGACTGCCGCCGCGTCATCCTCGTCGCTCCAGACTGGCCGAGGCGGTCGTGGTACCCGGATCTGTGGCATCTCACGGTCGGCCAACCGTGGGCACTACCAGACCGACCAGACTTGCTATCTCAAGGGCCGTTTTTCCATCTGAATTCTGCGGCCCTCAACCTGACTGTGTGGCCATTGAGTCCTGGATCCTAGCGTCCTCAGGGTTATCTCAAGCAAATAATTGTGTAACCTGGTAATGATCGGCTATGCTCGTTATCCAAAATGCTTTTCTAATAACATATGAGGCACACTGTTTTTTTTGTTAACATTATTTGTGGATGTTCATGTACTCAATCACAGCACAGAAAACAAGGTTCAGACACAGGGGCTTGTGTCATTGTCTGCCTGAGTCACATGCCCTCTGCATATAAAATCTGGACATGCAGTGTTGGCGCTATTTTTTGATTGTTAAAGCTTAGGCAAGGTTCTGCCTCCACTGCTGCTAGGCAGTTAGCTTAGCTAGGGGTTTAATCATAAGTAATTTAGATAAATAGGAGAGTGATAGTGTAGAATATGGACATGCAGTGTAGGGAAAGGTGATAGGTATTGCTACTTGTGAGTGCCTGCTAAAAAGTTGCCAGTGAACCATCTATTTAGGTATTGGTACTTTAGAGAGCCTGCTTAAAAATTTTCCAGTGAACCATCTCAATAGGTATTGCTACTTTTAAGTGCCTGCTAAACATTTGCTAGTGCATCATCTAACTAGGTACTAGTACTTCTATGGGCCATCCCAACATTGCCATCTCAGGCAAGAAATATAGCATTTTTGTTTTGTGTCAGGTGTCTGACATGTGTGCACCTAGAGTTGTGAAACATCTGTTTCAAAGGGGAAGGGTATATCAAATATAAGTAATAAATCATCGTGGAAGGGAGAATAGGCGGTGTGTTCGAGGTGTACTTGGGGGACATTCTAATGTTAGTCAAAGCTCTCCAGAGACAAGAGAACTGAGAACAACTTCCGTTACTAGACAGGCCACTCCACTCCATTTCTTTGGCAGCTGCACATCGCTTCAACCTTTTAATGAGGGCCAGAAACAGCATGTGCTAGAGTGGATAGCAAGCGCTATATCAAGTGGCCTCTCCTCCTCTTTCTGCACCTCAACATCAAACACAGTGCCACCCCAGTTACACGTGATTCCCCAGCATCACAACTCTCCAACTTCCCACCTGACTGTGGGGAACCACACATGAGTGAGTCTGCAGAGCTTTTAATACATTCTTTCCCATATGCATCAGAGGTTTGTTTCAAGAATTCACAGACTGAAGAGGAGGAAAACATCTAAACCGATGCCCAAAATGTTTGTCAGTTGGATCAGGGCCTGGACGAACTAGGGTTCGAGCAGGATCCAGACCCTCGTCAACAGAAGTTAACCCACAGGGGTGGAGGTGATGCTGATGAGACTCAGATAACTGAGGCGCATGCGTACTGTACTCTGCTGTCCGGTCAGGAAGAGGATTTTGACTGTCAGGACGAGGAGTGGGACGACAGAGAGGAGCATGATGAAGTGGTAGATCCCACTTGCTGTGAGCCAGAGCCTCAAAGATGAAATGTTTTCCACACAGACACAGAGTAAAGCAACCAGGACAACCACAGCCCCAACTCTGGCTATATCCAGCAGCGATGGCAGATCTATATATTGCATGTGCAGCAAGGGTTGCCTTTCCTGGGCCTTTTGTGTGACAGGAATGGATGACCCAACTCATGTTCTCTGCAAACTTTGTAAAAAATGACTCAGTAGCGTAAATATAAAAACAATTTGTCTACTACATGCATGAACTATCACATGACCAACCAACATGCGTTAGTCTTGGGATCTTACTGTGCTAAAATGCGACCTAGTGGGCATCTCCTAACAACCCATCAACCGCATCTGATGTTTCTTCCTCCTCCATCACCCTTGAATAGAGATGAGCGAACCGGTCGCGGTTCGGCTCGAGGTTGGTTCGCCGAATGGACCTCCCGTTCGAGTTCGGTTCGTCGAACGTTCGACGAACCGAACTCGAACTGCATAGGAAACAATGGCAGGCAATCACAAACACAGAAAAACACCTAGAAAACACCCTCAAAGGTGTCCTAAAGGTGACAAACAACTCAAACACATTGGAAAGTGACAAGGACATATACTCATGCGAAAACAAAACAGCTGGACAAGGAAAAAGAGGAGGACACACAGATATAGGCATGGCACGCCCTTCTAAAATCATGTAAAACACCGCAAGGTGACTCCAAGCGGAGTCTCCCTTTTTTCCAAAAATTGGGCCACACACACACCCACCCCTTCAGTGGCAGCACTTGTGCCCCAGTTGTACACTTCACAGCTACATTTGCATCAAGCACATTCAAAAATACGCCATTCTTATCCGTCCCCAGGATGACACCGGGGTAGGTAGCAAAGTCTTTCCTGATCCCAGCTCTGTTCATCTTGGCTTCTTTTAAAAACACAGCAAGCAAGGGTTACTCCAAGCGGAGTCTCCCTTTTTTCCAAAAATTGGGCCACACAGACACCCACCCCATCAGTGGCAGCACTTGGGCCCTAGTTGCAAACAGGATGTTTTGATTTGCATCAAGCACATTCAAAAATACGCCATTCTTATCCGTCCCCAGGATGACACCGGGGTACGTAGATAAAGTCTTTGCTGATCCATGACTTGTTCATCTTGGCTTCTTTTAAAAACACAGCAAGCAAGGGTTACTCCAAGCGGAGTCTCCCTTTTTTTTCCAAAAATTGGGCCACACAGACACCCACCCCATCAGTGGCAGCACTTGGGCCCTAGTTGCAAACAGGATGTTTTGATTTGCATCAAGCACATTCAAAAATACGCCATTCTTATCCGTCCCCAGGATGACACCGGGGTAGGTAGCAAAGTCTTTCCTGATCCCAGCTCTGTTCATCTTGGCTTCTTTTAAAAACACAGCAAGCAAGGGTTACTCCAAGCGGAGTCTCCCTTTTTTCCAAAAATTGGGCCCACACACACCCACCCCTTCAGTGGCAGCAGTTGTGCCCCAGTTGTACACTTCACAGCTAGATTTGCATCAAGCACATTCAAAAATACGCCATTCTTATCCGTCCCCAGGATGACACCGGGGTAGGTAGCAAAGTCTTTCCTGATCCCAGCTCTGTTCATCTTGGCTTCTTTTAAAAACACAGCAAGCAAGGGTTACTCCAAGCGGAGTCTCCCTTTTTTCCAAAAATTGGGCCACACAGACACCCACCCCATCAGTGGCAGCACTTGGGCCCTAGTTGCAAACAGGATGTTTTGATTTGCATCAAGCACATTCAAAAATACGCCATTCTTATCCGTCCCCAGGATGACACCGGGGTACGTAGATAAAGTCTTTGCTGATCCATGACTTGTTCATCTTGGCTTCTTTTAAAAACAATGTAAGCAAGGGTTACTCCAAGCGGAGTCTCCCTTTTTTTCCAAAAATTGGGCCACACAGACACCCACCCCATCAGTGGCAGCACTTGGGCCCTAGTTGCAAACAGGATGTTTTGATTTGCATCAAGCACATTCAAAAATACGCCATTCTTATCCGTCCCCAGGATGACACCGGGGTAGGTAGCAAAGTCTTTCCTGATCCCAGCTCTGTTCATCTTGGCTTCTTTTAAAAACACAGCAAGCAAGGGTTACTCCAAGCGGAGTCTCCCTTTTTTCCAAAAATTGGGCCCACACACACCCACCCCTTCAGTGGCAGCAGTTGTGCCCCAGTTGTACACTTCACAGCTAGATTTGCATCAAGCACATTCAAAAATACGCCATTCTTATCCGTCCCCAGGATGACACCGGGGTAGGTAGCAAAGTCTTTCCTGATCCCAGCTCTGTTCATCTTGGCTTCTTTTAAAAACACAGCAAGCAAGGGTTACTCCAAGCGGAGTCTCCCTTTTTTCCAAAAATTGGGCCACACAGACACCCACCCCATCAGTGGCAGCACTTGGGCCCTAGTTGCAAACAGGATGTTTTGATTTGCATCAAGCACATTCAAAAATACGCCATTCTTATCCGTCCCCAGGATGACACCGGGGTACGTAGATAAAGTCTTTGCTGATCCATGACTTGTTCATCTTGGCTTCTTTTAAAAACAATGTAAGCAAGGGTTACTCCAAGCGGAGTCTCCCTTTTTTTCCAAAAATTGGGCCACACAGACACCCACCCCATCAGTGGCAGCACTTGGGCCCTAGTTGCAAACAGGATGTTTTGATTTGCATCAAGCACATTCAAAAATACGCCATTCTTATCCGTCCCCAGGATGACACCGGGGTAGGTAGCAAAGTCTTTCCTGATCCCAGCTCTGTTCATCTTGGCTTCTTTTAAAAACACAGCAAGCAAGGGTTACTCCAAGCGGAGTCTCCCTTTTTTCCAAAAATTGGGCCCACACACACCCACCCCTTCAGTGGCAGCAGTTGTGCCCCAGTTGTACACTTCACAGCTAGATTTGCATCAAGCACATTCAAAAATACGCCATTCTTACCCGTCCCCAGGATGACACCGGGGTAGGTAGCAAAGTCTTTCCTGATCCCAGCTCTGTTCATCTTGGCTTCTTTTAAAAACACAGCAAGCAAGGGTTACTCCAAGCGGAGTCTCCCTTTTTTCCAAAAATTGGGCCACACAGACACCCACCCCATCAGTGGCAGCACTTGGGCCCTAGTTGCAAACAGGATGTTTTGATTTGCATCGAGCACATTCAAAAATACGCCATTCTTATCCGTCCCCAGGATGACACCGGGGTACGTAGATAAAGTCTTTGCTGATCCATGACTTGTTCATCTTGGCTTCTTTTAAAAACAATGTAAGCAAGGGTTACTCCAAGCGGAGTCTCCCTTTTTTTCCAAAAATTGGGCCACACAGACACCCACCCCATCAGTGGCAGCACTTGGGCCCTAGTTGCAAACAGGATGTTTTGATTTGCATCAAGCACATTCAAAAATACGCCATTCTTATCCGTCCCCAGGATGACACCGGGGTAGGTAGCAAAGTCTTTCCTGATCCCAGCTCTGTTCATCTTGGCTTCTTTTAAAAACACAGCAAGCAAGGGTTACTCCAAGCGGAGTCTCCCTTTTTTCCAAAAATTGAGCCCACACACACCCACCCCTTCAGTGGCAGCAGTTGTGCCCCAGTTGTACACTTCACAGCTAGATTTGCATCAAGCACATTCAAAAATACGCCATTCTTATCCGTCCCCAGGATGACACCGGGGTAGGTAGCAAAGTCTTTCCTGATCCCAGCTCTGTTCATCTTGGCTTCTTTTAAAAACACAGCAAGCAAGGGTTACTCCAAGCGGAGTCTCCCTTTTTTCCAAAAATTGGGCCACACAGACACCCACCCCATCAGTGGCAGCACTTGGGCCCTAGTTGCAAACAGGATGTTTTGATTTGCATCAAGCACATTCAAAAATACGCCATTCTTATCCGTCCCCAGGATGACACCGGGGTACGTAGATAAAGTCTTTGCTGATCCATGACTTGTTCATCTTGGCTTCTTTTAAAAACAATGTAAGCAAGGGTTACTCCAAGCGGAGTCTCCCTTTTTTTCCAAAAATTGGGCCACACAGACACCCACCCCATCAGTGTCAGCACTTGGGCCCTAGTTGCAAACAGGATGTTTTGATTTGCATCAAGCACATTCAAAAATACGCCATTCTTATCCGTCCCCAGGATGACACCGGGGTAGGTAGCAAAGTCTTTCCTGATCCCAGCTCTGTTCATCTTGGCTTCTTTTAAAAACACAGCAAGCAAGGGTTACTCCAAGCGGAGTCTCCCTTTTTTCCAAAAATTGGGCCCACACACACCCACCCCTTCAGTGGCAGCAGTTGTGCCCCAGTTGTACACTTCACAGCTAGATTTGCATCAAGCACATTCAAAAATACGCCATTCTTATCCGTCCCCAGGATGACACCGGGGTAGGTAGCAAAGTCTTTCCTGATCCCAGCTCTGTTCATCTTGGCTTCTTTTAAAAACACAGCAAGCAAGGGTTACTCCAAGCGGAGTCTCCCTTTTTTCCAAAAATTGGGCCACACAGACACCCACCCCATCAGTGGCAGCACTTGGGCCCTAGTTGCAAACAGGATGTTTTGATTTGCATCAAGCACATTCAAAAATACGCCATTCTTATCCGTCCCCAGGATGACACCGGGGTACGTAGATAAAGTCTTTGCTGATCCATGACTTGTTCATCTTGGCTTCTTTTAAAAACAATGTAAGCAAGGGTTACTCCAAGCGGAGTCTCCCTTTTTTTCCAAAAATTGGGCCACACAGACACCCACCCCATCAGTGGCAGCACTTGGGCCCTAGTTGCAAACAGGATGTTTTGATTTGCATCAAGCACATTCAAAAATACGCCATTCTTATCCGTCCCCAGGATGACACCGGGGTAGGTAGCAAAGTCTTTCCTGATCCCAGCTCTGTTCATCTTGGCTTCTTTTAAAAACACAGCAAGCAAGGGTTACTCCAAGCGGAGTCTCCCTTTTTTCCAAAAATTGGGCCCACACACACCCACCCCTTCAGTGGCAGCAGTTGTGCCCCAGTTGTACACTTCACAGCTAGATTTGCATCAAGCACATTCAAAAATACGCCATTCTTATCCGTCCCCAGGATGACACCGGGGTAGGTAGCAAAGTCTTTCCTGATCCCAGCTCTGTTCATCTTGGCTTCTTTTAAAAACACAGCAAGCAAGGGTTACTCCAAGCGGAGACTCCCTTTTTTCCAAAAATTGGGCCACACAGACACCCACCCCATCAGTGGCAGCACTTGGGCCCTAGTTGCAAACAGGATGTTTTGATTTGCATCAAGCACATTCAAAAATACGCCATTCTTATCCGTCCCCAGGATGACACCGGGGTACGTAGATAAAGTCTTTGCTGATCCATGACTTGTTCATCTTGGCTTCTTTTAAAAACAATGTAAGCAAGGGTTACTCCAAGCGGAGTCTCCCTTTTTTTCCAAAAATTGGGCCACACAGACACCCACCCCATCAGTGGCAGCACTTGGGCCCTAGTTGCAAACAGGATGTTTTGATTTGCATCAAGCACATTCAAACATACGCCATTCTTATCCGTCCCCAGGATGACACCGGGGTAGGTAGCACAGTCTTTCCTGATCCCAGCTCTGTTCATCTTGGCTTCTTTTAAAAACACAGCAAGCAAGGGTTACTCCAAGCGGAGTCTCCCTTTTTTCCAAAAATTGGGCCCACACACACCCACCCCTTCAGTGGCAGCAGTTGTGCCCCAGTTGTACACTTCACAGCTAGATTTGCATCAAGCACATTCAAAAATACGCCATTCTTATCCGTCCCCAGGATGACACCGGGGTAGGTAGCAAAGTCTTTCCTGATCCCAGCTCTGTTCATCTTGGCTTCTTTTAAAAACACAGCAAGCAAGGGTTACTCCAAGCGGAGTCTCCCTTTTTTCCAAAAATTGGGCCACACAGACACCCACCCCATCAGTGGCAGCACTTGGGCCCTAGTTGCAAACAGGATGTTTTGATTTGCATCAAGCACATTCAAAAATACGCCATTCTTATCCGTCCCCAGGATGACACCGGGGTACGTAGATAAAGTCTTTGCTGATCCATGACTTGTTCATCTTGGCTTCTTTTAAAAACAATGTAAGCAAGGGTTACTCCAAGCGGAGTCTCCCTTTTTTTCCAAAAATTGGGCCACACAGACACCCACCCCATCAGTGGCAGCACTTGGGCCCTAGTTGCAAACAGGATGTTTTGATTTGCATCAAGCACATTCAAAAATACGCCATTCTTATCCGTCCCCAGGATGACACCGGGGTAGGTAGCAAAGTCTTTCCTGATCCCAGCTCTGTTCATCTTGGCTTCTTTTAAAAACACAGCAAGCAAGGGTTACTCCAAGCGGAGTCTCCCTTTTTTCCAAAAATTGGGCCCACACACACCCACCCCTTCAGTGGCAGCAGTTGTGCCCCAGTTGTACACTTCACAGCTAGATTTGCATCAAGCACATTCAAAAATACGCCATTCTTATCCGTCCCCAGGATGACACCGGGGTAGGTAGCAAAGTCTTTCCTGATCCCAGCTCTGTTCATCTTGGCTTCTTTTAAAAACACAGCAAGCAAGGGTTACTCCAAGCGGAGTCTCCCTTTTTTCCAAAAATTGGGCCCACACACACCCACCCCTTCAGTGGCAGCAGTTGTGCCCCAGTTGTACACTTCACAGCTAGATTTGCATCAAGCACATTCAAAAATACGCCATTCTTATCCGTCCCCAGGATGACACCGGGGTAGGTAGCAAAGTCTTTCCTGATCCCAGCTCTGTTCATCTTGGCTTCTTTTAAAAACACAGCAAGCAAGGGTTACTCCAAGCGGAGTCTCCCTTTTTTCCAAAAATTGGGCCACACAGACACCCACCCCATCAGTGGCAGCACTTGGGCCCTAGTTGCAAACAGGATGTTTTGATTTGCATCAAGCACATTCAAAAATACGCCATTCTTATCCGTCCCCAGGATGACACCGGGGTACGTAGATAAAGTCTTTGCTGATCCATGACTTGTTCATCTTGGCTTCTTTTAAAAACAATGTAAGCAAGGGTTACTCCAAGCGGAGTCTCCCTTTTTTTCCAAAAATTGGGCCACACAGACACCCACCCCATCAGTGGCAGCACTTGGGCCCTAGTTGCAAACAGGATGTTTTGATTTGCATCAAGCACATTCAAAAATACGCCATTCTTATCCGTCCCCAGGATGACACCGGGGTAGGTAGCAAAGTCTTTCCTGATCCCAGCTCTGTTCATCTTGGCTTCTTTTAAAAACACAGCAAGCAAGGGTTACTCCAAGCGGAGTCTCCCTTTTTTCCAAAAATTGGGCCCACACACACCCACCCCTTCAGTGGCAGCAGTTGTGCCCCAGTTGTACACTTCACAGCTAGATTTGCATCAAGCACATTCAAAAATACGCCATTCTTATCCGTCCCCAGGATGACACCGGGGTAGGTAGCAAAGTCTTTCCTGATCCCAGCTCTGTTCATCTTGGCTTCTTTTAAAAACACAGCAAGCAAGGGTTACTCCAAGCGGAGTCTCCCTTTTTTCCAAAAATTGGGCCACACAGACACCCACCCCATCAGTGGCAGCACTTGGGCCCTAGTTGCAAACAGGATGTTTTGATTTGCATCAAGCACATTCAAAAATACGCCATTCTTATCCGTCCCCAGGATGACACCGGGGTACGTAGATAAAGTCTTTGCTGATCCATGACTTGTTCATCTTGGCTTCTTTTAAAAACAATGTAAGCAAGGGTTACTCCAAGCGGAGTCTCCCTTTTTTTCCAAAAATTGGGCCACACAGACACCCACCCCATCAGTGGCAGCACTTGGGCCCTAGTTGCAAACAGGATGTTTTGATTTGCATCAAGCACATTCAAAAATACGCCATTCTTATCCGTCCCCAGGATGACACCGGGGTAGGTAGCAAAGTCTTTCCTGATCCCAGCTCTGTTCATCTTGGCTTCTTTTAAAAACACAGCAAGCAAGGGTTACTCCAAGCGGAGTCTCCCTTTTTTCCAAAAATTGGGCCCACACACACCCACCCCTTCAGTGGCAGCAGTTGTGCCCCAGTTGTACACTTCACAGCTAGATTTGCATCAAGCACATTCAAAAATACGCCATTCTTATCCGTCCCCAGGATGACACCGGGGTAGGTAGCAAAGTCTTTCCTGATCCCAGCTCTGTTCATCTTGGCTTCTTTTAAAAACACAGCAAGCAAGGGTTACTCCAAGCGGAGTCTCCCTTTTTTCCAAAAATTGGGCCACACAGACACCCACCCCATCAGTGGCAGCACTTGGGCCCTAGTTGCAAACAGGATGTTTTGATTTGCATCAAGCACATTCAAAAATACGCCATTCTTATCCGTCCCCAGGATGACACCGGGGTACGTAGATAAAGTCTTTGCTGATCCATGACTTGTTCATCTTGGCTTCTTTTAAAAACAATGTAAGCAAGGGTTACTCCAAGCGGAGTCTCCCTTTTTTTCCAAAAATTGGGCCACACAGACACCCACCCCATCAGTGGCAGCACTTGGGCCCTAGTTGCAAACAGGATGTTTTGATTTGCATCAAGCACATTCAAAAATACGCCATTCTTATCCGTCCCCAGGATGACACCGGGGTAGGTAGCAAAGTCTTTCCTGATCCCAGCTCTGTTCATCTTGGCTTCTTTTAAAAACACAGCAAGCAAGGGTTACTCCAAGCGGAGTCTCCCTTTTTTCCAAAAATTGGGCCCACACACACCCACCCCTTCAGTGGCAGCAGTTGTGCCCCAGTTGTACACTTCACAGCTAGATTTGCATCAAGCACATTCAAAAATACGCCATTCTTATCCGTCCCCAGGATGACACCGGGGTAGGTAGCAAAGTCTTTCCTGATCCCAGCTCTGTTCATCTTGGCTTCTTTTAAAAACACAGCAAGCAAGGGTTACTCCAAGCGGAGTCTCCCTTTTTTCCAAAAATTGGGCCACACAGACACCCACCCCATCAGTGGCAGCACTTGGGCCCTAGTTGCAAACAGGATGTTTTGATTTGCATCAAGCACATTCAAAAATACGCCATTCTTATCCGTCCCCAGGATGACACCGGGGTACGTAGATAAAGTCTTTGCTGATCCATGACTTGTTCATCTTGGCTTCTTTTAAAAACAATGTAAGCAAGGGTTACTCCAAGCGGAGTCTCCCTTTTTTTCCAAAAATTGGGCCACACAGACACCCACCCCATCAGTGGCAGCACTTGGGCCCTAGTTGCAAACAGGATGTTTTGATTTGCATCAAGCACATTCAAAAATACGCCATTCTTATCCGTCCCCAGGATGACACCGGGGTAGGTAGCAAAGTCTTTCCTGATCCCAGCTCTGTTCATCTTGGCTTCTTTTAAAAACACAGCAAGCAAGGGTTACTCCAAGCGGAGTCTCCCTTTTTTCCAAAAATTGGGCCCACACACACCCACCCCTTCAGTGGCAGCAGTTGTGCCCCAGTTGTACACTTCACAGCTAGATTTGCATCAAGCACATTCAAAAATACGCCATTCTTATCCGTCCCCAGGATGACACCGGGGTAGGTAGCAAAGTCTTTCCTGATCCCAGCTCTGTTCATCTTGGCTTCTTTTAAAAACACAGCAAGCAAGGGTTACTCCAAGCGGAGTCTCCCTTTTTTCCAAAAATTGGGCCCACACACACCCACCCCTTCAGTGGCAGCAGTTGTGCCCCAGTTGTACACTTCACAGCTAGATTTGCATCAAGCACATTCAAAAATACGCCATTCTTACCCGTCCCCAGGATGACACCGGGGTAGGTAGCAAAGTCTTTCCTGATCCCAGCTCTGTTCATCTTGGCTTCTTTTAAAAACACAGCAAGCAAGGGTTACTCCAAGCGGAGTCTCCCTTTTTTCCAAAAATTGGGCCACACAGACACCCACCCCTTCAGTGGCAGCACTTGGGCCCTAGTTGCAAACAGGATGTTTTGATTTGCATCAAGCACATTCAAAAATACGCCATTCTTATCCGTCCCCAGGATGACACCGGGGTACGTAGATAAAGTCTTTGCTGATCCATGACTTGTTCATCTTGGCTTCTTTTAAAAACAATGTAAGCAAGGGTTACTCCAAGCGGAGTCTCCCTTTTTTTCCAAAAATTGGGCCACACAGACACCCACCCCATCAGTGGCAGCACTTGGGCCCTAGTTGCAAACAGGATGTTTTGATTTGCATCAAGCACATTCAAAAATACGCCATTCTTATCCGTCCCCAGGATGACACCGGGGTAGGTAGCAAAGTCTTTCCTGATCCCAGCTCTGTTCATCTTGGCTTCTTTTAAAAACACAGCAAGCAAGGGTTACTCCAAGCGGAGTCTCCCTTTTTTCCAAAAATTGGGCCCACACACACCCACCCCTTCAGTGGCAGCAGTTGTGCCCCAGTTGTACACTTCACAGCTAGATTTGCATCAAGCACATTCAAAAATACGCCATTCTTATCCGTCCCCAGGATGACACCGGGGTAGGTAGCAAAGTCTTTCCTGATCCCAGCTCTGTTCATCTTTTCTTCTTTTAAAAACACAGCAAGCAAGGGTTACTCCAAGCGGAGTCTCCCTTTTTTCCAAAAATTGGGCCACACAGACACCCACCCCATCAGTGGCAGCACTTGGGCCCTAGTTGCAAACAGGATGTTTTGATTTGCATCAAGCACATTCAAAAATACGCCATTCTTATCCGTCCCCAGGATGACACCGGGGTACGTAGATAAAGTCTTTGCTGATCCATGACTTGTTCATCTTGGCTTCTTTTAAAAACAATGTAAGCAAGGGTTACTCCAAGCGGAGTCTCCCTTTTTTTCCAAAAATTGGGCCACACAGACACCCACCCCATCAGTGGCAGCACTTGGGCCCTAGTTGCAAACAGGATGTTTTGATTTGCATCAAGCACATTCAAAAATACGCCATTCTTATCCGTCCCCAGGATGACACCGGGGTAGGTAGCAAAGTCTTTCCTGATCCCAGCTCTGTTCATCTTGGCTTCTTTTAAAAACACAGCAAGCAAGGGTTACTCCAAGCGGAGTCTCCCTTTTTTCCAAAAATTGGGCCCACACACACCCACCCCTTCAGTGGCAGCAGTTGTGCCCCAGTTGTACACTTCACAGCTAGATTTGCATCAAGCACATTCAAAAATACGCCATTCTTATCCGTCCCCAGGATGACACCGGGGTAGGTAGCAAAGTCTTTCCTGATCCCAGCTCTGTTCATCTTGGCTTCTTTTAAAAACACAGCAAGCAAGGGTTACTCCAAGCGGAGTCTCCCTTTTTTCCAAAAATTGGGCCACACAGACACCCACCCCATCAGTGGCAGCACTTGGGCCCTAGTTGCAAACAGGATGTTTTGATTTGCATCAAGCACATTCAAAAATACGCCATTCTTATCCGTCCCCAGGATGACACCGGGGTACGTAGATAAAGTCTTTGCTGATCCATGACTTGTTCATCTTGGCTTCTTTTAAAAACAATGTAAGCAAGGGTTACTCCAAGCGGAGTCTCCCTTTTTTTCCAAAAATTGGGCCACACAGACACCCACCCCATCAGTGGCAGCACTTGGGCCCTAGTTGCAAACAGGATGTTTTGATTTGCATCAAGCACATTCAAAAATACGCCATTCTTATCCGTCCCCAGGATGACACCGGGGTAGGTAGCAAAGTCTTTCCTGATCCCAGCTCTGTTCATCTTGGCTTCTTTTAAAAACACAGCAAGCAAGGGTTACTCCAAGCGGAGTCTCCCTTTTTTCCAAAAATTGGGCCCACACACACCCACCCCTTCAGTGGCAGCAGTTGTGCCCCAGTTGTACACTTCACAGCTAGATTTGCATCAAGCACATTCAAAAATACGCCATTCTTATCCGTCCCCAGGATGACACCGGGGTAGGTAGCAAAGTCTTTCCTGATCCCAGCTCTGTTCATCTTGGCTTCTTTTAAAAACACAGCAAGCAAGGGTTACTCCAAGCGGAGTCTCCCTTTTTTCCAAAAATTGGGCCACACAGACACCCACCCCATCAGTGGCAGCACTTGGGCCCTAGTTGCAAACAGGATGTTTTGATTTGCATCAAGCACATTCAAAAATACGCCATTCTTATCCGTCCCCAGGATGACACCGGGGTACGTAGATAAAGTCTTTGCTGATCCATGACTTGTTCATCTTGGCTTCTTTTAAAAACAATGTAAGCAAGGGTTACTCCAAGCGGAGTCTCCCTTTTTTTCCAAAAATTGGGCCACACAGACACCCACCCCATCAGTGTCAGCACTTGGGCCCTAGTTGCAAACAGGATGTTTTGATTTGCATCAAGCACATTCAAAAATACGCCATTCTTATCCGTCCCCAGGATGACACCGGGGTAGGTAGCAAAGTCTTTCCTGATCCCAGCTCTGTTCATCTTGGCTTCTTTTAAAAACACAGCAAGCAAGGGTTACTCCAAGCGGAGTCTCCCTTTTTTCCAAAAATTGGGCCCACACACACCCACCCCTTCAGTGGCAGCAGTTGTGCCCCAGTTGTACACTTCACAGCTAGATTTGCATCAAGCACATTCAAAAATACGCCATTCTTATCCGTCCCCAGGATGACACCGGGGTAGGTAGCAAAGTCTTTCCTGAACCCAGCTCTGTTCATCTTGGCTTCTTTTAAAAACACAGCAAGCAAGGGTTACTCCAAGCGGAGTCTCCCTTTTTTCCAAAAATTGGGCCACACAGACACCCACCCTATCAGTGGCAGCACTTGGGCCCTAGTTGCAAACAGGATGTTTTGATTTGCATCAAGCACATTCAAAAATACGCCATTCTTATCCGTCCCCAGGATGACACCGGGGTACGTAGATAAAGTCTTTGCTGATCCATGACTTGTTCATCTTGGCTTCTTTTAAAAACAATGTAAGCAAGGGTTACTCCAAGCGGAGTCTCCCTTTTTTTCCAAAAATTGGGCCACACAGACACCCACCCCATCAGTGGCAGCACTTGGGCCCTAGTTGCAAACAGGATGTTTTGATTTGCATCAAGCACATTCAAAAATACGCCATTCTTATCCGTCCCCAGGATGACACCGGGGTAGGTAGCAAAGTCTTTCCTGATCCCAGCTCTGTTCATCTTGGCTTCTTTTAAAAACACAGCAAGCAAGGGTTACTCCAAGCGGAGTCTCCCTTTTTTCCAAAAATTGGGCCCACACACACCCACCCCTTCAGTGGCAGCAGTTGTGCCCCAGTTGTACACTTCACAGCTAGATTTGCATCAAGCACATTCAAAAATACGCCATTCTTATCCGTCCCCAGGATGACACCGGGGTAGGTAGCAAAGTCTTTCCTGATCCCAGCTCTGTTCATCTTGGCTTCTTTTAAAAACACAGCAAGCAAGGGTTACTCCAAGCGGAGACTCCCTTTTTTCCAAAAATTGGGCCACACAGACACCCACCCCATCAGTGGCAGCACTTGGGCCCTAGTTGCAAACAGGATGTTTTGATTTGCATCAAGCACATTCAAAAATACGCCATTCTTATCCGTCCCCAGGATGACACCGGGGTACGTAGATAAAGTCTTTGCTGATCCATGACTTGTTCATCTTGGCTTCTTTTAAAAACAATGTAAGCAAGGGTTACTCCAAGCGGAGTCTCCCTTTTTTTCCAAAAATTGGGCCACACAGACACCCACCCCATCAGTGGCAGCACTTGGGCCCTAGTTGCAAACAGGATGTTTTGATTTGCATCAAGCACATTCAAAAATACGCCATTCTTATCCGTCCCCAGGATGACACCGGGGTAGGTAGCAAAGTCTTTCCTGATCCCAGCTCTGTTCATCTTGGCTTCTTTTAAAAACACAGCAAGCAAGGGTTACTCCAAGCGGAGTCTCCCTTTTTTCCAAAAATTGGGCCCACACACACCCACCCCTTCAGTGGCAGCAGTTGTGCCCCAGTTGTACACTTCACAGCTAGATTTGCATCAAGCACATTCAAAAATACGCCATTCTTATCCGTCCCCAGGATGACACAGGGGTAGGTAGCAAAGTCTTTCCTGATCCCAGCTCTGTTCATCTTGGCTTCTTTTAAAAACACAGCAAGCAAGGGTTACTCCAAGCGGAGTCTCCCTTTTTTCCAAAAATTGGGCACACAGACACCCACCCCATCAGTGGCAGCACTTGGGCCCTAGTTGCAAACAGGATGTTTTGATTTGCATCAAGCACATTCAAAAATACGCCATTCTTATCCGTCCCCAGGATGACACCGGGGTACGTAGATAAAGTCTTTGCTGATCCATGACTTGTTCATCTTGGCTTCTTTTAAAAACAATGTAAGCAAGGGTTACTCCAAGCGGAGTCTCCCTTTTTTTCCAAAAATTGGGCCACACAGACACCCACCCCATCAGTGGCAGCACTTGGGCCCTAGTTGCAAACAGGATGTTTTGATTTGCATCAAGCACATTCAAAAATACGCCATTCTTATCCGTCCCCAGGATGACACCGGGGTAGGTAGCAAAGTCTTTCCTGATCCCAGCTCTGTTCATCTTGGCTTCTTTTAAAAACACAGCAAGCAAGGGTTACTCCAAGCGGAGTCTCCCTTTTTTCCAAAAATTGGGCCCACACACACCCACCCCTTCAGTGGCAGCAGTTGTGCCCCAGTTGTACACTTCACAGCTAGATTTGCATCAAGCACATTCAAAAATACGCCATTCTTATCCGTCCCCAGGATGACACCGGGGTAGGTAGCAAAGTCTTTCCTGATCCCAGCTCTGTTCATCTTGGCTTCTTTTAAAAACACAGCAAGCAAGGGTTACTCCAAGCGGAGTCTCCCTTTTTTCCAAAAATTGGGCCCACACACACCCACCCCTTCAGTGGCAGCAGTTGTGCCCCAGTTGTACACTTCACAGCTAGATTTGCATCAAGCACATTCAAAAATACGCCATTCTTATCCGTCCCCAGGATGACACCGGGGTAGGTAGCAAAGTCTTTCCTGATCCCAGCTCTGTTCATCTTGGCTTCTTTTAAAAACACAGCAAGCAAGGGTTACTCCAAGCGGAGTCTCCCTTTTTTCCAAAAATTGGGCCCACACACACCCACCCCTTCAGTGCAGCAGTTGTGCCCCAGTTGTACACTTCACAGCTAGATTTGCATCAAGCACATTCAAAAATACGCCATTCTTATCCGTCCCCAGGATGACACCGGGGTAGGTAGCAAAGTCTTTCCTGATCCCAGCTCTGTTCATCTTGGCTTCTTTTAAAAACACAGCAAGCAAGGGTTACTCCAAGCGGAGTCTCCCTTTTTTCCAAAAATTGGGCCACACAGACACCCACCCCATCAGTGGCAGCACTTGGGCCCTAGTTGCAAACAGGATGTTTTGATTTGCATCAAGCACATTCAAAAATACGCCATTCTTATCCGTCCCCAGGATGACACCGGGGTACGTAGATAAAGTCTTTGCTGATCCATGACTTGTTCATCTTGGCTTCTTTTAAAAACAATGTAAGCAAGGGTTACTCCAAGCGGAGTCTCCCTTTTTTTCCAAAAATTGGGCCACACAGACACCCACCCCATCAGTGGCAGCACTTGGGCCCTAGTTGCAAACAGGATGTTTTGATTTGCATCAAGCACATTCAAAAATACGCCATTCTTATCCGTCCCCAGGATGACACCGGGGTAGGTAGCAAAGTCTTTCCTGATCCCAGCTCTGTTCATCTTGGCTTCTTTTAAAAACACAGCAAGCAAGGGTTACTCCAAGCGGAGTCTCCCTTTTTTCCAAAAATTGGGCCCACACACACCCACCCCTTCAGTGGCAGCAGTTGTGCCCCAGTTGTACACTTCACAGCTAGATTTGCATCAAGCACATTCAAAAATACGCCATTCTTATCCGTCCCCAGGATGACACCGGGGGTAGGGGGGGGGGGGGGGGGGGGGGGGGTAGCAAAGTCTTTCCTGATCCCAGCTCTGTTCATCTTGGCTTCTTTTAAAAACACAGCAAGCAAGGGTTACTCCAAGCGGAGTCTCCCTTTTTTCCAAAAATTGGGCCACACAGACACCCACCCCATCAGTGGCAGCACTTGGGCCCTAGTTGCAAACAGGATGTTTTGATTTGCATCAAGCACATTCAAAAATACGCCATTCTTATCCGTCCCCAGGATGACACCGGGGTACGTAGATAAAGTCTTTGCTGATCCATGACTTGTTCATCTTGGCTTCTTTTAAAAACAATGTAAGCAAGGGTTACTCCAAGCGGAGTCTCCCTTTTTTTCCAAAAATTGGGCCACACAGACACCCACCCCATCAGTGGCAGCACTTGGGCCCTAGTTGCAAACAGGATGTTTTGATTTGCATCAAGCACATTCAAAAATACGCCATTCTTATCCGTCCCCAGGATGACACCGGGGTAGGTAGCAAAGTCTTTCCTGATCCCAGCTCTGTTCATCTTGGCTTCTTTTAAAAACACAGCAAGCAAGGGTTACTCCAAGCGGAGTCTCCCTTTTTTCCAAAAATTGGGCCCACACACACCCACCCCTTCAGTGGCAGCAGTTGTGCCCCAGTTGTACACTTCACAGCTAGATTTGCATCAAGCACATTCAAAAATACGCCATTCTTATCCGTCCCCAGGATGACACCGGGGTAGGTAGCAAAGTCTTTCCTGATCCCAGCTCTGTTCATCTTGGCTTCTTTTAAAAACACAGCAAGCAAGGGTTACTCCAAGCGGAGTCTCCCTTTTTTCCAAAAATTGGGCCACACAGACACCCACCCCATCAGTGGCAGCACTTGGGCCCTAGTTGCAAACAGGATGTTTTGATTTGCATCAAGCACATTCAAAAATACGCCATTCTTATCCGTCCCCAGGATGACACCGGGGTACGTAGATAAAGTCTTTGCTGATCCATGACTTGTTCATCTTGGCTTCTTTTAAAAACAATGTAAGCAAGGGTTACTCCAAGCGGAGTCTCCCTTTTTTTCCAAAAATTGGGCCACACAGACACCCACCCCATCAGTGGCAGCACTTGGGCCCTAGTTGCAAACAGGATGTTTTGATTTGCATCAAGCACATTCAAAAATACGCCATTCTTATCCGTCCCCAGGATGACACCGGGGTAGGTAGCAAAGTCTTTCCTGATCCCAGCTCTGTTCATCTTGGCTTCTTTTAAAAACACAGCAAGCAAGGGTTACTCCAAGCGGAGTCTCCCTTTTTTCCAAAAATTGGGCCCACACACACCCACCCCTTCAGTGGCAGCAGTTGTGCCCCAGTTGTACACTTCACAGCTAGATTTGCATCAAGCACATTCAAAAATACGCCATTCTTATCCGTCCCCAGGATGACACCGGGGTAGGTAGCAAAGTCTTTCCTGATCCCAGCTCTGTTCATCTTGGCTTCTTTTAAAAACACAGCAAGCAAGGGTTACTCCAAGCGGAGTCTCCCTTTTTTCCAAAAATTGGGCCACACAGACACCCACCCCATCAGTGGCAGCACTTGGGCCCTAGTTGCAAACAGGATGTTTTGATTTGCATCAAGCACATTCAAAAATACGCCATTCTTATCCGTCCCCAGGATGACACCGGGGTACGTAGATAAAGTCTTTGCTGATCCATGACTTGTTCATCTTGGCTTCTTTTAAAAACAATGTAAGCAAGGGTTACTCCAAGCGGAGTCTCCCTTTTTTTCCAAAAATTGGGCCACACAGACACCCACCCCATCAGTGGCAGCACTTGGGCCCTAGTTGCAAACAGGATGTTTTGATTTGCATCAAGCACATTCAAAAATACGCCATTCTTATCCGTCCCCAGGATGACACCGGGGTAGGTAGCAAAGTCTTTCCTGATCCCAGCTCTGTTCATCTTGGCTTCTTTTAAAAACACAGCAAGCAAGGGTTACTCCAAGCGGAGTCTCCCTTTTTTCCAAAAATTGGGCCCACACACACCCACCCCTTCAGTGGCAGCAGTTGTGCCCCAGTTGTACACTTCACAGCTAGATTTGCATCAAGCACATTCAAAAATACGCCATTCTTATCCGTCCCCAGGATGACACCGGGGTAGGTAGCAAAGTCTTTCCTGATCCCAGCTCTGTTCATCTTGGCTTCTTTTAAAAACACAGCAAGCAAGGGTTACTCCAAGCGGAGTCTCCCTTTTTTCCAAAAATTGGGCCCACACACACCCACCCCTTCAGTGGCAGCAGTTGTGCCCCAGTTGTACACTTCACAGCTAGATTTGCATCAAGCACATTCAAAAATACGCCATTCTTATCCGTCCCCAGGATGACACCGGGGTAGGTAGCAAAGTCTTTCCTGATCCCAGCTCTGTTCATCTTGGCTTCTTTTAAAAACACAGCAAGCAAGGGTTACTCCAAGCGGAGTCTCCCTTTTTTCCAAAAATTGGGCCCACACACACCCACCCCTTCAGTGGCAGCAGTTGTGCCCCAGTTGTACACTTCACAGCTAGATTTGCATCAAGCACATTCAAAAATATGCCATTCTTATCCGTCCCCAGGATGACACCGGGGTAGGTAGCAAAGTCTTTCCTGATCCCAGCTCTGTTCATCTTGGCTTCTTTTAAAAACACAGCAAGCAAGGGTTACTCCAAACGGAGTCTCCCTTTTTTCCAAAAATTGGGCCACACAGACACCCACCCCATCAGTGGCAGCACTTGGGCCCTAGTTGCAAACAGGATGTTTTGATTTGCATCAAGCACATTCCAAATCCACAAGCATTTACTCTCCCCAGGATGACACAGGGGTAGTAAATTCCTTCTGGATCCATGACTTGTTCATTTTGATGAACGTCAGTCTGTCCACATTGTCACTGGACAGACGCGTGCGCTTATCTGTCAGCACACACCCAGCAGCACTGAATACACGTTCAGAGACAACGCTGGCAGCTGGACACGACAAAATCTCCAAGGCGTAACTGGAGAGCTCTGGCCATTTTTCTATGTTTGAAGCCCAAAAGGAGCAAGGCTCCAGTTGCACAGTCATGGCATCGATGTTCATTTGGAGATACTCCTGTATCATCCTCTCCAGCCGTTGAGTATGTGTCAGACTTGTTGTCTCTGGTGGCCTTGCAAAAGAGGGTCTAAAAAAATTATGAAAAGATTCCATAAAATTGCTGTTACCGGCACCAGATACGGTCCTACTGGTACGGGTAGACTGGTGAAGATGACGAGACCGTCCCATGTTTGTCAAGTTACAACTGGGAGATTCCCTCCCTGCACCTGCACGGTTGTTTGGTGGAAAAGCCGAGCTAAGATCGAGTAACAGCTTCTGCTGATACTCCTGCATACGTGCGTCCCTTTCTATGGCTGGAATTATGTCACAAAATTTGGACTTGTACCGGGGATCTAATAGTGTGGCAATCCAGTAGTCATCATCACTTCTAATTTTGACAATACGACTGTCATGTTGGAGGTAGTGCAACAAGAAGGCACTCATGTGTCTTGCGCAGCCATGCGGACCAAGTCCACGCTGTGTTTGTGGCATAGAGGTGCTAACCGTTCTTTCTTCCTCTGACATCTCCCCCAACCTCTTTCAACTGAAATTTGACCAAGGTCTCCCTCATCCGCTGAGTCTTCCATGTCCATGGACAGTTCGTCCTCCATTTCTTCATGTTCTCCTGCACCTTGCTCAACATTTCGCCTGCTACTATGCGCCCTTGTCGATCCCTGTTCCCCATGGTCCCATGCCTGCTGCGTTGGTGATGATGAACGTCTGGATCTTGGTGATGTTGTTGTCCCTTGCACATATGAATCCTCCTGTAGTTCCTCCCCTTCATGTTTTCCCACCCCCTGACTCCGAATAGTGTTTAGCGTGTGCTCCAGCATGTAAATGACTGGAATCGTCATGCTGATAATGGCATTGTCAGAGCTAAACATATTCGTCGCCATGTCGAAACTGTGCAGAAGGGTGCATAGGTCCTTGATCTGAGACCACTCCATCAGGGTGATCTGCCCCACCTCTGCATCTCGTTGGCCCAGGCTATACGTCATGACGTATTGCACCAGGGCTCTGCGGTGCTGCCACAGTCGCTGTAACATGTGTAGAGTTGAATTCCAGCGTGTCGCCACATCGCATTTCAGGCGATGAACCGGCAGGCCGAAAGACTTCTGGAGCGATGCAAGTCGCTCAGCTGCGGCGCTTGAACGCCGGAAGTGAGCAGACAGTTTTCGTGCCCTGTTCAGAAGGCCATCTAGGCCGGGATAGTGTGTTAAAAATTGCTGCACGACAAGGTTCAACACGTGAGCCATACAAGGTACGTGTGTCACCTTGCCCAGGCGAAGGGCCGCACCCAGGTTTGCAGCATTGTCGCACACGGCCTTACCAGGCTGCAGGTTGAGTGGAGACAACCATTTATTAAACTCGGACCGCAGAGCTGACCACAACTCCTCAGCTGTGTGACTCTTATTACCAAGACATGTCAAGCTAAAGACCGCCTGATGCCGTTGCGCTCGGCTGCCAGCATAGTAATGAGGCGTGCGTGATTCCTTCTGCGCAGTGAGAACGGTGGTGGCCTGACCAGGCAGGCTTGGGGCGGAGGTGGAGGACCCAGATGAGGTGGAGGATGCAGAAGCTGTGGCGGAACTTGGACAGACAGAGGATTGACACACAAGTCGTGGGGACGGCAAGACTTGTGCAGCAGACCCTTCACCATCTATCACCATAGTTACCCAGTGCCCAGTCAGCGACATGTAACGTCCCTGTCCATGCTTACTGGTCCAAGTATCGGTGGTGAAATGCACCCGTTCACACACAGAGTTTCTCAAGGAAGCGGTGATGTTGTGTGCGACATGCTGGTGTAGCGCGGGCACACCTTTCTTAGAGAAGTAGTGGCGACTAGGCATCTGGTACTGGGGCACAGCGACAGACATAAGGTCTCTAAAATCCTGTGTGTCCACTAGGCGGAAAGGCAGCATTTCGGTAGCCAACAGCTTACAGAGGGATAGAGTCAACCTCTTAGCTTTGTCATGGGTCGGAGGAAGTGGCCTTTTATTTGACCACATCTGAGGGACAGAGATCTGGCTGCTGTGTGTAGACGGTGTTGAGTAGGGTGTCCCTGGAAAAATGCAGGTTTGTGAGGAAAGTGCAGGCGGAGACATGATGTTGCCTTCATCCAACGTTGGTGCTATCGATGTCTGAGAGAGCTGTACACACTCACTTGTTTCCCCTTCCAAACCAACTGACGACCTTACAAGCAAACTGCCTGTTGCGGTTACAGTGGTGGAAGTTTTGCGTGGAAAAACAGGTGTGACAGCTGTCCCCACAGTCCTAGAAGATGAAGAGCGCGCGGATGCACTGGAAGGGGCGGGCGGTGGATGGTTCGCTCCGCTAGCCGGCATTGCAGCACGGTGAGCTTCCCACCGGGACTTATGATATTTATTCATGTGACGATTCATGGAAGAAGTTGTCAAACTGCTGAGGTTTTGACCTCTACTAACAGAATCATGACAAATGTTACATATCACATGAGTTGGGCGATCTTTTTCGATGTGAAAAAAGGCCCAGGCTAGGCAAGGCTTAGAGGCCATGCGACCTGTTGATCCACCCCGAATAATGCTCATAGGCAGAGTGGTGGCTGAGGATGCAGTTGTAGACGTGCTACCAGTGCTCCGACTCTGTCCAGGAAGGCGCAAGGTAACTTCGTCGTCGGTTGCATCCTCCTCCACCGCCTCTGTTGACCTCCTCGAGTGCCTGACTGGGGGTTGACAGTAGGTGGGATCTAGAACGTCATCATCAATTGTTGTGTTTGCACTCCCCTCCCCCTCACACCGAGCCTCTTCTTGCCCTGACCGAATATTTAAGTTGTCATCCCAATCGGGTATCTGCGTCTCATCTTCATCAGTATGTTCCTCATTGTCTATAACCACAGGTGTTACAGTTTGTGACAAAGGGTCAACATTATGCTCAGAAACTTGGTCCTCACGGCCTGAATCTGAGTCACAAAGGTTCTGGGCATCACTGCAGACTATTTCCTGTTCTGTACTCACTGTAGCTTGGGAGCAGACCTCTGATTCCCAGGCTATAGTGTGACTGAACAGCTCTGCAGACTCAGCCATCTCAGTTCCACCATACTGTGCAGGGCTGATGGAGACTTCAGAGCTGGGAGAAATCAAGTGTGATTGGGATGACAACTCAGAGGAATGGTGTTTTTTGGATGCGGTACTTGAAGTGGCTGAGAGGGCACTTGTTGGACCACTTGAGATCCATTCAAGCATTTTCCTTTTTTGCCCATCATCTACCTTTGTTCCTCTTGTTCGTGTCCGTAAAAAAGGGAGCACATCGGATTGTCCACAATAAGTAGTAGACATCTTACTTTTGCTAGTAGATGGTCTATCTTCAGCAGATGATAATGGAGCTTTGCCACCTTCCCCACTGACAAAACATTTTTTGCCTTTTCCACCACGCCTCTTCCCCTTTCCACCAGCATCTGTCATTTTGCCACTCATGTTGATTGCGACAAGATTGTGGACTGAAAATGTGGTAGTAAAAATTGAGAGGTGGTGAAGATTGCAGTGGTGGTCTAGCTTTATTAACAGCAGAATAATAAAGAATAAATATCCCTGACAATGTAACTTAGTTATAATTCGTTGGAGTGTGCAACGCAGGCAGACGTGCTGCAAATGTCTTGGCACTAGTGGGACTATAGCAAAGTCCAATAGCCACGTATAGGATGCCACTAGGTACACTGAGTGTTTGCTAGTATAATGGCTTCGTTATAATTTGTTGTAGTGTGCAACGCAGGCAGATGCGCTCTGCAAATGTCTTGGCACTAGTGGGACTATAGCAAAGTCCAATAGCCACGTATAGGATGCCACTAGGTACACTGAGTGTGTGCTAGTATAATGGCTTCGTTATAATTAGTTGGAGTGTGCAACGCAGGCAGATGCGCTCTGCAAATGTCTTGGCACTAGTGGGACTATAGCAAAGTCCAATAGCCACGTATAGGATGCCACTAGGTACACTGTGTGTTTGCTAGTATAATGGCTGAGTTTAAAAAACTTGGAGTGTGCAATGCAGGCAGATGTGCTCTGCTAATGTCTTTGCACTAGTGGGACTATAGCAAAGTCCAATAGCCACGTATAGGATGCCACTAGGTACACTGAGTGTTTGCTAGTATAATGGCTTCGTTATAATTAGTTGGAGTGTGCAACGCAGGCAGATGCGCTCTGCAAATGTCTTGGCACTAGAGGGACTATAGCAAAGTCCAATAGCCACGTATAGGATGCCACTAGGTACACTGAGTGTTTGCTAGTATAATGGCTTCGTTATAATTAGTTGGAGTGTGCAACGCAGGCAGATGCGCTCTGCAAATGTCTTGGCACTAGAGGGACTATAGCAAAGTCCAATAGCCACGTATAGGATGCCACTAGGTACACTGAGTGTGTGCTAGTATAATGGCTTCGTTATAATTAGTTGGAGTGTGCAACGCAGGCAGATGCGCTCTGCAAATGTCTTGGCACTAGAGGGACTATAGCAAAGTCCAATAGCCACGTATAGGATGCCACTAGGTACACTGAGTGTGTGCTAGTATAATGGCTTCGTTATAATTAGTTGGAGTGTGCAACGCAGGCAGATGCGCTCTGCAAATGTCTTGGCACTAGTGGGACTATAGCAAAGTCCAATAGCCACGTATAGGATGCCACTAGGTACACTGAGTGTGTGCTAGTATAATGGCTTCGTTATAATTAGTTGGAGTGTGCAACGCAGGCAGATGCGCTCTGCAAATGTCTTGGCACTAGTGGGACTATAGCAAAGTCCAATAGCCACGTATAGGATGCCACTAGGTACACTGAGTGTGTGCTAGTATAATGGCTTCGTTATAATTAGTTGGAGTGTGCAACGCAGGCAGATGCGCTCTGCAAATGTCTTGGCACTAGTGGGACTATAGCAAAGTCCAATAGCCACGTATAGGATGCCACTAGGTACACTGAGTGTTTGCTAGTATAATGGCTTCGTTATAATTAGTTGGAGTGTGCAACGCAGGCAGATGCGCTCTGCAAATGTCTTGGCACTAGTGGGACTATAGCAAAGTCCAATAGCCACGTATAGGATGCCACTAGGTACACTGAGTGTTTGCTAGTATAATGGCTTCGTTATAATTTGTTGTAGTGTGCAACGCAGGCAGATGCGCTCTGCAAATGTCTTGGCACTAGTGGGACTATAGCAAAGTCCAATAGCCACGTATAGGATGCCACTAGGTACACTGAGTGTGTGCTAGTATAATGGCTTCGTTATAATTAGTTGGAGTGTGCAACGCAGGCAGATGCGCTCTGCAAATGTCTTGGCACTAGTGGGACTATAGCAAAGTCCAATAGCCACGTATAGGATGCCACTAGGTACACTGTGTGTTTGCTAGTATAATGGCTGAGTTTAAAAAACTTGGAGTGTGCAATGCAGGCAGATGTGCTCTGCTAATGTCTTTGCACTAGTGGGACTATAGCAAAGTCCAATAGCCACGTATAGGATGCCACTAGGTACACTGAGTGTTTGCTAGTATAATGGCTTCGTTATAATTAGTTGGAGTGTGCAACGCAGGCAGATGCGCTCTGCAAATGTCTTGGCACTAGAGGGACTATAGCAAAGTCCAATAGCCACGTATAGGATGCCACTAGGTACACTGAGTGTTTGCTAGTATAATGGCTTCGTTATAATTAGTTGGAGTGTGCAACGCAGGCAGATGCGCTCTGCAAATGTCTTGGCACTAGAGGGACTATAGCAAAGTCCAATAGCCACGTATAGGATGCCACTAGGTACACTGAGTGTGTGCTAGTATAATGGCTTCGTTATAATTAGTTGGAGTGTGCAACGCAGGCAGATGCGCTCTGCAAATGTCTTGGCACTAGAGGGACTATAGCAAAGTCCAATAGCCACGTACAGGATGCCACTAGGTACACTGAGTGTGTGCTAGTATAATGGCTTCGTTATAATTAGTTGGAGTGTGCAACGCAGGCAGATGCGCTCTGCAAATGTCTTGGCACTAGAGGGACTATAGCAAAGTCCAATAGCCACGTATAGGATGCCACTAGGTACACTGAGTGTGTGCTAGTATAATGGCTTCGTTATAATTAGTTGGAGTGTGCAACGCAGGCAGATGCGCTCTGCAAATGTCTTGGCACTAGTGGGACTATAGCAAAGTCCAATAGCCACGTATAGGATGCCACTAGGTACACTGAGTGTTTGCTAGTATAATGGCTTCGTTATAATTAGTTGGAGTGTGCAACGCAGGCAGATGCGCTCTGCAAATGTCTTGGCACTAGTGGGACTATAGCAAAGTCCAATAGCCACGTATAGGATGCCACTAGGTACACTGAGTGTTTGCTAGTATAATGGCTTCGTTATAATTAGTTGGAGTGTGCAACGCAGGCAGATGCGCTCTGCAAATGTCTTGGCACTAGTGGGACTATAGCAAAGTCCAATAGCCACGTATAGGATGCCACTAGGTACACTGAGTGTTTGCTAGTATAATGGCTTCGTTATAATTAGTTGGAGTGTGCAACGCAGGCAGATGCGCTCTGCAAATGTCTTGGCACTAGTGGGACTATAGCAAAGTCCAATAGCCACGTATAGGATGCCACTAGGTACACTGAGTGTGTGCTAGTATAATGGCTTCGTTATAATTAGTTGGAGTGTGCAACGCAGGCAGATGCGCTCTGCAAATGTCTTGGCACTAGTGGGACTATAGCAAAGTCCAATAGCCACGTATAGGATGCCACTAGGTACACTGAGTGTTTGCTAGTATAATGGCTTCGTTATAATTAGTTGGAGTGTGCAACGCAGGCAGATGCGCTCTGCAAATGTCTTGGCACTAGTGGGACTATAGCAAAGTCCAATAGCCACGTATAGGATGCCACTAGGTACACTGAGTGTTTGCTAGTATAATGGCTGAGTTTAAAAAACTTGGAGTGTGCAATGCAGGCAGATGTGCTCTGCTAATGTCTTTGCACTAGTGGGACTATAGCAAAGTCCAATAGCCACGTATAGGATGCCACTAGGTACACTGAGTGTTTGCTAGTATAATGGCTGAGTTTAAAAAACTTGGAGTGTGCAATGCAGGCAGATGTGCTCTGCTAATGTCTTTGCACTAGTGGGACTATAGCAAAGTCCAATAGCCACGTATAGGATGCCACTAGGTACACTGAGTGTTTGCTAGTAAAATTGCTTAGTTTAAAAAACTTGGAGTGTGCAATGCAGGCAGATGTGCTCTGCAAATGTCTTGGCCCTAGTGGGACTATAGCAAAGTCCAATAGCCACGTATAGGATGCCACTAGGTACACTGAGTGTGTGCTAGTATAATGGCTTCGTTATAATTAGTTGGAGTGTGCAACGCAGGCAGATGCGCTCTGCAAATGTCTTGGCACTAGTGGGACTATAGCAAAGTCCAATAGCCACGTATAGGATGCCACTAGGTACACTGAGTGTTTGCTAGTATAATGGCTTCGTTATAATTTGTTGTAGTGTGCAACGCAGGCAGATGCGCTCTGCAAATGTCTTGGCACTAGTGGGACTATAGCAAAGTCCAATAGCCACGTATAGGATGCCACTAGGTACACTGAGTGTGTGCTAGTATAATGGCTTCGTTATAATTAGTTGGAGTGTGCAACGCAGGCAGATGCGCTCTGCAAATGTCTTGGCACTAGTGGGACTATAGCAAAGTCCAATAGCCACGTATAGGATGCCACTAGGTACACTGAGTGTTTGCTAGTATAATGGCTTCGTTATAATTAGTTGGAGTGTGCAACGCAGGCAGATGCGCTCTGCAAATGTCTTGGCACTAGTGGGACTATAGCAAAGTCCAATAGCCACGTATAGGATGCCACTAGGTACACTGAGTGTTTGCTAGTATAATGGCTTCGTTATAATTTGTTGTAGTGTGCAACGCAGGCAGATGCGCTCTGCAAATGTCTTGGCACTAGTGGGACTATAGCAAAGTCCAATAGCCACGTATAGGATGCCACTAGGTACACTGAGTGTGTGCTAGTATAATGGCTTCGTTATAATTAGTTGGAGTGTGCAACGCAGGCAGATGCGCTCTGCAAATGTCTTGGCACTAGTGGGACTATAGCAAAGTCCAATAGCCATGTATAGGATGCCACTAGGTACACTGAGTGTTTGCTAGTATAATGGCTTCGTTATAATTAGTTGGAGTGTGCAACGCAGGCAGATGCGCTCTGCAAATGTCTTGGCACTAGTGGGACTATAGCAAAGTCCAATAGCCACGTATAGGATGCCACTAGGTACACTGTGTGTTTGCTAGTATAATGGCTGAGTTTAAAAAACTTGGAGTGTGCAATGCAGGCAGATGTGCTCTGCTAATGTCTTTGCACTAGTGGGACTATAGCAAAGTCCAATAGCCACGTATAGGATGCCACTAGGTACACTGAGTGTTTGCTAGTAAAATTGCTTAGTTTAAAAAACTTGGAGTGTGCAATGCAGGCAGATGTGCTCTGCAAATGTCTTGGCACTAGTGGGACTATAGCAAAGTCCAATAGCCACGTATAGGATGCCACTAGGTACACTGAGTGTTTGCTAGTATAATGGCTTCGTTATAATTAGTTGGAGTGTGCAACGCAGGCAGATGCGCTCTGCAAATGTCTTGGCCCTAGTGGGACTATAGCAAAGTCCAATAGCCACGTATAGGATGCCACTAGGTACAGAGTGTTTGCTAGTATAATGGCTGAGTTTAAAAAACTTGGAGTGTGCAATGCAGGCAGATGTGCTCTGCTAATGTCTTTGCACTAGTGGGACTATAGCAAAGTCCAATAGCCACGTATAGGATGCCACTAGGTACACTGAGTGTTTGCTAGTAAAATGGCTTAGTTTAAAAAACTTGGAGTGTGCAATGCAGGCAGATGTGCTCTGCAAATGTCTTTGCACTAGTGGGACTATAGCAAAGTCCAATAGCCACAGATAGGATGCCACTAGGTACACTGAGTGTTTGCTAGTATAATGGCTTAGTTAGAATGAGTTGGAGTGTGCAGAGGACAAGAGGGTACAGTGGCAGGATTGTGGTGCTCTGGGTAGAGGAATGGAAGCCTGCCTTTCTATTCCCTCCTAATGGTGAAATGCAGGGAGGAAATCCCTGACCTGGGCTACACAGACGCTGTTGCTGTTTGCAGGACCTGTCACCTATGGCTCTCTGACCCTGCCGGTACGAGCCCTTAAAAGGACTGCTAGAATGTGCTCTCCCTAAGCTGTCTAACGCTGTGTATGCAGCGCATACAGCTGTATCGGCGATAGGACAAAGGACGGAACTGCGACAGTGATGTCTGACACCAAAGACGCAGAAGGCAGATAATGGCGATCGTGAAGAAAATGTCCGGTTTTATAATGCAGGGACATGTGACATGCAGATCCTATCACACATGCCGTTGCTTCTCTGCCTCAAAGTCCACTTAGGTGTGTGTGTGTCTGTGATTGGCTGACATGCTGGCCAGCCCCACAAGACGCGCGCGCTTAGGGAAGGAAGACAAGAAAAAAAAAAAAAAAAATGGCGATCGCCATTATAGAAACAGCAGTGATCTGAAGGCGCTGTTCACGCACACTATACACTGAAATGTGATAATAGTTTGATTCACAGAGTGACTTACACTATTACAGCAGAAACCAAGCTAAGATTTAGCTGTTTTTTGGCTGCTAGAACCGTTCTCGAACGTTTCTAGAACTATCGAGCTTTTGCAAAAAGCTCGAGTTCTAGTTCGATCTAGAACATGCCCCAAAATCACTCGAGCCTAGAACTGGAGAACCACGAACCGCGCTCAACTCTACCCTTGAAACTGTTCTCACCCATGTCTCCATCCACAGAACCTCCACTTGTTTACGAACTACAGTTGGGGTGAGTGAGAGCCCGTCAGTTGTTATGGAAGTGTACATGCTGGTGGATTTTGACCAATCTCACAGACCGGGCATACCACATGTTTTGCAAACCCCCATAACATCTATGCCTGCACCTCCTTCACAGTCCACCAGTTTGTTGTGAAGAACCTACTGTGCCCTCTATCAGCACACCGGCCAGCCCTTGGTCCCATAGTTCTGGTCATGGAAAAGATTATTTCCTCCTACAAATGGCAAAGCTAAGAGCTTGAACTTCATCATATCCAATCTGTTGGCCAAGAAAATGCTGCCTTTATGTCTGGTGGATACAGAGGGTTTCTAAAAACTTATGGCCGTGGCAGTCCCCCAGTGCCAGTAGCCCAGTCGCCATTGCTTCTCTAATAAAGCTGTGCCTACGCTACACCATCATGTCACAGATAGTACTTTTTCCTTGAAAAAATCTGTGTCTTCCAGGGTGCATTTCACCACTGAAACTTGGATTATCAAGAATGGCCAGTGGTGTTACATCTCACTGACTGGGCACTGGGTTACTCTGGTGGCTGTGGGGACAGGCAGGGAAGGGGCTGCTTCCCAAGTCTTGAAATCCCCAAGCTTGAGGGACAAACTTTTGGTTCTACCACTTCCTCACACTGCTTCTGCTTCCTCCACCTCCTTTAGGGCCTGCACAACCTCTCCCTTCATGTAACACGCATTAAACCAGTGCAGAGAGAATCCCCCCACCTCAGTACAGCGCAGCCAAGGCTGAAAGCAATCAGGCAGTGCTGAAATTAGTATTCCTTGTAAAGTGCAGTAACATAGCTGTAGAGTCATTGACCTCTATCCAGGCTGAGTTTGATTAATGGCTGTCTCCACTGAACCTGGACCCATGGAAGACCATGTGTGATAACTGTGCAAACCTGTTGGAGGTGCTACTCCTGGCCAACATCACACATGTGTCTTGCATTTCTCACGTCCTCAACCTGATTGTACAACTAGGCCACTATCTTGGTCTGGACGCGCTGCTGCAGAAGGCACAGTTGCTGTTTGCTCACTTCTATAGTTCGCACCGTGTGGCTAATTGACTTGCATTGCTGCAAAGGTCTTTCGGCCTACCGGTTAACTGATTGGTATGCAATGTGCTGACATCGTGGAATTCTACTCTGCATGTATTGCAACAACCTGTGGCACCACAGTCCGGATGTGCGGCAAATCATGATTGCAGAGTGGGCACAGATGAAGGACCTCTGAACCCTCCTGAACAGTTTTGAAATGGCTACAAAGATGGTTTGCACTGATGATGCCATTATCGTCATCACTTTTCTGGTCATCTACATGTCGGAGCACACTTTAAATAGTCTGCAGGAGGATGTGATTGTCTCATAGGAAGAGGAGGAAGCAAAGGAGGATGAGGAAGGGACACCATTTTCTGTAAGGGCCAGACAGTCATTGTACAGGTGGGTGTTATGGGAGTATGGAGTCCATAGATCAAAGTGGGCTCATGGTAACAGACAAACTGGTAGTTAATGTACAGAAGATGAGAAATAAATGGAGGAGGAAGAGGTAATGAGTGCAGAAAACTCAGGAGATAAAGAAGATATTGATCCTGTCTCTGTTATCCGTTGTTTGTAAAGAGGATGGAGGAGGCAAGCTTGAGAATTTCCCCGACACCAACCAAAAATTATCGGTCTAAATTTACCACTATCAAGAAGTACAATATGTCACAAAAACAGTCTCAGAATCATTGAGATCTGATGAATCATTGCAGAGTTATAACCTCAAAACCTACAAGTACTACACTGGAATAAATCAAACGAATTTATTGCAAAAAATCATCTTTATTGATATTAAAAAACATTTAGCTAAAAAATAGTAGAGCAGAAAATGTGAGGAAGTAAAACTCAAATATGCCCCATCGCACTATATAAACATCAGTTTGTATACATTCAATACCAGAAATATATTACATACATTGACATCAATGATGACAAACTGTAATCTATGACACCAAATCAATAAATTATGACAATATGTCGAATATCAGGTGTGTCACAAATAGAGCAACATTCACATAGGGATGACGCAGGCTAATAGAATAGCAACTGTGAATAGATGGTATTAAATTGGCAAATAAAGGATGACATCAAATAATAATAATAATAATAATAATAATAATAATATATCAGGAAAATTGTAGTAAAGCCTGATCTAGGAACAAATAACCCAAATATATCATACATGTCTGTTATAAATACTGTATATCACAGTGTTACATGTTAGAAAAGCCTTACCAATAACACCCTGGGATGGCCAAAAAGGGGAGCAGTTAATGCCAAGAGTTGGAAGAAAGCAGACATGTGAGTGGCGGAGCTAGCCTTTAACCGCTATTGCCATAGTTACCTGACACGGGAGAAGAACACATACCGACCACCGACTCCAGAAGGAACCTGAAGAACAAATACCAAAGAATGAACACCGAATATAGAATCCCAAACAGCGACAATTGTTTTCAGAAGAAGATTCAAGTCAGCCGGGCTGTTGCGTATTGTCCAGACATGCGGTACACAGTGAGGGGAGTTACCCAGTAGAATTGCTCGTGTGGCTTAGCGGATTGTACCATAGTGCCGTTACAGCTAAGTGGGATTGTGACAAAAGTTGAGGTGACACTGACACATCTCTGAGAGAAAGTCTGGGGCTAAGTTAATCTTACTAATATCCATTATTTAGTGTTATAGGAAACCAGGTCACAAATATTGCATTTATACATTATATTTCTTTCGTTGTTTGTTAATCTGTTATTTTGTTAATCAGTTGTGCTGTTTTCATGATCATACTTTATATCTCTTGCAGGGACACAGCATAATAATAAAAGATAACTTTATTATAGAGATGTTTAAAATACCTTCTCATACAGACAATCTTTATATAAAGTGACAAAGTGCTCAAAATATAAAAAAAATGGTTCGGTCTCACCATAAGTACTTGATCAAGAGGCCGTTCACAAATGGGGAATGAGATCCTTGGCCAGGGTAGTAGTCCCTGTTAATCCTGTCATGCCCCATTCTTTGTCTCCCATCCTCACAAGGATAATGTCTAGCGTGGTCTGTCTCACGAATTGATGTCCCTATCGTATAACCACCCGAAGCGTTTTGTCCACCATTAAAGGTTATTTTTTATTATTATACTGTGTACCTGCTAAAAATATAATTCTGGTTTGGATACAATAGGCTGGCTTTACATGGTAGTACTTTATCACCACTACTCCTTTGTTTGTGTAAAATAAATTTCTGTTGTTGAGTCACCACTGAGTCTCTTTTACTCTGCTGTCGCATTCTTGTTATTTGTTTACACTCTAACAACACAGAGAACATTGTGACATAATTTATTACCATTATTGATCCATCTTGCATTTCTTCTTACATAATGTATTATTCTTTCAGCATGAATTAAGAAAACAGCACAGAACAGTTCCATTCACACCCCACACAATGATATCTTCCAGCTCAGAAGCAAAAAGTGTCTCACACCTGCCAAAGTAGTGAGACAACGGTGCATATGTAGCGCCCCTGAGGCTCTGGTCACTACAAGGTACTGCAACTGAGTTAAGGAGCAGTATCTATCTGGGGTAAGTGACAGGTGGTTTGCCGGTGCTCACACCAGACACGTTTCACATGCAGTTAGGTGCCTTTCCCACACGGGGGAGTGGACTGGGGTGGACAGGGAAAGTTAGCCATTCAGTAGTATGGGACTTCCCGGTCACCAGGACAACCACTGGGGGGCGGGTGCCACATGGGGTATAAGAGGAGGTAGCCATGACACATAGTGAGCTTTTTCCTGGAGGGACGTCCCATGAGACCAGACTGGGTGCAGGAGAGCACCAGTGCTGGTGGGACGAGACACAGCTCATCTTTCTGCTGCGAAGCCTGGGACTTCAGCCCAGGTTCCTTCTGTCAGTCGCTGGACAAACAAGACATGTACACTGACACCAGTACGCATCGAACTTGCACTGGATAATCAGAGACTTACCAGCAGTGAACAAGTACGCTCTCAAGCAATCTCCTAACCAGTGAGTAAAACAATTAAAACACCTGAACCGGAGCTCTTGCCTCGTTTCCATTATTTACCAGTGACGCCATCCCACGCTGCGGCGCCCACGGACCACTACCAACTAGCTGGCCATCTTACCGGGGCACCCACTCCACCTGTGGGGAATGACTTCATCTTGGGTGCAATCAACATCGGCCCCCAGTGAGAAGAACCTGCAGCGGCGGCACCCTACCTGGCCGCGCACCACAGGCGGCGTCACGAAAAAACTTACTTATCATTCCCCTGTAAATAACCCCCTTCAATCAACCCCCAGGGTCACGGAACCAGGCAATGGCCACCTAGTGAACTGTCCCAGTAAATACACTGCCTGGGACCAAGTACCCCATAGCCCTGGGGTGAGTCACATACACTTCAGTTTCTCATTCTTTAAGGGTCAGAGATATAATTGATATAATGTAAAAGTAGTTGTTTTTTTTTTTAGTTTTTTTTAATATATTTTTTGAAAGGAGGTATATTTTGTTCTCGTTTTAGTTTATGAAGTACAAAATTCTGTACTTTGCAAAATGTGATTATCAAAACTTGTACAAAAATTAGGTGCATACCTTTTTCTTCCCGCTAAGACTGGGAAATTACTCAAAAAGGTAAATAGTATATACTGCATACTTCTCATATGTTTTTCACTCAGTAGCCCTAAAGGAAACTGCGTACTTGTAGTCGTCAACTGGAAGGCCGATTATCCAGTTGGCCGATGTATCACTTTGCTGCCGTTAATTTACTAATATAAACTTTTCAGTAATGGCAATGGTGAGTTAAAGTTGTTGCCATACAAAAAATATTTTAAAGATCCATATAACAATTTCTCTGCAGATAATAAAACCAAATATAGTTGAGCTTTTTAACTGCTTAATGCAATTCAGAAAGAGATACTGAAAAAGTCCTCGAATAGTGAAAGTTCACGACATTTTTTAATGTCAAACCTATTTATTATTAATATAGGAGTAAATAATAATTTACATAAGAGTTTGCAGAGTGTTTAAGCTCCAGTGATCATTTTAAAGTAAATGAATCAATTATACTGACATGGGTTTATGGCTCTTGTGTTTATATGTATGTTCTAAATTGCAGCTTTATAAGAGGGCACATTAATGAGAATAAAATAGATAACATAGTTTCCAAAGTACTCTGCAAGCTAAGTTTGACAAAAATGGTAATATTTTAAGATTAGTCTATAGACGCTTCACTACATTTGTGTTTGCTTTAAATAAATATAATCCATTACAAATTAACGAAACCGCCAGATAAAAGTGGCAAACATGCATGTGAAAAAGAAAGATTTTATTTGAAAAGTGTAATAAAAATATCCATGCTCAATCCCTAAACTTTTGTAAAATATCTATAGAGTGGAACCTTGGATTACGAGCATAATTCATTCTGGGAGTTTGCTCTTAAACTAAGTTACTCTTATATCAAAGCAAAGTTTCCCATAGGAAACAATTGAAACGTAAACAATTTGTTCCACAGCCCAAAAATATTTACTGTATTTACATAAACTTATTACAGTAATGCAAAATAATGTACTGTATTCATAAAAATTATTACAGTACACTAATACAAAATACTGTACAGTAAAATACATATAAAACTAATTAAACTGCACAATAGTTTAGAATAGAATTGTTGGTTTACGGGAGGTGCCCTATAGAGAGAAAAAATGATGCATAAATATGACAACCTTTATTCAAGTATTTAGCACAATAGACAAAAAAAACACCCCCCAAATCTATTCTCCACAAAATAAGGGCAGAACTAAGCCAAATGTGGGGTAAGAATAATGCACAGGCAATTAGATTACAGTACAAGCAATCGCAGAAAGAAAGTACAATACAGTATCCACAAATGCAAATTGATAGAAATTCTATATAGTATATACTGTACAATGGTATACTGTATACAGTACATATGTACAGAAAGTTACCCCCAAAGCGGGTCAGAGCGTGGTGAAAGGACGGAACCGGAAGTGTGCACGGTGAGAATTTGCTCTTTGCAAATCATTGCTCTTAAACCAAGTTACACATTTTTAGAAAGCTTTGCTTGTATTGCAAAACGCTCTCAAATCAAGTTACTCTTAATCCAAGTTTCCACTGTAATTTCATACACCTGTCATATGTTGCAAGAAATAAGTTTTAGATAATATGCATAGGACTTAAGAAGAACTTTTAGCTTTTTTGAAACATTCTTGTCATTTTTGAAGGCAGAATTAGCTTATGCCCTAATAGATCTAGCAATTACAGGCCTGATCAAGGCTGATAGACACAAATACATAACATCTTTTTATTCTTGTAACTATAATTATTAGTGATGAGCGAACAGTAACTATTTGAGTTTGGATTAGTCAAAGTAAATCCCAAAGTACTATTCCATTATTCATCACGAATAATGAACTAAAGGCAAGTCAATGGGGAGCAAGAACATTTTTGTGGGAAACACGGTATGTATAACTGTCCTGTTGTTATCCCGATTTCGCTTCTTTTTGCAGCGCCCTAACCCTAAGTACTAGAAATGAGCAAACTTGTTCAAAAAAGTTAGCAAATCTCAAATTCAGTCCAAGCCTTGCCCATTTAGATTTGGTTTTGAATTCCCAAACACTTTTCTCAAAATTGGCAAAATCCATCCTTTGTTTGGTAACATTTGTACTAATGCTTCTCTTCTACCTTATTATGACTTTGGCTAGGATAGTAGTGCTGTATGATGAGTGTGGGGGAGTTGTTTGATGATCGGAGGGGTTGGGAGAGGTAAGAAAAGTGGCTGACTGCTTTTTTTTTTTCTTCTTTATTCTTAATGTGGCATGTTCAGCCAGCCAATTAGGGAGCAGAAACCATCCACAACATTCAGACACAAGGGCTTGTGTCATTGGCTGCCTAAATCATATGTCATTCTAAATATAACAAGTGGACAAACGGCAGCGGGACGATATTAAACTACTACAGATTGGGAGGGTGCTGCTGCATACTGTATATATCACTGAAGATAAATTCTAATTGATCACTCTGTGCTCCTGGCACAAATACTGTATTTTTCGGACCATAAGACGCACTTTTTTTCCCCCAAATGTTGGGGGAAAGTGGGAGGTGCGTCTTATGGTCTGAATATAGGACTGCGGGGAATGATGGTGCTGCGGTGGAGCGGGTCATCGGCGGCACGAGCAGGCTGCAGCAGCGCCTGCCATGACCACGTAGGCCCGCTCATTCCATATTCACGCCCATCCTCTCGCCCATCTCTCAGCGCTGAAGCCGACGCTACAGGTGGGCGGAATGATGGGCGGGGATGCGCGCATAGTAAACAGCCAGCTCGCGTGATCACCCCTGGCAACTACAGCCTTGAGTGATCATGCTCGGCTGTATTCACTGCTCCCCGCGCATCATCATCAGCGCGGGGTGCAGTGAATCAATGTACTCACCGTTCCCCTGCAGCACCGCGATGTCCTCCTCTCTGCCGGTGGCGGCTGTATGGAAACTAGCGGTGCTCACAGCGATGACGTCATCGCTGTGTGCATGTGTCCACACAGTCATGCCGGCAGACAGGAGGACATTGCAATGCTGCAGGGATCGTGGCCGGCTCAACACAGCGCTGTCGGCAGACAGGAGGAGGAGCGACGCTCCATGGCGCAAGGAAAGGTGAGTGTAAACATTTTTTTTTTTTTTGTGTGCCACAGGATGCAGGACATAGCAGGATGATGGGGGTATATGAGCAGGATGATGAGCGTATATGAGCAGGATGATGGGGGTATATGAGCAGGATGATGGGGATATGAGCAGGATGATGGGGGTATATGAGCAGGATGATGGGGGTATATGAGCAGGATGATGGGGGTATATGAGCAGGATAATGGGGGTATATGAGCAGGATGATGGCGTATATGAGCAGGATGATGGTGTATATGAGCAGGATGATGGTGTATATAGCAGGATGGGAGCACATACCAGGATGGCAATATATAGCAAGATGGGGCTATACCAGGATGAGGGACATATATATACACAAGGCAGGAGGATCATTACCAGGATGGGGTACCTTAGTAGAGAATTTGGGGACATTACCCCCATAACAGTGTCAGCAGCAGATCCTCGCCCCATAACAGTGTGTCATGACCACATTTTTTGCTTAAAATTTTATTTTCCTATTTTCATTCTCTAAAACCAGGGTGCGTCTTATGGTCCGGTGCGTCTTATAGTCCGAAAAATACGGTAGATACTTCAGCATATAAATACTGATTGATAATTATGTGGTCCTGCCCCAAATAGACATTTCAGCATATACAGTTGTGCTCAAAAGCTTACATACGACAGAATTTTTTGGCTTTCCTTTTTTAGGGAATATGAATGATAACACAAAATCTTTTTTTCCACTCATAGTTAATGGTTGGGTGAAGCCATTTATTGTCAAACTAATGTGTTTTCTCTATTTAAATCAAAATGACAACCAAAAATATCCAATGGTCCTGATCAAAAGTTCACATACCCTAGTGATTTTGGACTGATATCATGCACAGAAGTTGACACAAATGGGTTTGAATGGCTAATAAAGGTAACATCCTCACCTGTGACCTGTTTGCTTGTAATCAGTGTGTGTGCATAAAAGCTGAATGCGTTTCTGGGATCCAGACAGACTCTTGAATCTTTCATCCAGCCACTGACATTTTTAGATTGTGAGTCATGAAGAAAGCAAAAGAATTGTCAATAGATCTACGGGAAAAGATAGTTGAACTGTATAAAACAGGAAAGGGATACAAAAAAGATATCCAAGGAATTGATAATGCCAGTTAGCAGTGTTCAAACTGTGATTAACAAATGGAAAATCAGGGGCTCTGTAAAAATCAAACCATGATCAGGTAGACAAACAAAAATTCCCGCCACAACTGCCAGAAGAATTGTTTGGCATGCAAAGGAAAACCCACAAATAACATCAGCTGAAATACAGAACTCACTGAAAACTAGCAATGTGGCTGTTTCAAGATGCACAAAAAATGAAACAATCAAGCAGAAGTGGACTGCCATGCTGTTGTAAGAAGATGGTCAGAAGAAATGGTTAAATCATGATTTTATTACACGTTTCAGAGATCACATCTTTTTCCTCAGAAAAAGCACACATGTACAACATTTTATCTGAGAAAGGAGATGTGATCTCTGAAAACGCATAATAAAAACACAATTTAACCCTTTCTGCTGACTGTCTTCTTACGACAGTTCTATTTGATTGTTTAATGCTAACCTCCTCATAGTGCCTGCTGCAGCCATAACTTATACGCTTTAATAGTAGTTGTGACTGTTTCACAACTACATCAGGTGAGCACTTCTAATTTTATCTAAATACGTTCTTTAGCAGTACTACCCTATTAGCGCCTTTTGTCTTTTCAGTCCTTTTCAAATCATGATGCACAATAAGGAGCCACTTAAGGAAAACTGGGCTGATTACCTGGCAGCGCAGCACTTTAAGAACTGGGAGGAGGAGGGGCGGGAACCTCATCTTCAATAGTGGCAATGCTACTTCATGCTTTAGGTAAAAAGGACTTGCCTGCAGAATTAAATTCAGGGGGGTTATTGAGAATATCTACTTCTACTTATCATACCCTAAGGGAGATGGGGAAAACTGGGGAAAAGGCAAAAGAGGTATTGAAGGTGGGACTCGTCACTAAATACTCACTTATATGCAGAAACCTGAATCTTCCTGAGCTTGATAAATTACATAGGTTTGACTTATGGCAGCGGAAGGGGCTCAGGAGGGTTCAGCAACTATTTGAGGAGGGGCGGGTTAAGACGTTTGAGATGCTTAGAAGGGAATTTGATATACCGAACAACAGGTTTTTCCAATAGCTTCAACTTCAGCATGCTTGAGAGGTGCAGTCAGGGTCTGTAGGATTGTCATCGGTGGACCGGACACCATTGTTGGACATCATGGTGGCGTCTGGGGACGCTAAGGGGGCAATCTCCTGATACTACATGTATTTTCAAGATGCCAAATTCAAGGCGAAGATTTGCGGATTTAAGGATAAATGGCAGAGAGATATGGGGAATATCACCACAGAAGTATGGGAAGAGATAGTGCAGAAAATCCCGCTACTGTCCGTAAGTGAGACGCAGAGACTATCACAACTATTTTTACTACACAGGGTATATAGGACCCCAGCATTTTTATTTAAAAAAGGTGCTAGCCCTGATTCGTGCTGCTGGAGGTGTGGAGTCACGGATGTTGATCTGATCCACCTAATGTAGAATTGTCCACTCCTGAGAAGATATTGGATGGGAGTGTTTGACCTTATTGACTCACTATATGACAGTTGGACAGATCGTGGACCTCTGACGTTTGTTCTTGGGTATACTGCGGAACTCCCCATCCCAGAGAGCCATAAAATTGCCATTGCCCATATGTTATACCAAGCACGAAAGGTAATAGCACTACATTGGAAAAATAATAAGGCTCCAGACACCAAAGAGCTAATCGAGAAGGTTAATTATACCCTCAGACTTGAGAAATACATCTACCAGAAAAGGAAAGCATATAAGAAATTTGAAGATTTATTGGGTTCCATGGCTTGATACTCCCAATTTGGCCCCAGTGATGCTGACATGGGCTAGAGCCTTGTTGGCGGGCCTGTTTTAGCCTGTTTTATCCTGTTTTTCAGGGATTGAGTTAAAGTACTAGGTTGGATTTCATGTGTCTTAGTCAATTAATGTATTGGTGGTTGACTTTCTATGCCTTGCTTATGTATGTTTGCTTATATGTTTGCTTGTATGCTTATATGCCTTATATGATAACTGTATTGTTATAATATATTGTATGTTGAGTAGGTAAGGGAACAGGTTTGGAGGGGTGGAGGGTTAATATTTGGCATACTTGTAGGTATGCGGTTTGTTTCTTTGTACCAAAAATGTTCAATAAAAATCTATCTGATTTAAATAAAAAAGAAAACTGGGCTGCATGGTCAAGTTGCCAGAAGAAAGTAATTACTGCGCAAATGCCACAAAGTATCTCGTTTACAATACGACAAACAGCACAGAGACAAGCCTCCAAACTTGTGGAACAAGGTAATTTGGAGGAATGAGAACAAAGTCAAACTTTTTGCCCACAACCATAAATGTTACATTCGGAGAGGTGTCAATAAGGCCTATGATGAAAGGACCACCATTCCTACTGTAAAGCATGAAGCTGGATCGCTCATGATATGGGGATGTGTGAGCTAAGGCACAGGAAACTTGGTCAAAATTGAAGGAAAGATGAATGCAGCACATTATCAGCAAATTCTGGAGGCAAATTTGCACTCATCAGCCCGGAAGCTGCACATGGGTTGTACTTGGACATTTCAACATGACAATGATCCAAAACACAAGGCCAAGTTGACCGGTCATTGGCTACAGCAGACCAAAGTGAAGGTTTTGGAGTGCCCATCTCAGTCTCCTGACCTCAATATCATTGAGCCACTCTGGGGAGGACTCAAGCACATAGTTCATGCAAGAAAGCCCAGGAATTTAAAGGAGCTGGATACTTTTTGCCAAGAAGAATGGGCAGCTTTACCATCTGAGAAAATAAAGAGCCTCATCCACAACTACAACAAAAGACTTCAAGCTGTTATTGATTTTAGAGGGAGCAATACACGGTATTATGAACTGGGGTATGTGAACTCTGATCAGGGTCATTTAGATGTTTTTGGTTGTCAATAGGATTTAAAAAAGAGAAAACACAGTAGTTTGACAATAAATGGCCTCACCCAACCACTAACCATGAGTGAAAAAAAAATATTTTGTGTTATCATTCATCTTCTGTGGAAAAAAAGCCAAGAAAGCAAAAAATCTGCAAGGGTATATAAATTTTGAGCAAAACTGTAAATGCTGATTGCTAATTCTGTGGTCCTACTGTAACGGGGTGCCAGGGGCGCCTCTGGGCTTGTAGTCGTGGCCCCTTCTGTCAGGCTTACCCCTGGCTCCGCCGTCACTATCGGGATGGGAGATGTCTTGGTGGGGCAGAGTGTGGTGGTGCAGATGTCGTCCGACGTATAAACACTCTCCAGGCATGGTTCGATGCAAATAAAAGACATTCTTTATTTCACAACTCTTTCCAAAAACCGGCAGTTACAGATGACTTCACGTTCTTTTCTTAGCTGGGGAAAGCCTGCCCTGACGTCTCCTCCAGTGGGGATGTGCCCGGCTACTCTACTTCACCTGGCTCCCACTTATGGCTACCCACAGCCCGGACCCACACCGGGACTGCTTCGCACTATGAAGTTCCGCCCGCTCCTTTTCTCTCCGGCTTCCCTGTTCTTCCAGCTCCCTTCTTTCTTTCTTTCTTTCTGCCCACTCAGCTCCACACTCTGCCCCTGGCTGTCTCCTCTCTCCCGTCCCGGACACAACTGACTCCACCACACACACACTTCTCTCTCTAAGCTGCCGGCTCCTCCTCTCTCCTGCCCTGTTTCTATGGGGACAGCCGTCCCACCCGGGCTCTAGGGGAAAACCCAATGCACAGTAAAAACATGTTTATTAATAACATCAACAGTAACTACCCCAGAGTGAGGTATCTTCAGGGGGAAACTGCACCTCCTTGTAAGGGGTCTGCCCACCCCTTACATTCCTCCCCTCTTTAAGCCTAAGCCTCCCGGCAAGGCATAAATCTAAAACCACATGTAAAAACAAACAAAGTCATTTTAATAAAACTTCAAACATGTTCACCTTAGGGCACCCGCAAGGGGCACACCAGTCCAGCGCCCGGAGTCCCTCCTGGGAGCTCCCGGTCTTTGTAGACAATGTGCCCGGAGGCCGTCAGCAGGCACTCCCGGTCTTTGCTGATCTTCTGCCCGGAGACTATAACAAGCACTCCCGGTCTTTGAAGGCAGGCACACGGACACTAAAGTCTTCCTTAACAACACGGAGGGAGCCCCTGGCTCAGTCCAGCATCAGGCTCCTTCCGGGCTCCGTAGCTTGAACAAAGGTTGCAACTGTGAAACTTTGCCGGCTCCGTAACAATGCCGGTATTCAACACAAACATGTCCATAACCTCCGGTTTTGTATCTTCAACCCCCGACGGGGTGATGGGGACTTCCGCTGAGTCAGGGGTGACGGTTTCACTGGGTCCCAGAAGAATCCCCACTCGTCTTCTTCTAGCTCCCGGGTAGGTTGCTCTTCCGGGGCCGGAACTGCTGTGTGAGTTGGAGGTCCCACCTCGACTGGCGGGGACACCTCCGGACACTGATATGTAGTTCCCAGGACTTTGCTTCCCGGCTGCAGCTGTGCCCTATAGGTGGCGCGGACTTCAGTCGAGGTCTCGCCGGTCGCAGCATCCCAGGTAGTGACCCAGGTTACTTTGGTGGGCCGCTCCGGTCCTTCTGGCACAGCCGGTAAAATAAGGGTAAGTCCTTCTGCGGCCGCAGTCTGCTTCGGCCGTCCTCTCCCCCGGCTGATTTCTACCAGCGCGCCCACTGCAGCATGCTGTTTTCTCGGGGTCTCCATCTTGCTCGGAGTTAGCGTTTTTGGTAAAGGCGTCGGGGTCAGTGGAGATGCTGGAGAAAGTGGAGGCGGGCCTACTTTTCCCGCTCTTGGGTATACTCCACCCCCAGTCTCACACATCAGATCGACCCCTCCACGGCGGTTCTTCTTTTTCTTCAAAACACCGCCCACTTCACATGTCTTCTTCGATGCCCTGGGACCGGCACCTCCCCTCTTTGGGCGGAGTACTCCGAACTTCTTTTTCGGCACCGGCCAGCCCCAGGCTCTTCTTTTGGCGCCAATTCTGCGCGCGTTTTCTGTGTCTTCACAGACAACGGCCATCTTGCCGCCATCTTGTGCCCGGTCCAACGCCTTAGGCACTTCTTCCTCTTCCCACCATGGGATCGGGACTCTTTTCCAATAATCTGGATCCAGTGTCCTCGGCATCACTTGATCTCCTTCTTCTTGGAGCGGGACCCCTTGCATATGATCCGGATTCTGCCGACTACGCCACATGTAACGGGGTGCCAGGGGCGCCTGTGGGCTTGTAGTCGTGGCCCCTTCTGTCAGGCTTACCCCTGGCTCCGCCGTCACTATCGGGACGGGAGATGTCTTGGTGGGGCAGAGTGTGGTGGTGCAGATGTCGTCCGACGTATAAACACTCTCCAGGCATGGTTCGATGCAAATAAAAGACATTCTTTATTTCACAACTCTTTCCAAAAACCGGCAGTTACAGATGACTTCACGTTCTTTTCTTAGCTGGGGAAAGCCTGCCCTGACGTCTCCTCCAGTGGGGATGTGCCCGGCTACTCTACTTCACCTGGCTCCCACTTATGGCTACCCACAGCCCAGACCCACACCGGGACTGCTTCGCACTATGAAGTTCCGCCCGCTCCTTTTCTCTCCGGCTTCCCTGTTCTTCCAGCTCCCTTCTTTCTTTCTTTCTTTCTGCCCACTCAGCTCTACACTCTGCCCCTGGCTGTCTCCTCTCTCCCGTCCCGGACACAACTGACTCCACCACACACACACTTCTCTCTCTAAGCTGCCGGCTCCTCCTCTCTCCTGCCCTGTTTCTATGGGGACAGCTGTCCCACCCGGGCTCTAGGGGAAAACCCAATGCACAGTAAAAACATGTTTATTAATAACATCAACAGTAACTACCCCAGAGTGAGGTATCTTCAGGGGGAAACTGCACCTCCTTGTAAGGGGTCTGCCCACCCCTTACACTACCATAAATAGATATTTTAGCATATAAATACTGATTGCTATTTCTGTGGTCCTGCTACAAGTAGACAATTCAGCATATAAAAACTGATTGCTAATTCTGTGTTCCTGGCACAAATAGAAATTTCAGCATAAAAATACTGATTGCTATTTCTGTGATCATGCCAAAAATAGACACTTCAGCATATAAATACTGATTGCTAATTCTGTGGTCCGGGTGAAAATAGACATTTCAGCATATAAATACTGATTTATAATTCTATGGTCCTGCTCCAAATAAACATTTCAACATATAAATACTGATTGATAATGTTGTGGTCCTGCTCCAAATAGATGTTCCAGCATATAAATACTGATTGCTAATTCTGTGGTTCGAGCACAAATAGACATTTCAGCATATAAATACTGATTGCAAATTCTGGGCTCCTGGCACAAATAAACATTTCAGCATATAAAAACTGGAAAAAAAGCATTATAGCCAACTCATTAGTGTGTGCTTGGATATCATAGATCAAATGAACACTTTGGAAGCAGAACTTCAAACTTTGTCCTTGGAAGTTCTGGCCATCAGGCATCTTCAACAACTTGCTAGTCTTAATGGCACATTAGAACCCGAAGTAAGGTAACCAGACTGCTTAGATGGGAATAAAAGTTAGTTTTCAATTTTTCTGCCTCATGCAAATTGTACTTTTGCATCCATCCTGACTGCTCTGAGTGTGAAAGTCAACGAGTGAGCATGTTTTTCTCTTTGCTCTGTGGGGATCCACAGGTCTGAGCATTTTATTTGTCTGAGAATTCCCTAGCGCTTCCTTGTTGAGGCATTTTTTAGGCCCTTAGACTCATCTTTGACAACCCTGACAAAGTAGCTGAATCCAAGATCCATAAGATGGTTCATTAAGGTAGTTGAGTTAAGGATGACTGCTCACAGTTTAGATGTTGAGCAGCAGAGACCTCTTGGAAGGGCTGTGCTTTTCACTGTCAGTTCAGTCAGGCACTTTCAGGTCAGGTCAAGCATCCTTACCTATGTAGTCTTCTACTAGGCATTGCTCCTACTAGCCAATTTACTACTCCACACTGATGAGGGGCAAATACCCCGAAACAGCGGTCTGTGGATGGATACCATGTTTGGCATAGGTGGTCTCCTTGACTTGAGACTGCCCTACCCGTGGTTGTTCCTTCCTGGTGAAAGACCTGGCTAGTTTCCTGCCAGCGTTGAGAAAAAGGTGATGGTGTCTCCGTGGCATTCTTGTCTTGTTGAGAGCTCTTGGAAGGACTGTGCTTTTCACTGTCAGTTCAGTCAGGCAATTTCAGGTCAGGTTAGAGAGACATGATGGATTACAGTACCTGCATGTAGTTGCTGAAGGAATTTATGACACTGGCTGTTGATTTGGATAGATGGCTAAGAGATAGAGACACATTTCAAGGTGTTTCAGTGGCATCTTCCTTGAGACCAGTTGATATAGATTAACCTATGCAACTTAGTGCATACAGAGACAACTCTAATTGCAGCATCTGCTCGGTTCTGTTCATATTGCAGTGGTTTTAGTCACATCATGGTTCAATGTTTCAAATATATTAAAGAATTTCAAAAGGAAAAAAGGGACGTTTTGTAGAGATGCAGGTTCCAAGAGTCTGAGATTGTCTGAGGTACAGGCGTCCAGTTTTTCTTACAGGTATCCCTGAAGACTATGTCTAGCTCACATGGGGTTTCTGTTTATTACTACACTCCTTCCTCTTCTCTTTAGGGCAGTGTCTTACAGCCTCCTCTTTGGTCCATGCATGTTTTATAGGGAGCCAGGTCCAAAGCGGTGCTCTTACTTGTGTGACTAGGGTCTTTAGTATGTACAGGGAATTGGTTTTGTGCAGCTGCGCATTCCCCTTTTCTGTTTCCCATTTGTATGACTTATTTTTGTTCATAGCAAACCTTCCACTAATCAAGAGAATCTGGGGCTCAGTGGAGCCCTCTGTGAAAGGAACAATGGTTGCTCATGCACACCTATGTTCCATTCATTCTCCATAAGACTATCAAAGATAGCTGAGCACAGAATTTGGACATTATTTGGTACCCCCATAAAAAATGAATGGATTGAACGTATGCATGATTGGCCACTGCTCTATTGAAATGAGGATTTGCATAGCCCTAGTTCTCACGATTGGTGGAGGTCACAGCGATTGTAGTCCCACTTATGGATAGTGAATAACATTGAAACTTGGTACAACCCCTTTAGTTTTTCTTTGTTCTTATTCAAGAATTTGCTTCCAATATCCAGCAGTATTTAGGTATGATAGGGTCATGGCATTTAATGTGTTTTTAATTGTAGAAAACAAATGTTTAAGTTGTTAGAAATATAGCGTATTCAATAAATTAAATATCATATTTCCATTTTATCATGACTTTGACACTACTTAACTGTTTTTTTTCTTGTAAAATGGAAAATTCAGCAGAACTGGCTTGTAATGTATTAAATATCAACATGAGTGGGTGGGTTGCTTTATCTGAATACTAAATGGGAACATGAATTGGATTTTAAAATGCCAAACCAATTGAGATTGGTTATGTGACTCTTGGAAGCAATTGCTACTTCTCTTGTAAACAGTACTTATTTCTGATTTGCAATGGATGAGCGAGTTCTTTGTGTGGGACTATTCTTTAAATATTTATTTCTTTTGTTTTGAAGAGACTTATAAATGCATCCAAGATCTGGGTATATCTCCTGCAGATTTTCCTGCTGTTCACTTATTTATTGTACATGAACATCAGGATGTACTTTCATATTTATAAATGTACATTAAGCACGCATTGTTGACCTTAGGGAGATCAACATATCCACTGCGGAGACACCATCACGTGTTTCTCAACGCAGTGATTCTAGAGCATTGCCCCCTGGGAAATATGCAAATAAGAAAGCCGCGGAGACACCATCACGTGTTTCTCAACGCTGGCAGGAAACTAGCCAGGTCTTTCACCGGGAAGGAACAACCACGGGAAGGGCAGTCTCCAGTCAAGGAGACCACCTATACCAAACATGGTATCCATCCACATACAGCCGTTTCGGGGTGTTTGCCCCTCATCAGTGTGGAGTAGGAATCTGGCTAGTGGGGGCAATGCCTAGTAAAAGACTACTTAAGCACGCATTGTTGACCTTAGGGAGATCAACATATCCACTGCGGAGACACCATCACGTGTTTCTCAACGCAGTGATTCTAGAGCATTGCCCCCTGGGAAATATGCAAATAAGAAAGCCGCGGAGACACCATCACGTGTTTCTCAACGCTGGCAGGAAACTAGCCAGGTCTTTCACCGGGAAGGAACAACCACGGGAAGGGCAGTCTCCAGTCAAGGAGACCACCTATACCAAACATGACGGTGTCTCCGCAGTGGATATGTTGATCTCCCTAAGGTCAACAATGCGTGCTTAAGTAGTCTTTTACTAGGCATTGCCCCCACTAGCCAGATTCCTACTCCACACTGATGAGGGGCAAACACCCTGAAACGGCTGTATGTGGATGGATACCATGTTTGGTATAGGTGGTCTCCTTGACTGGAGACTGCCCTTCCCGTGGTTGTTCCTTCCCGGTGAAAGACCTGGCTAGTTTCCTGCCAGCGTTGAGAAACACGTGATGGTGTCTCCGCGGCTTTGTTATTTGCATATTTCCCAGGGGGCAATGCTCTAGAATCACTGCGTTGAGAAACACGTGATGGTGTCTCCGCAGTGGATATGTTGATCTCCCTAAGGTCAACAATGCGTGCTTAAGTAGTCTTTTACTAGGCATTGCCCCCACTAGCCAGATTCCTACTCCACACTGATGAGGGGCAAACACCCCGAAACGGCTGTATGTGGATGGATACCATGTTTGGTATAGGTGGTCTCCTTGACTGGAGACTGCCCTTCCCGTGGTTGTTCATTCCCGGTGAAAGACCTGGCTAGTTTCCTGCCAGCGTTGAGAAACACGTGATGGTGTCTCCGCGGCTTTCTTATTTGCATAAATGTACATTAATATATGCAAAAAAAATCTCAATAATATGTAAGGGACATACAATTTTTTAAATATGTATGTAAATGTATTTCTTCAACCAGCATTAAAATTCTGTTTAATGTTTAACCACTAACATTGATAACATTTATAATTTTATTGCATGGTACTAGTCGAGGGGTGAAATTTACTACATGAGATAACAAATGAATAGTCAGTTCTTGAAGTTGATGTGGTGAAAAAAAAAAAAAAAAAAATAAAACATAAGCAAAACAAAACATAAGCCCTCATATAGCTAACTCAACAGAAAAAAAATAAAAAAAGTCTGGCTGTTTGAAAACAAGTAGGGAAAAACTAAAGTACAAAAACATCACCCATGTCACATCCAGAAATGCTTTTTACCTGCAGATATAAAGGTACTCTGTATGTAATTAGCATTTAAAGCCTTTTTCTACAGGGTGAAGGGAGAAAATTAAGTTTTATCTCCCTGCAGCTGCTTGATGTCAATCATTGGGACAGTGCAAAGAGTGATTAATTTCATCAAACACTATAAAGTGAACACTCTGTTTTCACGCCACTGCACCTTGATTGACAGTCTTCTCTGCAGTGTGTGTGGCAGTATATGTTTGCAGAGGAGTCTGTCAATGAATGTGAAGGAAGTAATTACAGCATGGGTCCCCAATTCCAGTCATCAAGGGCCGCCAACCATGCATGTTTTCAGGATTTCCCTAGTATTGCACATGTGATAATTTAATCACCTGCACAGTTGATGATTCCAACACCCATGCAATGCTAAGGAAATCCTGAAAACATCCACTGTTGGCGGCCCTCGAGGACTGGAGTTGGGGAACCCTGGATTACAGCATGCTCACTGTGTAGTGAGTTGAAACTGGAACCACTTAGCTGGGGCCACACGGGGACTAATAAGATCCTCGCATGACATTCGGCTCACGCTGGCAGCACAGAGGGAGCCGAGTGTCATGCGAGTGTCACTGCGACTGAGATCTGATCATGCGATCGGACCTCAGCTGCGGGGGATGGGCTGGCACTGAGGAGAGGCGGGCTAGTGCTGAGGAGGGGCGGGCCACCATGGAGGAGGAGAGGGAGGGATTTATCTCCCTCTCTCCTCCGTAGGTGGCTATTGCCATTCCTTACCTCTTCCTTACCCAGAATGGGATACCACACCTCTGGCTGAGACGCAGTACCTCTGTGGCAACTGAAGTCCCAGGGGCGCAACATACGCTCATTCAGGAGTGATTAGAGACCAACATTGGACAGGCCTGGTGGGACAATGGACAATCCTCTAGTGGGTCCAAGGTCCTTGGTAGTCCCCCATGATGGATATAGAGGGGATCCACTAGTAACCACGGTCGTTAGCACCCCCATGGGCCTATCAGAGGCAGCACACTTCAGCATGCTGCATGTACAAGTGATGTTAAAATGGCCAGTATCCTATCAAAGGCCATTGAATGCCTCTTCTTTGTGCTGCCTGCTGGCATTAGTGCGTGGCGCATAGCAGTGTCATTTAATGGCCACCAAAAAAAAATATAAAAATAAAAAACTGGGCATATGGTCTTGCGCTGCTCTGCAGATGTAAAGAGATAGAAAATATGAATAAAATACATTTTTATTTAATAAGAAAAAAGTCACTACAGGTTTCGGAGGCGATCCGCCCCCTTCCTCAGGTGCAAGGGCCACTGACCTTTCAAAGGCCACACACTGACACTCACGCCCTTTGACAATTGACCTTTTAACATCCCTGTTATGTACCACACACCGACATCAGTACACAGCCTCTGATGGGTCGGCAGCCATTTTAACAACTGTGCTGGATATGACACCCCAGGGGAGCCTAGGAAGATGAAAAGAATCTTTCTCCCTGCTCTGTGAATGGGCAATTTAGTAGACATAGAGGTTCAGGATCGGGCAGCATAGGGGCCCAGGATGTAGAACATAGGGACCTAGGATGGGGCAACATAGGGGCCTGGGATGGAGGAACATAGAGGCCCGGGATGGAGGAACATATGGGCCCGGGATGGAGGAAAATATGGGCCCAGAATGGGGAAAAATAGGGGTCTAGGATAGGAGGCATTATTTAATAAAGGGGCCAGAATTGGATATATTATTAAATGAAGAAAGCCAGAATGGGGCACATTTTAAATAAAGGTGACAGGATGGATGAGAATTGGCGGTCAGAATGAAGAACATACATTATTTGGTTATGGTGGCAAGTGGGGGACATTATTGCTGTAATATATTTTACTTTTGAGGATACTGTCTTCCATGGGTTGAAAAAAAAGGTCTTACTGTGGAGGGTGGCACTATGTCCCTTTTTTCGTCATCTGATGTGTAGAAATCATGGGAAAAGTGGGGTATGTGCTCTGGAAGTGATAAGTTATAGATGTCTGTGTAACTGGAAGAAGTGATAGCGGGAGGGTTGGCGGGGCAGGAGAATTACTGAAATGGATGGAAACAGTTCTCAAATAGAATGGGAAAAGCATGGGTAAGATGCTTGGATGCATCTCTCTCTCCCAGGTTGCTGGGAACAATGTTGTCAGAGCATTCTGACAATTTTAAGAACTGACAATAAAAAATACACCGTGTTTTTGGAAATAAAGAAGGGCCTCATACACATTCTGTTAAAATTGTTAGGTAATGGGACTCCAACACTCATAAAACCTATGAAGTAAATGTAAAGGTTGCCAATCATTTGAAGATGGGACTCCAATACATCCTGGAAGAAACATTGAGGATAGCCTCAAAATCAATTTTTTGGCAATTTAGGAATCTAGGCATTTCCACGCTTTGTTTATTTTTATAAGAGTCAGTCTGTCAGCATTTTCAGTTGACAGGCGGATGCAGTTATGAGTTAATATGCATCCGGTGCCACTAAAAACCCACTCAGAAAAAACGGTAGCTGCAGGGCAGGCCAGCACCTCCAGGGTGTAAGAGAACAATTCATGCCACATGTCCAGCTCAGATACCCCATTGTTGTACATCACAGAGGAATCATGAAAGACGCTGGTACAGTATGCTAGGTACTCCATCACCATTTTCACAAACTTTTCAAGCCTTGTCAGAGTACCCCACGCATCAGGGCCTGAGCGCTGGGAGGGTTTAATGAAACTATCCCAGACCTTAATAGCATTCCCCTGCTTCTTTTGGTCATGCTGTGTGTCTCCCTCCTCTCTATTTCTTGGTTGTCAAAAGAACTCTGACCTCTGCCAGTATGAAGCCCCGCAGGTGTTGTGTCGGTGCATTACCTTCAGGGACTCCACGTGGATGGAACAGTCTGGTCACAGGTAAGATGTCTTCTTAGGATTGTCGTGACGCCACACTCAATATTGCGGTCAGGGTGACCGCCACTGCAGATTAAGGGATGCCTGGGGCTGATGGTGGGTGCAGTCAGTTGTAGTGGCCTCCCGAGAGTGAGGCAAGCCCCAGGACCCTGTGTAGGTGTGTGCAACTGTGGCGCCCCTGACCTGGTCAGGCACCACTGAGTACTGCACCCATGCTGGGGACAGTACAATACAGGTAATCCAGAAGGCTGACCGGGGTGTGGAACACAGGCGCATAGTAATCAGCTCTCACACATGTACCCATGAGAGGACCCCTGGGGATCCCAGGAGGGGGAAAAGCCTTGACCTTCACTGGAATAGTGGAGGGGGCCAAAAGCCTCCATCTCCTCTCAAGGGGTGTGGTAAGAGAGTCTGGTTGCTAGGTGGCGTAGGCAAGAACAGGAGAGGAGGGGCAGTGAGTCAGTTAGAGCAGAACTCCATAGGGCTCAGTGAGGAGCAGACCTGTGGGGCTGTTGCTGTCTAACAGCGCCCGCGCAGTGGCTACTGACGGGGGAGAACGGTCAACTAGGAGTGCTACCCGAAATCCATCTTCAGCTAAAGAAAGGGCACGGAGTGGGAAGTAAGGAGACTGCTAGAGAGTACTAGGCCGAAACGGGCGGCAGATCCCGAAGCGGAGATAGATCCAGCTTTCTTTTGCTAAACCTGCCGGTGTGGGGCTCTCAAAGCCCACGCCACAACACTACAAAAGCCGCAGCCACGTAGCCACAGTTAGGGCCCATAGGTCACAGGAGGCAAGCAGCTGGAGTGGCCTGGTCCAGGCGACAAGCAAACGGCGAACGAAGGGGAGAGAGGCTGCAGCATCTTCCCTGGGTGACCCCCATAGGGACTCAAAGTCGGGGTCACCCCAAACCACCAAGGGCTAAGGAAGGCGAGTTAGTAGTCACCCTCACAAGTCAGCCTGAAGGACACCTGGTTCCCGCCTGGTTCATCCCAGCTACGCCCGGGTTACTCACCCTGCCACCTGAAGTGAGTAAAAACCCTGAAAGACATTCTGCCTGTGTGGAGTTATTCTGCGCCTTGTGGTACTACGCACCTACATCGGGCCCTGGGGCTTGCCTCACTCTCAGGAGGCTATTCCAACTAACTGCACATACCATCAGCCCCAGGCGACCCTCAACCTGCAGTGGCGGTCCCTACTGGCCGCAATACTGAGAGTGGCGTCACGACAAGAAGAAGATCTCCTACCTGTGACCAGATCCAGCTACGTGGAGTCCCTGAAGGTAATGCACCGACACAACACCTGTGGGGCTTCACATCTGGCGTCACGAACAGGATAAGGACTAGACCTGTCCAGACAGGTGACCATGTGCCTGGGCGGTCCGCTTGAAAAATTGGAAGCGCCGCCATATTGCCACCATGAAAAGCGCGCTGAAAAACAACAGCAGCCCGCACTGGGAGAAGTTACCGCCCACGAAGAGGTGTGGCTACCCAGAGATCCCCCGCAGAGTTCTGACCTTGCCAGCTATGAGAGTGGAAGCGTCCAGAGACGTCGGGACAGAAAGGGAGCCAGAAGCCTGCTGCTGGGAGAGGAGCTGCTGAAAGAGGCAGAGCAGAAACTGAACAGCTTGCTACTAGAGGCAACGGCGAGTCCACTGCTGGGAGATCGTGCAGAAGACGGCGCAGAAGAAATGGCGTCTGACCGCAGGAACCCAGAACCAGGCTCCGCTGCCTGGTGGTACCGGGAGCTGGCCCAGTTCTGCGACCGACTGGAGACCCGGGTCGTGGAGCAGATCAGAGAAGAACGCATGGAACTTCTGGAGATGGCTGCCGCGGTTCAGGCCTATGAGAGGGGAACCGCACGACGAGTGCCAGACCGGACGGCGACGACTCAGACCCCGATGCTGCCACCGATGGGTGAGTCCAGTATTACCCCTGCCGGCCCGGATGCCCCGACCCCTGCTGCCATGCCCGCGGTCCCTGAAGAGGCGCCCGGCGCGGCGACGCTGAGCCAGGCCGCAGCCACGCCAGGTGCGGCCCGCCAAGCCCCGGCCGCCGCAGCGATGCCCTGCTCGGCCCGCCAAGACCCGGCCGCCGCAGCGATGCCCTGCTCGGCCCGCCAAGCCCCGGCCGCCGCAGCGATGCCCTGCTCGGCCCGCCAAGCCCCGGCCGCCGCAGCGATGCCCTGCTCGGCCCGCCAAGACCCGGCCGCCGCAGCGATGCCCTGCTCGGCCCGCCAAGCCCCGGCCGCCGCAGCGATGCCCTGCTCGGCCCGCCAAGCCCCGGCCGCCGCAGCGATGCCCTGCTCGGCCCACCAAGACCCGGTCCCTGCAGCGACGCCCAGCCCAGCCTGCACAGATCCCATCGCAGCTGCGACGCCGATCCAGGCCGCCGCCATACAGGGCGCGGCCCGCCAAGACCAGGCCGCCGCCATGCCGGGCGCGGCCCGCCAAGACCAGGCCGCCGCCATGCCAGGCGCGGCCCGCCAAGACCAGGCCGCCGCCAAACAGGGCGCGGCCCGCCAAGAGATTGCATCACCATTTACCCCGGCCTGCAAGGCCAGAGCAGACACCGCTCCCCAGTCCAAAGAGGTCCCTGCTGGAAAGCCCACGCTGGGGGAGGACCCCGAATACTGGCGGCTGAAGGCTGACATGGAGGCCAAGTTTCCACAATGGTTGGTGGACCGGTACATGCTCCCTCCGCACACCCCCAAGAGGATTCCAGCAATCCCTGCAGCAACCACGCCAAAGAGTCCCCTGCCTGAGCCTGCTGAAGAAAGCCCATCCCCAGCACTGCCACCAAAGGAGTGCCAAGAAGAACTAAGGGGGAGAGGAGGCCAGGAAGCTGAGGAGCTGACTCCGGAGCCACCAGCAGTGGAGCAATACTCAGAGCCGGAGATGTTACCCTATTCCCGTTGGGATGAGGAGGACTTGACACCGTCTGCTGATGAAGACCAGCCCAGAAACCTCACCTGGGGCCCTGCAGGCATTGAGGTAACAGCCCAGCAGAACCCAGCCCGCAAGACCAGGCGTCGCAACAGAACAACGCTGTCCCCTGCATCGCCATCCCCAGAGCAGAGGGAAGTCACGGCCAGAGACCTAGAAGAAAAACGGTTCCTGAGAAGAGCCAAAGCACAGGTCAGAGGACCCCTTTGTAGAGGAGTTGTGGAAGACTTTAACTTGAAAAGCGGATACGGCTTTATTGTGGCACCGGGTATGAAAGAGGGCATTTTCGTTAATAGGAGGGATATGAGAGCCAACTTGCCCAGAGGACACCCTGGCAGAAACTTAAAAATGGGAGACACAGTGCAGTTCACCATGCACCAAGGAGAAAGAGGCTGGTATGCCTTAGATGTAGCACCATGTCCCAAAGAAGAAAGAAAAGACAGAGATAAAGAAACAGATGCAGCAAAGGAAACAGATGAAGATCAAGAAAGAAAAGACAAGGAACCTACAGATGAGACTACCTCAGACGACGACAAAGAGCAAGAAAGCAGCAGGTGCCGCAGCCCAACAGGCCAAAGCCCTGGTGAAATGGAGGAGTAAAGTAAAGCAAGTTACCAGTTTAAAAAGTTTGTTTTGCAACGTTACTGTTTAAGAGATGTGCCCACATAAACTAATGTGAGAAATAAACCTTAAGGCTATGAACTGGCTATAGCCACAAACTCTCGCAGTGTAAATAGTTACACCAGAGGGCACCACCGCCACCAGAGTCAGCCTGTTTAGGGGCTTGGCTCGTCTGCAACCAGGAGGAGCCCGTCCGTATATAGGGCCTTGGCTCACCTGCGACCAGAGAGCATGCCTGTTTATGGGGCCTGGCTCTCCACCACAAAGAGGGTACCTGGTCAGCACCAACTGTGGAGGCCGCCTCTGCATCCTGCCAGAAGAGGCTGAAGGCGCGGATCCACCAGGCCAGGTATACCCTGAAACCACCAGCCCATGTAAGCCGCCTCTACATCCTGCCAGAAGTGGCTGAAGCCGCGGCCAACGTGAAAGGGTTTTGGGTGGGTTAACGGACTTGTGGGTGGAGGGTGGTGATGTATGGTACCTGGTGCTTTTAAAAATGTTTTACATGTTTTAATGTTTTATGCATTTTAAAATGTTGTCTTGCAGCCCGAGGACGTGCTGGTGATAACTAAGGGGGAATGTGGCGCCCCTGACCTGGTCAGGCACCACTGAGTACTGCACCCATGCTGGGGACAGTACAATACAGGTAATCCAGAAGGCTGACCGGGGTGTGGAACACAGGCGCATAGTAATCAGCTCTCACACATGTACCCATGAGAGGACCCCTGGGGATCCCAGGAGGGGGAAAAGCCTTGACCTTCACTGGAATAGTGGAGGGGGCCAAAAGCCTCCATCTCCTCTCAAGGGGTGTGGTAAGAGAGTCTGGTTGCTAGGTGGCGTAGGCAAGAACAGGAGAGGAGGGGCAGTGAGTCAGTTAGAGCAGAACTCCATAGGGCTCAGTGAGGAGCAGACCTGTGGGGCTGTTGCTGTCTAACAGCGCCCGCGCAGTGGCTACTGACGGGGGAGAACGGTCAACTAGGAGTGCTACCCGAAATCCATCTTCAGCTAAAGAAAGGGCACGGAGTGGGAAGTAAGGAGACTGCTAGAGAGTACTAGGCCCAAACGGGCGGCAGATCCCGAAGCGGAGATAGATCCAGCTTTCTTTTGCTAAACCTGCCGGTGTGGGGCTCTCAAAGCCCACGCCACAACACTACAAAAGCCGCAGCCACGTAGCCACAGTTAGGGCCCATAGGTCACAGGAGGCAAGCAGCTGGAGTGGCCTGGTCCAGGCGACAAGCAAACGGCGAACGAAGGGGAGAGAGGCTGCAGCATCTTCCCTGGGTGACCCCCATAGGGACTCAAAGTCGGGGTCACCCCAAACCACCAAGGGCTAAGGAAGGCGAGTTAGTAGTCACCCTCACAAGTCAGCCTGAAGGACACCTGGTTCCCGCCTGGTTCATCCCAGCTACGCCCGGGTTACTCACCCTGCCACCTGAAGTGAGTAAAAACCCTGAAAGACATTCTGCCTGTGTGGAGTTATTCTGCGCCTTGTGGTACTACGCACCTACATCGGGCCCTGGGGCTTGCCTCACTCTCAGGAGGCTATTCCAACTAACTGCACATACCATCAGCCCCAGGCGACCCTCAACCTGCAGTGGCGGTCCCTACTGGCCGCAATACTGAGAGTGGCGTCACGACAAGAAGAAGATCTCCTACCTGTGACCAGATCCAGCTACGTGGAGTCCCTGAAGGTAATGCACCGACACAACACCTGTGGGGCTTCACACAACCACAAGGCGCAGAATGATTCAAACGCACAAGCAGAATGTCTTTCAGGGGTTTTACTCACTGATGGTGGCAGGGTGAGTAACCCGGGCGTAGCTGGGATGAACCAGGCTGGAACCAGGCATCCTTCAGGCTGACTTGTGAGGGTGGCTACTGACTCACCTTCTCTAGCCCTTTTGTTGTTTGTGATGACCCCGACTTGCAGTCCCTACGGGGGTCACCAAGGGAAGTTGCTGCTCCCCTCGTTTTGGGCCGTTTGCTTGTAGCTGTAACGCCTGCCTGGATCCACAGACTCAGATGGGCTGTAATGGGGAGGCTAGAGGGAAGCCACTCACCAAGCAGGACCCTCAGAACCCTGAAACCCTTTAACCCCTATACAGGGATTTGGAATTACACAGGGCTCTGGTGATCACTATCTGTGGAAGGCTGCAGTCCAATGAGAGTAGTAGTCAGGCAGGGTCAAACCAGGAATTGCGGAACAGGGACAGAATCGGCAGGCAATGACGTAGTCAGCAAACGTAGCAGAGGTCAAATCCGGATCGGGCAGCGAGGTACAGAAACAGTAGGCAGGCGGGTAGTCAGAAAACACGCAGAAGTCAGCACACAGGAATAACCAAACAGAATAGGACGTAACAGGAGCCAGGAAAATCAGAACTATCTCTGGCAGTGGTCATGTGACAGGAGGGGGAATAAGAAGGGTGTGGTGTCTTTCCTTTGGCTATAGCTGAACGCTGGCAACTTCAGCTGGAAGACACATGCCACCCACAGTCAGCCAGCAGTACTGCAGATCCCAAGATAACCCAGCTAAGTGGCTGATCGGAGCCTGTGCCCACCGGTGCCGCTGGCATCGACTCCTCTCCCATCACCAGCACCATCCATGGCAGGAACACGGCGTCACCTGGCGATCGGAGCAGAAGTCGCTGGAGCAGACTCCGGCGGCGACGTAACAGTAGCTTGGACCAGGTCACCAGGTCACCAGGTCACAGCTTGCCTCCTGTGAACTATGGGCCCTCTCTTTGCTACATGGCTGCGGACTCTGTGGTGGTATGGTGTGGGCTTTAAGGGCCCCACACCGGCAGGTTTGGCAGAAGAAAGGTGAATCTATCTCTGCACTGGGACCTGTTACCCTTGCGGGCCTGGTACCTCCCTGGAAGTCCCCTTACTCTGCCACCCCTTTGCTCTCTCTAGCCTTGGGTGGATTTCGGTTGGCACTACCAGGTGACCGATCTCCCCCGTCAGTAGTCACTGCGCGTACGCTGTCAGCTTGTGTCAGACTCCAGGGTCTGCTGCATGCGTCTGCTGTCTCTGAGCTCCACTCACTAACTGGCTCACTGCTCCTCCTCTCCTGTTCTTGCCTACACAACCTAGCAACCAGGCTCTTTACCACACCCCTTGAGTGGACATGGAGGCCACGCCCCCTCCTGGAAGTTCTCAGGAGTCCTCCCAAAGGTACATGTGTGAGACCTGATTACTATGCGCCTGTGTAGTCACACCTCGGTCAGCCTTCTGGATTACCTGTATTGCACTGCCCCCAGCATGGGTGCAGTACTCAGTGGTGCCTGACCAGGTCAGGGGCACCACACCAGCAGTTTTGTTACATGAGAATTTTTTGACCAATTCTTTAACTTTGGTCTGCTAGTATTGCACTATTTGTGTAGCCCTCTCCACCACAGGAAGGAAATATGGAAATATACCCTTGTAGTCTGATTTGAGAAGGGTGCCCATCCAGCAATCAGTTTTGGCTAAAATGCGTAAAATGCAAGGGTCACAGAAAAAGCAGAGGGACATGAAGTCTGCCATGTGTGAGAGACTCTCAACAGGCAAGTCTCCTTTGTTCTCAGCAAAAGGATGACTCTCCATCTCCTTTTCCTTCTCCTGCTCCTCCTCTTCAGGACATCCTTGCTGAATAGATGAGAAGCTGGTGTTAGTACTACCCTCTGTAATGCAGGCAACCATATACCATTCCTCCTCTTCCTCATTATCTCCTAATCCATGCTGAGAAGATAACATGATGCTGAGCTGGGTAGTATCACCATGTATACTTTCTTGCTCCATCTCCACGTGGTCCGCACGCAAAGCTTCTTCTTTAACTGTGAACAGTGAGCATTTCAGTAGACAAAGAAGTGGGATGGTTATGGTGATTATGGCGTCATAGCCGCTCACCATTTTTGTTGATTCCTAAAGGTTTTGGAGAACCACTCAAATGTTAGACATCCATGGTAACTTGTCAGTTCTTATGTGCAGAGGCTAACTAGAATAACGGCAGGCTGGTACTCAACTACTGCCCTCTGCTGCTCACAAAGCCTTTTCAAAATTTGTAATCTTGAGTTCCACTCTGTGTGCAGGATGCACATGAGTCAGTGAGGTGGCACTTGCAAGGACTGCTGCAGCACTGCCAGACTGGCAGCAGGTGTAGGTGACTTGCAGAAATGGGAGCTTACGTGGTATTCCTTCACAAGTAGCTCACACAAATCTGGGTAGATTTTCAGAAAGCGCTAAACCACTAAATTGAGCACATTACCAAACTTCAGAGCCGCCACCAGGTTTTGACTATTATCATACATGACCATGCCTGGCTGCAGGTTCAGCGACGACAGTCACAGAAATGTCTGGTGTGTTCGAGCTTTCAACAAGTCTGTGGGGTGTGCTGTTTGTCACCTAAAGATTTGATTTTTAGTATAGTATGTTTCTGCTTCACCTGGACAGTGCTGTAGTGCTTTCAGCTTGCAACTGATGGGTGCAATAATTCGGAGATGGCGAATGAGGATTTAAGGGTGCAGAAACTGGTATAAGAGGCTGGGGAAACCCTGAAGGAACTCGTGTCTACAAGTCTAGTTGTCGCTAGCATGTGATCCAACTCAGGGTTCGACTCAGTTCAGCATCCACAAGGTTGACCCAGTATACCGTCAGGGTAATGTAGCGTCATGGCTAAGTGGGCCTTTCCAGTAACAGCTTTGGTCAGGGCATGGGTTTATGTTTTGGGAAGTGCTTATGTAATTGGAGATGACACACTGGAAGAACTAGTGGCGGCTGGGGAACGAATACCGAGTGACGGCCACCGCCATCAGGTTGCAGAAAGCCTCAGTGTCCACAAGCCTAAACAGCAACATTTCCAGGGCAAGCAGTCTGGACATGTGGCTGTTTAATATTTGGGCCTGTCAGTGGCTGCATATTTCCACTTGGGTTCCAATGTCTGTTGTAAGGACATATGAACTCTGCGCTGGGAAAAGGAAGTGGATGTGGTTGCTGATGGTGTTTTCAAATGTGAAATTGCAGGGCAGGAGGCATCTGGACAGGGAATTGGCAAGCACATAGCACAGAAGAAGAGGCAGTGGTGTATCTGCAGACACTTATTGTGGATCCAGGCATTTGTCCCACCTAGTCGGGTGATTGAATGACATATGCCTAAAACCAGGGAAGGAGTCTTGCGAGGATAATTTGCATATTCCCAGTGCCTTCTGGGATAAGTGAAGAGTCACCGCGAGCTCAAGGAGAACCGGGTTTTGGCCGTTACAGCCGGAAGGAAGACTTCTGAAAACCAGGGAAGGAGTCTTGCGAGAATAATTTTCATATTCCCAGTGCCTTCTGGGATAAGTGAAGAGTCACCGCGAGCTCAAGGAGAACCGGGTTTTGGCCGTTACAGCCGGAAGGAAGACTTCTGAAAACCAGGGAAGGAGTCTTGCGAGGATAATTTGCATATTCCCAGTGCCTTCTGGGATAAGTGAAGAGTCACCGCGAGCTCAAGGAGAACCGGGTTTTGGCCGTTACAGCCGGAAGGAAGACTTCTGAAAACCAGGGAAGGAGTCTTGCGAGGATAATTTGCATATTCCCAGTGCCTTCTGGGATAAGTGAAGAGTCACCGCGAGCTCAAGGAGAACCGGGTTTTGGCCGTTACAGCCGGAAGGAAGACTTCTGAAAACCGCGCGCCGCTAGGCGCGCGAATTTTAGCCTGTCTTCTTCATTGTGAGCGTGAGTGAGCAAAGTGTGAGCAAAAGTAAGTGTGAGTAGAATTGTTTGTATTTAGTTGTTTAATTACTTAACATTTGTTTAGTGCTATCCCCATTAGAAAATGTGCTCCACTATTGCTAATGCGATCCAGTGTACATCTTGTCTCATGAATGCAGTCCTTGAAAAGCCGTTCGAGGGTGCATACTGTTGTTCGAGATGTGAGCAAGTTGCACATTTGGAAGCCCAGATACTGGATCTAAATGAGCAGCTGGCAACTCTGAGGTGCATTAGCAATATGGAAAGGAGTGTGCTGCTCACTGAGCAGCAGCTTGCTGGGTCAGATATGGGGGAGGATCGTAGTAGGGAGCGGCAGGACGGTGAGGTAGGTAGCTGGGTGACAGTTAGAAAGGGGGGTAAAGGGAAAAGTGCTAGGAAGGCTAGTCCTGAACTGACACACCCCAATAGGTTTGCAAACTTGGCAGATGAGGGGGATGTCATTACAGGGGTAGCATTGCTGCAGCAAGGCATGACCTCTGAACGCCAGAGGAGTGTCTGCTCCAGTAAGGGGGGGAATAGGAGTGCAGGGCAGGCAAGACAGGTACTGGTAGTGGGGGACTCAATTATTAGGGGGACAGATAGGGCAATCTGTCACAAAGACAGGGATCGCCGAACAGTGTGTTGTCTTCCTGGCGCTCGAGTTCGGCACATCGCTGATCGGGTTGACAGATTACTGGGAGGAGCTGGGGAGGACCCAGCGGTCATTGTACACATTGGTACAAATGACAAAGTTAGAGGTAGGTGGAAGGTCCTTAAAGATGATTTCAGGGAATTAGGTTGTAAGCTTAAAGCATGGACCTCAAAGGTGGTATTTTCGGAAATACTACCTGTGCCACGAGCCACACCAGAGAGGCAAAGAGAGATCAGGGAGGTTAACAGGTGGCTCAGGAATTGGTGTAGGAAAGAGGGTTTTGGGTTCCTGGAGAATTGGGCCGACTTTTCAGTTGGCTACAGATTCTATGCTAGGGATGGGCTGCATCTTAATGGGGAAGGTGCAGCTCTGCTGGGGCAGAAAATGGCTAGAAGGTTGGAGGAGTGTTTAAACTAGGAATGGGGGGCGAGGGTATTCACTTTATAGAAGGGGAATGTAGTGCAGATAGTGACCAGGGCACAAGTAATGAAATTGGGGGTGGTACGGGGGGAAGGGTTAGGACAGTTAATACAGTAAGCAGGAATACAGGTACAGAGTCATACGTAATGTGCATGTACACTAATGCCCGAAGCCTCACAAATAAGGTGGAGGAATTAGAATTAATATTGTTGGAAGAAAATTATGATATAGTGGGGATATCAGAGACATGGCTGGATGAGAGCTATGACTGGGCTGTTAATTTACAGGGTTATAGCCTATTCAGGAATGACCGTACAAATAAGCGAGGGGGAGGTGTGTGTCTATATGTAAAATCATCCTTAAAACCCATCCTGCGTGACAACATATGTGAGGGTACTGAGAATGTAGAGTCCCTATGGGTGGAGATAAGGGGGGGAGAATGAATAATAAAATACTGATAGGGGTGTGTTATAAGACGCCGAATATTATGGAAGAGGTAGAGAATCTCCTCATAAAGCAAATTGATAAAGCAGCGAGTCTCGGAGAGGTAATTATTATGGGGGACTTTAACTATCCTGATATAAATTGGGGAACAGAAACTTGCAGTTCCAGCAAAGGAAATAGATTTTTGATAACAATGAAAGATAATTACCTTTCACAAATGGTACAGGACCCCACAAGAGGGGGAGCACTACTAGACCTTGTACTAACCAATAGGCCAGACCGCATATCAAATATACAAGTTGGGGGTTACTTGGGGAATAGTGATCACAAAATAATAAGTTTTCATGTATTCTTTAGTAAGATGTCTAGTAGAGGGGCTACAAGGACACTAAACTTCAGGAAAGCAAATTTTAAACGGTTGAGAGATGATCTTAGTGCAATTAACTGGGATGATGTACTAAGTAATAAAAGTACACAAAGCAAATGGGAGACTTTTATGAGCATCCTGAATAGGGCTTGTGCAGAAAATATACCCTATGGGAACAAACATGCTAGAAATAGGAGGAAACCCCTATGGCTAAATAGAGCTGTAAGGGAAGCAATAAAAGAAAAACAGAAAGCCTTAAAAGAATTAAAGAGGGTAGGTAGTGATGAGGCATTATATAATTATAGAAAATTAAATAAAATATGTAAAAAGCAAATTAAGTTAGCTAAGTTTGAGACAGAGAGACTCATTGCGAGAGAAAGTAAAAATAATCCTAAAATATTCTTTAACTACATAAACAGTAAAAAACTGAAAAGCGATAATGTTGGCCCCCTTAAAAATAGTCTTGGTGAAATGGTGGAAGGGGATGAGGGTAAAGCCAACCTGCTGAATGACTTTTTTTCTACGGTTTTTATACAAGAAAATGCCATGGCAGATGACATGACCAGTGATACCATAAATTCACCCTTGAATATTACCTGCTTAACCCAGCAGGAAGTACGCCGCCGCCTCGAAATCACTAAGGTTGACAAATCTCCGGGCCCGGATGGCATACACCCCAGAGTACTACAGGAATTGAGTTCTGTGATAGATAGACCATTATTTTTAATCTTCTCAGATTCCTTAATAACAGGGTCGGTACCGCAGGACTGGCGCATAGCAAATGTGGTGCCAATATTCAAAAAGGGGACAAAAACTGAGCCGGGAAATTATAGGCCGGTAAGTTTAACCTCTACGGTTGGTAATATCCTTGAGGGTTTCTTGAGAGATGCTATACTGGAGTATCTCAAGAAAAATAACCTTATGACAGAGTATCAACATGGGTTTATGAGGGATCGATCCTGTCAAACTAATTTGATCAGCTTCTATGAAGAGGTAAGTTCAAGTCTGGACCAGGGAAATGCAGTGGATGTTGTGTATATGGACTTTTCAAAAGCTTTTGATACGGTGCCACACAAAAGGTTGGTACATAAAATGAGAATAATGGGGATAGGGGAAAATATGTGTAACTGGGTTAAAAACTGGCTCAGTGATCGGAAACAAAGGGTGGTTATTAATGGTACGTACTCGGACTGGGTCTCAGTTCATAGTGGGGTACCACAGGGGTCAGTATTGGGCCCGCTTCTTTTCAACATATTTATAAATGACCTTGTTGGGGGCATGCAGAGTAGAATTTCAATATTTGCAGATGATACTAAACTCTGCAGGGTAATCAATACAGAGGAGGATAATTTTATATTACAGGGAGATTTATGTAAATTGGAGGATTGGGCTGAGAAGTGGCAATTGAAGTTTAATGTAGATAAATGTAAGGTCATGCACTTGGGTAGAGGAAATAACATTTATGATTATGTACTTAATTGTAGAACACTGGGTAAAACAGACACAGCAAAAGACTTGGGTGTATGGGTGGATGGTAAACTTCACTTTAGTGGACAGTGTCAGGCAGCTGCTGCCAGGGCTAATAAAATAATGGGATGTATTAAAAGAGGTATAAGTGTTCATGAAAAAAATATAGTTCTACCTCTGTACAAGTCACTAGTGCGACCGCACTTAGAATACTGTGTGCAATTCTGGTCACCGATATATAAGAAGGACATAGCTGAACTGGAGAGGGTGCAGAGAAGAGCGACCAAGATTATTAGAGGAATGGGTGGGCTGCAATACGAAGACAGGTTATTAAACTTGGGGTTATTTAGTTTGGAAAAACGAAGGCTTAGGGGGGATCTAATCACAATGTATAAATATATGAGGGGACAGTACAGAGACCTTTCCAAAGATCTTTTTACACCTAGGCCTGCGACTGGAACACGGGGGCATCCGCTACGTCTTGAGGAAAGAAGGTTTAATCATAATCACAGACGAGGATTCTTTACTGTACGAGCAGTGAGACTATGGAACTCTCTGCCACATGATGTTGTAATGAGTGATTCACTACTAACATTTAAGCAGAGCCTGGATGCCTTTCTTGAAAAATTTAATATTACCAGTTATGTATATTAGATTTTATGACAGGGTATTGATCCAGGGAACTAGTCTGATTGCCGGATGTGGAGTCAGGAAGGAAATTTTTTCCCCATTGGAACTTGTTTGCCACATTGGGGTTTTTTTTGCCTTCCTCTGGATCAACATGTTAGGCTACGGGTTGAACTAGATGGACTTAGAGTCTCCCTTCAACCTTAAAAACTATGATACTATGATACTATGAAGTATGCTCTTGGTGGAAAGGCTGATAGTGGTTAGGCCCCTTCTGATCTCAATACGGCATAGGTTGCAAACCACCTTTTTCTTGTCTTCCACACTTTATGTAAAATAGTGCCAGACTGGGGGACATCTAACACTTGGCCTGGAATCTGGTCACTGTGGGTGCTCTGGAGAACAGTTGATCGCCTGCTCCCTCTGGCCACCCGACTGCCTTTTCCTGCCAGTTGTGGTGCTGTGGATACCTCCCTCTCTGCGCTGCAGTTCCCGCACTTCATGCCACCTTCCTAGCTTGGGTCGGTGACTTAATCATCCACCAACTCATCTTCCATTTCTTCGCTCTGGTCCTCCTCCTGACTTTTGACTACTGAGTCTAATAATCATCCACCTCTTGAGACAGGAATTGCCATTCCCCACCATCAGTTACTTCTAACCATGGCTGCTCAAATATATGTGCATCACTGCACACGATTTCCTCATGTCACTCACAAAACAAGAAATGAGGCCAGAAGAAGCCACAAAAGGAAAGGTAAAGAGCTCCTCATAGTGTCCACGTTTGGTGTCTCTTGTCTCATGGAATATCCCATGGTGAGTTGAAAGAGGATCAGGTTGAGGGTTATGTGGTCCAGACTCTTGACTAGTGAGTCTGGACAATGTAGAAGACGGATGATGCTGGCGCACAGACTATAGGCATTATTTGCCATTCAATCTACCCCCTGCTCACACTGTTCTGTCAACAGTAGTGTCCCATGCTCCCTTGCAAACTGGGATAGGAAGCTAGACCTAAATGATCACTATGTTTTGGGTGCTCCCTCTGCAGACTGTTGCGCTCGCCAGGTGAGCCGAGGTGTTAGTAAATCCACTGGACCACAGAACACAGAAAACCCAGAGGGGCTTGGCTGTGAACCTGTACCTGTTCTTCTTCAGAGCTCCTGATGGTGGAGTTGTTATGATGCAGGTGCAAGTCCGGGTGCCACTTGGGAAGACTGGTACTGCGACAGCTAGCTCCATGGAGTGCGAGATCGACAGTCTCTGACAATGGGTTGTGGCAGCAGCAAGTGTTGAGGATTCATCCGGGATGGATGGATGGATGGCTGGATGGATAGATGGACGGAAGAGTACAGCAGCAGAGGCTGGAGAGAATGTTTGCAGCAGTGGGTGTAATGGATCCGTCCGGGTGCATGGATGGATGGTTACAGCAGCAGCGGCTAGAGAGGATGCTTGCAGCAATGGGTGTAAAGTATCTGTCCAGGCAAGCTGTCCATTCCCCACCATCAGTTTCTTCTAACCATGGCTGCTCAAATATTTTAGCATCCCTGCACACGATTTCCTCTTGTCCCTCAAGAAATAAGGCGAGAAGAAGCCACAAAAGAAAAGGTAAAGAGCTCCTCATAGTGTACAAGTGTGGTGTCTCTTGTCTCTTGGAACATACCATGGTGAGATGAAAGAGGATCAAGTTGGCTAGTGAGACTGGACCATGTGTTAAGACAGGATGATGCTGGCGGACAGACTAGAGGCATTATTTGACATTCATTCCACCCCGTGCTCGCACTCTTCTTGTGTCAACAGAGGTGTTCCATGCCCCAGTGCAAACTTGGATATTAAGCTATTTCTAGATCATGTTTGCTTTGATAGAAAACCCAATTTGCCCTGTCCCATGGCAACGGCCTCAGTGTGGACTACCATAAGCTCTCCCTATGCTAACTGTAGCTAATAGTGATATTATTAGACAATATAATCTATTTAAATTGGCCGTGAAAGGACTTTTAGTTGTTCGTGGAAGCAGCAACATATGGAAAGGCAATATTCCCTGACTAGATGCCTCTAGTATGCTATACCTTTTCCAAAAGCTAACCCTATACTACTTCCAGCTAAGGGAGCTATTATTAGAGAATAACATTTATTTCAATTAGTCCTGAAAAGAAATGTTGGTTTAAAGTAGCACCAGCAAGCACTGTAAGGCGGGCTTTGCACATTGCGACATCGCAGGCCGATGCTGCGATGTCGCACGCGATAGTGCCCGCCCCCGTCGCAGGTACGATATCGTGTGATAGCTGGCGTAGCGAAAACTATCGCTACGCCAGCTTCACACGCACTCACCTGCCCTGCGACCGTCGCTCTGGCCGGCGACCCACCTCCTTCCTAAGGGGGCGGGTCGTGCGGCGTCACAGCGACGTCACATGGCAGGCGGCCAATAGGAGCGGAGGGGCGGAGATGAGCAGGATGTAAACATCCTGCCCAGCTCCTTCCTTCCACATATCCTACGGAAGCCGCAGTGACGCCGGTAGGAGATGTTCCTCGCTCCTGCGGCTTCACACACAGCGATGTGTGCTGCCGCAGGAGCGAGGAACAACATCGGACCGTCGCGTCAGCGTAATTATGAATTACGCCGACGCTGCAATGATGATACGATTACGATGATTTTGCGTTCGTTAATCGTATCATCAAGGCTTTACACACTACGATATCGCATGCGATGCCGGTTGTGCGTCACTTTCAATTTGACCCCACCGACATCGCACCTGCGATGTCGTAGTGTGCAAAGCCGCCCTAAGGCTATAAGGCTGTAACACACTGTACCTTCTCCAGCAGAAGCTCTCCCTATTCTATTTTTGGGTACAGTGTGCAGACCATGCCGTCACTGTTTCTTATATTGAACCAATTACACTATGTGGCCTGCTAATCACAGTAATGCCAGTAGCAAAAATAACTACGACATTATCGTGATTAACAGGCAATCTATCCCAATATGACTGTTGGATAATGTGGGATAGGACCCTTAGGCTGTACCCCAAAGGTGTTGTAAGGGTTTGACGGCATGATCTAAGGGGTTAATGGTTGCGGGGGAGATCTCTGATCCACCTGTGCCTGTTAGCCACACATGTCTGCTGATCAGATCAGCAAACATGTGCAAGGAATACCGCGGGCTTACTGCCGGAGCTCGCGGTAACCGGAGGGAGTCAACCAAGGACATACCAGTATGTTCTTCGTCGTTAAGGGGTTAAGCAGTGAGCGAGAATATTCTACTCTGGACCAATAATTGTAATGAACAGCGAACAAAATGACAATCAACAGTCTTGGACACCTGAAATTTTAAAGATCTATTGACTAAAGGCCGCTTTACACACTGCGATATCGGTACCAATATCGCCAGCGTGCGTACCCGCCCCTATCTGTTGTGCGACAAGGGCAAATCACTGCCCGTGTCGCACAACATCGCCCAGACCCGTCACACTACTTACCTTCCCTGCAACGTCGCTCTGACCGGCGAACAGCCTCCTTTCTAAGGGGGCAGTTCGTTTAGCGTCACAGCAACGTCATTGCAGCGTCACTGAACCGTCGCCCAATAGAAGCGGAGAGGCGGAGATGAGCGGGACGAACATCCCACCCACCTCCTTCCTTCCGCATTGTTGCTGGAAGGCAGGTAAGGAGAGCTTCCTCGTTCCTGCGGTGTCACACGGAGTGATGTGTGCTGCTGCAGGAACGAGGAACAACTTCGTTACTGCTGCAGTAACGATATTTGAGAATGGACCCCCATGTCACCGTTGAGCGATTTTGCACGTTTTTGCAACGATGCAAAATCGCTCATTGGTGTCACATGCAACGGCATCACTACAGCGGCCGGATGTGCGTCACAAAATCCGTGACCCCAACGAGATCACTGTAGCGATCTCGTTGCGTGTAAAGCCCGCTTTAGACCGGATGTAGAGGTAAAGGAAGAGGGGTTTCTGAACCCACATATTTATTTAACAGAGATCTGTGGATTACATTACGGACTTTGTAAAATGCCAGATTCTTTCATTGTTTTTTTGTGGAGATTTTTTTTTTGCCACAGAACAGGGATGACCCCCTCATCTAATGGCATTTGACTTTTCTCTCTACCTACGTATATGGACCAGATGGATTTTGTTTATTATTCAGTTGTGTAAAAAGCAGGATTTAGATGTTGATGCCGCTGCTATTTTCTAGAAGGAAAAGAGACAACATCTAGATATTCCATTTTTGCAACTATGTTCCTGGCATGCATCTAGTGAGTAATTTTTTATGTCTTACAACAGATAACGCTAGTCTTCTTCCAACTGTATGAACTAGATATGCCAATGCTTTGACAATCTTCATCTCACAAAAAATTCACATACAATATTAATCATAAGAGGACATGTTTTATGTAACAAATGAAAAAAGAATAAGGACAGGTATGAATATTTACTATCTTATATATTCTGATATGTATAACATTGGCATGTTCATTAATTATGCAGACAATACAGTATAGGCAGTCCCTGTACTTTCAACTTTCAGAGAACTTTTCAGAATAATCTTCTGGCTATTATCTGACTTTATTCCTTCTTATTTCTCCTGTTACCCTCTGAAAAATCTATTTCTATTTTTTAGTTGTCTCATAGCTAATGAGTGAAAATTGGCTGCTATGGTATAAGGTTCCAATACACAGCACTCATGGGTATGAGGAATTTCTGCTCCCTTGTGATGGAAAAGCATTAAAATGCTCGGGTGCTCATTACTCGAGCTGAGCAATTTCTAATGCTCGGGTGCTCGTTTCGAGAAACAAGCATAATGGAAGTCAGTGGGAAACTTGAGCATTTTTCCGGCACACCCTACATGAGGTCTGAAGGGGGGCCTGGAAATCACTGAAATGGATGCAAACACCACTGCATTGGAATAAGAACAGTATAGAGCCAATGCCTGGTCACATCTCTGACAAATAAGAAAACAAGGACTATCTTTTTTGGGTAGGAAGCTTTGCATGAGAATACATAGCAATAAAAGAAACCTTTGAAATAACTTCAGGTCTGGCTGCTGTCATTTGGTGAGATTGAGAATTCTGAGGTAAGCCACGCTTTCTTTATTTTGATGAGTCAGCCTGTCAGCATTGTCAGTTGTCAAGTAGCACTAAAAACTCGCTCAGACAAAATGTTAGCAGCAGGGCAGGCCAGCACCTATAAGACGTAGAGAAACAGATCATGCCACATGTCCAGCTTGAATAGCCAATAGTTGTATGAGACATAAGAATTACAGACAATGGTGCAAGGGATGGCTATGTAATACTTCACCATGTGCCAAAACGTTTCCCTCCTTGTTAGAGTACTCTGAGCAGCAGGGTCTTGACAATGGGACTATGTAATGAAACTGTCTCAGACCTTCGACAGTGTTCCCCTGCCTCTATTATCCTTGCTGTGTGAAGGACTGTAAAGCAATCTACCCTGACTATATGCCACTAATCCTCCTTCAGCAGTTATCCCTTCACTGAATTAGTATTCATAGGTAGTATTAATAGGTAAAAGGATAGATGTAGGCCTTAAAAGGACTTCTGGTTTTATGTTGCTACAGCAAGGTTTGTAAAGCTAGAATCCCTTCCTACAGGCCTCTAATACACTATCCCGTCTCCATCAACTTGTCCTACACTAAATGCAGCTAAGACCAGTATTATTAGAGAATAGACTAGAGGTCTGTAAGGCTAAAATCACTACATACAGGCCTCAAATACGCTATCCCTTTTCCAACAGCTTGCACTACAGTAAATTCAGCTAAAAGCAGGATTATTAGAGAATACGTTTTTCACATAACAGCATCAAGGTCTGTAATTCTAGAATCCCTGCCTACATGTTTCAAATACACTATCCCTTCTCCAGCAGCTTGCTCTACACTAAATACAGCTAAGAGCGGTATTATTAGAAAATAGAATAGACTTATTAGGTAGCAGCAGCAAGGTCTGTAAGGCTAAAATCACTGCATACAGGCCTCTTACACACTCTCCCTTCTCCATCAGCTTGCCCTTCACTAAATGCAGCAAAGAGTGGTATTATTAGAAAATATATTTTTCTCATAAGCAGCAACAAGTTCTGTAAGGCTAGAATCCATGTCTACATGCCTCTAATACACTATTCCTTTTCTAGCAGCGTTCCCTAGACTAAATGCTGCAAAGAGCTGTATTATTAGAGAATAGATTTTTTAGGTAGCAGCAGCAAGGTCTGTAAGGCTAGAATCCCTGCCTACAGACCTACAATACACCAGACAACATGGCTATGGCAATAACGTGATTGGCAGGCAATACCCGCATGTTTAAGGGCTGAAAAAAGCTGGGAAATCTGCAGAGTGAGGACTTGAGCATAGCGCCCGAGTTCCAGTATACTCGGTCAAGTATAAAGCATTTGGAGCACCCAATGCTCGATCTTGTACAGAGTAGTGGTTGGCATGCTCGCCCATCACTATTCATCAGTTTTTCTTATAAATAAATAAAAAAAATAATGGAGGTTTCTCCAGTTTTCTCCTATCACATAGTCCATGAAAAAAGGACAACACATGAGTTCTGTCCGATATTTTTGCATGGACCCATAGACTTGTAATGGTGCAAATGATCTAACACTTGGATTAGAATTAGAAATGTCTATGTGATTTATGCAGACCAATAATTTCACATAAATACACAGACATGTAAAAAGCCCCATAGACTATAATAGGTATGAATAGTATCCATAAAATCAGATGTCTGAATGACCCCTTAGGGGTACTTCACACGCTGCGACATTGCTAGCAATTGCTAGCGAAGTTGCGTGTGATAGCACCCGCCCCCGTCGTGTGTGCAATATTGTGTGATCACTGCCGTAGCGAACATTATCGCTACGGCAGCGTCACACGCACATACCTGGTCAGCGACGTCGCTGTGACCGCCGAACAATCCCTCCCTCAATGGGGAGGTGCGTTCAGCGTCATAGCAACGTCACTGCGGTGTCACTAAGCGGCTGGCCAATAGAAGCGGAGGGGCGGAGATGAGCGGGACGTAACATCCTGCCCACCTCCTTCATTCCTCATTGCTGGTGGACGCAGGTAAGGAGATGCTCATCGCTCCTGCGGTGTCACACATAGCGATGTGTGCTGCCGCAGGAACGATGAACAACATCGCTACTAAGCAGACAAGGATTTTTTGTTTCAGAACGATCTCTCCATTTCAAATTATTTTGACCACTTTTGCGATCGTTTAAGGTCACTCGTACGTGTCACACGCTGCGATGTCGCTAACGGCGCCGGATGTGCGTCACAAACACTGTGACCCTGACGATAAATTGTTAGCGATAGCGCAGCGTGTAAAGCACCCTTTACACTCATAAATTATGAATAAGGACAAAGGCCTTTCAATGCAGCCACATCTCTGTGTATAATTTTCTAGATAGATAAGGGCCACAAAGGTTGGACCTGCACTTATCAGGCATTTAAGAGTAATTCTGTGGTTTGCTCTCTTAAAGTGTTAACATATAACAGAGAGTAGTAGAGATGGGTTTCAAAGCCGCGCAAATGACCAAATGATCATGGAAGATTAAGATTAATGTTGCTTTATTTCATGCATAGGTCAACGCGTTTCAGGAGACTCAGCTCCCTTCCTCAGGACAAACTGGCAAAGAACACCAAATCTCAAGAGATTGGATGTTCTTTGCCAGTTTGTCCTGAGGAAATAAGCTGAGTCTCCTGAAACACGTTGACCTGTGCATGAAATAAAGCAACATTAATCTTAATCTTTCATGATCATTTGGTCATTGGCGCGGCTTTGAAACTCATCTCTAATACTCTCTGTTATCTGCCAACATTGGGACCATTGCCGTGGCTTGGAGTTACATGCGTTTACAGGAGTTGTGACTGTCACAACCCCTATTGTTGAGTAGTACTGCTCATTTCTAAATCCCGTATCTATTGGGGTAAGACCCTATTTGCGCTTCTTTTTTCCCAGTTTTCTTAAAGTGTTAATATAGATTTTCTCATTTGACATAAGTATGTGGCTGTTAATGTTGACAATGTTTCAGCTTTCATTCTGCAACTGGAATATTACATGTATACAGGCAATGTGTCCTAATTACCACATAAAAAAAGAAAAAACATTTGTTTAATTGAAATTTTGTATTTTCTTTTTTCCTCAAACAATCTTTATTGCTTTATAAATGATTTTAGTGTCCAATCCATATGCTTTCTTCTAACAACGTGAAATAACTGTTTTCTATTGTGTCATACATTCATCTGTCTTGGGAATTCCTCTTTTTATCTCTGCAGGGAACAGCTAGCATAATTAGCATATAAATAAGCTGGATAAGTCTGTGGTACTTTTAAAGCTTGAAATATATTCCCTCTGGGAATTTTGAAAAGAACGATGTAGAAAATAATTCACCCTGCCACTAATAATACTGGTCCTACTTTGTGTTTCAATTATCCTCCTAGGATCATTATGCATTTTGTTAATTTCTTTAACTTAAAGGATCACAGATGTTTAATAAATCCATTACTTCCACGCTGCTTTAGAAATTGTCTGGGACATTTAGTAAGCAAAGAATGAAATATTTGTTACTATTCACACGATAGTTGAAGTCTCTCAAATGCTATCAACTCAAAAAGGCTACATCAGGCAGCCTAGCCACTCTTAGCAGGTCTCAGAATAAGCTTGGTATTCACTTGTAAACCTTTATACAGGGATATGAACTGACTATGGGGCCACCTGGGTTGCACCAACAGAGTAGCTGCTGGCCACAGCAGCTTACACTATTGTTTGGATTGTGAAACAAGGCTGTGTGACTATCAAGAGGGACTCAACCAGGGAAAGAATCAATAGATGAAATCGTAGGAAACAGGGAAGGAAGGACACAGCTGGAGTTAGATACTTGGTAGTCAGAGAAAGACAGACTAGCCAATTTCAGAGTCAGGAGGGAAAATAGAATAAATGTTGAGAGCACAAGCTGGCTCATAGTCAGGACAAAAGTAAAAGCAGTAGCTTCACCGTGATCTTGGAGAACACTGAGTGATAACTGGCTACGTCCAACAGGATGTTGGGAGTGTTAAGAAGATGTGTCACTGACCCAATGGTATCAGTATAAAGCTCATTAGTCTTGCTGAGCTGCTACACAGCACATACATACAGTGTACCTGAATGGGTGGTACTACGAATCACAGCCACACCAGTTTTCCTAGTTTTATAGAGTGTGCACCAGCCTACCATATTGGCGTGATGTCTTCTCCATCACTAGTACCACCCACAGTGTCACAACAGCAGCATCTGGTGACAGAGTCAGACATCACTAGAACAGATCTGGGTATTGATATAATAAAACATAGAAGGAGGCCACCATGCTGCAAATGCTGGAAACATGCCTTCATATAAGTCGTGGGTGCCGACGACAGGTGTTCAAAAGCAAAAACTTGAAAAATTCTGGAGGCCTCCCTTATAGCGTGCACTATTACTAAAGGACACACTATTACTAAAGGATACACTATTACTAAATTACTATCACTAAAGGAAAAAGTGTAAGTTTCGGCACAACCACTGAAGAACTGTTTAACACTAGAAGTCCCAGAGAGGGGTAATTTAACATTTCTACCATTGGAACCCTATGGAGCTCGAAATTCCTGGGACTTCTAGTGTTAAAAAGTAAAAAAAATGTTTTATCGGAGCATGCTATAAAACGCACATATTGGCTCTTATGTGTTTCAAGTGTACTCAGAAGCCCTTAGTCATAGGAAGAGTACAGAATCATGGGAAAAGGGAAGGTTTACAAGCAAACACCATTGATTATTAATTACATACATCTGAAAAGGGAACACCAAGACTGAAGAAATATATGAATGCATACAGATTAGTCATTTGACTACAATACATAGATGTAAACACATAGTATATAAAGGCATGCAATTCAACAAAATAACTACAATGCATAGATGTAAATACATAGAGAAATACCAATAGATAAAAAAGAACATATGAAAATAAACAGCAAACTAAACGTCCACACATATACATAAAGTTCAATAAACAGAAAATAAATCGTTCTTAATGTTCATCTTATTTGGAGTTTTGCTATTCAGTGTCAATATTTAGTAAGCTTCTTGTAAAGTGAGTTGTCTCTACCAGTTGCCACCTCTAACACGGCGAGGAATTTTCTCTATAGCAAAAAATGGCATGGAATAAATGTTTTATGGAATACATGCTGCTACCATTGGTAATGTTAGAATGTTCAGAGATGGGTTTTTTGACCTTCCTAATAGTGCACCTAACATACAAAAATCACAAACAGTGCACAAAATATAGTTAAGCACATTTTTTGTATTACCATTCATAAAGCCTTCTATATTTCATTGTACCCCAAAAGGAAAGTTTTCTATTAATCACATATTGACACACTGTGCATATGGTTCCTGCACATCTGAAAAAAACTTTTTGACTGAGCCATGTACTATAGGGATCGGATTGGTATACGAGGCTAGGTGGCAAAATACTACCCAATTAAAGGCCTCTTTTCGCTACACATCTACAGCCATAAGATGTAACCTGGCATAGACACTCATCTTGATTAATAACCGGAAGATACTTCAAAATAATCCTCTAAATCTCTGAAATTTGTGGACTAAAAGCCATTGAAAAGATGAGTATTCTATCATTCGAACTAGATTTATTTCTTTGAGTCCAAACAAAAGCGATGAGTGAGATTTCTTACCATTGTAAGCCATTCTGAGGAATAGCATCACATTTTTTTTTAGGATATTCTCTAGATTGGAGCCTGTTGCATATGACCTCACTCTCCTTAGGAAAAATTGCAACATCTAAACAAAGTAGAGATCAAATTAAAAAAAAAATCATGTCCCACATTGAGAATAAGTAAAAAAGTTACTGTAAATAAAATATGTAAAAAAATACACCAAAAAAGCACACAAAAATCCCGAAAAACTGTTTTATCATTAAAAATGCAGCTTTTGTGTAAAAACAAATGCAAAAATTATTTATTCCATGTGGTGAATACTGCATCAAAAATGTATAAACAATTAATAAAAAATACACCAAATATATAGTCTTTTCAGCATACTGACACAAAAAAATAATTAAATGCAAGGAAAAAGTCACATAAAAAAACCAAAATGGTAGCAATAAAAATGCCATATTGTCCAGCAAAAATATAAGCCCTAATATGTCTTTTTAAAAGAAAAAAAAAAAAAAGTTACAGGTCTCAGAATATTATTTTTAGTGTGCAAAACTAGCAAAACATAAAAAACAATATAAATCTGCTATTGCCATAATCATTCTGACCAGAGGAATAAATCAGTCTATCACTTTTACTGCATGATGAACCGCAAAAAATAAATGTAAAAACGACAACTGAATTGCTGTTTTTTGTTCATTTTGTGTCTAAAAAAATCTGAAACAAAGCAATAAAAAATGTTATATACCAAATATGGTACCAAAATAATCTTCAAGTCATACCCACAGTGCAATACATCATATGATGCCCCCATAGCCCCCATCCCCCACCTATCCATTACTTTTGGGCTGCATCATGTAATAAAAAAATAGACTAAAGGCCGCTTTACACGCTGTGACATCGCTAGCGATCGCACCCGCTCTCGTCGTTTGTGCGTCACGGGCAAATCGCTGCCCGTGGCGAACAATATCGCTGGTATGCATCACACGAACTTACCTTCCTAATGACGTCGCTGTGGCCGGCGAACAACCTCTTTTTTAACCCCTTAATGTTTTTAACAGCTGACATGTGTGCCTGCTAGTCGCGGGTGGAATCGCTTCCACCCGCGGCTATTAACCCCTTACATCTCACTGCCAAAATCTGGCAGTGAGATGTATATGCGCGCCACCATTACAGTGACTTACCCCGCCCAATCGGAAGTCACGTGACATGATCACGTGACTTTTGGTGGTTGCCATGCTAGCACAGGGTCATGTGATGACGCCTGTAGCTAACATGAGTCACTTCCTCTCAATGCCGGAATACAGCCGGCATTGAAAGTAAAGCACCAACTCTGTAGATCTTAGCTCTGTAGCTGTGATCTGCAGATAGGGCAGAGCGATCGGATTGCTGATCGCTATAGCCCCCTAGAGGGACTAGTAAAATAAAAAAAAGTAAAAAAAAAGTTTTAAAAAATTAAAAAAAAAATAAAAAACCTAAAAGTTCAAATCACCCCCCTTTCACCCCATTGAAAATTAAAGGGTTAAAAAAATAAAAAATATACACATATTTAGTATCGCCACATTCAGTAATGCCCAATTTATCAAAATATAAAATCAATTAATCTGATCAGTAAACGGCGTAGCAGCAAAAAAATTCCAAACGCCAAAATTACGTTTTTTGGTCGCTGCAAATTTTGCGCAAAATGCAATAAGAGGCGATCAAAACGTAGCATTTGCACATAAATGGAACCGTTAAAAACATCAGCTCGAGACGCAAAAAATAAGCTATCACTAAGCCTCAGATCCCGAAAAATGAGAACACTATGGGTTTTGGAAAATGGCGCAAAACGTGCACCACTTTTTTTGGACAAGCTTGTGAATTTTTTTTAACCCCTTAAATACAAGTAAACCTATTCATGTTTGGTGTCTACAAACTCGCACTGACCTCAGGCATCACATAGATACATCAGTTTTACCATATAGTGAACACGGTGAATAAAATATCCCAAAAACTATTGTACGATTACACTTTTTTTGCAATTTATCCGCACTTGGAATTTTTTTGCCGTTTTCCAGTACACTATATGTTAAGACTTATGGTTTCATTTAAAAGTATTTAAAAGTACAACTCGTCCTGCAAAAAACAAGCCCTCATATGGCAAAATTGACAGAAAAATAAAAAAGTTACGGCTCTCGGAATAAAGAGAGGAAAACAACAAAACGGAAAAACACAAAATGCCCGGGGGCTGAAGGGGGGCGGTTCGTGCGGCATCACAGCGATGTAACACAGCAGGCCACCAATAAAAGCGGAGGGGCGGAGAGCAGCCGCATGAATGTCACTCCCACCTCATTGCTGAAGGACACAGGTACGCTGTTGTTCGTCGTTCCCGGGGTGTCATACGTAGCGATGTGTGCTGCCTCAGGAACGACGAACAACCTGCGTACCAAACGAGCAACGATTTTTGGGAAACGAACGACATGTCAACAACCAACAATTTTGAGCACTTTTCAGATCGTTAGTAGTCGCTGGTAAGTGTCACACGCAACGACGTCGCTAACGAGGCCGGATGTCCGTCACGAATTCCTTGACCCCAGCGATATCTCGTTAGCGATATCATTGCATGTAAAGCGGCCTTAATCCTGTTTCCCACCATCTACAGCCTCAATCTCATCTCTTGGCTTGTCTCACATTAAGCATGGGTGGTGTAATGCAGTGATGTCATCTTTCCACCCAAAGTTCCCTGGCGGCAGGATGGAAGTGGCCTGCTGTCTGATGTTATGAGTGGCTGAGCAGGGGGTCAGTACCTGAATGCTGTGCCACAGCTGTTAACAATATCGATGTCCTGAGGGAGTGGATAGTATAGCCCAGTGCTCTGCCTAACTTGCGCCTGGGGAGCTGTTCAAATGCGAGAGTGACATTAGAGCTGAGAATAGGTGTGCTTTTTACCTGATGAAGATGTTGGTTCAAAGTAAAATGTGTTTATTTTAGCAATTTTAATATCTTAGAATTTTATTTTACTTTTTTTTACTTTTTGTAACTGGTAAATAAGCCAATTTGAAAAAATAATCAGATCTATGCATTCTAATAAAATCAGATGACTGCAGTTGACATAACCTCACATTTTCTACTATTGGAATTCATCTGCGTGGTTGCCATGTGTCATCCCGGTGAGTCATACTGGTGGTAATCACCGCCCTACTAAGTACAGTGACCGCTCTGCTCTTCCCAATCTAAGTTTGCCTCTCTGAGTTACCTCGTATAGTCTTTGCAACCCTGCTGCATCCTCCTGCTGCTAGTGAGTTTCCACCTGGTTATAGGCAGGCGGGGCAAGACTCAGCAGTATTTTAACCCCACTTTTTCAGCAGAGTGTAGGTTTTTTGGTCAATCCCAAGCAGCAGGGACTTTATTAGGCAGCTCCACAACCACTCCTTGCCTGATCTAGGTTCTTGTTCAGTTTTCTGTGAAGCTTCCAAGAAGGTCCTCTAGAGTTGACACTGCCATTCCTGACCTGGCTTGCCTCCTTGTTTATACTGACCTCTTCGCTTTTCCCCTTGGCTTTGACTACTGAACCTGTGCTACCTGCCACAACCTTGGACCATCTGACTCCCTCTTTGTCTGTGTCTCCTGTACCTTGTAAATTTGCTTTGACCCTTTGGTCAGCTACTGCAGTCCCTGGGACTACCCAGTGAGTGGTATCTAGTGACTACCTGCAGCCTAGCCTATCCTCACCATTAGAGTCTATAGAAAATACCAAGTAGTCACTTAGTTACGCCTCTCTAGAATAAACAGTGAGTTGACACCCACGAGCATTACACCATATTACACTATATTTTCCTAGAAAAATGATTGGTTTGCCCATGGTGCCAGAAACAGACCCTGTGGCAATCAACAATTCACCTAGGCTACATTTTGAAAAGGGTTGGTTCTCTATAATCAGACAGCCCCTTTAATAATATGCTTACCATTTTACTGCATATGTCTCCATCCTAATGCATTTTTTACCAGGTACCTTATACATTTGTTATTAAATTAGTTAATATGTTTATAAATCCAACAAGACCAGATATTAAACTGATATAAAAAAACACATCTGATATTAATCTTTGGCAACTGTATTTTATAACTTAGGACCTGGTCCATTGAAAACAACTAGATAATGTAGGATTTAGAGGCTTTAGTACTTATGCAACTGTCAAATAAAAATCCTAAAGTTCAATTTACTTTTGAGATTCAACATTTGAAAACATCTGGAGCATCAATGTCTGCTTAATACTCAATAAAAAAATTGCTCATTCTAAACAGTCTTTCTAATATAACCTTTGCGTAGTAATGAAACATATCTTCTAGTAAGGCCCGTTTCACACGTCAGTGATTCTGGTACGTTTGTGCTTTTTTTTAAACGTACCAGAATCACTGACATACGCAGACCCATTATAATCAATGGGTCTGCTCACACATCAGTGATTTTTCACTGCACGTGTCTCCGTGCAGCGTTTACGCGTGTCCGTGATTGCCGCACTGAGACATGTCCATTTTTTTCTGGCATCACTGATGTCCCACGGACCACCCAATGGTGTGGTCCGTGAAGCACGTGCCAGAAAAAAACGTGCTTCTAAAATAAAAAGCTTTTTAACTCACTCGGCTCCAGCGACGCTCTCTGCAGCCTGTTCTGCCTGCTGCTTCTGAGCCGGCTCATTACTGTCGCGCATATTCATGATGCACGACACAGCCGACACAGAAGCAGCTGCTGAGGGGGGTCAGAGCCGGCCGGATGCTGCACCGCGGGAGGATTCAGCACCATGGAGAGCGGGAGCACGCACAGGTAAGTTGATTTCTAAATGCAACCACGGGCCACGGAAAATGGAGCCCGGATTGCACTTAGACAACCCACGTGTGCCGTGAATCACGGCACACGCAGGGACATGTGCGTGTTTTACATGCCAGTGAAAAACGTCAGTGTTTTTCACTGACGTGTGAAATGGGCCTAAGGCCCCTTTCACACGTCAGTGATTCTGGTACGTTTGTGCTTTTTTTAAAACGTACCAGAATCACTGACATACGCAGACCCATTATAATGAATGGGTCTGCTCACACGTCAGTGATTTTTCACTGCACGTGTCTCCGTGCGGCGTACCCGCGTGTGCGGAGACATGTTCATTTTTTTCTAGCATCACTGATGTTCCACGGACCACGCAGTGGTGTGGTCCGTGAAACACGTGCCAGAAAAAAACGTGCTTTTAAAATAAAAATCATTTTTACTTACCCGGCGTCCAGCGATGTCCTCTGCAGCCCGTTCTCCCTGCTGCTTCTGAGCCGGCTCATTATTGTCGCGCATATTCATTATGCGCGACACAGCCGACCCGGAAGCAGCTGCTGCGGGGGTCAGCGCCAGCCGGATGCTGCACCGCGGGAGCGATCAGCACCATGGACAGCGTGAGCGCGCACAGGTGAGTTGTTTTTGAAGTGCAATCACGGGCTACGGAGAACGGAGCCCGGATTGCACTTAGACAACCCACGTGTGCCGTGAATCACGGCACACGCAGGAAAATGTGCGTGTTTTACACGCCAGTGAAAAACGTCACTGTTTTTCACTGACATATGAAACGGGCCTAAGAAGCACAATTTTACTAACTAAAGAAGATACAATAATTGTGAATGCAAGATGATTTCTATAAAAATTTTGAAGATTAGAAACAGAAAGAGACCACATGGTCCATTTAGTCTGCCTATGTATTATTTCCATTTTAGCTTTGTCTTTGGCTAGATAAATGTTTATCCCGATTTTTTTAAATTGTCTCACTGATTTTCCAACCACAGCTGTTGTCCTGTTGTTTATCTACTACTTAAGTTTAAAAAAAAAATTAAAGGCACTTCCTTGCTGTCTCTTATCTAAAGGGGACTAGTCATTAAAATCAACGGTATTTACCTGAACACATAGTGCAAATATTTCTTTAACCCCCTTAGTGACAGAGCTGATTTTCACCTTAATGACCCGACCAAATTTTGCAATTCTGACCAGTGTCACTTTATGAGGTTATAACTCTGGAACCCTTCAACGCATCCCTGTGATTCTGAGATTGTTTTTTCGTTACATATAGGACTTCATGCTAATGGTAAATTTTGGACAATATTTTTTGCGTTTATTTATGAAAAAAATTGTAATTTTGGCAAAAATGAATTTTTATACCATTAAACCAGAGAATTCTGTGACACAAAATAGTTAATATAACATTTCCCAAATGTCTACTTTACATCAGCACAATTTTGGAAACATTTTTTTTTTGTTAGGAAATTAGAAGAGTTCAAAGTTTATCAGCAATTTCTGATTTTTACATCAAAATTTACAAAACCATTTTTTTAGGGACCACATCACATTTGAAGTAACTTTGAGAGGCCTAGATGACAGAAAACACCCAAAAGTGACATTGTTCTAAAAACTGCACCCCCCCAAAGTCCTCAAAACCACATCCAATAAGTTAATTAAAGCTTTAGGTGCTTCACAGGTACTAAAGCAATGTGGAATGAAAAAAAGCAAAAAATAAAATTTTACCTAAAAATGTTGCTGTACCCCAAATGTATTCACTTTTAGAAGAAATACCACAACAAAATGGACCCCAAAACTTGTTAACCACTTTCTTATGAACGCACGGATACCTCACATGTGATAAGAAACCTCTGTTTGAACAATTGGGAGGGCTCGGAACAGAAGGAACAATATTTGAATTTTGGAAATCAAATTTGGCTGAAATAGATTGCAGGCACCATGTTGCATTTACAGGTCCGCTAAGGTACCTAAACAGCAGGAACTCTTCACAAGTAATGCCATTTTGGAAACTAGACCTCTCAAGGCTCCTATCTAGGGGTATAGTGAGCATTTTGGACCCACAGGTACTTCACAGATTTTGATAACGTTACGTTGTCATATTGAAAATTTTCATTTTTTTTCTCATAAATGTTGCTTTAGCATCAATTTTCTCACTTTTTCAAGAGGTAATCCCAAAAATTGGACCCAAATGTTTGTTACCCACTTTCTTATGAGCGCCGTGACACCTCACATGTGGTCAGAAACTTTTGTTTGCACAAATGGGAGGGCTTGGAACGGAAAGAGCAATATTTGAATTTTGGAAAGGAAATTTGGCTGAAAAAGATTGCGGGCACCATGTCGAATTTGTAGGGCCCCTAAGGTACGTAAACAACAGAAACCCTGCACAAGTGACCCCATTTTGGAAAAAAGACCCCTCATGGAATTTATCTAGATTTTTGGTGAGTACCCTGAACCCTCAGGTGCCTCACAGAGTTTCATAATGTTGAGCCATAAAAATAAAAAGAATACATTTTTACCACAAAATTGTTACTTCAACCAGATAGCTTTTTTTCACAAAGGTAACAGGAAAAAATGCACTATAAAATTTATTGTGCAATTTTGTCCTGAGTTTGCTGGTACATCATACGTGGTTGAAATCAACTGTTTGGGTGCAAAAGGAGTGACATTTGACTGCAAAATTGTCAGGAATCATTAGCAAACGCCATGTTGCGTTTGGAGACCCCCTGAGGTTCCTAAACAGTAGAGCTCCCCCACAAGTGACCCCATTCTTAAGACTAGACCCCTCATGGATTTTATCTAGAAGTATAGTGTGCATTTTGATCTCACAGGTACTTAATGAAATTTGATAACCTTAGGTAGTCATATTGAAAATTTTAATTTTTTTCATAAAAATGTTCCTTTAGCACCAAATTTCTCACTTTTTCAAGAGGAAATACGAAAAAATGGATCATATAGTTTGTTATCCAATTTCTTATGAGCGCAGTGATACCCCATATGTGGAAAAAAACCCTCTGTTTGGGCAAACACTAGGGCTCGGAATGGTAGGAGCATGATTTGAATTTTGTAAAATAAATTGGGCACCATGTCGCATTTTCAGGGCCTCTATACAGCAGAAGCCCCTACAAGTGGCCCCATTTTGGAAACTAGACCCTTCAAGCACTTTATTCAGGGGTATAGTGAGAATTTTGAATCTACAGGTACTTCAGAAAAATGTTGCTGTAGCGCCAAATTTCTCACTTTTATGCTATGTTACCACAATCTGGCGACAATGTCTCTAGGACGCAGTGCCAGCCCTCCTGCAGAGATGTGAGTGTTGTCCGTGGGAGAATGCAACTGCCTGTGCATACAATCCGGGTTCAGGCCACTGCGGACTTTATTCTCCCTCCGAAGAACACTTTAGTCTCTGCAGCATAAACTGACATCCTGCTGCTCAGGACAGTTTATGCTACAGAGAAAAGAAGTGATGTGGGCAGGAGATTTTTAAAAATCCTTCCACTGCGCTTGTACTGCACAACGCAGCGTTATGGATGCAGCGAAAACACTCTGCATCCAAAACGCTGCAAATCCTGATTGTGGGCACATAGCCTAAAAAGCTAGGATGGATGGATAGACGTCTAAAGCCTGCTTTACACGAGACGATAGATTGTGCGATAGCACAGTCGATCATACCCGCCCCCATCGTTTTTGCGTCACGGGCAATTAATTGCCCATGGCACACAAACTCGTTTAACCCCCATCACACATACTTACCTTCCGGACGACCTCGCTGTGGGCGACGAACGTCCACTTCCTGGAGTGGGAGGGACGTTCGCGTCACAGCGAAGTCACACGGCAGGCGGCCTATAGAAGCGGAGGGGCGGAGGTGAGTGGGATGTAAACATCCCGCCCACCTCCTTCCTTCCATTAAGCCGTCGGGTGCCGCGGGAGGCAGGTAAAGCTGTTGTTCATCATTCCCGTGGTGTCACACGGAGCAACGTGTGATGCCACGGAAACGATGAACAACCGCCGCCATTTTAATTAAACAATTTTATGAAACCTAGCGACGAGTACACGACTCACGATTTGTGAGCGATACTGCGTTGCTAGGAGGTGTCACACGAGACGACGTCGTGCGGTATGCCAGATAGATGTGCGTCACGAAAACCGTGACCCCGACGACATATCGCACAATCTATCGTCTTGTGTAAATCCCGCTTAACACATACAGTACAGACCAAACGTTTGGACACACCTCCTCATTCAAAGAGTTTTCTTTATTTTCATGACTTTGAAAATTGTAGACTCACATTAAAGGCATCAAAACTATGAATTAACACATGTGGAATGAAATACTTAACAAAAAAGTGTGAAACAACTAAAAATATGTCTTATATTCTAGGTTCTTCAAAGTAGCCACCTTTTGCTTTTTTGCTTTGATTACTGCTTTGCACACTCTACATACTCAGACATGTCACATGCGACAGAAATGAGAGATTGAGGATGAATTCGGCCGGAGCACTGATGTGGGCTTCGCCATCTTGGATGCTGTGGAGGTAAGGCTCTGGAGAACCAGAGGGGGCTCCGGGGGACCAGAGAGAGCTCTGGTGTACCAGAGGAGGGCTCAGGGGGAGGAATTTCTCTCCGATCTGAAATGTTTGATCATTTCAGATCGGAGGGAAATGAATGCAGAGGCAGCACTAGTTTTCGGCGCGCTCAAACACCATTTTGAATATTCCGGAGGGGGAGGGTGAGGTGGGCATTTCTCTGGTTCCGGAGGCCATAGGGTCACTAGGGGCTTATATTTCTTTCTCATCTGACATGTTTGATCACGTTAGATGAGAAAGAAATCAGTTTTACCTGCCATTTCTTTTTTTTTAATGTGATCGGCGGTATACGGTGTATACCTTCAATCACATTATTGGGGTCCCAAAAAAACACCCCAATTCATAATCTGGTGGTCTACTTCCGGTAGCTGAAACCCTCAAGATTTTCCATCGCTGGGGGGGCGCTACAGTCTTTTTTTGGCATGACATCTTAAAGCGTAGGAACAGAACAAGCACCCTGCTTTTCCGACGTTTTAAGTCATAAGGCCGTCATTATGGGGTTAAATACAAGTATATTGCCATTCAGAAAAAAAGCTAAAGTTAATATTCATCTACTTTATTTGAAATCCGTTTAAAACATCGCCATGGCAAAACAGCACAACCTTATTAACGCTTTCAACGGGTCTTAGGCTGTGTGCGCATGTGTGCTTTTTTCATTCTTTTACGCTGAGTTTTGCACTACAGTATAAAAGCATGCGTCTTGCCTCCCCAGCACAATCTATGAAGATTGTGCAAATTCCATTCTCACATTGCATTTTAGAACGCAGCATTTCGGCTAATGAAATATTTTGGCAAAACGCTGCGTTCTCAAAAACGCAACAAATCACTTATTTTGTGCATTACGGATGCTTTTACCACTCTGTCTATGGCAGAGCAAGCATCCAGAACGCATGAATTCCGCATGAACAATGCTTTCAAAACGCAGCTTTTCGACTGCGTTTTGAAATGCACATGCAGTGACTTAAAAACTGCGGAATAAAACGTAGATGTGCTCATATACCCTTAATCATAACTTCTCAAAGAATCCCAGGAAAATAATATATAAAGCTGAATGTGTGTATGTGTGTGTCTGTGTGTATGTGTGTGTGTGTGTGTATGTCCGGGATTGGCATCTGCACCGTCGCAGCTACAGCCACAACATTTTGCACACTCACACTTCTGGACCCCGAGAGCGTCATAGGCTATGTTTTGAAGGGAAATTTTAACCCCGCTCTTCACAGTTATTCACCAAAAAACCTGCATCCATTAAAGCGAATGGAGCTGGGAGCCACAGTGCAGCCAGAACTTAAGAAGAATGTGCAGCCACGCCCTTATATGGAATGTTGGCGTGTCACAATGCAGCCAGGGAAAGAGACAGACACAGACAGGGAAAGAGACAGACACAGACAGGGTAAGAAACAGACATAGACAGGGTAAGAGACAGACACAAATAGACAGACAAAGAAACAGACTGACAGGGAAAGAGACAGACAGGGAAAGAGGGAAAGAGACAGACAGGGAAAGAGACAGACAGGGAAAAAGACAGACAGGGAAAGTGACAGACAGGGAAAGTGACAGACAGGGAAAGTGACAGAGATAGATAGACAGGGAAAGAGATAGATAGACAGACAGGGAAAGAGATTGAGACAGACGGAGAAAGAGATTGAGACAGACAGAGAAGGAGACAGACAGGGAAAGAGACAGACAGACAAAGAGATAGAGAGAGACAGAGAGATATATACAGAGGGGGAGATAGACAGAGAATGGGAGAGAAACAGAGAGACAGTTACTATCCCGGGCAGCGCCGGGTGCTATGTTGTGAGGCGAAATTTTAATCCCGCGCGTTCCAATTTACCAATCAATTTTGCCCCTATCTACATAATGGGGAAAAAGTGAAACGAAAAGTGTTGGAGGCAAATTGACAGCTGCCAGATGTGAACAAGGGGGACGTAAAGAATGAGAGCGATGGCGCCAAAGAGTATATACCGTACAGTTGCTAAGGTTGGGCCCCGACATGTGATACTCACCACACTCGGGGATATGAACACACACACAAAATGTGCCACACACTACCACGTACTTGAACACATATACCACCCTCAGCACACATTTCACCACACATACATCAACCTCGCCACATAATCGCCCTAAACACACACAAGTCTGGTATTATCCTTCAAAAATAAAAATCTGATTAATAAGCAGCCAAACTACGAGAACAACAAGTGTACCACATAGGAAATACGGCAGCTGTCAGTCACATGACCTGTCTATTATGTGTATGTGTGAGCTAATATATACTGTTAGGGGGGAGGGCTTTCTGTTGCCTGGAGATTTATCAGGCTGCCAATAGCAACCAATCACAGCTTAGCTTCTATTTTGCTACAGTTAATTAATCTGAGCTCTGAATGGTTAATATAGGCAACAATTTAATAATTACATTTATATCTATTTGTTCTGTGCTTTTTCTGTACAGAATACATTTTTGCTAATACATTCTATTTTGTTAACAGCAGTTATTAACCCGGGCGAAGCCGGGTACTACGGCTAGTAATATATAAAGCCATTAATGTGTCCCTACCTTGACATCACTTGATTAGTAATATGAAAACTTGTGAACAATAACACAAGCATGCAAAATTTTGGTTTAGGAAAATTGTTTCCAGTGACTGATTCAAATGATTTAACTGGAAAGAAGGCCAGTGGGCACCACAAAAATAATCACAAATACAGTGGTACCTCACTTAACGAGTAACCCACTTAACGAGAATTTCGCTTAACAAGCAAAGCTTTCTGTAAATTTGTAACCCGCTTTACGAGAAAGCTTTGCTGTACGAGCGAAATCCTCACCGCACACACTTCCGGTTTCGTCCATCCACCGCGCTCTGACCCGCACTTGCAGTCCACACAAAGACACACAAGCACGCACAAACACACACAAACACACACGCATGCACGAACATATAGTATTATGCTCACTTTACCTTCTGTTCCACCGCCGGCCTCATGGTTCTTGTAGTTCTCGGGTACATCGCGACGTCCTTGCGGCGAACTACAAGACCCAGGAGGCCGGCGATGGAACGGAAGGTAAGGTGAGCATATAATATAGTTTACCTTTTGTTTCATCGCCGGCCTCCTGGGTCCTGTAGTTCACCGCTGCGCTCCACTGCACGCTGTGTAACTGCATCCATAGCGACGAGGGAGGAACTTCCTGTCACCGCTAATGAAAGGCAGCGCGCTGGCCAATCAGAGGCAAGCGGCTCTGCCTTGGACGTCAGCGCTCTGGCTGGGAAGTTCCTGCCTCGTCGTTATGGTAACGCGATACACAGCCCAGCCCCGTACCAGAGAACAGCAAGTCCCAGCAGACCGGCGATGCAACGGAAGGTAAGGTGAGCATATAATATGTGCGTGTGCGTGCGTGCATGTGTGTTTGTGTGAGTTTGTGTGTGTTTGTACGTGTTTGTGTGTGTTTGCACGTGTGTGGAATGACAGAATAGGGGACCAGGATAAGACTGTTAACACGTTGTGGAACGAATCGTCTGCATTGCAATGATTTCCTATGGGAAATCTTGCTTTGCTGAACGAGTAACTTGGTTAACAAGCACAGTCCCAGAACTGATTGGTCTCGTTAAGCAAGGTTCCACTGTAACTGTACAGATTGAGGCGCTAACAATGCAGTCCAAACACAAAAATTAACATAATAAAAGGGGAGAAAAAGCTGCCTGGTTACAGAAAGTGCACATTCTAATGAGCTCTTATGCCCTGAATTAAAAAAAAAAACACTTCTATTTATAACCATCACATATTAATTTCGCACAAAACGTGCGTCAAATTACGTAGAAGTGAACAAGAAAGATCTGTATTGTTTCTGGAAATGTACACTAAACTATATATATATATATATATATAAATATATATATGAGTTATTTGACCATTCATTCTGCAACTTTATCAGAAATTAATTCTTGCACTTTTCCTTTTCTCTTCAAAGCTTCTTTTGATACCTTTTCTCTTATAGAAGATCCCCGGTTCTTCTCTGTGAAGTATCCAGAAGGAGTCTTCCATCATGTCCACATTCCATCTACCTTGGTATCATCGTTTCATCCCCTGATTAAATTTTGGTCCTTGCTCTTTGCTAACAGAACCAAGGTTTTCAGGAAAGTAGTCCAAATGGAAATTTAAAAAATGTAACTTCAAATTCATCAGACAACCCAAGCCTTTAAAACATTTCAGCATGTTCTCCATGATGGACTTAATGCAAGCAAGGTTTTTGGGGAATAACTGTAAAGCTCAGGGTTAATTTTCCCCTCAAAGCATAGTCTATGACGTTCCCTGAGTCAAATGAGGTGCCTGTGCAAAAGTTTGTGATTTCAAATGTAATGGTGCGGATTCCTTTAGCAGACTAACACACACACACACACACACACACACCACACATACACACATACATTCACTCAGCTGTATATATTAGATCTGTCTGAAATTCTTTGAAAAGTTATGATTAAGACTGGTTGGTAGAGATGGGTGGACCCTGAATGTAAAAGTCTGGATCCGCGCGATTTCAAAGATTCCTGGGTGCTGGGCCCAGGATTCTAGCTGTTTGATCCGGATCTGGCACTTAAGAAGTTAAAAAAAATAAGGAAAAAGAAAGAAAATAAGAATGGAGCAAATGCTTCTTACTTACCGAGGCTCTGTCGCAGCTGTACACTTCTCACGCACGACTGTACGTTGCTTCTGCGGCCTCTGTTCATCATTGCTTGTCTATATGAACTCAGCACTAGAGATAAGCAAACCGGTCGTGGTTCGGCTCGAGTTCGGTTCGCCGAACGGAGGTACCGTTCGAGTTCGGTTCGTCGTAGACGTTCGACGAACCGAACTCGAACCGCATAGGAAACAATGGCAGGCATTCACAAACACATAAAAACACCTAGAAAACACCCTCAAAGGTGTCCGAAAGGTGACAAACAACTCACAACACAAACACATGGGAAAGTGACAAGGACATATACTCATGCGAAAACAAAAGAGCTGGACAAGGAAAAAGAGGAGGAGACACAGATATATGAGTATATGCAAGGAAACGTCGATGCCATTATTGTGCAACTTGAGCCCTGCTCATTTTAGACTTCTAATCTGGATAAATTGCCTGAGCTTGCCATGTACGCCTTGGGGATCTTGTCGTGTCCTGCAGCCAGCGTTCTCTCGGAACCTGTCTTCAGTGCTGCTGGGGGTCTGCTGGCAGATAAGCACACGTGTCTGTCCACTGGCAATGTGGACATGGCACTCAGAGGACTTTTCTTCCCCTGGGTCATCCAGGGGAGGCGAAAGGCACACGTATTTTTGAGAGTGCTTCATGCAAAGCATCTGTTTCATTTTGAAAAGGGGGATCAAGTGATGCCAGTCAAGTGGAATGTGTGTGGCCCAATTAGTGGAAACAAGGGAGACTGTGGTTGGAGTCCCCTCGCTTTTCAAAAAAGAACCAAGATGAACAAGTCATGGCTCTCAGAGGACTTTTCTTCCCCTGGCTCAGCCAGTGGAGGTGAAAGGCACGCGTATTTTTGAGAGTGCTTCATGCAAAGCATCTGTTTCATTTTGAAAAGGGGGATCAACTGATGCCAGTCAAGTGGGGTGTGTGTGGCCCAATTAGTGGAAATGAGGGAGACTGTGGTTGGAGTCCCCTCGCTGTGTTTTACATGATTTTCGAAAGGCATGACATGCCTTAGAGGTTGAGTTTCATCATCTGCAACTTGTTGGCAACAGAACGGCTGCCTTTACACCCTTTTGAGACCGAGGATTTTCGAGACCTTATGCCCATTGCAGTGCCCCAAGAGCCGATGGCCAGTTGTCACTCCTCCAAGATAGGCGTGCCCGCGCTACCACAGCAGGTCACACACAACCTTACTGATTCCTTGAGAAACTCTGTGTGTGACAGGGTGCATTTCACCACAGATACTTGAACCAGTAAGCATGGACAGGGGAGTTACATGTTGCTGACTGGGCACTGGGTAACTATGGTGAGAGATGGAGAAGGGTTTGCTGTACAAGTCTTGCCATCCCCACGACTTGTGTGTCAATCCTTCCTCTGTATGTACAAGTTCCTCCACTGCTTCTGCCTCCTCAACCTCGTGTGGGTCCTCCACCTCGGCCCAAACCCTGTGTAGTCAGGCCACCCTTCCTTGTAACTGCGCCCAAGGAATCCCACACACCTCCTTACTATGCTGGCAGCAGAGCTCAAGGCCATCAGGCGGTCAAATGTTTACTTTGAAATGTAGGGGAAATGGGAGACACCGCTGAGGAATTGTGGACGGTTAGCTCTGGAGAGTGAGACCGAGTTTCATCAATGGTTGTCTACACTCAACCAGCAGTCAGGGAAGGTCGGGTGCGACAATGATGCAAACCAGTCTGCGACCCTTCTTCAGGGCAATGTGACACACGTGCCTTGTATGGCTCACGTGTTGAAGCTGGTTGTCCAGCAATTTTTAAAACACTATCCTGGCCCACATGGCCTTCTGCAGAGGGCACGGTGTAACGCCTGCCTGGATCGACACACTCAGATGGGCTGTAAAGGATAGGCTAGAGGCAAGCCACTCACCAAGCTGGACACCCAGAACCCTGAAATCCTTTAACCCCTATACAGTGATTTGGAATTACACAGGGCCCAAGTTGATCAATACCTGTGGAAGGCTGCAGTTCCAGAAAATAGTAGTCATGCAGGGTCAAAAACATTAATTGAGGAAGAGGAACAGAATGGGATGGCCAGGACTTAATCAGAAAACAAGCAGAGGTGAAATGCGGATCGGCCAACGAGGTACATAAACAGCAAGCAGGAAAAGTAGTAAGGAAGCAAGCACACAAACTCATAAAACTCATAAAACTGAACTGGGGGTAACAGTAACAAGAGGTTCATAGCTTTGTCTGGCAGAGGTCTGCAGACAGGAGGGGCCTAAACAAGGGTGTGGTGTCTTCCCATTGGTTGTAGCTGAATGATGGTACTTCATCTGTGAGATACCCACCACTTACATTCAGCCTGTGGTTCTGTATCTGTCAATGTAACGCAACCCAGTGGGTGACCATAACCTGCGTCCACCTGCGCCGCAGGCATCGACTCCTTTCCCATTATCAGCACTATGCACGAAAGGAACACGTTGTCACCTGGCGACCGGAGTACAAATTGATTGAGTGGACTACGTTGGTGACTTAACAGCCGTGTGCGGCAATGATGCAAACCTGTCTGCGGTCCTTCGTCAGGGCAATGTGACACACGTGCCTTGTATGGCTCACGTGTTGAATCTGATTCTCCAGCAATTTTTAAAATACCATCCCGGCCTACATGGCCTTGTGAAGCGGGCACGCTGCTATGTGCTCACTTTCATCCTTCGCACCCAGCAGCTCAACAACTTTCATCGCTCCTGAAGTCTTAGGGTCTGGCAGTTAAAAGCCGGAAATGCGATGTTCCGACACGCAGTAATTGGAATCTGCACATGCTGCAGCGTCTGTGGCAGCACCGCAGAGCCCTGCTGAAATACGGTATGACGTATACCCTGGGCTAACTTGATCCAGAGGTGGTGCAGATCACGCTGCTGGAGTGGTGTCAGATCAAGGACCTATGCACCCTTCTACACAGTTTACAAATGTCGACGAAGATATTTAGCACTGGCGATGCCATTCTCAGCGTGACAATTCTGGTCATCTACAAGATGGAGCACACTGTAAACATTATTCGGAGTCAGGTGTTGGTCCAAGAGGAAGGGAAGGAAGTACAGGAGGAGTCATATGCAGAAGGGATAATAAGATCTTCAAGGTCCATACGGTGAGCGGCACCTAGGCGGCAGTCATGGTGGGGGATAGGGATTAACAAGGGCGCATAGTATCAGCAAAAATTGTTGAGGAAGGTGCAGGAGCCCATGAAGAAATGGATGATGAACTTGCGATGGGCATGGAAGACTCAGCTGATGAGTGAGAGCTTGCTCACATTTCGGATGTGCGAGGTTGGGGGGAGAGGGCAGAGGAAGGAGGCACAATTCTCACCTCTCTGCCACCAACACACCAAGCACTTGGTCCTCCTGGATGCACAAGACACATGAGCGCCTTCTTGCTGCACTACCTACAACATGACCCTCGGATTGTACGAATTCGAAGTAATGCTAACTACTGGGTTGCCACACTGTTAGATCCCCGGTACAAGACAAAATTTGGCGAAATAATTCCTGCCATAGAAAGGGACGCACGTATACAGGAGTATCTGCAGAAAGTGGTATGGATTCTTAGATCTGCATTTCCAGTAAACACCAGTGCTGCACAGAGTGAATCTCAATGCTTTGTCATGGATAGGAGGAAATGGTCTTTTACTTGTCCACATCTGAGGGACCGAGGGCTGGCTGCTGTGCTGAGATGGCATTGAGTACGGTGTCCCTGCAGAGTTGCACTTTTGGTCATATACCAAATGAGTTGAAAAAGGACAAATGCTGGTGGAAAGGGGAACAGGTGTGTTGGAAAGGGGAAAAAAGTTTTTGTCCGTGGGTTTGGTGGTTAAGCAAAAGTAACATTTGATGAAAAAACACCATCTGTTATGGTGGGACTGGCAGATTTGGATAAGTTGGTATATACTATGTTACCGCTATATAACGAAAATTAATAAGAAAAGAAAGAGAAAGGTATATATCCCCATCAGCAGTCAATGTCCACCGTGCTCCCAGATGGAAAAGGAGAGGTTGGCAACTGGAAGGTTAGGTGGAGGATACAGAGCTGTGTGGCTATGAAACTAATAGTAGCCTGAACCGAGTTAGACGCCACTCGGATCTGGAGACTGGGAGCCCTGTTAGCGTCACAGGGTCCACACGCCCACCCAGCCCAGGAACTCCCTGTTAACATCACAGGGGCCATTGAGTACGCTGACCGTGTGCATTTGGGCCACACCTGTGGACAGCAGGCGCATCAGCAGCAGCAGGCCTGTTAATGCCACTGGGCTGCACAAGCAGGACTTGTAGGACAGGAGCTGGTCTTAACCGTTCTGCGTTACCAACTGTGGTGGCGGCCTGCATCGACGCCCTATCCCTGCCTACCTCTGGCCTAAAGCCGCAATGGGTTCAACACATGGAGGTGTGCTCTTTCGGAGCATAATAGAAGACTGCGCACCTCCTTGTTGGCTCCAGACCGTTTTATAACCTGGGTCCGCCCCAAACCAGGGTGGACCACAATGCACCTCCTGGACACAAAAGCAGAGTGACATGTAATGAGTGGCATAACTAGCGTTCTATTTGGAACCGCAACTTCAATAATGACCTCATGGCTGCAACGACACAAACACCTCACCAGTCATCGTCTGACCATCAATAATGAGGTGACAAGTCATAGGGGCGGGCCTCTGCAAGCCATTTGGGAGTGGCCTGGCCACATTGTCAGGACACCTGATGCCCTGTGGTCTATATGGGCCCCCCACATCAGGGGCAGGGCCAAAGAGTTCATTACCGGACCTAGTCTCTGATGCAGTAAGTGCCTGAGCATGCTCAGTAGCATGAAATACAGTCTATGAAAAAAGACTATCAGCTTTAGCATGGTGTCTAGGCACAAAACAGGACTTAGACCCGGCACGGAATGCAAGTACCTGTGCAAAGAGGCTTTTTGCACTAAGTGTGGTAGCATGCGCTGTATCCCGAAATGAAGACTTAGCCTCAGGAATGGCACAGTCAGGCTGAGCATACTCACTAGGCGAAACACTGTAGTTAGGCTGCAGCTGGGGTAAATCGGCACACGCATGCGCACTAGCTGCCTCTCCACACTTACACGTGGAGGAGAAATTTCTCTTTGGGTGTGGACTTGGAGATGCTGTCTATGAACAGAAGGAAAAGCTAAAGGAAGCCTCACTTTCTATCCCTCCAAATGATCAAATGCAGCAAGGAATTCCCTGAGTTTGCTATAAAATTAGCGTAGCAAAATGTGCATGAGGGCGTCATGCAGAGGTGCTGCACATAGATTTGCACCAGTGGGGCACTAATGGAGTCCAACAGTCACTTCTTGTATGCCACTAAATGGCAGTATTTTTTGCTATCATCATAGCTTATTAAAAACAGAGCAGGAGGGTGTCCTGCACAGGTGCTAGAAATAGCTTGGCACCAGTGGGACAATACAGAAGTCAAACATCCACGTTTAGGATGCCACTAAGTTCACTCAGTGTTTGCTAGTATAATGGCTTAGTAACAATGAGTTTGAGTGTGCAATGCAGGCAGACGTGCTGCAAATATTTTTGCACTAGTGGGACAATAATGAAGTCCAACAGGCACTTTTAGGGTGCCACTAAATGGCAGCATTTTTTGCTATCATTATAACTTAATAAAAACAGAGCAGGAGGGTGTCCTGCACAGGTGCTAGAAATAGCTTGGCACCAGTGGGACAATAATGAAATACAACAGCCAGTTCTATGATGCCACTAAATGGCAGTATTTTTTGCTATCATTATAGCTTATTAAAAACAGGGCAGGCGGGTGTCATGCAGAGGTGCTGCACATAGATTTGCACCAGTGGGGCACTAATGGAGTACAACAGCCACTTCTTGTTTGCCACTAAATGTCAGCATTCTTTGCTATCATTATAGCTTATTAAAAACAGAGCAGGAGGGTGTCCTGCACAGGTGCTAGAAATAGCTTGGCACCAGTGGGACAATAATGAAATACAACAGCCAGTTCTATGATGCCACTAAATGGCAGTATTTTTTGCTATCATTATAGCTTATTAAAAACAGAGCAGGAGAGTGTCATGCAGAGGTGCTGCACATAGATTTGCACCATTGGGGCACTAATGGAGTACAACAGCCAGTTCTTGTATGCCACTAAATGGCAGCATTTTTTGCTATCATTATAGCTTATTAAAACAGAGCAGGAGGGTGTCATGCAGAGGTGCTGCACATAGATTGGCACCAGTGGGGTACTAATGAAATACAACAGCCAGTTCTATGATACCACTAAATGGCAGTATTTTTTGCTATCATTATAGCTTATTAAAAACAGAGCAGGAGGGTGTCCTGCACAGGTGCTAGAAATAGCTTGGCACCAGTGGGGCACTAATGAAAAACAACAGCCAGTTCTATGATGCCACTAAATGGCAGTATTTTTTGCTATCATTATAGCTTATTAAAAACAGAGCAGGAGGGTGTCCTGCACAGGTGTTAGAAATAGCTTGGCACCAGTGGGGGACTAATGAAATACAACAGACAGTTCTATGATGCCACCAAATGGCAGTATTTTTTGCTATCATTATAGCTTATTAAAAACAGGGCAGGTGGGTGTCATGCAGAGGTGCTGCACATAGATTTGCACCAGTGGGGCACTAATGGAGTACAACAGCCACTTCTTGTATGCCACTAAATGGCAGCATTTTTTGCTATCATTATAGCTTATTAAAAACAGAGCAGGAGGATGTCCTGCACAGGTGCTAGAAATAGCTTGGCACCAGTGGGGCACTAATGAAATACAACAGCCAGTTCTATGATGCCACCAAATGGCAGTATTTTTTGCTATCATTATAGCTTATTAAAAACAGAGCAGGAGGGTGTCCTGCACAGGTGCTAGAAATAGCTTGGCACCAGTGGGGCACTAATGAAATACAACAGCCAGTTCTATGATGCCACTAAATGGCAGTATTTTTTGCTATCATTATAGCTTATTAAAAACAGGGCAGGTGGGTGTCATGCAGAGGTGCTGCACATAGATTTGCACCAGTGGGGCACTAATGGAGTACAACAGCCACTTCTTGTATGCCACTAAGTTTACTCAATTTTTGGTATTATAATGTCTTAGTAAGTAACAATGAGTTGGAGTGTGCAATGCAGGCAGACGTGCTGCAAATATCTTTGCACTAGTGGGACTATACAGAAGTCCAATAGCCACGTTTAGGATGCCACTAAGTTCACTCAGTGTTTGCTAGTATAAGGGCTTAGTAACAATGAGTTGGAGTGTGCAATGCAGGCAGACGTGCTGCAAATATCTTTGCACTAGTGGGACTATACAGAAGTCCAATAGCCACGTTTAGGATGCCACTAAGTTCACTCAGTGTTTGCTAGTATAATGGCTTAGTAACAATGAGTTGGAGTGTGCAATGCAGGCAGACGTGCTGCAAATATCTTTGCACTAGTGGGACTATACAGAAGTCCAATAGCCACGTTTAGGATGCCACTAAGTTCACTCAGTGTTTGCTAGTATAATGGCTTAGTAACAATGAGTTGGAGTGTGCAATGCAGGCAGACGTGCTGCAAATATCTTTGCACTAGTGGGACTATACAGAAGTCCAATAGCCACGTTTAGGATGCCACTAAGTTCACTCAGTGTTTGCTAGTATAATGGCTTAGTAACAATGAGTTTTAGTGTGCAATGCAGGCAGACGTGCTGCAAATATCTTTGCACTAGTGGGACTATACAGAATTCCAATAGCCCCGTTTAGGATGCCACTAAGTTCACTCAGTGTTTGCTAGTATAATGGCTTAGTAACAATGAGTTTTAGTGTGCAATGCAGGCAGACGTGCTGCAAATATCTTTGCACTACTGGGGCAATACAGCAGTCCAACAGCCACGTTTAGGATGCCACTAAGTTCACTCAGTGTTTGCTAGTATAATGGCTTAGTAACAATGAGTTTGAGTGTGCAAAGGGCAGGAGGGTACAGTGCCAGGGTTGTGGGTCTCTGGGTAGAGGAAAGGAAGCCTGTCTTTCTATCCCTCCTAATGGGGAAATGCAGCGAGGAAATCCCTGACCTTAGCTACACAGACGCTGTCATCTTGTGTAGCTGTTAAACTCTGTTTTCAGGACCTGGCACCTATGGCTCTGACCCTGCCGGTATGAGCCCTTAAAAGGACTGATAGAAAGTGCTATCCCTATGCTGTACAGCGCTGTGTATGGAGCGTACACAGCAGTATCGGCGATAGGAGCTGCCCCAGTGATGTCTGACTCCAAGGACGCAGAAGGCAGATAATGGCGTGCTGGAGGAAAATGTCCAGTTTTATAATGCAGGGACATGTGACATGGACATCCTATCACACATGCCGTTGCTTCTCTGGCTAAAAGTCCACTTAGCTGTGTGTGTGTCTGGGATTGGCTGACATGCTGGCCCGCCCCACTACATGCGCGCGCTTAGGGAAGGAAGACAAGGAAAAAAAAAATGGCGATCGCCATTATACATACAGCAGTGATCTGAATGCGCTGTTCCCGCACACTATACACTGAAATTTCATAATAGTGTGAGTCACAGAGTGACTTGCACAATTACAGCGGAAAGCCAGCTAGGAATTAGCTGTTTTTTTTGCTGCTAGAACCGTTCTCGAACGTATCTAGAACTATCGAGCTTTAGCAAAAAGCTCGAGTTCTAGTTCGATCTAGAACAGCCCCCAAAATCACTCGAGCCGCGAACTGGAGAATCACGAACCGCGCTCAACTCTACTCAGCACTGCTTTTCCCTTCCACCAGCCAACCAGGCCTCTGTGATTGGTTGCAGTCAGGCGTGCCCCCAGCCTGTGTGACCACGTCTCACTGCAATCAGTCATCGCAGCTCATTAATTCTCTCCATGGAGCGTACAGCGAGTGGTCATGCTCTATGGCCGCTTGCTTTGAGAGAGATGTAGCAGAACTGGAATCGCCGTGGGACCTCATGTGGATTACGTCGGACCTGCAGGGTGTTTAGAGGGTTAATAAAGTGATGAAAGAGGGTGTTTTTTGTATTTTATTCCAAATAAAGGCTTTTTTTGGTGTTTATGTTTATTTACTTTCTCTTACAGATTAGTAACAGGGTGTCTCATAGATGCCTGCCATCACTAACCTTGGGCTTAATGAGAGCTGTGGGTTGTTATTAACCCCATATTACTTTGATTGCCACCGCACCAGTTCAATCGAGAAGAGCTGAGTAAAGCACCGGGCTTGTCGCATGTACTGGATGCGACAATTTTGGGTAACTGCAGTTTACTATTTTTAGATTGGGAGGGCGGACAATAACTGTGGCCCTCCCCAGTCTAAGAATACTAGCCCCCAGCTGTTGGCTTTATCTTGGCTGGGTATCAATAGCGGGGAACCGCATGCTTTTTTTTAAACTATTTATTTAAATAATTAAACAAAAAAAAGCCGCATACAGTTCCTCTTATTTTGATACACAGGAAGATGAGTGTATGGCCGTGGCTTGCAGACTGTGGCCGTGGCTTTATCTGTGCTGGTATCATAATATAGGGGGACCCTACGCTATATTTTTTTATTTATTTTTACTGTACGTGTAGAGTCACACTGACGTACGAATTACTGTGCTCTCGGCCCCATGTAAAACAGTGCTGTAGGTCGCATCTGCGAGTTTAACCTCAGCCCTAATTGGACTGAGGAAAACGTGTGACTCGCGCAAGTATTAAGTCACATCACCCAGCTTGCCACTCTCTGGACACGAGCGTGCATAGAAATACTTGCAGATGCATGCTCCTGTGTAGAAAGCAGCAGGCCATGCCGGGTGATATCACTCAATACTCGCGCAAGTCACACGCAAGTGTAACACCGGCCTGTCTGCGAATCTCCTATCACTTGCACCCATACAAGTCTATGGGTGTGAGAGAAACATCGGACTGCACTCACTGAGTGATATTGTACCGCCCCAGCGCCAGCAGCCGGGCCGCCGCTCAGATCCAGTTGTGCGTACACTCAAACTAAAAGAGGGGTATTTACAGGGGATTTTGTGGTGACGGCACCCACGGTGTGTGGTAAGATGGGATACCACCATTGCTGTTGGGAGCGCCCGGTGGCGGTGGAATGGCAGCCAGATGTTTAACCCCTTCGTGAGTAGGGGAACGATGCTCCGGGGCTTGGTGATGGTGGGAGGGGGGCACCGTTGGAGAGGAAAGGGGCACTGCATACTCACTCAGTCCAATAATGCTGACACCAACAACTTGTAAACCAGAATTCTTAGTACCGCTGCAGCAAGAAGGGAGCACGCTGGGATCCCGTGCCCTATGGTGTTGCCTGTTAGCCTGTGACCTTGATCTTTGCACCTCTGTCTGTAGTTGGTCCCTCTCAGATTGAAACTGAATGGGTCCCGCTCACCCGTATGGCTAACGGAGTGAGCTTGCTCTCAGGGTTCACGCTTAGGATTTTCTGGACTAAATATTGTGAAAGTTCTATCCCCATCGTTGCGCTAGTACCCCAATTTTGGAGCAGGTGGAGGACAAAACGTGAAGTCTTCGCCCTCATCGGGTAAATTACCAGGACGCTTGAAGCTAATTTCCGGCCTAGGGTCCATGTACCCCATCGTGCCCTGGCCCCTGCCCAGAGATGGCTCAAGGCCGCTGGCTGCCCTGCTCGGCAGTTCCGTGCCCCTTGACACGATCCCCTGCGACCGGGGTTCCAGCTCCTACCAGGCCCAGACCAATGTCTGACACCTAGTAACTGAGGAGCCCAGCTCCTAACCTCCTCCAACGACTTGTGACCTCTCCTCTCGAGAGTCACCACTTCACTGACTACTGCTGACACTCTTGACCTCCCCTTACCAACCCCCCAAGTGTCCAGCCCTATTCCCTTCAGGCTGTCCATTGTTGTGTCTGGTGGGTGTGGTGCAGAGTGTTTCTAGGATTTTGGTTAGCTTGTTCTTAGCAACACCATAGGTTAGGGATCCGTAACCAAGGAGGAGATGGACACCATGCAGAAGGGCAGATTGCACAATGTTCTGTGACGACCTGATAGGCCAGGGCGTCACAATATATGCACAGGCTGACAATGGAGGAGATGTGGGGGATTAATTGCTCCCTCTCGTCTACAGCTGTGCCCCGATCACAGGATCGGGTCACAGTCACAGGATACTCGGACCATGCTTGCAGCAAAGCCTGAAATGAGGGTCATTAGCATATTGCATCCGATGCTCTCACATTGGATGCCATATGCCAGTGTGACCCCGGCCTACTAGATGAGCATAGCTCCTGTGAATGGAAGCAGTCAGCTGAAATGCTGCCATGCAGCGTGGGGGCGTGGCTGACTGCAACCAATCACAAGCACCGTTGGGCAGGGAAAGCAGTGTATATTCAAAGAAGGCTGCTCCAGAAATGAATAAGCAACCTGAAAACAGCGTGCTGCCATGACATAGCATGGATGAGTACAGCGCGCCTGCTTCTATCTCCCTATCCCTTTTACCACCATTTTTAATCTCCGGTTTCTAATCGCCATAGACGTATATAGGGAGCGGATTTCGGATCAGAATCGGGTTTTAAAAAAAAGGTAACAGGGACCCTCCGGTCCCGGATTTCTTTGTGTCTGCCCAGCTTTACTGGTTGGTCAAAATCAGTCCACAAAGTTATGCTGTCCTGCTATGACAATGTTTTAAATTAATTTCAAATAAAGGAGGACTACACAAAGAATGAAAGATGAGAAAAATATGATAAAACATTTACATAAATATTAAAAAAAGTTTTATTAAAATAGTGGGGAGTGCACAAACAACAGGTTACAAATAGGGATGATCGAATATCACAAATATTCGGCAATATTCGGCTTCACGAATATCTGACGAATAGGTCGCCGCTATGCGAATATTCAATGCGCAATGTAACTCTATGGGAAGCCCGAATTCGGCAACTATTCGGGTTTCCCTTAGACTTACATTGTGCATCGAATATTCGCAAATAGTCGAATAGCGGCGACCTATTTGGCGAATATGGACGTTGCCGAATATTTGAGGTATTCGATCATCCCTAGTTACAAATAAAACAGTAAATCTGGATTAGGGCATGATTGTGATAATTAAGGCATACATATAAATAATAGTGCCACAACACTTTAATATCAAAGATAATATGGTTCATAATACCCAAGTACGGTAATAAATAAAGCTCATATTATAGAAACATGTCACATATGATATGAATCAAAGGCTCACACCCAACTAAAGGCCCACAGACCCATAGACTTTCAGGCTTGCTGAATATCTGGAGTTAAATGCTGTGGTCAATATACAACAGTGGTGAGCCAAAACATTTTTCTTTTTAAATATATATGGCTGTCTAACAGGACGTTTGCTTGCAGGTAGGCAATTAATTTATATTATTCCTGTAACAGCTAGGTTTCAATCAAATGGATGGCACCATAGGCAGTAGCAGTGCTCAGTATAGACTAAGCTCCTTGAATGACAACGGGCTTCGCACACATGCTGCCAAGCAGAATGTCATTTTTGATGACTTCCATCATCCCCTTTCATTTCTTTCCTCAAAGCTATACTATATCCCGATTCCAGATGTGTAATAACAGGGGATATTAAGGAGTTGGGTAAGGAGGGAATTATCCTGGATGTATAAAATTCCAATGTCGTAGACTAGACACCCACATGAAAAGAATATATTATTATTAATTATTATAGCCGTTTATTCCATGGCGCTTTACATGTGAATTTGTTAATGAATTAGAGCTGAGCCAGCTATTTGTCGTCCAAAGTACTAAGTGATGAGACCAAAGCAGGACTTGCGTTTTGTTTGGGCAGTAAATTGTTCTTATACTTTAAAGAATAATGGCTTCTCGCTTTACAGAGTGATGCTTCCATTCAATCCATGTTAAATAAGATGTAACAAACGATTGTAGGATTGTATTTCACATAGACGCTAAGACACAAGAGTTGTTATGTCTTTACTGTAAGGTATTTGCAAGGAAATTAAACCAAACTTATTAATTTTTGTCTAAAAGAAGCACAAGTAGGCCTGTCCATAAAAAATGCAAGAGATAATTCTAATATAATAAAAGGTAACTTATTATTTTATTATTAATATAACATATTGTATTGCTATTTATGATGCTTCCAATAAGCAATCCCCTATGAGCAGATATGTAGGCTAGGAATTAGAATTTGAATGGCATTTTCCTGTACATATGAGTGGAGATTTCTGGCTTTGTCAGCTAGTGATGATAGAATTTCATGTATGAATATCTGAGTATTAAGTAGAATAAAAGGATGTGATATGTTATTTATTTATGTAGCCTCTAAATGTATTAGTGTTAGAATCAGCGCATTATCCCGAGCATTGTAGTCAGATTGAACATAGCAGCAAGTCTAGAGGCATTAAAGGGAACCAATAAAATACTATTAACTTGTATATATGGGGTTAATCTGCAAGTTAATAGCATTCTGATACCATGTGGCTGCTGCTGCTTGGAGGATATCAAACTTATTTGTGCTAGCAGCCTTGGGCTTTTAGTCATAGGGGCAAAGCCGGATGGTTTCAGTCACCGCTCAGTGCATAGTGAGTGGTGGCTGTAACCATGCTGCTCTCAGCACTGACTGATAGCTGGCTCTGTATTGATGCAATGTATTGATCTGATGCTCTGTACTGATTGTCAGTCAGTGCTGAAACATTGTGACTGAAACTGCGCCACTCCGCTTTGACTGAAATCCCAAGACTGTCAGGAGTAGGGCTGATTGAATCCGTCAAAATCTGGGACCGGCGGATCCCTGCCAGATTGAAAAAAAAATCCAGATCCGCTCCAGATTCCGGAGCACATATAAGTCTATGGGGACCAGAATCCGGAGAGTAAAAATGTTTGTTGAAGGGATACGGGGGTAGAAGCGCGCGGTGTACTCACCTGAGGTTGTGTAATGGCAGCAAACTCCTACTAGGTCACACTTTTCCCTTCTGGAGCCGACAATTCAATATTCATTGTTTTGCCCGCCCACCGGCGCGTGTAATTTTTTGCAGCTGGATGCGCCCCCACCCTGATTGGCAGCGTGTCAGCTGACTGCAACCAATCACAGGCGGCAGGACAGCCAGTGGGCGGGGAAAGCAGTGCAAGTGTCTGCTGGTCAGTATGGTGAACGTGTACGTCTTTCAGAATCACTTGCACGTTCCTGTCAGAAGTGTGCGGCTGTGCCGGTGATGCGCTGTCAGACTCGTACAAGTCTGACATGACATCAGCCGGCACAGCCTGCGCTCTCTGAACATGAGCGCGCATGTACCAAGAAACACATACACACTCCTGTCAGAAGTGTGCAGCTGTGCCGATGATGATCTGTCAGACTCGAACAAGACTGACATGACTAGAGATGAGCGGTGTTCTAATCGAACTCTTCGCCAATCTTAAGTACGACCTGTTTTTGGCGATGTTCTAGTCCTTCGACGAACTAGAACGATTTGCTTCACGTTCGACAGTTTGAGTTATCGTTCGATAAGGGTTCGATCATCAAAAGCGTTGCTAGTTACTAGCTGGCTTTTCACAGTAATACTGTCAATCAATGTTAATAATAATTATTAATAATAATGGGGGGCGGGCGGGCCAGGCTGTCAGCCAATCACAGACACACACACAGCAAAGTGCATTTTTGGCAGACAAGCAAGGGCATGTGTCAATGGCTGTGTATGTCACATGTCCTTGCCCTATAAGACCCGGACATTTTCCCCATCGCCGCCATTATCTCAGTGCTGCGGTTGTGTGTCAGTCACCGCTCCCACTGCTGCTACTGCTGTGGGCGCTATCGAGTGCAATTGAGACATCAGTTAAGGGATTAGGGACTAGTTGTAATTTCAGCCCTTTCCAGGGCTAGATTAAAGCAGTTCATAGCAATTATTGCTAGGCAGGTCAGTGCCAGCGCTGTGCAAGGGTTTTTCATACCATCTGTCCAAATAAGCTCAGGCAATTCCTTTGGGCATAGTATCAGTGTGTGATAGTCAGTGGCGTAGCACTGCTGTCAAGAAAGATACCCCACCTCTCCATCTGTAGTAGCCAATTTTTAACTGCAGCTAGTCCAGGCAATCCCTTAGGCATAGTATCCGTGTGTGATAGTCAGTGGCTTAGCACTGCTGTTAAGAAAGCTACCCCACCTCTCCATCTGTAGTAGCCAATTTTTAACTGCAACAAACAGTTGCCAATTTGTTCACATACGAAATGAGTGGTAAAAGGCCAGATGCTGGTGGAAAGGGGAAGAGGCATGTTGGAAAGGGAAAAAAAGTTTGTGTCCGTGGCGTAGGTGGTAAAGCAACAGTAATATCTGCTGAAAAAAGACCATCTTCCAGCCAAAATAAGATGTTTACTTCTTTCCGTGGACAATCTGATATGATCCCTTTCTTACAGACACGACTATCGCTACCAAATGTAGATGAGACACAAAAAGAGCAGGTACTTGAATGGATCTCAAGTGCTCAATCAAGTGGCCTCTCCTCCACTTCAACTTCATCAACATCCCAAATACTCCAGTCCTCTGAGGTGTCACCCCAATCGCACTTGCTTCCTACCAGCTCTCAAGTCTCCATCCACCATGCTGAGTATGGGGTAACAGAGATGGTGGAGTCTGCAGAGCTGTTCAGTCACACTATAGCCTGGGAATCAGGGGTCTGCCCCAAAGCTGCAGTGAGTCCAGACAAGGAAATGATTTTCACTGATGCCTAGAAGCTTTGTGAGTTTGATCCAGGCCCAGATGAGGAAGGTTCTGAGCATAATGTAGACCCTCATTCCCAAACTGCAACTCCTCTTGATGGAGACAATGAGGAACAAGCTGATGAGACTCAGATACCTGATTGGAATGACAACTTAACTATTCAGTCAGGGCAGGAAGAGGTTGGCTTTGAGGACGAGGGGAGTGAGAACACACAGGGTGATGATGAGGTTGTAGATCCCACTTACTGTCAATCCACAGTCAGCCAATCGATGAGGTCAGCAGAGGAGGTGGAGGAGTTTGCTAGTGACGATGAGGTTAGGTTGTGCCTTCCTGGACAGAGTCAGAGTACTGGAAGCACGTCAAAAACTGCATCCTCATCCACAACTGCCTCTGAGCAGAAGTGATGGTGGCTCTGCAGGTCGCATGGGCTCTAAAGGCTACTTTACACACTGCGATATCGGTCCCGATATCGCTAGTGTGGGTACCCGCCCCCATCTGTTGCGCGACATGGGCAAATCGCTGCCCGTGTCGCACAACAACCGTCACACATACATACCTGTCCGGCGACGTCGCTGTGACGGGCGAACCGCCTCCTTTCTAAGGGGGCGGTCCGTGTGGCGTCACAGCGACGTCACTGAACCGCCGCCCAATAGCAGCGGAGGGGCGGAGCTGAGCGGGACGTAACATCCCGCCCACCTTTTTCCTTCCTCATAGCGGCCGGGAGGCAGGTAAGGGGAGCTTCCTCGTTCCTGCGGCGTCACACGCAGCGATGTGTGCTGCCGCAGGAACGAGGAACAACCTCGTTACTGCTGCAGTAACGAGATTTGAGAATGGACCCCCATGTCGCCGATTAGCGATTTTGCACGTTTTTGCAACGATGCAAAATCGCTTATCAGTGTCACACGCAACGGCATCGCTAATGCGGCCGGATGTGCGTCACGAATTCCGTGACCCCAACGACTCCGCATTAGCGATGTCGCAGCGTGTAAAGCCCGCTTAAGCCTTGCCTAGCCTGGGCCTTTTTTAACATCGCAAAGGATCTCCCAACTCATGTCATCTGTAAGATTTGTCACTAATGTCTAAGTAGATGCCAAAAACTCACTTGTTTGAGTACTTTCTCCATGAACCGTCACATGAATATGAAGCATAAGTCGCAGTGGGAAGCTCACTGTGCTACAATAGGTCCTAGCGGGACGGGCCAACCACCATCTGCCCCATCAAGTGCATCCGCGCGCTCTTCATCCTCTGTGACTGTGGGGACAGCAGTCACACATGCTTTTCGACGCAGACCTTCCACCTCTTTACCCGCAACGGGCAGTGTGATTGGCAGGTCGTCAGTTGTTTTGGAAGTGGAAACAGCTGCTGGTGTTGAGCTCTCTCAGACATCGAGAGCACCACCTTATGATGAAGGCAACATTATATCTCCGCCTGCACCTTCCTCACAGATCAGCAGTTTGCCAGGGACGTCTCAGCACAGCAGCCAGCCCTCGGTCCCATTTCCTCGCCATGACAAAGCTAAGAGGTTGAATTTCAGCATCTGCAAGCTGTTGGCTACAGAAATGCTGCCTTTCCGCCTGGTGGACACAGAGGATTTTTGAGAACTTATGTCCCTCACAGTGCTCCAGTACCAGATGCCAAGTCGCCACTACTTCTCCAAGAAAGGTGTGCCTGCACTACACCAGCATGTCGCACACAACATCACCGCTTCCTTGAGAAACTCTGTGTGTGACAGGGTGCATTTTACCACAGATAATTGGACCAGTAAGCACGGACAGGGGCATTACATGTCGCTGACTGGGTACTGGGTAACTATGGTGAGAAATGGAGAAGGGTCTGCTGTACAAGTCTTGCCGTCCCCACGAGTTGTGCGTCAATCCTCTGTATGTAGAAGTTCCTCCACTGCTTCTGCCTCTTGCACCTCGTCTGGTTCCTCCACCTCCACCCAAAGCCTGTCTGGTCTGGCCACCCACGTTGTAACTGCGCACAAGGAATCCTGCACACCTCCTTACTATGCTGGCAGCAGAGCTCAATGGCATCAGGCGGTCTTTACGTTGAAATGTCTGGGAAATGTGAGTCACACAGCTGAAGAGTTGTGGTCAGCTCTGGAGACCGAGTTTCATCAATGGTTGTTGCCACTCAACCTGCAGCCAGGGAAGGTCGTGTGCGACAATGCTGCAAACCTGGGTGCGGCCCTTCGCCGGGGCAATGTGACACACGTCCCTTGTATGGCTCACGTGTTGAACTTTGTTGTCCAGCAATTTTTAACCCACTATCCCAGCCAAGATGGGCTTCTGCAGAGGGCACGGCCACTATGTGCTCACTTTCGCCATACACACCCCACAGCTAAATGACTTGCATAGCTCCAGAAGTCTTTCGGCCTGCTGGTTCACCGGCTGAAATGCGATGTTCCGACACGCTGGAATTCGACTCTTCCCATGTTGCAGCGACTGTGGCCGCACCGCCGAGCCCTGGTGCAATACGTTATGATGTATAGCCTGGACCAACGAGATCCAGAGGTGGGGCAGATCACACTGCTGGAGTGGTCTCAGATCAAGGACCTATGCACCCTTCTGCACAGTTTTGACATGGCGACGAAGATGTTTAGCGCTGACAATGCCATTATCAGCATGACGATTCCAGTCATTTACATGCTGGAGCACACTCTAAACAGTATTCGGAGTCAGGTGGTGGGAGAAGAGGAAGGGGAGGAAGTACAGAAGGATTCATATGCGGAAGGGATACCAAGATCTACAAGGTCCAGACGGTCAGCAGCACCAAGGCGGCAGGCATGGGATGGTGGGGGAGAGGGATTAACAAGGGCGCATGGTAGCAGCCAAACTGTTGAGGTAGGTGCAGGAGCCCAGGAAGAAATGGAGGACGAACTGGTGATGGGCATGGAAGACTCAGCAGATGAGGGAGACTTTGCTCACATTTCTGTTGTGCGAAGTTGGGGGGAGAGGGCAGAGGAAGGAAGCATGATTCTCACCTCGCCACCACCAGAACAGCAAGGGCTTGGTCCTCCTGGATGCACAAGACACATGAACGCCTTCTTGCTGCACTACCTACAACATGACCCTCGGATTGTCAGAATTAGAAGTAATGCTGACTACTGGGTTGCCACACTCTTAGATCCCCGGTACAAGTCAAAATTTGGCGAAATAATTCCTGCCATACAAAGGGACGCAAGTATGCAGGAGTATCAGCAGAAGCTGTTACACAATATGAGACTGGCTTTTCCACTAAACACCAGTGGTGCACAGAGTGAATCTCACAGTTCTAACTTGCCAACCATGGGACTGTCGAGTCATCATCACTCAAACCGTACCAGCAACACCATATCTGGTGGTAACAGCAATTTTATGGAATCGTTTCATGAATTTTTTACACCACCCTTTGCAAGGCCACAAGACACAAGAAGTCTGACACTTAGTCAACGCCTGGAGAGGATGATACAGGAGTATCTCCAAGTTAATATAGATGCCATGACTCTGCAACTGGAGCATTGCTCATTTTCGGCTTCCAATCTTGACAAATGGCCTGAGCTCGCCATTTACGCCTTGGAGATCTTGTCGTGTCCTGCAGCCAGTGTTCTCTCGGAATGTGTATTCAGTGCTGCTGGGTGTGTGCTGACTGATAAGTGCACACGTCTGTCCAGTGACAATGTGGACAGACTAACGTTCATCAAGTTGAACAAATCATGGATCCGCAAGGACTTTTATACCCCTGTGTCATACTGGGGAGAGTAAAGGCTTGTGTATTTTTCATTGTGCTTCATGCAAATCAATGTTTTAAGTTTGCAGCTGTGGGACAATTGATGCCACTTAAGTGGTGTCTGTGGCCACATTTTTTGAAAAAATGGAGACTCTTGTTGGTGTCCACTTGCTGTCTTTTACATGATTTTAGAAGGGCATGAAATGGCTATATCTGTGTCTTCTCCTTCTTTTACTCGTCCAGCTCCTCTCTTTCAGCATGAGTATATGTACTTGTCACTTTTCCATGTGTTTGTGGTGTCCTCTGAGTTGTTTGTCACCTTTTGGACACCTTAGAAGGTGTTTTCTATGTGTTTGTATGTTTTTGTGTTTGCCTGCCATTGTTTTCAATGAGGTTCGACGGTGTTCGACGAACACACCCACCGTTCGACGAACCGAACGAAACAAGAACACTAGGGTGGCGGCTCATCTCTAGACATGACATCAGCAGACACAGCCTGCGTTCTCTGAACATGAGCGTGCTTAACACAGAAACACAACCACGCTCCTGTCAGAAGTGTGCGTGGCTGTGCCGGTGATGCAGCTTTTTTTATTATTTTTATTTAAATAAATAGGTAAAAAAAAAATGACATGCGGTCCCCCCTAATTTTAATCCCCAGCCATGATAATGCTGGCTGGGGTCTGGTAGTCTCAGCCTGCAGCCGCCCGGTATTGCCGCATCTATCAGATGTGACAATCCCGATGCAATACCAGCTCTTCTTGATTGCCCTGGACCGGTGGCAATTGGGGTAATAAGGGGTTAATAGCAGCGCACAGCTGCTACTAAACCCATTATTAGTGGTACAGTCGTCTATGAGATACCTGCATCACACTAACCTGTAAATTAGAGCAAATAAATAGACATAGAAAAAAATTCTTTTTTTGGAATAAAGTACAAAAGACACACCCTCCTTTACCACTTTATTAACCCCCAACACCTTGCAGGTCCGGTGTAATCCACACGAGGTCACACACCACTTAAGCTCTGCTACATAGCCAGCGGCCATAGAGCACGACCACTGGCTGTGCAGACAATGACAGCCGTGATGATTGTACGGCAGATACTGTCACAGCCTGCAACCAATCACAGATGAGAGGACGGCCGGTCGGCGGGGAAAACACGGAAAGTTGTGTGTATACAATTCACAGTATGGGAAGTGAATGCGCGACGCGGAAGCAGTTTGCCGCCATGACACCGAGTCTCGGTAAGTATGAAACTTTCTTTTATTTCTGTTTTTCTTTATCTTTCAATTATTTTCCCCAGTGCCGGATCTGGATCCCGTACCTGGCACCCGGAAATCTTTGAAACCGTGCGGGTCCGGACTTTTACAGGACGGATCCACTCAGCCTTAGTCAAGAGGCATTTATTAACTCACTTTCCCATAATCTCAGAGATAATGGACTTCAGCATAGCCCAAGGCTGCTTCTTCTTCGCACACTCTGTCTGCTGTGCTATTGCTCATTCTGGCGAGGGGCCTTAAGTGTTCCAGATATCTGTAAATGTGGTGCAAATGACAGGTCTCCTGGACTCTGGAAGTTTGGTGACTGTGATAGGGGCCATACTTCCACTTCAACTCATTCCAGGGAAGTTGGTGTGGTGTCAGGTGCATCCATGGAGACACTAAAGACTTTACTGAAGTCCAAGATGACATAGGCATAGACTGGGGATCCATGTCCCACAAACTGGGACTGGTATGAAGCTTGTTGCAATTTGTGATTATTGGACTTGACGTTTTTTATTCTGTGACATGTGGGGGAAAGCTATATCATCAAGTAGCTTGACTACCAACCAGGTCATGTCTAAAGAAACCTCATTGCATGCTGCCGCCAAAAAGCTACTGTGGTCTGCACAGGTGGGCGATAATGATGCAAAAGCCCTTGAAGCCAATGTACATACATGCATGTATATAGAATAAATTATTGGAGTATGATGGAGGAAATAGTGGGAAGGTAGGGAAAGTCTTGCTTAATACTTGAAAATATACATGAATGCAAAAATATATCTAGAATCTAGTGGTTATATTTAGCATAAACATTTTCATTGTTTTGTGAGTATCAGAGTTGGATGTTTTAAGGAAACAGATCAAATTACTTGAATGTTATTGATTTTTTATATATACAGTGTCTTGAAAAGTTTTCATACCCCATTAACTTTTCCACATTTTTTACACCCACAAACTTAAATTTATTTTATTGGGATTTTATGTGATATACCAACGCTAAGTAGCAAGTATCTGTGAAGTTTAACCCCTTCACGACCGGCCGATTTTTCGCTTACCGTTTTTTTTTTTCGCCATTCTTTTTCTGAGAGACGTAACTTTTTTATTTTTCAGTCAATATGGTCATGTGAGGGCTCAATTTTTGCGGAACGAGCTGTACCCTCAGTTTTACCATATAGTGTACTGGAAAACGGCAAAAAAATTCCAAATGCAGAAAAATTGCAAAAAAAGTGCAATAGCACTATGGTTTTTGAGATATTTTATTCACTGTGTTCACTATATGGTAAAACTGGTGTGTGGGTGTGATGCCTCAGGTCAGTGCGAGTTCGTAGACACCAAACATGTATAGGTTTACTTTTATATAAGGGGTTAAAAAAAAATCGGAATTTGTCCGAAAAAAGTGGCGCACGTTTTACGCCATATTCCGTGACCCGTAGCGTTCTCATGGATCTATGGCTCAGTGATGGCTTATTTTTTGCGTCTCGAGCTGACATTTTTAACGGTACCATTTTTGCGCAGATGCTACGTTTTGATCGCCTCTTATTGCATTTTGCGCAAAAGTTGTGGCGACAAAAAAACGTCGTTTTGGCGTTTGGAATTTTTTTGCTGCTACGCCGTATACTGATCAGATTAATTGATTTTATATTTTGATAGATCGGGCATTTCTGAACGCGGCGATACCAAATGTGTGTATATTTTTTTATTTTTTTAACCCTTTAATTTTCAATGGGGCGAATGGGGGGTGATTTGAACTTTTAGGTTTTTTTGTTTTTTTTTAATTTTTAAAACTTTTTTTTAACTTTTTTTTTATTTTACTAGTCCCCCTAGGGGGCTATTGCGATCAGCATTCCGATCGCTCTGCAGTATCTGCTGATCACAGCTACAAGGCTGTAAACTGCAGATACGCTCTCTTTCTCTTTAGCTGTGCCGCTCGCACAGCGAAAGTGAAAGCAAGTCAGGTGTAGTACCGGAGTCATCACATGACCCTGTGCTACCATGACAACTATCGGGAGTCACGTGATCGCGTCACGTGACTTCCGGTATCGGGCGGTAAGTAAAATTTTACCGCGATCGCGCTTATAATGGCGCTGTCACATATTGACAGCGCCATATAAGGGGTTAAACGGCACGAGCAGATAACGATTCTGCTCGTGCTATAAAAATCAGCTGAGATATGTGCCGATCGCAGCATGATGCTGCCGACATACCGCGGGCAGTAAGGTTATGACATTTAGGACGTAATTTTACTGCCCGCGTCGTGAAGGGGTTAAAGGAAATGATACATGGTTTTCTAAAAATTTTTAAAAAGCTGCATCTGAAAATTGTGTTGTGCATTTGTATTCTACCCCCCCCCCCCCCTCCCCCGAATCAATACTTTATAGAACCACCTCACTGCAAATACTATTGCAAGTCTTTTGGGGTATCGCTCCACAAGCTTTACACATCTAAAAATCTGTGAACAACAATTTTCAAGTCTTCCTCCAGATCCCCAATGGGATTTAATTCTAGACTTTGACTGGGCCATTCCCACACATGGATATGCTTTGATCTAAACCATTGCATTGTAGGTTTGGTAGTATTTTAGGGTGAACCTACACTCCAGTACATGTTTTCTGAAGCTTGTTTTCTGAAGCGTCTCACATGGCTTCCTCCATGATTGTTCTATATTTAATGCCATCTTCCCATCAACTCTGACCATCTTCCCTTTCCCTGCTGAAAAAAAGCTTCCTTTTATCATGATGCTCCTACCACCATATTTGAATGTGGGGTTGATGCTTTCATGGTGATGTGCAGTGTTAGTTTTCTGACACACAATGTGTTTTGCATTCAGCCAAAAAAAGTTCTACTTTGGTCTCATTAGACCAGAGCACCTTCTTCTACATACCATGTAGAGAGCACAGGTACAATGGTAACGAAAATTGCTCTGGTAATGAGACCAAAGCAGAAGTTTTTTGGCTATATGCCAATTGCTATGTGTTTCGGAAAACTAACACTTCACAACATTCTGAAATCACCATTCCCACCAGTAAACATGGTGGTAGCAGCATCATGCTGTGAGGATGCTTTAATTGTGCAATATTCACAGTAACAGTGCCTCCTCTTGCTGGCTTTGACCAGAAGTACTGACCTGATAGGAGAGCATACTGTCAGTGTGGCTTGTAAAAATACCCAGCATGCAGAGAACAATGCCATCCCTGTAATTTTGGTTTTGGTGCAGAAAAAAAAAACTATGTGAAATGTGCAAGTTATTGATTGCAACTCCAGCAGCTTGGTAAATAGCAGTTGTTAATTTTATGCAGAATAACTAGAGTTTTCTACTATCTGAAAACTATCTATCTATCAAAATATATATATTTGAGTTCTTGATATCTAATGCTACAAGAGAACGTGTGTTATGTAGGATGAATTTAGTTTCATTTGGATTAAAGTTTGTGTTTAATTCAGTTTCCCATTTATTAGTACATGGGGGAATTTCTATTGTTTTATATAAAGTTTTATTTACTTTTGATTTCTCTGTCATTCTTGTAAGGAACAATCTATTGTTGAACTTGAAATGTCTGGTAGATAGTACAAAGTTGTTTCTTTAAGGATTCTAGATTATTAAAGAGGTTTTTCATATTATTAATAGCGAGAACATCATTATTATTTATTAAGTGTCCAATAAGTATCTTAGATAACACATTTTAATTTTATTTTTTAAAGATTTATATTTTTTGGTATCAAGTATAGTAGCGGCATGAGGTTGCGTATATTAGGAATTAGATTTTTTTTTTGTTTTATGCTGGAGTCTTAATATTAATTTAATAAATGGGTTTGTTATTTCATAATATTTACATTTGTTGAACAGGATTACCCAAAAATAATGGTTTATACGTCCTTTAATAGAGCGAAACTGCAGATCAACCAAAAGTTTTCTTTGTGGAAATAAGTGCCACTTTATGCCTCTAGCTAGCTGTCTGGAAAGCCTGTATTTTTCAAAATCTTTAAGTTCAAAACCTTCCTTATTTTGGAGTTTTGTTAATGTTGAGTGTTTAATTCTAAGAATTTTGTAAACATATTTTTAGATTTTTGAAAAAAAAAGTTTGTGAGATTTCAATTGATAAAAGCTGATGAAGATATATAGGGTCATGGGCAGAAAAATAATTTTATAATTTTATTAGGTTAATTCTACTGAACCAAGATATGAAAGCAACAATTCTTGAGGAAATATCAATTTCTAGTTTGTGGAGTAAGGCCATATGAAGACATTGGGTTATTATAGCATTTTTTTAGCTATGTATTTGAGTTCAGATTTGTCACAAACCTGAAGGGAATCAGGATGCCAGCAATGTCAATGAGAATCATGAAGCCTAATGTACACATTGAGTATTTTTTCTATGCAGATTTGATGCAGATTAAAATCTGCACCATGTCAATTCTAATGAATGGAAAAAAAAATATTCCCTAGAAATACACAGCAAAAATGCATCAAACATGCCCCACAAACCGCAAAAATGTGCATCTTTGCAGCTGTGTTTTTCCTGCCAAAAGATGCAGAAATGGTGCAGACATGCACGAAATACTAAACATGTGCACATACCCTAAGGGTTTGAAATTTAAATCATGTAGGGGAGAGAGAAAGTTACTAATTTTTGTACCTAGGTAGGTAACGTAATGGGAATATTTGTGTTACATAATGCCGCTGTCACATGGGTGGCAATGGATAACATGGGACCTGTGCTCCAAAAATGGCCCTCAGGCTAGGGGTACCCTAGATGTCCCTGTACCCAGAGATACATTTGAAAGTGATGATGTCTGGGTGGCTTCCTACCCCTGCTTCTGTCTAGCTCTAATCTAGTACCCCCTCCTTCCCTACTCCAGGGGGAGTCCTGGACAGGAGCGTTTAAACACCAAAAGTGACAAACAGGGGAAACGGAAACTATCACACAGCATGCTCACACACAGTAACCAGACAACAAGAGATAAGAAGGAAAACTAATCAGGGAGGAAATAACTAGACAACAGGATGAATTCCACTGTATACCAAACATGCAGTAAATCACCACACTTGAAAACAATACCACATGGACAGGTGTAGCAGAAAGCTGTAGTTGGCACAGGAAGACAAATTCGTCCATCTTAAAAAGGTGGGAAGTACCTGTGATAGGACTGCCATAACATGTGATTCAAAAGGTAGCCAACTGGCTATCAGAAATTAACTCCTGCTAGTCCAATCACTAATGAGCACACAGCTGGCCGATGCCTGAGTTCAGAAGCACCAGAGAAAGTATAGTGAGGAGTGTCAGAGTCTATGGCCTGAACAGCGTCTGATGCCACCATGACTCTTGGCGAGTTTAGAGCAAAATACCACGTGACAGTACTCCTCCCTCTATGAGATGCCTCTGAGCCCTCCGGACCAGGCCTCTCAGGATAATGGTGATGAAATGCCCTAACCAAACGCTCTGTATGGATATTAGAGGCTAGTACCCAAGTCCTTTCCTCAGGACCATAACCCTGCCAGTAAACAAGGTACTGTAAAGAACAACAAATGACCCAAGAATCTATAATTTTTGATACCTGAAACTCCAGCAATCCATCAACTATGATTAGAGGTGCAGGGGTGAGAAGAGGAGCTCCTGAACCCACAAATTTCTTTAATAGCGATTGGTTGACCACATTATCACATTATGGATCTTGTACGAAGCTGGTCAGCCCAGACGGAAGGCCAAAGGATTAATGAAAGCAATAGTTTTCAATGGACCGAGGATCTGAGGTTCTAATTTAAGAGATGGTAGTTTAAGCTTTATATTTTCAGTGGACATCCATACCAGATCACCCACACACAGATGCAAACCAGGCACACGTCTGCTGTCAGCCACATGCTCATATTTAGACCCCATGTTAAACAATTGCTGCTGAACCTGTTCTCATGTAGACGATAGTTCTGAGCCCAATTATTCTCGTTAGGTACCCAAGACAAATGCCCTTTAAGAAAACTACAGAACTGGGGATGGTAACCATACACACAAAATAAATGGGATATACCAGAGGTCTCATCGCAGTGATTATTGATAGCAAACTCTGCAAGAGGAATGAACGAATTCTAATTATGCACTCGGGTGGAACGCCAACGAATGAGACAGTTTAATCCCTAAGAGAGAGCAGAAAGCCGTCCAAAAATTGGCAATAAATTGAGCACCTCCATCTGTAACAATATCCGATGGAACTCTATGGAATTTGACGATTTCATGAATAAATACCAAGGTTTTAGCATTGAGTAATGATGGGAATGCAATAAAATGTGTCATTTTGGAAAACCTATCCACCAACACAAAATTGACCGTATTACCTGCAGAGGGAGATAGATCCGTAATAAAGTCCATGGACATTTCTGTCCAAGGCTTGCTAGGGACCCTCAGTGACTGCAGGCAACGTGATAGATGAGAGTGTGATGACTTAGAGTGTGCACAGCTGGCACATATAGACAGATAGGACACCACATCCCTTTGGATTTTGGTCCACCAGAAATAATGCAATAAGAGATCCAGAGTACATTCACCCTTGGGTGATCAGCCAGTATGGAATCATGATGTTCCCCTAAAATCCTAAGGCAAAGATTCAGGGGAGCAAATGACTTGTTAGCTTGGACCCCTGACAGTGTCTCATAATGGGCCTCCCCAATCTAAGTTTCAACCTCAGTACTGAGTGCAGATATCACCACTCCCTTCTGCAGGATGGACACAGATACCTCACAAGTAGAGATGAGCGAACCGGTCCCGGTTTGGCTCGAGGTCGGTTCGCCGAACGGAGGTCCCGTTCGAGTTCGGCTCGTCAAACGTTCGACGAACCGAACTCGAACTGCATAGGAAACAATGGCAGGCAATCACAAACACAGAAAAACACCTAGAAAACACCCTCAAAGGTGTCCAAAAGGTGACAAACAACTCACAACACAACACAAACACATGGGAAAGTGACAAGGACATATACTCATGCGAAAACAAAACAGCTGGACAAGGAAAAAGAGGAGGACACACAGATATAGGCATGGCACGCCCTTCTAAAATCATGTAAAACACCGCAAGGTTACTCCAAGCGGAGCCTCCTTTTTTTCCAAAAATTGTGCCCCACACACCCACCCATTCAGTGGCAGCACTTGTGCCCTAGTTGTACACTTCACAGCTAGATTTGCATCAAGCACATTCCAAAATACGCCGTTCTTATCCGTCCCCAGGATGACACCGGGGTAGGTAGCAAAGTCTTTCCTGATCCCAGCTCTGTTCATCTTGGCTTCTTTTAAAAACACATCAAGCAAGGGTTACTCCAAGCGGAGCCTCCCTTTTTTCCAAAAATTGTGCCCCACACACCCACCCATTCAGTGGCAGCACTTGTGCCCTAGTTGTAAACTTCACAGCTAGATTTGCATCAAGCACATTCAAAAATACGCCGTTCTTATCCGTCCCCAGGATGACACCGGGGTAGGTAGCAAAGTCTTTCCTGATCCCAGCTCTGTTCATCTTGGCTTCTTTTAAAAACACATCAAGCAAGGGTTACTCCAAGCGGAGCCTCCCTTTTTTCCAAAAATTGTGCCCCACACACCCACCCATTCTGTGGCAGCACTTGTGCCCTAGTTGTACACTTCACAGCTAGATTTGCATCAAGCACATTCCAAAATACGCCGTTCTTATCCGTCCCCAGGATGACACCGGGGTAGGTAGCAAAGTCTTTCCTGATCCCAGCTCTGTTCATCTTGGCTTCTTTTAAAAACACATCAAGCAAGGGTTACTCCAAGCGGAGCCTCCCTTTTTTCCAAAAATTGTGCCCCCCACACCCACCCATTCAGTGGCAGCACTTGTGCCCTAGTTGTACACTTCACAGCTAGATTTGCATCAAGCTCATTCCAAATCCACAAGCATTTACTCTCCCCAGGATGACACAGGGGTAGTAAATTCCTTCTGGATCCATGACTTGTTCATTTTGATGAACGTCAGTCTGTCCACATTGTCACTGGACAGACGCGTGTGCTTATCTGTCAGCACACACCCAGCAGCACTGAAGACACGTTCAGAGACAACGCTGGCAGCTGGACACGACAAAATCTCCAAGGCGTAACTGGATAGCTCTGGCCATTTTTCTAGATTTGAAGCCCAAAATGAGCAAGGCTCCATTTGCAAAGTCATGGCATCGATGTTCATTTGTAGATACTCCTGTATCATCCTCTCCAGCCGTTGACTATGTGTCAGACTTGTTGTCTCTGGTGGCCTTGCAAAGGAGGGTCTAAAAAAATTATGAAAAGATTCCATAAAATTGCTGTTACCAGCACCAGATACGGTCCTACTGGTACGTGTAGACTGTTGAAGATGACGAGACCGTCCCATGTTTGTCAAGTTACAACTGGGAGATTCACTCCCTGCACCTGCACGGTTGTTTGGTGGAAAAGCGGATCTAAGATCGAGTAACAGCTTCTGCTGATACTCCTGCATACGTGCGTCCCTTTCTATGGCTGGAATTATGTCACAAAATTTGGACTTGTACCGGGGATCTAATAGTGTGGCAAGCCAGTAGTCATCATCACTTCTAATTTTGACAATACGAGGGTCATGTTGGAGGTAGTGCAACAAGAAGGCACTCATGTGTCTTGCGCAGCCATGCGGACCAAGTCCACGCTGTGTTTGTGGCATAGAGGTGCTAACCGTTCTTTCTTCCTCTGACATCTCCCCCCAACCTCTTTCAACTGAAATTTGACCAAGGTCTCCCTCATCTGCTGAGTCTTCCATGTCCATGGACAGTTCGTCCTCCATTTATTCATGTCCTCCTGCACCTTCCTCAACATCTCGCCTGCTACCATGCGCCTTTGTTGATCCCTGTCCCCCATGCTCCCACGCCTGGCGCCTTGGTGATGATGAACGTCTGGACCTTGGTGATGTTGTTGTGTCTTGCTCATATGAATCCTCCTGTAGTTCATCCCCTTCCTGTTGTCCCACCCCCTGACTCCGAATAGTGCTTAGCGTGTGCTCCAGCATGTAAATGACTGACATCGTCATGCTGATAATGGCATTGTCAGCGCTAAACATATTCGTCGCCATGTTGAAACTGTGCAGAAGGGTGCATAGGTCCTTGATCTGAGACCACTCCATCAGGGTGATCTGCCCCACCTCTGCATCTCGTTGGCCCAGGCTATACGTCATGACGTATTGCACAAGGGCACGGCGGTGCTGCCACAGTCGCTGTAACATGTGGAGAGTTGAATTCCAGCATGTCGGCACATCGCATTTCAGGCGATGAACCGGCAGGCCGAAAGACTTCTGGAGCGATGCAAGTCGCTCAGCTGCGGCGCTTGAACGGCGGAAGTGAGCAGACAGTTTTCGTGCCCTGTTCAGAAGGCCATCTAGGCCGGGATAGTATGTTAAAAATTGCTGCACGACAAGGTTCAACACGTGAGCCATACAAGGTACGTGTGTCACCTTGCCCAAACGAAGGGCCGCACCCAGGTTTGCAGCATTGTCGCACACGGCCTTACCAGGCTGCAGGTTGAGTGGAGACAACCATTTATTAAACTCGGACCGCAGAGCTGACCACAACTCCTCAGCTGTGTGACTCTTATTCCCAAGACATGTCAAGCTAAAGACCGCCTGATGCCGTTGTGCTCTGCTGCCAGCATAGTAATGAGGGGTGCGTGATTCCTTCTGCGCAGTGAGAACTCTGGTGGCCTGACCAGGCAGGCTTGGGGCGGAGGTGGAGGACCCAGATGAGGTGGAGGATGCAGAAGCAGTGGCGGAACTTGGACAGACAGAGGATTGACACACAAGTCGTGGGGATGGCAAGACTTGTGCAGCAGACCCTTCACCATCTATCACCATAGTTACCCAGTGCCCAGTGAGCGACATATAACGTCCCTGTCCATGCTTACTGGTCCAAGTATCGGTGGTGAAATGCACCCGTTCACACACAGAGTTTCTCAAGGAAGCGGTGATGTTGTGTGCGACATGCTGGTGTAGCGCGGGCACACCTTTCTTAGAGAATTAGTGGCGACTAGGCATCTGGTACTGGGGCACAGCGACAGACATAAGGTCTCTAAAATCCTGTGTGTCCACTAGGCGGAAAGGCAGCATTTGGGTAGCCAACAGCTTACAGAGGGATAGAGTCAACCTCTTAGCTTTGTCATGGGTCACAGGAAATGGCCTTTTATTTGTCCACATCTGAGGGACAGAGATCTGGCTGCTGTGTGTAGACGGTGTTGAGTAGGGTGTCCCTGGAAAAATGCAGGTTTGTGAGGAAAGTGCAGGCGGAGACATGATGTTGCCTTCATCCAAAGTTGGTGCTATCGATGTCTGAGAGAGCTGTACACACTCACTTGTTTCCCCTTCCAAAACAACTGACGACCTCCCAAGCAAACTGCCTGTTGCGGTTACAGTGGTGGAAGTTGTGGGTGGAAAAACAGGTGTGACAGCTGTCCCCACAGTCCTAGAAGATGACGAGCGCGCGGATGCACTGGAAGGGGCAGGTGGTGGATGGTTCGCTCCGCTAGGCCGCATTGCAGCACGGTGAGCTTCCCACCGGGCCATATGATATTTATTCATGTGACGATTCATGGAAGAAGTTGTCAAACTGCTGAGGTTTTGACCTCTACTAAGAGAACCATGACAAATTTTACAGATCACATAATTTGGGCGATCTTTTTCTATGTTAAAGAAGGACCAGGCTAGGCAAGGCTTAGAGGCCATGCGACCTGTTGATCCACCCCGAATAATACTCAGAGGCAGAGTGGTGGCTGAGGATGCAGTTGTAGACGTGCTACCAGTACTCCGACTCTGTCCAGGAAGGCGCAAGGTAACTTCGTCATCAGTTGCATCCTCCTCCACCACCTCTGTTGACCTCCTCGAGTGCCTGACTGTGGGTTGACAGTAGGTGGGATCTAGAACTTCATCATCAATTGTTGTGTTTGCACTCCCCTCCCCCTCAGACCAAGCCTCTTCTTGCCCTGACCGAATATTTAAGTTGTCATCCCAATCGGGTATCTGAGTCTCATCTTCATCAGTATGTTCCTCATTGTCTATAACCACAGGTGTTACAGTTTGTGACAAAGGGTCAACATTATGCTCCGAAACGTGATCCTCACGGCCTGAATCAGAGTCACAAAGGTTCTGGGCATCACTGCAGACCATTTCCTGTTCTGTAGTCACTGTAGCTTGGGAGCAGACATCTGATTCCCAGGCTATAGTGTGACTGAACAGCTCTGCAGACTCAGCCATCTCAGTTCCACCATACTGTGCAGGGCTGATGGAGACTTCAGAGCTGGGAGAAAGCAAGTTTGATTGGGATGACAACTCAGAGGACTGGTGTTTTTTGGATGCGGTACTTGAAGTGTCTGAGAGGGCACTTGTTGGACCACTTGAGATCCATTCAAGCATTTTCCTTTTTTGGCCATCATCTACCTTTGTTCCTGTTGTTCGTGTCCGTAAAAAAGGGAGCACATCGGATTGTCCACGGTAAGTAGTAGACATCTTACTTTTGCTGGTAGATGGTCTATCTTCAGCAGATGATAATGGAGCTTTGCCACCTTCCCCACGGACAAAACCTTTTTTGCCTTTTCCACCACGCCTCTTCCCCTTTCCACCAGCATCTGTCATTTTGCCACTCATGTTGATTGCGACAAGATTGTGGACAGAAAATGTGGTAGTAAAAATTGAGAGGTGGTGTAGATTGCAGTGGTGGTCTAGCTTTATTAACAGCAGAATAATAAAGAATAAATATCCCTGACAATGCAACTACGGCCCTTAAACTGGCAGCAAAAATTGCTAGTATAATGGCTTAGTTATAATGAGTTGGAGTGTGCAATGCAGGCAGAGGTGCTGCAAATGTCTTTGCACTAGTGGGACTATAGCAAAGTCCAATAGCCACGTTTAGGATGCCGCTAGGTACACTGAGTGTTTGCTAGTATAATGGCTTAGTTATAATGAGTTGGAGTGTGCAATGCAGGCAGAGGTGCTGCAAATGTCTTTGCACTAGTGGGACTATAGCAAAGTCCAATAGCCACGTTTAGGATGCCACTAGGTACACTGAGTGTTTGCTAGTATAATGGCTTAGTTATAATGAGTTGGAGTGTGCAATGCAGGCAGAGGTTCTGCAAATGTCTTTGCACTAGTGGGACTATAGCAAAGTCCAATAGCCACGTTTAGGATGCCACTAGGTACACTGAGTGTTTGCTAGTATAATGGCTTAGTTATAATGAGTTGGAGTGTGCAATGCAGGCAGAGGTGCTGCAAATGTCTTTGCACTAGTGGGACTATAGCAAAGTCCAATAGCCACGTTTAGGATGCCACTAGGTACACTGAGTGTTTGCTAGTATAATGGCTTAGTTATAATGAGTTGGAGTGTGCAATGCAGGCAGAGGTGCTGCAAATGTCTTTGCACTAGTGGGACTATAGCAAAGTCCAATAGCCACGTTTAGGATGCCACTAGGTACACTGAGTGTTTGCTAGTATAATGGCTTAGTTATAATGAGTTGGAGTGTGCAATGCAGGCAGAAGTGCTGCAAATGTCTTTGCACTAGTGGGACTATAGCAAAGTCCAATAGCCACGTTTAGGATGCCACTAGGTACACTGAGTGTTTGCTAGAATAATGGCTTAGTTATAATGAGTTGGAGTGTGCAATGCAGGCAGAGGTGCTGCAAATGTCTTTGCACTAGTGGGACTATAGCAAAGTCCAATAGCCACGTTTAGGATGCCACTAGGTACACTGAGTGTTTGCTAGTATAATGGCTTAGTTATAATGAGTTGGAGTGTGCAATGCAGGCAGAGGTGCTGCAAATGTCTTTGCACTAGTGGGACTATAGCAAAGTCCAATAGCCACGTTTAGGATGCCACTAGGTACACTGAGTGTTTGCTAGTATAATGGCTTAGTTATAATGAGTTGGAGTGTGCAATGCAGACAGAGGTGCTGCAAATGTGTTTGCACTAGTGGGACTATAGCAAAGTCCAATAGCCACGTTTAGGATGCCACTAGGTACACTGAGTGTTTGCTAGTATAATGGCTTAGTTATAATGAGTTGGAGTGTGCAATGCAGGCAGAGGTGCTGCAAATGTCTTTGCACTAGTGGGACTATAGCAAAGTCCAATAGCCACGTTTAGGATGCCACTAGGTACACTGAGTGTTTGCTAGTATAATGGCTTAGTTATAATGAGTTGGAGTGTGCAATGCAGGCAGAGGTGCTGCAAATGTCTTTGCACTAGTGGGACTATAGCAAAGTCCAATAGCCACGTTTAGGATGCCACTAGGTACACTGAGTGTTTGCTAGTATAATGGCTTAGTTATAATGAGTTGGAGTGTGCAATGCAGGCAGAGGTGCTGCAAATGTCTTTGCACTAGTGGGACTATAGCAAAGTCCAATAGCCACGTTTAGGATGCCACTAGGTACACTGAGTGTTTGCTAGTATAATGGCTTAGTTATAATGAGTTGGAGTGTGCAATGCAGACAGAGGTGCTGCAAATGTCTTTGCACTAGTGGGACTATAGCAAAGTCCAATAGCCACGTTTAGGATGCCACTAGGTACACTGAGTGTTTGCTAGTATAATGGCTTAGTTATAATGAGTTGGAGTGTGCAATGCAGGCAGAGGTGCTGCAAATGTCTTTGCACTAGTGGGACTATAGCAAAGTCCAATAGCCACGTTTAGGATGCCACTAGGTACACTGAGTGTTTGCTAGTATAATGGCTTAGTTATAATGAGTTGGAGTGTGCAATGCAGGCAGAGGTGCTGCAAATGTCTTTGCACTAGTGGGACTATAGCAAAGTCCAATAGCCACGTTTAGGATGCCACTAGGTACACTGAGTGTTTGCTAGTATAATGGCTTAGTTATAATGAGTTGGAGTGTGCAATGCAGGCAGAGGTGCTGCAAATGTCTTTGCACTAGTAGGACTATAGCAAAGTCCAATAGCCACGTTTAGGATGCTACTAGGTACACTGAGTGTTTGCTAGTATAATGGCTTAGTTATAATGAGTTGGAGTGTGCAATGCAGGCAGAGGTGCTGCAAATGTCTTTGCACTAGTGGGACTATAGCAAAGTCCAATAGCCACGTTTAGGATGCCACTAGGTACACTGAGTGTTTGCTAGTATAATGGCTTAGTTATAATGAGTTGGAGTGTGCAATGCAGGCAGAGGTGCTGCAAATGTCTTTGCACTAGTGGGACTATAGCAAAGTCCAATAGCCACGTTTAGGATGCCACTAGGTACACTGAGTGTTTGCTAGTATAATGGCTTAGTTATAATGAGTTGGAGTGTGCAATGCAGGCAGAGGTGCTGCAAATGTCTTTGCACTAGTGGGACTATAGCAAAGTCCAATAGCCACGTTTAGGATGCCACTAGGTACACTGAGTGTTTGCTAGTATAATGGCTTAGTTATAATGAGTTGGAGTGTGCAATGCAGGCAGAGGTGCTGCAAATGTCTTTGCACTAGGGGGACTATAGCAAAGTCCAATAGCCACGTTTCGGATGCCACTAGGTACACTGAGTGTTTGCTAGTATAATGGCTTAGTTATAATGAGTTGGAGTGTGCAATGCAGGCAGAGGTGCTGCAAATGTCTTTGCACTAGTGTGACTAGACAACAGTCCAATAGCCACGTTTAGGATGCCACTAGGTACACTGAGTGTTTGCTAGTATAATTGCTTAGTTATGATGAGTTGGAGTGTGCAATGCAGGCAGAGGTGCTGCAAATGTCTTTGCACTAGTGGGACTATAGCAAAGTCCAATAGCCACGTTTAGGATGCCACTAGGTACACTGAATGTTTGCTAGTATAATGGCTTCGTTATAATGAGTTGGAGTGTGCAATGCAGGCAGAGGTGCTGCAAATGTCTTTGCACTAGTGGGACTATAGCAAAGTCCAATAGCCACGTTTAGGATGCCTCTAGGTACACTGAGTGTTTGCTAGTATAATGGCTTAGTTATAATGAGTTGGAGTGTGCAATGCAGGCAGAGGTGCTGCAAATGTCTTTGCACTAGTGGGACTATAGCAAAGTCCAATAGCCACGTTTAGGATGCCACTAGGTACACTGAGTGTTTGCTAGTATAATGGCTTAGTTATAATGAGTTGGAGTGTGCAGAGGACAGGAGGGTACAGTGCCAGGATTGTGGGGCTCTGGGTAGAGGAAAGGAAGCCTGCCTTTCTATTCCCTCCTAATAACAGAGAACAATTGTAGAAAAAGGGTTTCTATACCGCGCCAATGATCACAAATCTGGAAGTCGGATTGATGTGGCTTTATTGTAGCATAGGTCTACGCGTTTCAGGAGCTCTGCTCCCTTCCTCAGGACCATAGAAACAACATCAAATCAAATGATTTGATGTTGTTTCTATGGTCCTGAGGAAGGGAGCAGAGCTCCTGAAACGCGTAGACCTATGCTACAATAAAGCCACATCAATCTGACTTCCAGATTTGTTATCATTGGCGCGGTATAGAAACCCTTTTTCTACAATTGTTCTCTGTTATCAGCCTCTTTGGGTTGCCGCTGCCTGGATCCATTTGTAAATGCGAGTACAGTAGTTGTGACTGTCACAACTACAGTTGGTGAGTATAATTGCTCCCCTTGCCTATTTCCCTGTGCCTATAAGGGTAAGACCCTATTGCGCTTTATTCTCCACAGCTTTTCCTCTCGTCTATTCCCTCCTAATAGGAAAATGCAGGGAGGAAATCCCTGACCTTTGCTACACAGACGCTGTCGCTGTTTTCAGGACCTGTCACCTATTGCTCTGACCCTGCCGGTTTGAGCCCTTAAAAGGACTGATAGAAAGTGCTCTCCCTAAGCTGTCTAGTGCTGTGTATGGAGCGCATACAGCTGTATCAGCGATAGGACAAAGGACGGAGCTGCGACAGTGATGTCTGACACCAAAGACGCAGAAGAGATAATGGCGTCCTGGAGGAAAATGTCCGGTTTTATAATGCAGGGACATGTGACATGGACATCCTATCACACATGCCGTTGCTTCTCTGGCTAAAAGTCCACTTAGCTGTGTGTGTGTCTGGGATTGGCTGACATGCTGGCCCGCCCCACAAGACGCGCGCGCTTAGGGAAGGAAGACAAGGAAAAAAAAAAAAAATGGCGACAGCAGTGATCTCAAGGCGCTGTTCCCGCACACTATACACTGAAATGTCATAATAGTGTGATTCACAGAGTGACTTACACTATTACAGTGGAAAGCCAGCTAGGAATTAGCTGTTTTTTTGCTGCTAGAACCGTTCTCGAACGTTTCTAGAACTATCGAGCTTTTGCAAAAAGCTCGAGTTCTAGTTCGATCTAGAACAGGCCCCAAAATCACTCGATCCTAGAACTGGAGAACCTCGAACCGCGAACCGCGCTCAACTCTACTCACAAGGTCCCCCCTTTCTGTAAAACTCATAGACAATGCAACCAGCCTTAGAATTTTTAGATCTTGGTTGATATGTTATTACTGATTATTAACTTTTTCATAACAGTAACAAATTATATAACTTTCTCCAAAAAAGTTGCCACTCCTCGAATGCTAATTTGACAGCGAGTAGTTCCCTATTATCAATGTCACAACTGGGATTGAACGGAGATAACTTTATGTAAAAGAAGGCACATGGGTGCAGTTTACCAACAGACGGACCTTGAGACAATACAGCTCTCAAGCGCACATCTGATGTGTCAACCTCTATAATGAAGTGGGTAAAGACATATCAAGTTGTATTAATATGGGTGCTAATGCAAAGAATTTTTTTAGACAGGGAAATATGTATAAAGCACTCTCAGACCAGTTAGAAAGTCCATATCTTTTTTCGTTATTTCAGTCAGAGGTCTTGCAAATGCAGAACTTTTTTTAAATAAGCTTCCTGTAATAATTAGCGAACCCTGAAAAACTTTGCAACGTTTTAAAGTTCTCAGGACAGTTCCAATTTAATATAGCCTGTGACTTAGAGGGATCCATCCTAATACCCAGAGGCGGAAATTATATAACCCCAAAATGGAAGTCCTGAATGGAGTATACATACTTTTCTCATTTAGCGTATAACTTGTTTTCTCTGAGAATTTGGGAAACATGTTTAACATGTTTCAAATCTTGTGATTAAATGAAAATGTCATCCAAGTAAATAAAAAATTTCCCCCAACAAGTGAGAAAATACGTCATTAACAAAGTGTTAAAAAACCGCAGGCATGTTCGTCAGGCCAAATGGCATCACCAGATTTTCGAAGTGACACCCTGGCAAGTCGAATGCCGTCTTCCACTCGAACCCAAATCAGATTATGTGCTCCTTTGTTTTCGAGTTTGGAGAACCATTTGGTAGAGGTAATCTCATTGAATAGGTCCGAAATGAGTGGCATAGAATACGGGTCCTGAACCATAATATGGTTAAGCTCATGGAAATCAAAGCACCATCCTTCTTTTTGATAAAGAAGAAACCCGTAGCCACAGGGGACAAAGATGGCCTAATGTGAACATTAGCCAAACTTTCCATTATGTAGTTATTGAGAACTTGTCTCTCAGGATCAGCCAGATTATACAGTCTGCACTTGGGCAACTTGGCTCTAGGCTTTAACAGTATGGTGCAGTCATAATGTCTGTGTGTTGGCAGCTCCTGACAACCCTTCTCACCATACAATGAGAAAAGATCCAGAATACTGGTTGTTATCGTCAAGATACAGGTCCCTAGACAGTGTTCATTATAGTAGTAGCTCCATTTAATGATGTCCTGGTCTTCTAGTCACCAACAGGGGAAAACAAAACTCTATCACCCAGCACAATACAACAACAGAGCATTGGCTCTACAGTAGAGTTGAGCGCGGTTCGCGGTTCGAGGTTCTCCAGTTCTAGGCTCGAGTGATTTTGGGGCCTGTTCTAGATCGAACTAGAACTCGAGCTTTTTGCATAAGCTCGATAGTTCTAGAAACGTTCGAGAACGGTTCTAGCAGCAACAAAACAGCTAATTCCTAGCTGGCTTTCCGCTGTAATAGTGTAAGTCACTCTGTGACTCACACTATTATGAAATTTCAGTGTATAGTGTGCGGGAACAGCGCCTTCAGATCACTGCTGTTTGTATAATGGCGATCGCCATTTTTTTTTTTCCTTGTCTTCCTTCCCTAAGCGCGCGCGTGTAGTGGGGAGGGCCATTATGTCAGCCAATCCCAGACACACACACAGCTAAGTGGACTTTTAGCCAGAGAAGCAACGGCATGTTTGATAGGATGTCCATGTCACATGTCCCTGCATTATAAAAACGAGTATCTGCCCGTCCGGACGCCATTATCTCTTCTGCGTCCTTGGTGTCAGACATCACCGGCGCAGCTCCGTCCTTTGTCCTATCGCCGATACTGCTGTATGCGCTCCATACACAGCGCTGGACAGCTTAGGGATAGCACTTTCTATCAGTCCTTTTAAGGGCTCGTACCGGCAGGGTCAGAGCCATAGGTGACAGGTCCTGAAAACAGAGACAGCGTCTGTGTAGCTAAGGTCAGGGATTTCCTCGCTGCATTTCCCCATTAGGAGGGAATAGAAAGGCAGGCTTCCTTTCCTCTACCCAGAGCCCCACAATCCTGGCACTGTACCCTCCTGTCCTCTGCACACTCCAACTCATTATAACTAAGCCATCATACTAGCAAACAGTCAGTGTACCTAGTGGCATCCTAAACGTGGCTATTGGACTTTGCTATAGTCCCACTAGTGCAAAGACATTTGCAGCACCTCTGCCTGCATTGCACACTCCAACTCATTGTTACTAAGCCATTATACTAGCAAACACTGAGTGTACCTAGTGTCATCCTAAACGTGGCTATTGGACTTCTGTATAGTCCCACTAGTGTACAGATATTTGCAGCACGTCTGCCTGCATTGCACACTCCAACTCATTATAACTAAGCCATTATACTAGCAAACACTGAGTGAACTTAGTGTCATCCTAAACGTGGCTGTTGGACTTCTGTATAGTCCCAGTAGTGCACAGATATTTGCAGCACGTCTGCCTGCATTGCACACTCAAACTTATAGTTACTAAGCCATTATACTAGCAAACACTGAGTGAACTTAGTGTCATCCTAAACGTGGCTATTGGACTTCTGTATAGTCCCAGTAGTGCACAGATATTTGCAGCACGTCTGCCTGCATTGCACACTCCAACTGATAGTTACTAAGCCGTAATACTAGCAAACACTGAGTGTACCTAGTGTCATCCTAAACGTGGCTATTGGACTTCTGTATAGTCCCAGTAGTGCACAGATATTTGCAGCACGTCTGCCTGCTTTGCACACTCAAACTGATAGTTACTAAGCCATTATACTAGCAAACACTGAGTGTACCTAGTGTCATCCTAAACGTGGCTATTGGACTTCTGTATAGTCCCACTAGTTCACAGATATTTGCAGCACGTCTGCCTGCATTGCACACTCAAACTCATTGTTACTAAGCCATTATACTAGCAAACACTGAGTGTACCTAGTGGCATCCTAAACGTGGCTATTGGACTTCTGTATAGTCCCACTAGTGCACAGATATTTGCAGCACCTCTGCCTGCATTGCACACTCCAACTGATAGTTACTAAGCCATTATACTAGCAAACACTGAGTGTACCTAGTGGCATCCTAAACGTGTCTGTTGGACTTCTGTATAGTCCCAGTAGTGCACAGATATTTGCAGCACCTCTGCCTGCATTGCACACTCCAACTCATTATAACTAAGCCATTATCCTAGCAAACACTGAGTGTACCTAGTGTCATCCTAAACGTGGCTATTGGACTTCTGTATAGTCCCACTAGTGCACAGATATTTGCAGCACCTCTGCCTGCATTGCACACTCAAACTGATAGTTACTAAGCCATTATACTAGCAAACACTGAGTGTACCTAGTGGCATCCTAAACGTGGCTGTTGGACTTCTGTATAGTCCCAGTAGTGCACAGATATTTGCAGCATGTCTACCTGCATTGCACACTCAAACTCATTGTTACTAAGCCATTATACTAGCAAACACTGAGTGTACCTAGTGTCATCCTAAACGTGGCTATTGGACTTCTGTATAGTCCCAATAGTGCACAGATATTTGCAGCACCTCTGCCTGCATTGCACACTCCAACTCATTATAACTAAGCCATTATACTAGCAAACACTGAGTGTACCTAGTGTCATCCTAAACGTGGCTATTGGACTTCTGTATAGTCCCACTAGTTCACAGATATTTGCAGCACGTCTGCCTGCATTGCACACTCAAACTCATTGTTACTAAGCCATTATACTAGCAAACACTGAGTGTACCTAGTGGCATCCTAAACGTGGCTATTGGACTTCTGTATAGTCCCACTAGTGCACAGATATTTGCAGCACCTCTGCCTGCATTGCACACTCAAACTGATAGTTACTAAGCCATTATACTAGCAAACACTGAGTGTACCTAGTGGCATCCTAAACGTGGCTGTTGGACTTCTGTATAGTCCCAGTAGTGCACAGATATTTGCAGCATGTCTACCTGCATTGCACACTCAAACTCATTGTTACTAAGCCATTATACTAGCAAACACTGAGTGAACCTAGTGTCATCCTAAACGTGGCTATTGGACTTCTGTATAGTCCCAATAGTGCACAGATATTTGCAGCACCTCTGCCTGCATTGCACACTCCAACTCATTATAACTAAGCCATTATCCTAGCAAACACTGAGTGTACCTAGTGTCATCCTAAACGTGGCTATTGGACTTCTGTATAGTCCCACTAGTGCACAGATATTTGCAGCACCTCTGCCTGCATTGCACACTCAAACTGATAGTTACTAAGCCATTATACTAGCAAACACTGAGTGTACCTAGTGGCATCCTAAACGTGGCTGTTGGACTTCTGTATAGTCCCAGTAGTGCACAGATATTTGCAGCATGTCTACCTGCATTGCAAACTCAAACTCATTGTTACTAAGCCATTATACTAGCAAACACTGAGTGTACCTAGTGTCATCCTAAACGTGGCTATTGGACTTCTGTATAGTCCCAGTAGTGCAAAGATATTTGCAGCACGTCTGGCTGCATTGCACACTCAAACTGATAGTTACTAAGCCATTATACTAGCAATTTATGCTGCCAGTTTAAGGGCCGTAGTTGCATTGTCAGGGATATTTATTCTTTATTATTCTGCTGTTAATAAAGCTAGACCACCGCTGCAATCTACACCACCTCTCAATTTTTACTACCACATTTTCAGTGCACAATCTTGTCGCAATCAACATGAGTGGCAAAATGACAGATGCTGGTGGAAAGGGGGAGAGGCGTGCTGGAAAAGGAAAAAAAGGGTTTGTCCGTGGGGAAGGTGGCAAAGCTCCATTATCATCTGCTGAAGATAGACCATCTACCAGCAAAAGTAAGATGTCTACTACTTACCGTGGACAATCCGATGTGCTCCCTTTTTTACGGACACGAACAACAGGAACAAAGGTAGATGATGGCCAAAAAAGGAAAATGCTTGAATGGATCTCAAGTGGTCCAACAAGTGCCCTCTCAGCTACTTCAAGTACCACATCCAAAAAACTCCAGTCCTCTGAGTTGTCATCCCAATCAAACTTGCTTTCTCCCAGCTCTGAAGTCTCCATCAGCCCTGCACAGTATGGTGGAACTGAGATGGCTGAGTCTGCAGAGCTGTTCAGTCACACTATAGCCTGGGAATCAGAGGTCTGCTCCCAAGCTACAGTGAGTACACAACATGAAATGGTCTGCAGTGATGCCCAGAATCTTTGTGACTCTGATTCAGGCCATGAGGACCAAGTTTCTGAGCATAATGTTGACCCTTTGTCGCAAACTGTAACACCTGTGGTTATAGACAATGAGGAACATACTGATGAAGATGAGACGCAGATACCCGATTGGGATGACGACTTAAATATTTGGTCAGGGCAAGAAGAGGCTCGGTCTGAGAGGGAGGGGAGTGCAAACACAACAATTGATGATGAAGTTCTAGATCCCACCTACTGTCAACCCACAGTCAGGCACTCGAGGAGGTCAACAGAGGTGGTGGAGGAGGATGCAACTGATGACAAAGTTACCTTGCGCCTTCCTGGACAGAGTCGGAGTACTGGTAGCACGTCTACAACTGCATCCTCAGCCACCACTCTGCCTCTGAGCACTAGTCGGGGTGGATCAACAGGTCGCATGCCCTCTAAGCCTTGCCTAGCCTGGTCCTTTTTTGACATAGCAAAAGATCGCCCAAATTATGTGATCTGTAAAATTTGTCATGGTTCTCTTAGTAGAGGTCAAAACCTCAGCAGTTTGACAACTTCTTCCATGAATCGTCACATGAATAAATATCATATGTCCCGGTGGGAAGCTCACCGTGCTGCAATGCGGCCTAGCGGAGCGAACCATCCACCGCCTGCCCCTTCCACTGCATCCGCGCGCTCTTCATCTTCTAGGACTGTGGGGACAGCTGTCACACCTGTTTTTCCACGCACAACTTCCACCACTGTAACCGCAACAGGCAGTTTGCTTGGTAGGTCGTCAGTTGGTTTGGAAGGGGAAACAAGTGAGTGTGTACAGCTCTCTCAGACATCGATAGCACCAACGTTGGATGAAGGCAACATCATGTCTCCGCCTGCACTTTCCTCACAAACCTGCATTTTTCCAGGGACACCCTATTCAACACCATCTACACACAGCAGCCAGATCTCTGTCCCTCAGATGGGGTCAAATAAAAGGCCACTTCCTGCGACCCATGACAAAGCTAAGAGGTTGACTCTATCCCTCTGTAAGCTGTTGGCTACCGAAATGCTGCCTTTCCGCCTAGTGGACACACAAGATTTTAGAGACCTTATGTCTGTCGCTGTGCCCCAGTACCAGATGCCTAGTCGCCACTACTTCTCTAAGAAAGGTGTGCCCGCGCTACACCAGCATGTCGCACACAACATCACCGCTTCCTTGAGAAACTCTGTGTGTCAACGGGTGCATTTCACCACCGATACTTGGACCAGTAAGCATGGACAGGGACGTTACATGTCGCTGACTGGGCACTGGGTAACTATGGTGATAGATGGTGAAGGGTCTGCTGCACAAGTCTTGCCGTCCCCACGACTTGTGTGTCAATCCTCTGTCTGTCCAAGTTCCGCCACTGCTTCTGCCTCCTCCACCTCATCTGGGTCCTCCACCTCTGCCCCAAGCCTGCCTGGTCAGGCCACCAGCGTTCTCACTGCGCAGAAGGAATCACGCACCCCTCATTACTATGCTGGCAGCAGAGCGCAACGGCATCAGGCGGTCTTTAGCTTGACATGTCTTGGGAATAAGAGTCACACAGCTGAGGAGTTGTGGTCAGCTCTGCGGTCCGAGTTTAATAAATGGTTGTCTCCACTCAACCTGCAGCCTGGTAAGGCCGTGTGCGACAATGCTGCAAACCTGGATGCGGCCCTTCGCCTGGGCAAGGTGACACACGTACCTTGTATGGCTCACGTGTTGAACCTTGTCGTCCAGCAATTTTTAACACACTATCCCGGCCTAGATGGCCTTCTGAGCAGGGCACGAAAAGTGTCTGCTCACTTCCGCCGTTCAAGCGCCGCAGCTGAGCGACTTGCATCGCTCCAGAAGTCTTTCGGCCTGCCGGTTCATCGCCTGAAATGCGATGTGGCGACACGCTGGAATTCAACTCTCCACATGTTACAGCGACTGTGGCAGCACCGCCGAGCCCTGGTGCAATACGTCATGACGTATAGCCTGGGCCAACGAGATGCAGAGGTGGGGCAGATCACCCTGATGGAGTGGTCTCAGATCAAGGACCTATGCACCCTTCTGCACAGTTTCGACATGGCGACGAATATGTTTAGCGCTGACAATGCCATTATCAGCATGACAATTCCAGTCATTTACATGCTGGAGCACACGCTAAACACTATTCGGAGTCAGGGGGTGGGACAACAGGAAGGGGAGGAACTACAGGAGGATTCATATGCGCAAGGGACAACAACATCACCAAGGTCCAGACGTTCATCATCACCAACGCAGCAGGCATGGGACCATGGGGGACAGGGATCAACAAGGGCGCATAGTAGCAGGCTAAATGTTCAGGAAGGTGCAGGAGAACATGAAGAAATGGAGGACGAACTGTCCATTGACATGGAAGACTCAGCAGATGAGGGAGACCTTGGTCAAATTTCTGTTGAAAGAGGTTGGGGGGAGATGTCAGAGGAAGAAAGAACGGTTAGCACCTCTATGCCACAAACACAGCGTGGACTTGGTCCGCATGGCTGCGCAAGACACATGAGTGCCTTCTTGTTGCATTACCTCCAACATGACCCTCGTATTGTCAAAATTAGAAGTGATGATGACTACTGGATTGCCACACTATTAGATCCCCGGTACAAGTCCAAATTTTGTGACATAATTCCAGCCATGGAAAGGGACGCACGTATGCAGGAGTATCAGCAGAAGCTGTTGCTCGATCTTAGCTCGGCTTTTCCACCAAACAACCGTGCAGGTGCAGGGAGTGAATCTCCCAGTTGTAACTTGACAAACATGGGACGGTCTCGTCATCTTCAACAGTCTACCCGTACCAGTAGGACTGTATCTGGTGCTGGTAACAGCAATTTTATGGAATCTTTTCATAATTTTTTTAGACCCTCCTTTGCAAGGCCACCAGAGACAACAAGCCTGACACATAGTCAACGGCTGGAGAGGATGATACAGGAGTATCTCCAAATGAACATCGATGCCATGACTTTGCAAATGGAGCCTTGCTCATTTTGGGCTTCAAATCTAGAAAAATGGCCAGAGCTCTCCAGTTATGCCTTGGAGATTTTGTCGTGTCCAGCTGCCAGCGTTGTCTCTGAACGTGTCTTCAGTGCTGCTGGGTGTGTGCTGACAGATAAGCGCATGCGTCTGTCCAGTGACAATGTGGACAGACTGACGTTCATCAAAATGAACAAGTCATGGATCCAGAAGGAATTTACTACCCCTGTGTCATCCTGGGGAGAGTAAATGCTTGTGGATTTAAAAATGTGCTTGATGCAAATCAAAACATCCTGTTTGCAAAAGTTTTCTGACAAATCTTTTGGGTTTTCTCATTTCTGCTGAGCACTGCTTTTCAGATGCTATACCCTGTATGCCCAAGAATCTGGACTACGAATGTTAGTGCTGAATAGAAAGAAAAAAAGCTGCTTTACACACAACGATATCGCTAGCGATGTCATTAGCGATGTGACACGCCCATCATTTTTACGATTTGCCGAGATCGCTTGACTCGCCCACCCCAGGGCTATGGGACACCCGGTGCCGGGCCGGACTAGTCCGGAGGTAGTCAGTGGTGGCGGGGCCCGGCTCCGTGGCCCTGGTAGGTGTCAGTTAAATATGGCTGGTGACTTAGGGTTTGAATAAAGTTTGTGTTCGTGACGCCACCTGTGGTATGCAGCTATTAAGCCGCCGCTGCTGTATGAGGCCTCCGGGGTGATGGAATGGCAGCAATGATGGTACTGCTCCCCACAGGTGGAGCAATACCCCGGGGAACAGTTGGTGCTTATTAGTGTCTATGCAGAGAAATAACTGAGGCAACACCAGGGGTGCATTTTCAAGGTCTTTACTCACAGTTCTTGTCAAGGCCTGCAGGAGCCTTTGGACTGCTGGGACCACCGTCAGGGACCTCCGCCGATCCCAGGTAGATCTGGGGGTTGATGCCAGTGCACCCCTCTAATTGTGTCCTTTCTCAGCTGACTTCACTGGCCACCAGCTCTGAAGCTATCTGTGGCACTGGAATCCCTTCGTTCCCTGCTTGGTGTCACCTGGACCCTCCGAGTCCCAGGGTCTTCACCAGGAAGCGTCACTTTCTTCTTTCTTTAGCTCCTGCCTGACTAGAGCTCTTCTTCTACTCTCTGTTTCTCTCCTTCTCTGTTGCTTTCTTTCTCGGTTGCGGACACTCTGAACTCACAGAGCTCCTTTCTCTTTCACAGCTACATGCTGGCTCCTCACTCTCTCACTCTCTGAGGTAAACTGAAACTCTGACCTTCCTCTCTGCTCTAACCTCGGCTGGCTCTTCCCACCCCCCGGTTGCTAAGCTACCACCCTATGGAAGCAGGGATGGGTCTTACGTCTCCTCCCAGCATGCAGCATGGGAGGGTTTCTGCCACTGTCCCTGGTCCCAGTGTGTGCCTAGCAATGGGTGTAGTGCAGTTTTACCTGTGAACTGGCATGTACCCCTTTTCTTACCCAGGATGGGACATCACACCTCTGACTGGGGTGCAATGTCTCTGTGGCGACGGAAGCCTCGGGGGCGCCACACGCTCATAGGTCATTTTGTAGCGGTCAAACGTACACATCTCACAAATGACACTACATCGTTCAGCGATAAATTGTTTGACCAAGGCGGTCGTGTAGATGCTGTTCGTCGTTGGATGGGTGTCAAACGTAGCAATATGTCTGCTGTGTTCCAAACGACGAACAATATTTTGAAACTGAACGACGTGTCAACGATCAACGATTTTCACCCTATTTGTGATCGTTCAGAGTCGCACGTAGGTGTCACACGCAACGATGTTGCTAACGATGACGGAAGTGCGTCATGAAATCCGTGACCCCGAACACATATCGTCAGATAAATCGTAGCGTGTAAAGCGGTCTTTAGGATCTGCACACAGTCATTGCACAGTCATTGCACAGAGATAACTAATAAGGACAATAATACAAGCATGAACCCTGGATTTTGGTTTACATATTTTATTGCTTTAGCTATGATTGTAAATTTCCATGTTTACAATGCAAGGATATAATACCAAGCAAATAGATTTATAGCATGAACAAAACTATGGCTTTTTTTTGCTGGTATACTCACTCTTGGAAACCAATAATAGACCTTTCTGTATTTTGAAGAAGCTGAGAGTGACTTTGGAAAATATAAACCACGGAAAATGATCAGTAAACCATGCAAATAGCTTCGATAGTTATTACCAGAAAAATTTACAAACCACACCATTTAGAACCAGGAAGCAACACTAAAAGCAAAAGGTGGAAAAAGAACAGTCTATATTTCACAAATTTTATTTCCACTCGTATATTTAGTTTTGGAAATAAAAAAAAAATATTTTTTTTCAGTCCAGCAATATGCTTCCATTGGTTTGAAGGAAATGTCAAAGTCAAGTCTAGTCCCTCTGTAATGGAATCCCAGTGCGCTCACTTGTTTGTCTCTCCGGCATGAATCTGTCGTGCTCAAACACCTGAAAATAGAAACAAGTTTAAATGTCACATATTTTCTGCGCATAATGAAGAGTACTGACATTGGTAAAGATACTTAATACAGTGTTAAAGAAAAATCTTTGTTTATGAAAGGTGAGATGTCAGACAGATAAACGTAAAAGCAAACTCCAAGAATTAGATCCAGGAAGCAGATCACTTGGTAATGGCAGTTCTATTTACATTAGGTGTGTCCTTATGAAGGTTAACTACATTTAAAAAAAATTTGGATGCTTTTTTTTTAAGACTAAAATAACATAAATGTTTATGTGTAAAGCCCTTTCTGAATGCCAGGTCCAATTGATTGAATAGGATAACTGAAGTGAGCACTAATATATATATTATGAGTGCTAGCCAAAAAATACATACTATATAAGGATAAGGCTGCACATCAAACTTAGATAATAGTATAATGCCTCAAGCATATGGAAAAATATTGGAAAATACAATGAAAAATGCTACTTGCTAACTTGAACATGTGAATAATGAATTGCATACCTGCCATGAAGATTAGGAAAAAGGAGATATTTAGCAATCGCATTGATCAATGTAACTGAGCCCCAAAACCTCGTCAAGGTATATCTCTATATTGGGGTCCCTAGCTCTGTGACCCTAACTGTGTGTCCGCCCCTTTCGGCCATGTTTTTTCCATCTCCTATTTAAGAAACTCCTTGGTTACCCCTCTACACCCACAGCAGTTTTTAATTGCAATGAGATGACACACAGTTAGGGTCACAGAGCTAGGTGCATATTGCTAATCCCTGCCTAACCATCCCTGTATACACTAGCATAGATAAAGGGATCTTTAGAAAAAGAATTTCTAAAGATCTTTTACTTTATGCTAATGAGAGAGGGCCCTAGTACCCTGGGTGTTAGTTCCCCAGCCAGTCGGCTCCATTAGTATATTAGTACGCCTCTGTGAGCGTGCTATCATGCTAATGAATACGCAGGGTCACAGGATGATCTCACTCACCTCTCCGCCATCATCGCGTCCGATGGATGATTTCAGCTCAGTGCGCATGACTGCTCGCGGTTCTGGGTGCATATTAGATCTGACGGGTCCTTTTTAAGGTGCAACTGTGGCGCCCTGGACAAGCCAGGTCGTCACAGAACAGCACCAACACACCCCACACTCCCGGTCAGGCACACCGAAGTCAGACAGAAACCCTTGTTGCCTTCCTCCAGGGACTGATGTCCACACCAGGGGGTGGGCCAGGTGGTTGGTCCCGCCCACCGAGGAGTTCACAGTCCTGGAGGCGGGAAAAGAGAGCAGTTTGTTGGCAGAGAGAGAGAGAGAGTTTGGAAGTGGAAGTGGAAGGAGGAAAGTGGCAGTTAAGCAGCCTGAAGTTGGTCCGGGTGTGTGGCCCGGACAGATCAGCAAGGTTGGTGGACGGTGGTGACCGTCTGCAGGAGTGGCCTATTGGAGCTAGCCGTAAGGACTGTGGATGGGCGGTGGCCCGGCGGTACCGGACCAGTACGCAAAGAGAAGCCAGCACCATCCGGCAGGGGCTTACGGACCCCAGCAAGGCTAGGAGTCAACGTGAATTTGCCGAATCCGTTAGCAAAGGGAACCTCCTGGGTTTCCCAGCAGCCAAGTCCCGACAGAAGGCAACAGTCCAACCCAGAGAGGGAAACACAGTCACCGCCAAGGCTAAAGTTCCCAGGGCCAGAGCCTGCGGGCAAAAGGGGCTCCTTCAGCACCCATCCAAGCTGGGGAGCGGGTTACCGGTGGGAACCCATTGGAACCGTACACGTTACACAGGTGCAGGGAAAGGCAGTCACCATCAACCTGCCGGGAGGAGAAACACCGCAGCCGTCTGTGGGACCCGTCCATCCAGCCGTGTGTTTTACCGAGAACTGTGTCCTCATCATTGGCTGAGTGAGTACCACAGTGCCGTGCGGCACAGCGCTGCCCCCGCGACACTGCACCTCACCAGGCCCCGTACCCGCCTGCCATCCATTCCTACCCCATCACCGGGCCCCGGGACAACCAACCTCCTACCCACGGAGGGGAAAACTAACATCCAGGCTGCTCCCTGTCATCGCTCCCGGGATCCCCCGTCCAGAGCAGCGGTGGTGTCACCAATCTCACCACAGCCGTGGGTGGCGTCACGGACAATATCCAATCCCCACAATCAATCCCTACCCTTTTCACTCACGGGCGAGGAGCGGCGCTCGAGTCCCCGGGATCTGGCTCACCGCTCGAGCCACCACCGAGCAGCAGCAGCAGCCGGACCCGAGCAGTGGGAGAGCGCAGCGTCCCCTCCTCCGCCCGCGACACAACTGTAAGCACAGTTTATGACTGATGTGTGCATTTTATATTAGGGCCTATATTAGGACAAATGAGCTCCATATGTGATCTTTTTTCTGAAAGTATCCATCTGTTCTAAAAGCCACAGAAAAGTGGACACTTTCAGAAATAAATACATAAACTGAGATTTTAAGAAAAAAACCCAGTCAATTTAAAAAATAAAATAAAGCACAAATTGAATTTATTTGAACTCCAGTTATGTCATTGCAATATATGGCAACATCGAGGATTTTCTGAATCCTGTTTGAGGGTTCATGCACACGTTGCGTAATTGCATGCATTTACGCTGCATATTGCACTGCAGCGTAAATGCATGCGTCCTGCGTCCCCTGCAAAATCTATCAAGATTGTGCATGAGACGTGCGCACATTGCTTTTATGAACGTAGCGATTTGGGTGCTAAAATTTTGACCCAAATCTGTGCGTTCATAAATTGAGCATGCCACTTATTCCGTGCGCTTTGGATGCAGCTCCCACTCTGTCTATGGTGGGGGAAGCAGCCATAGCGCATGAAATTGGCTTTTTTGTACAATAAAACTGCATTCATTATGCAGTGTTTCTGCAGCAATTTGAAGCGCACATGTGCCGCCCATGTGCCAGCAGCCAGGTTGCATGGATCCGGATCCGCGGTGGCTCGAGGGGTCTCCGGACATGCGGCCACTCATTAAAAGGGGGATATTTACAGGGAAATTGAAAGTTTGTGATGCCACCCACGGTGTGTGGTAATGTAGGAGACCACTGCTGCTGTTGGGGGAGCCCGGTGGCGATGGTGTAGCAGCAGGATATTTAACTCCTCCGTGGGTAGGGGGTTTGTGCCCCAGGGCCCGTTGGGTAGTGGCGTTTGGGGTGCCGTTGGGTGGAGGAAAAGGGTTTTTCAGCGTATTCACTCAGTCCAGGAATAATGACACGGACAGCTTGTAAACCAGAGTTCTGGGCACCACTGCTGCCTGGAGGGAGCATGCTGGGATCCGTGCCCTTGGTGTTGCTGTTAGCCTGTAGCCCTTTCCGTGGCACCTTCTCACTAGTTGGACCCTCAAGCTTGAAACTTTTCGGGTCCCACTCACCCGTATGGCTAACGGAGTGAGCTTGCTCTCAGGGTTCACGCGTAGGATTTCTTTGGACTGTATATGGGAAAAGTCCTATCCCATCGGTGCGCTAATAACTCGATTTTGGATTGGGTTGGGGATGAATCTTGAAGTCTTCACCCCCGTCGGGTAAATTACCGGGACGCGTGAAGCTACTTCCCGGCTTAGGGTCCACGTACCCCGTTGTGCCCTGGCCCCTGCCTGATGATGGCTCAAGGCCGCCAGCTGCCCTCCTCGGTAGTCCGTGCCCCTTGACGCGATCCCCTGCGACCGGGGTTCCAGCTCCTACCAGGCCCAGACCAACGTTTGCCACCTAGTAAACTCCAGGAGCCCTGCTCTGGACCGGTGACCTCTCTCTCCCAGAGAGTCACTTTCCACCTCCTACTCCTTTTATACATGTTTCACTTCTTTGTCACTTTCTCACTTCTCCCTACCAACCCCCCATATGGACGGCCCTATTCCCTTCAGGTCCCCACAATGGTGTGTCTGGTGGGTTCAGTATAAAGTGTTCCTAGGATTTTGACTGGCTAAGCTGTTAGCAACACCAAAGGACCAGGATCCGTAACCAAGGAGGAGTGGATACTGTGCAGAAGGGCAGATTGCACAATACCCTGTGATGACCTGATAGGCCAGGGTGTCACACACATGTGCTGTCAAATCGCTGCAGAATTTTCAGCAGTTACGTGCGCATGAGCCCTTAGGATAAGGGATTCACACAACAGTATTTTCGGTCCGAGCGCTGTATGTGAAAAAAAAGGACAGCCCTCAGCCCAATGTTATTCATTCCAAAATTGCAAACAAGTGATTTTTTTTCTTCCACTGACCAAACCTGCATTTGAAAAATATTGCAGCATGCTCTAGTTTCTAGGGAAAGCAGAGTACTGTATTTTTCGGATATAAGATGCACCAGACTATAAGATGCACCCAAAATTTAGAGGAGGAAATATTAAAAAAAATATTTTGTTTGAGAAATGGGGTTTAGTCTTGTAGTCTTATGGTTTGTCTTATAAGACGAATGTAGCTTACTGGAGGGTGTGAGTTGGTAAACTGGGGTGAAGGGATTGGTAGCTGGACCGAGAGACGCTGTCTTGGTATGGTGGCTCCGGGTTCCGGGAAATTGCAGGGACGGGGTTCTGCAGAAGTTTGGGGGTATTAATCCGTGGGTGTTTAATACCTCATCTATGGGTCGGTGTGTTGCAGCCAGGGATATTGGTGCAACAAGTGGTTCCTGGACTGGGCCTACCCAGGGTTATATATACTGTTTGTTATTTCTGTGTTACCTATTGCTATTTGTTTGAGGTCGCCCGTTGGACGGCGCCCCCTTGTGTTAGAGTGTAAATAATAGGCAATAAAGGCTGCTGTGGCCAATTTTTTGAACCAAGTCGCATGCAGTGCAGTCTGTGTGTTATTTATTAAGGGGTAATGGTGGGGTAACACAAACATCACGACTGGAAAATCCTTCCTCAATGGTCATGTAGAAAACCAATTTTTTTAGGGATCACATCAAATTTGAATTGACTTTGAGGAACCTATGTGACAAAAAATGACTTTTTAGGGGCACAGCAGGGCTCGAAAGAGAAGCAGCACTATTTAACATCTAGAACGCAAAATTGTCTGGAATAGATAACTGACACCATATTGTCTTTGCAAAGCCCCTAATGAGCCTCAACAATAGAAGCCCTCACAATTGACCCCACAAGGATTTTATTAAGAGATGTGCTGATCACCTTGAACCTATAGGTGCTTCACAGTTTTTTATTAACTTGAGCTATGAAAATGAAAAAAAAAATACATTTTTTCCACAAAAGTGTTGATTTTGCCTACATTTTTTTTCATTTTCACAATGTAAAAGGAGAAAATGAACCATACAATTTGTTCAATTTTTCCTGAGCATGGAGATAATCCATATTTGGTCAAAAACTACTTTTGAGGCACAGTGCAAGTCTAGAAAGGTAAGAAGCGCCATCTTGAAGGACAGATTTTACTGGAATGATTTGGGGTGCCATGCCAAATTGCCAGAGTCCCTGAGGTGCCAGAATAGCAGACTTCCCATAAATCACCCCACTTTACAAACAACACCCCTCAATGAATTAATCTGGAGGTGCAATGATCATATTTACATTTCTATCACAAAAAAATTGTTAAGCCCCATATTTTACATTTTCACATGGGGAAATGGATGAAAATCGCACCAAATGTGTGACATATTTTAATTTAGTAGCTTCTGCTGAATGTGGCAATACCCTACATGTGGCTGCACAGTACTGCTTAGTCACTTGGCAATACTCAGGAAAGAAGGAGTGCTATTTCACCCTTGGAGCACAGATTTTCCTACGATAGCTTTCAGACTCTGTATAATTAACCCCAAAATGCCAGAAGAGCAGAACCCCTCCTCCCACCATGTGACCCCATTTTGGAAACTACATCCTTCTGGTAATCTATCTACCGTTGGAGTTATGATTTTGACTCCTTGGGTGTTTTCCAGAAACAAACTGCAATGGATGTGTCTGAAGGTAAATGACAAATCTGCCATTGTAGTGCTTAGTATATTGTGTTGCCTGTACATTGTGCCCAGCTTGTGATTCTGGAGACACGCACCCCGTGAATTAAACTGTCTCTCCTGGCTACAGTAATGGCAAACATGAACGCTAAATATGGATTAGGCACACCACAGGGCTCAGAAAGAGGGGGAATTTAGATTTAGGAGCACAGATTTGCTAAGTTTCTTTTGGGGTTGAGCCAAAAAAGTTTTCCAGAGCCTGTGTGTTACCAGTAACATGAAAACCCACTATATTTCCATTGACAAATGACAGACATGAGTGGAGATTTTTTTTTTTGTGGATTGAGTTGACGCTTTTATTGGGAACATTTTACATATAATTTTGGATCACATTTGTCATCGACATAATACCGTCCCTGGTTGTGACAGCACTTACGCCATGCTCCTGGCAGAGATCGTGCAGGCACAGCTCCTGTGCCCCGCACGATCTCCATGATGTGCTTATACGTCAAAGGTTGGAAAGCCCTATTCGATCATGATGCATACGTATGCCAAATGTCTCGAAGGGGTTAAAGTTCATTGCATGGTCCTTTTTACATGGATGTGAATATTACCTATTGTAGTAGCATATCACAACAGAGGTATAGAAATTGATATTATATTTAACTCACTGTTAGGAACGATACAGAAAGACAATTTAGTAGCAAAGAGGAACAAAATGTGTCATATCCAAGCAACAATTTTCCTTTGGGATGGATAACCTTTAAAACCTATTGTATGACGGTATAATGATCAATTTGTATATAGTTCTACATAGAAAAAAAATTTGCTTGTGTCTGCATCAGTAGATAATTGTATTTGCAAGTGCATATACAGTAGTACATTTTAACAGCAACTCTTCCCATTTATCTCCTTGCTGCTATTTTTAAAGCCTATTCACATGCAAATTTGAAAATGATACATCAAAAATAATTGCGGCCACATAGTTATGAAAATGAAAGAATATGAATAAATAAAAATTGCTTATTTATACTCCCCTTTGTTCTGTGTGCGATGCCGAGGTATTCTATAATTCACTGTGTTATAATTTGCTGGAAAATTAAAGTAATAAACTCTAGTTTGTTGTTAGTCTGCATACTGGCTATGATTGTCACAGTGGGTGGTAGTAAACTAGGTGGAAAAAAGTATTGTCAAAACCAAATGCAGACAACATAAATGCTATTTACTAAAGCCTATTATCAAAGTAGTATTTTTAGACAGAGAATTGCATTTAAAAATTCACCCCATGTGATAGAGACTACAGTTAGTGTCAATACACTCTCGTCTCACCAGCGTCTGTTATTTTCATTTCACACCCCTTCCCCATTTTCAATCGATTATTTTGATAATATATCATTGGTGTACGTAGAAATCACTTTGCCTCTAATTAAAAATAATATTTGGCAAAGTAGGCTGGGTCATATTTGCCAATTTTTAGAAACAAAGCAAGACACTAAAGGCAAGACAAGCGCAATAGGACCTTACCTGGCAGAAAAAAAGATGCTGAATTGCCGAGTGCTCACCTGGTAGGTGTTTTGTATCACAACCACAAGAATATGCTCATAGATGTGGCTACTATAGCCCCTCTGATTGTAGACATAAAAAACAGGAAATGAATGGTTAAAATCTGCGTTGCCAATGGACAAGTGTAGAGAGCTGCCACGCCACAGGCCCTTGGGATACTCTGTTTTGGGCGGTGGATAATGGGGATCACCATCACAGGTGGCCGTGCCCGCGTGCCCGGTTCCGTGACCTGGGGGGCGCTCGGTAACAGGGTTATTTTGTATGTCACTCGTGACGCCACTGGCGGGTTGCAGTAATAAGATGTCCCGCTGCTGCTGTGGTTTTAGGGACAGATGGTATAGCAGCAAGTGTGTTCGCGCCCACCGCCAGTAGGGGCTTAAGTCCCATGTAGGTGTGCTGCGCCTTGTGGTGCGCCAGTAATAGACATGACACTGTTCTTGCAGATTAACCGGTATTTACTCACTGGATGTTGCAAGGCAGTTTGGTACGGCTGGTCAACCGACTTTCCTTTGTCCCGGTGCTGACTTGAGACCCAGTTGAGCCCTCCGTGCACATGCAGAGCTGATGGTTCCCTTGCCTGAAGCTGTTGGTGACCTGCGGCCCTCCGCTCCTGTTCTTTCCGGGCCCAGTATGACAGGCCTCGTGGTCCCTTGTGGAGTAGGCTACTTCTCGGTGCCCTCTCCTGAGTCCTATATATGAGGCTGTGTCCCTGAGCCTATGAGTGATGTGGTACCCTGGAAGTCACCACACATGGCTGGATCAGCAGACTGCCTGTCGTCTACTCTTGGGTCCAGTACCCTGTCGTGCGTAGTACCTGGGATCTTCTGTCTACCCTCAGGCTACTACCTCCTAGTCGCCCTTTGGGATCTCCTCACAATCCTTACACCTTTCTCACTCACTGACTCCTTTCAACTGTCACTCTTTCAACCGTCATTTTTCCTCTGCCTACTCTGCCTAGCAACCCCTGTCACTTCCCACTAGCCATGCCCCTTCCCCAGGCTAACAGCTAAGGGATTGGGTCTCACATCTGCCCACTGTTAACCCTATACATGTGTAATAACCTGCAGGTAAGGGGATATGCAAGGACTGCACGGAACCACGGGGGTTAATCAATGCAAATTTAATAATTTATTGCACAACACAGGTGGAGGAAAAGTGAGGGAAGGGAGCACAGCAGTAGAGATAATGCAATATACATACAACTACTTTGAATAACTTGTCAAAGATAGGAAGCCTCAGATTGTACTCCCAAAAGCAAAACACAGAAATCCTTATTAAACAAAAAAAAAACGCAGAGTCCTTGTTATCTTACTCGTATAACACAGTGCAAAGTCTTTTCCTATCTGTCTCTAACTAAAAGTAGTGTGCACACTTAACTGCAGATTTCAGCGTGGGGTACCTCGTCACCGTTGGGGCCCGTATTCCGCCGGCAGACAACTCTAAAGTTCAGTCTTTGTCCCGGATCTGTAACTTGCACGTGCTGCCTGGCTCCTCGCTCTCCACATCCAGCCTCTTTGGATCTGTGTCTTGGGGGGGACACCACACAACACTCTAAGGTACTTGGACCTCGGAAAACAGGGCAGACTGAGGCCTTCTATCTTACAGTCCACTCGAGCACACTCCTCTCTGCAAAACACAGCCACATGTCGACTCCTCCTGTTCCAGACTGAACCAGTCACTTGAGCAGCAGGACTTTTGCCCGCTGTTCTCTGTTTTGACAGTAGGTGGCAGCATAACACAAGGAAGTCCACCAAACAGTCTTTTAACCTATATATATATAAATGTTAACAGGTCTTACATTTCCCCCCCTCTTTAACCTCGGACGTCCCGGCCGATACACTCCTGAGGCACTCTGCAAAGGGGCACACGGTGGCAACTCCTGCCCTGCTTCACAACCTGTTGCTTGGGAGCCAATGTCGTAAAACAGGATTCAGTGACAGAACACACAAATTCATCTGACAAGTACCGATCAGGGGGAATACCAGCATTAGCCCGCTCAGTCCGGCGTGGCACCACAGTTAACTCACCAGACGTCGGCGCCGTATCAGGGAGTACAGTATTCCCGTCCCCATCTCTGGAGATTAGTGACTCCTGCTCTGCAGGGGTGGCACCTGTGTCTTGAAAGGATGGGGGTGTGGATCTCTCCCAGTCTGCTGGGTTGGTCGGGGCCCGCCACCATTCTTCATTGTCAGAGCCCTCTTTGAAGGTAACAGGAACAGGCACGGGCACCGTCTCCGAGGTACTTTGTCTGGTCCTGTCTTCTGAATAGCAGGGCCTCAGCATATTACGATGCAGGATGAGGGTGTCGCCTCTTCGCTCACCTCTCACTTCGTATACTGATCCGTGGGGAGAGATTCTTCTAATCACAATGTACGGCTCTGTTTTCCAGCGCTCACTCAACTTGTGTCTCGGGTGTTTCTCTGCAACTAGTACTCGGTCTCCTGGCAAGAACGGGCCAGTGATTCTTACGATCATCCTCCAACGTGCGTAGCATTTGTAGGAGGGTCCGGTTAAATCTCTCGCAGGCTCCGTTGCCCTGTGGATGATAAGGCGTAGTCCTTGACTTCTGCATTCCGTAAATCCTTTGCAGCTCTCTCATGACACCGCCCTGAAAGCAAGCCCCTTGGTCGGAATGTATTCTTTTGGGGCAGCCGTACACCCGGATAAAGTCATCACTGATGGCTCAAGCAGCTGATTCAGCTGTCTGATCTCTGGTGGGCGTCACCACCGCAAATTTGGAGAAGTGATCTGTCATCACAAGGCAGAACTGATAGCCCCGGTGGGAGTGACCAATCTTCAGATAATCGATCATGAGTACTTCCAACGGCTCTTTGGTTACAATAGTCTGTACTGGTGCTTGCTGTGGGGGAGCCTTACTTAACTCGCAGGAACGGCACAGTTTACAGGCCTTCTCTACTGCCTGAAGCATCTGAGGACAGTATACTATTCTTTGCAACCACTGGTAAGTCTTGTCCGGTCCGAAATGGGCTCCCTTCTCATGCGCCTCTCGGGCCAGTGGTACTGCCATCTTCTGGGGTATCACTACTTGCCACCGTACTTCCAACTCTGTAGCTAGGTACACCTTCCGATACAGCATCCCTTCTTGCACCGACAGCTTATCCCACTGGCTGAGAATCTAGAGGGCCACGTGCGACAGCGTGGCCCGTATTTCCTTTCTAGGCTTGCGCTGCTGGATCACCCACTCTTTCACTTGAAGCAGTTCTGGGTCAGATGACTGAATTTTCACCCATTCCTCTCTGGTTTGGCCAAGCAGGCGTGATGTCGTGCCCGACGTAATTTCCAGCATACGAGCCTCTACCACTTGAGCGGTGAATTTACTGAAGTCCGGAATTTCGTCTTCCTTCAACTGTTCATTTCTCTCCCCCACTGGGGCTTCGGTGGTAACACGAGAAAGGGCATCCGCATTCTGATTTTCATGCTTAGAGCGGTACTGCACATGATAATTGTATCTGGAGAGTCGTGCCAGCCACCTCTGTTCCATTGCTCCCAGTTTGGCGGTGGAGATGTGAGCCAGGGGGTTATTATCCGCATAGACTTCAATTTGAGCTCCCGTGAGATATTCCGAGAACCTTTCGGTTATCGCCCATACTAGTGCCAGTAACTCCAGCCGAAAGGAACTGTAATTCTCGGGATTGCGCTCGGCTTCTCGCAACGTCCGACTTCCATATGCAATCACCCATTCAGTACCATTCTGTACCTGGGCCAGTACTGCACCCAGGCCGTAGAGGCTCGCGTCTGTATACAACCGAAAGGGGAGGTTATAGTCTGCATAGGCAAGCACAGGGGCGCTAACCAAGGCCTCTTTCAATCGGTGTAAGGCTTCTGCTTGTCTTGGTCCCCAGCAAATTTTCTGTGCTTTTAGTCCTTTTGCAGTCCCTCGGAGCAATTCGTGCAAAGGTTCTGCCTCCTTCGCAAAATCTTTCATAAAGCGACGGTAATATCCGGCTAGCCCCAGGAAAGCTCGAACCTCACGCACTGTGCTGGGTGTGGGCCATTGTAGCACTGCTCTCACTTTCCCATCGGAGGGCTGTACGCCGGCTTCTGACACCTTGTGTCCGAGATATTCAATCTCTTCCTGAAAGATCCGGCATTTTTTTGGTTTTAGTTTAAGCCCATGGGCCCGTAACCGCTGAAACACTTGGCCCAGGTTTTCTAGATGTTTCTCAAAGGTTGCAGAATACACTACTATGTCGTCCAGGTAAATCAATGTGGCCTCGAAGTTCATGTCTCCAAGGCAACTTTCCATGAGGCGCTGAAAAGTTCCTGGGGCATTATTTAGTCCAAACGGCATGCGATTGAACTCGAAGAGTCCCATGGGTACAATAAATGCGGTCTTGGCCTTGTCTTTCTCTGCCACAGGGACCTGCCAATATCCGCTGGCCAGATCGAGGGAGGAGAAGTAACGTGCCTTTCCCAATGCCAACAGGGACTCCTCTATCCGGGGCAGAGGGTAGGAATCATGAACCGTGCATCCATTAAGCTTGCGGTAGTCAACACAGAAGCGGGTAGACCCATCCTTTTTCTTGACCAGCACGATTGGGGCAGCCCATGGACTCTGACTTTCTCTTACCACCCCGCTCTTCAGCATCTGCGCCAAAAGCTCTTTTACCTCTTGGTAGTACTTTGGGGGTATTTGCCTGTACCTTTCCCTGATCGGTGGGGCATCTCCCGTGGGTATTTCGTGCTGAATCTTGTCAGTACAGCCGAAATCTTCTGCGTGACGGGAGAACGTGGCTTGATTCTCCCAAATAAAGTCCTCTATGGCTTGGGCTTGCTCCGAAGCGAAGGGGCTCAGGTCCACTCCCATCTGCCCTAAGATGACGCGACTGTTCCATTGATCAGTGGGTTTCTTTTTTCTTTCCATAGAAAGAATCCAAGTCCAGGCTTCCCCTGCCATGGGCTGCAATTCAATCGATTCTGCGGCCGCCACCTCTTCAGGCGCCAGCTAGACATGGGCCAGAACAACCCCCGAGGTCAAGGTGTAGGCCTGTTCACCGGTGTTCACGCAACGGAAAGGGACCCTTCCATTTCTTACTGTTGCTAAAGTGCGAGCCACCAACGGTTCGTCTCCGTTCTCTTCACCACGGTAAGGCTCCACCAACACCTCCATCCCCTCGAGTGTACTGTGGGCCCCGACTGGCAAGGTGAGGACTGTCTCACGATTTGGAGGTAGAGTAATTGTTGTCTGTCTTGGGACTCGAACCCTCCCCACCGGGTAGCGGCTCCCACCATTCTTCCACAGTCCTCGGGCACGGATAAGGTGTTGGAAGACCTTTTGGGCAGGCCGGTTAGCAACTGTCATCTTCCAGTAATCACAGTCCCCCTTGTTGAAGAGCAACTGGTCTAATTCTTTTAGGATGTTCATGTTCACGATAGCTGGCACCTCTCTGTCGTACCGGCCCTCCGTTAACACAATCCCTTTTTTGCCTAAGTTCTGGCCACAGGCACGTATGTTCATCCACACGACCCCTACAACCGGAATGGGAAGATTGTTTGCAGCCCTCAGTTTGATATGTGCCCCTTTGTCAATGGATACAGTTTGTCCAAAATGTTGGTAGAAGAACTGTTCTGGCATGGTTGTCACTTGGGACCCAGTATCCATCAGGCATCTTACTTCTTTCCCTTCAAATTCGGCCATGATCGTCGGCGTGTTGGCTGCTATATCTTCAGGGCGTTGGTTTTCTCTAAGATCAGTTGGTCTCCCCGCCATGTGCCCATTCATGGAGGGAGGCACTAGTTTAACGGTGGTCTTTCTTGAGACGTCTTCCTCTCCGGACAGTGTCGGAATAAATGGTTCCGATTTCCACAGTTCCAACACTGGTAGTCTCCAGCGGGTCTCGATCGTCTCTGCTCGATCTGTCCCCTCTCTTCTTGATAGGTATGCGTGCGGGTACTTGGCCGCGGTGCTGTAGTTCCTACTTCTGACGCCGGGGCTTGCATATTCTTCAGCAACTCTTGTAGAGCAGTAACAGTCTCTTGTAACTCATCCACTTTAGCCTCAAGCTGGCTCGGTTCTCGGTTTTTCTCACCCGGGACTACCTTATGCATACAAACTTCACCCCAGGCATTCTGCGGGTCGCAATTTTCAGTTTGTGTGCGGGAGACTGCTTCTTCCAATATCTCCTGGAAAGTTAGTTTTTTTTCTACCCTGAGCCGTTCACGGAGGGCACCTTTGATCTTGGGGTTATGTAACCCACGGAGGAATTGATCTCGTAGGGTACGGTCAGCATAACCGGGGGTTTGTGCTAGCTCTGGCTCTGCTGTAAGCATTTGTCTCATTATTCTCTGGCGTGCATTTGCATACTGTGGCAGACCTTCTTCTTCACCCTGCAGCCTGTAGAACAGATGCGCCTGTAAATCTCCTGCTTCTGGTTTCCCGCCATACACTCTCTCAAGAATCTTCACCACCTGCTCTAACGTCTTTCGTTCACTCTCAGGGCACAATAAAATGGTCTCTTGAGCATGGCCTTCAAGGGCAATCAGCAGTATCTCCCCTTGATTTTCTGCAGTCACTCCTGCTACTCTCAACATGCCCCTCACTCTCTGCGCCCAGTCATGGAGAGGTACATTGCTGCCAGTAAATTTTGGTATATGGGTCAGCATAGCCCCCAGGGACAGTTGCCTTGCTGGTATTCCCCCATCAGGTTGTATTAGAACACCTCCATCAGCGACACCCCCCTGTCCGTCCATTGTTCCGTACCAGCCTGCGTATCCTGCCGACTACGCCAAATGTAATAACCTGCAGGTAAGGGGATACGCAAGGACTGCACGGAACCACGGGGGTTAATCAATGCAAATTTAATAATGTATTGCACAACACAGGTGGAGGAAAAGTGAGGGAAGGGAGCACATCAGTAGAGATAATGCAATATACATACAACTACTTTGAATAACTTGTCAAAGATAGGAAGCCTCAGATTGTACTCCCAAAAGCAAAACACAGAAATCCTTATTAAACAAAAAAAAGCGCAGAGTCCTTGTTATCTTACTCGTATAACACAGTGCAGAGTCTTTTCCTATCTGTCCCTAACTAAAAGTAGTGTGCACACTTAACTGCAGATTTCAGTGTGGGGTACCTCATCACCGTTGGGGCCCGTATTCCGCCGGCAGACACCTCTAAAGTTCAGTCTTTGTCCCGGATCTGTAACTTGCACGTGCTGCCTGGCTCCTCGCTCTCCACATCCAGCCTCTTTGGATCTGTAATTTGCACGTGCTGTCTGGCCCCTCGCTCCACATCCAGCCTCTTTGGATCTGTGTCTTGGGGGGGACACCACGCAACACTCTAAGGTACTTGGACCTCGGAAAACAGGGCAGACTGAGGCCTTCTATCTTACAGCCTACTCGAGCACACTCCTCTCTGCAAAACACAGCCACATGTCGACTCCTCCTGTTCCAGACTGAACCAGTCACTCGAGCAGCAGGACTTTTGCCCGCTGTTCTCTGTTTTGACAGCAGGTGGCAGCATAACACAAGGAAGTCCACCAAACAGTCTTTTAACCTATATATGTATAAATGTTAACAGGTCTTACACATGCTGCAACCAGTTCTCAGGGAATGTGCCCCTACCTGTGTGTGAGGTGTGGGTTGTCAACAGAGGGCGTTCCAGAAAGCCTTAGGATCCTGCAGACCATTGGGGTAGCATATCCCAGGGTGCTGCACAAGATGCACAAGATTTGAAGAGGACAAGCCAGGTAAGAATAATCCAAGTAGTTTATTGGGCCTATGTGATTCGAAGTATAAACTTCTTCAGGACAGAAACTACTGTCAGTGATTGGACTGTGACATCCGCACCAGGCGGAGTGGCTGAATCGCTGTGACAGTTGAGTGCAGAGCAGTGTCCGCTGCCTGTAGCATTTGTCCCAATCCTGTTGTCACTCCTGAAATGCTAATTTGATAGCGAGTAGTTTCCTATTACCAATGTAGTAATTACGTTCAGCCAGAGATAACTTCTTGGAAAAGAAGTCACATGAACGCTGTTCATCAACAGACGGGTCCTAAGATAATACAGCTTCCACCCCCACCTCTAATGCATTAACTTCCAACGTGAAGGGAAGAGATACATAAGGCTATATTAATACAGGTGCTAATGTAAAGCATTTTGTAAGACAGTCAAATGCGTATAAAGCACTCTCAGACCAGTTAGAGAAGTCTGTACCTGTTTGTGTCATGTCAGTAAGAGGTCTTGCTATAGGAGATATTTGTTTTAATAAACTTTCTGTAATAATTTGCAAACCCCTAAAAACATTACAGCGCCTTAAAGGTTCTCAGGATGGTCCCATTTTTATATAGCCTGTAACTTAAAGGGATCCATCCTAAAGCCAGAAGTGGAAATTATATAGCCTAGAAACGGAAGTTCCTTAACGGCGAATACACACTCTCTAATTTTGAAAAAGGGAACGCACCAAGAGCGTATGAAGGCTAAAAAGTATTTTCATTATTAATCCAAAGTGTTTAAAAGACAGACAAAAAGAAAGCAAATACAAATAAACACAAGTAAAGCCAGTGCAAAAAATAAGTGCTAGTAAATGGCAAGCAACAGTGATGAAAACCCACAGCATGCGAGGAAGTAAGCGAGCAAATTTGGTAAAAGTCCATCAGCAGCCTTCATAAATGATGCATAGATATCAAGTAGCAGATACCTCAATATCAGTTGTCCAGAAAGCAGGCCTTTATGGTCAAATTGCTGCAAAGAAACCACTACTGTTGGCTGGACATTAAGGCCCGTTTCACACGTCAGTGAAAAACTCAGACGTTTTTCACTGGCGTGTAAAACACGCACATGTCCCTGCGTGTGCCGAAAATCACGGCACACGTGGGTTGTCTAAGTGCAATCCGGGCTCCGTTCTCCGTGGCCCGTGATTGCACTTAGAGATTCACTCACCTGTGCGCCCCCTCCCGCTGTCCATGGTGCTGATCGCTCCCGCGACGCAGCATCCGGCCGGCGGTGACCCCCGCAGCAGCTGCTTCCGGGTCGGCTGTGTCGCGCATAATGAATATGCGCGACAGTAATCAGCCGGCACAGAGGGAGCAGGGAGAACGGGCTGCAGAGGACATCGCTGGACGCCGGGTGAGTTAAAATGTTTATTATTTTAAATGCACATTTTTTTCTGGCACGTGTTTCACGGACCACACCACTGCGTGGTCCGTGGATCATCAGTGATGCCAGAAAAAAATGGACATGTCTCCGTGCAGCAATCACGGACACGCGGGTACGCCGCACGGAGACACGTGCAATGAAAAATCACTGACGTGTGAGCAGACCCATTCATTATAATGGGTCTGCGTATGTCAGTGATTCTGGTACGTTTAAAAAAAAGCACAAACGTACCAGAATCACTGACGTGTGAAAGGGGCCTAAAACAGTGGAAATTTCCACTGTGGACTGAGGAGTCAAAATTTAAGGATATTGAGGGAGTTGTGATGGAGATGATGGTGTGATGTTGTGAGGATAAATCTGCAATTGGCACATTCTAATGAAAACAAGGAAAACCATGACCTATGATACCTCAGAATGTTATACTTGTCATTTCATGGGAAATGGATTACCTGCAATTTGCTACAAACTTACAATCACTAATTGAATTTTTGGGAAAAGCTGGCAAATTTGATTTTCAAAATATTCAGTCACCTGAACAATGAACAGAAATAATGGTAGAAACAAATTATAGACAGGAAATAGAGGACCAGGATTCAGGTTGTACTGAGAACAGCACAGATGACAAGAATGTTATAGCAGAACATGTAATAAATTTCACATTTGTAAAATGCAGATAGCATAGTACCAACAAAGTACTAAACAGAAAACTGACAAGTAGATATACATATAAATATGCAGTACCAACTCAATAGTCTCTCTGCATCCAGATTTATGTTTTACTTGAGCTTCTTCCAAGGGGATATTCAAATAGCTCAAAAGTGAGTAACTCCACACTGAAAAATGAAGATACTAAAAGCCTTGGAATAGCTTATTAGTTTATAAATGCACATTGCAACCTTGAAATGCTACAGATCCCAGCATAGCCTGTCACTGACTTTTTGGTATATTGCATTATTATATGTAACTGGAATGTCTTGTACTATTTTACAAAAGAGACTGTTGTGATCTCTTAAAGTGAACCTGTCAGGTACCCAGTGAACCCAGAACCACTAGCAGTTCTGGGTGCATATATATAATCCCTCCCTAACAGTCCCATTAGTTGGCGTTCGCCAATTTGAAATTCGATAGGAGCATTTCCCTATCCGGTTCTAGGTCATGTACCAGGGCATTTTTAGGAAAACCCGGTAATGATCCACTATGATCACTTTCCAAAAGGCTTTTCTCATAAAATATGATGCTTTTGGATAGGATTGGGGTGCTGTATGATGAATGGGGGGATGTGTTTAATGAAGGGAGAAAATGGGGCGAGAAATGAGTAGTGGTGCACTTTTTTTTTTTTTACTTTATTTTTGGATGTTCCTGCAGCCAATGATGGCACAAAAAACATGCACAAGGTTCAAACACAAAAGATTGTGTCATTGGCTGCATAAGTCACATGTCCCTCTGCATATAAAATGAGGACAAGCGGCTTTGGTGCAATTTTGTGAATGTTAAAGCTTAGGAAAGTTGCTGCTGCTACTAGACAGTGTAGCGCCCCTTAAGCCATCAGGGAGCTACAAGGTACTGCATTCCCACCAGGATGCAGGGCCTACCCCCAGGGACCCAGAAGACCAGTGCCAGTAACAACAAAAACATTCCAGTTAATCCTTGTTTTTCCCCAAATTCCCCATATACTGGTACCAGGCTAGGGTTGGACCAATGGATGGCCACTTAGAAGTGGAGCCAATCCAGTCCACTAGACGACCAGGAGGGAGGGGCACACAGTGGAAAATCAGACAGAGAGTCTGCAGAGTCGCTGACAGAGAGAGGAAGTGAGCGGACGCACTGATGGGAGTGTGACAGTGACCTGAGGGCCCAGGCGGCTGGTTGACGGTGGAGTATGGTGGAGTACTCCAGGAACCACAGCACCGACAGGGTACAGAATAAAGAAAGACAGAGAGAAAGCAGCAGAGACCCTGAAAGGGAAAGCATGCAGAACCTTCTGTTCCATCCAAAGATAACTGTACCACCGGTGAGAGTCTGGCTCAAGATATTCAACAGCGTCATCACACCTATACTGCTGTATGGCAGCGAGGTATGGGACCCAGTGACCTATCCAGACCAGACAAAGTGGGATTCCAGCCCAACCAAAGTCTTCCATCTGGAGTTCTGCAAATATCTCCACCAAGTCCATCACAGCACCTCAAACATAGCCTGTTGGGCAGAGCTTGTCCGGTTCCCCTTATGGCTCATTATACACAAGAGGGTGCTGTCCCACAAGGCGCACATACAGAACAGCAACCCCAGCTCCTACCATCATAAAGCCCTGCTGAGCCAGCGCCCAGAGCAAGCCAGGAACCCTGGCAGCCAGTACAGCCAAAGTCAGCAACACACCCTGACAAAAGCCCAAATAAAAGAGATCTCAGAGAGCTGCAAGATGCAATACATAGAGGATTGGAAGAGTGAATTACAGAACTTCCAGAAACTCACCATCTACCAATCACTGCGGAGGGACTACACTCTGGCCCCATATCTGGAAAGGTTACGCCACCCCAAAGACAGGCAGACCCTGAGTCTATACAGACTGAGTGCTCACAGCCTAGAGGTGGAAATAGGGCGCACCGACAGACATACAAGCCACGGAAGAAAAGACTGTGCCAGCACTGCCAGCAGGAGGCTCTAAAGGACGAGGCGCATTTCGTGCTGCACTTGTCATGCTCCCGGTGTCCCAGCAGCGCTCCTTACCTACTAAGCCGGTCTCACTGTAATAACCTGCAGGTAACGGGATACGCAAGGACTGCACGGAACCACGGGGGTTAATCAATGCAAATTTAATAACATATTGCACAACACAGGTGGAGGAGTAGTGCGGGAACGGAGGGAGAGAAAAGCGGGAAGGTGCACAGCAGTAGATATAATGTAATATACATACAATCACTTTGAATCGCTTGTCAAGGGTGGGAAGCCTCAGATTGTACTCCCAAAAGCAAAACACAAAAATCCTTATTAAACAAAAAAACCGCAGAGTCCTTGTTATCTTACTTGTATAACACAGTGCAGAGTCTTTTCCTATCTGTCCCTAACTAAAAGTAGTGTGCACACTTAACTGCAGGTTTCAGCGTGGGGTACCTCATCACCGTTGGGGCCCGTATTCCGCCGCAGACACCTCTAAAGTTCAGTCTTTGTCCCGGATCTGTAATTTGCCTGTGCTGTCTGGCACCTCGCTCCACATCCAGGCTTTCTTGGATCTGTGTCTTGGGGAGATGTCACGCAATACTCAGGTACTTGGACCTTGTTCAGCAGGGCAGAATGCAGCCTTGCCTTCTTCAGCACGTCCGAACACACACACCTCAGCATAAACAGCTACCAAACAAAAACAGCTCCTCCTCACATCCTGTTCAGGACTGTACCAAGTAAATCAAGCAGCAGGGGGTTTGTGCCCGCTGTTCTTTGTTTTGACAGAAGGTGACAGCATAACAAGGAAAAGTCCACAGTCTTCTAACCTATATATGAAAATGTTAACAGGTCTTACATTTCCCCCCCTCTTTAACCTCGGCCGTCCCGGTCGATACTCTCCTGAGGCGCTCTGCACAGGGGCACACGGTGGCAACTCCTGCCCTGCTTCACAACCTGTTGCTTGGGAGCCAATGTCTTAAAACAGGATCCAGTGACAGAACACACATCTGCCAAGTACCGATCAGGGGGAATACCAGCATTAGCCCGCTCAGTCCGGCGTGGTACTACGGCTAAGTCACCAGACGTCGGCGCCGTATCAGGGAGTACAGTATTCCCGTCCCCATCTCTGGCGATTGGTGACTCCTGCTCTGCAGGGGTGGCACCTGTGTCTTGAACGGATGGGGGCGTGGATCTCTCCCAGTCTGCTGAGTTGGCCGGGGCCCGCCACCATTCTTCATCGTCAGAGCCCTCTTCGAGGGTAACAGGAACGGGCACAGGCACCGTCTCCGAGGTACTTTGTCTGGTCCTGTCTTCTGAATAGCAGGGCCTCAGCATATTACGATGCAGGATGAGGGTGTCGCCTCTTCGCTCACCTCTCACTTCGTATACTGATCCGTGGGGAGAGATTCTTCTAATCACAATGTACGGCTCTGTTTTCCAGCGCTCACTCAACTTGTGTCTCGGGTGTTTCTCTGCAACTAGTACTTGGTCCCCTGGCAAGAACGGGCCAGTGATTCTTACGATCATCCTCCAACGTGCGTAGCATTTGTAGGAGGGTCCGGTTAAATCTCTCGCAGGCTCCGTTGCCCTGTGGATGATAAGGCGTAGTCCTTGACTTCTGCATTCCGTAAATCCTTTGCAGCTCTCTCATGACACCGCCTGAAAGCAAGCCCCTTGGTCGGAATGTATTCTTTTGGGGCAGCCGTACACCCGGATAAAGTCATCACTGATGGCTCGAGCAGCTGATTCAGCCGTCTGATCTCTGGTGGGCGTCACCACCGCAAATTTGGAGAAGTGATCTGTCATCACAAGGCAGAACTGATAGCCCCGGTGGGAGTGACCAATCTTCAGATAATCGATCATGAGTACTTCCAATGGCTCTTTGGTTGCAATAGTCTGTACTGGTGCTCGCTGTGGGGGAGCCTTACTTAACTCGCAGGAACGGCACAGTTTACAGGCCTTCTCTACTGCCCGAAGCATCTGAGGACAGTATACTATTCTTTGCAACCACTGGTAAGTCTTGTCCGGTCCAAAATGGGCTCCCTTCTCATGCGCCTCTCGGGCCAATGGTACTGCCATCTTCTGGGGTATCACTACTTGCCACCGCACTTCCAACTCTGTAGCTAGGTGCACCTTCCGATACAGCATCCCTTCTTGCACCGACAGCTTATCCCACTGGCTGAGAATCTGGAGGGCCACGTGCGACAGTGTGGCCCGTATTTCCTTTCTAGGCTTGCGCTGCTGGATCACCCACTCTTTCACTTGAAGCAGTTATGGGTCAGATGACTGGATTTTCACCCATTCCTCTCTGGTTTGGCCAAGCAGGCGTGATGTCGTGCCCGACGTAATTTCCAGCATACGAGCCTCTACCAATTGAGCGGTGAATTTACTGAAGTCCGGGATTTCGTCTTCCTCCAACTGTTCATCTCTCTCCCCCACTGGGGCTTCGATGGTAACACGAGAAAGGGCATCCGCATTCTGATTTTCATGCTTGGAGCGGTACTGCACATGATAATTGTATCTGGAGAGTCGTGCCAGCCACCTCTGTTCCATTGCTCCCAGTTTGGCGGTGGAGATGTGAGCCAGGGGATTATTATCCGTATAGACTTCAATTTGGGCTCCCGTGAGATATTCCGAGAACCTTTCGGTTATTGCCCATACTAGTGCCAGTAACTCCAGCCGAAAGGAACTGTAATTCTCGGGGTTGCGCTCGGCTTCCCGTAACATCCGACTTCCATATGCAATCACCCGTTCAGTACCATTCTGTACCTGGGCCAGTGCTGCACCCAGGCCGTAGAGGCTTGCGTCTGTATACAACCGAAAAGGGAGGTTATAGTCTGCGTAGGCAAGCACAGGGGCGCTAACCAAGGCCTCTTTCAATCGGTGTAAGGCTTCTGCTTGTCTTGGTCCCCAGCAAATTTTCTGTGCTTTTGGTCCTTTCGCAGTCCCTCGGAGCAATTCGTGCAAAGGTTCTGCCTCCTTCGCGAAATCTTTGATAAAGCGACGGTAATATCCGGCTAGCCCCAGGAAAGCTCGAACCTCACGCACTGTGCTGGGTGTGGGCCATTGTAGCACTGCTCTCACTTTCCCATCGGAGGGCTGTACGCCGGCTTCTGACACCTTGTGTCCGAGATATTCAATCTCTTCCTGAAAGATCCGGCATTTTTTTGGTTTTAGTTTAAGCCCATGGGCCCGTAACCGCTGAAACACTTGGCCCAGGTTTTCTAGATGTTTCTCAAAGGTTGCAGAATACACTACTATGTCGTCCAGGTAAATCAATGTGGCCTCGAAGTTCATGTCTCCAAGGCAACTTTCCATGAGGCGCTGAAAAGTTCCTGGGGCATTATTTAGTCCAAACGGCATGCGATTGAACTCGAAGAGTCCCATGGGTACAATAAATGCGGTCTTGGCCTTGTCTTTCTCTGCCACAGGGACCTGCCAATATCCGCTGGCCAGATCGAGGGAGGAGAAGTAACGTGCCTTTCCCAATGCCAACAGGGACTCCTCTATCCGGGGCAGAGGGTAGGAATCATGAACCGTGCATCCATTAAGCTTGCGGTAGTCAACACAGAAGCGGGTAGACCCATCCTTTTTCTTGACCAGCACGATTGGGGCAGCCCATGGACTCTGACTTTCTCTTACCACCCCGCTCTTCAGCATCTGCGCCAAAAGCTCTTTTACCTCTTGGTAGTACTTTGGGGGTATTTGCCTGTACCTTTCCCTGATCGGTGGGGCATCTCCCGTGGGTATTTCGTGCTGAATCTTGTCAGTACAGCCGAAATCTTCTGCGTGACGGGAGAACGTGGCTTGATTCTCCCAAATAAAGTCCTCTATGGCTTGGGCTTGCTCCGAAGCGAAGGGGCTCAGGTCCACTCCCATCTGCCCTAAGATGACGCGACTGTTCCATTGATCAGTGGGTTTCTTTTTTCTTTCCATAGAAAGAATCCAAGTCCAGGCTTCCCCTGCCATGGGCTGCAATTCAATCGATTCTGCGGCCGCCACCTCTTCAGGCGCCAGCTAGACATGGGCCAGAACAACTCCCGAGGTCAAGGTGTAGGCCTGTTCACCGGTGTTCACGCAACGGAAAGGGACCCTTCCATTTCTTACTGTTGCTAAAGTGCGAGCCACCAACGGTTCGTCTCCGTTCTCTTCACCACGGTAAGGCTCCACCAACACCTCCATCCCCTCGAGTGTACTGTGGGCCCCGACTGGCAAGGTGAGGACTGTCTCACGATTCGGAGGTAGAGTAATTGTTGTCTGTCTTGGGACTCGAACCCTCCCCACCGGGTAGCGGCTCCCACCATTCTTCCACAGTCCTCGGGCACGGATAAGGTGTTGGAAGACCTTTTGGGCAGGCCGGTTAGCAACTGTCATCTTCCAGTAATCACAGTCCCCCTTGTTGAAGAGCAACTGGTCTAATTCTTTTAGGATGTTCATGTTCACGATAGCTGGCACCTCTCTGTCGTACCGGCCCTCCGTTAACACAATCCCTTTTTTGCCTAAGTTCTGGCCACAGGCACGTATGTTCATCCACACGACCCCTACAACCGGAATGGGAAGATTGTTTGCAGCCCTCAGTTTGATATGTGCCCCTTTGTCAATGGATACAGTTTGTCCAAAATGTTGGTAGAAGAACTGTTCTGGCATGGTTGTCACTTGGGACCCAGTATCCATCAGGCATCTTACTTCTTTCCCTTCAAATTCGGCCATGATCGTCGGCGTGTTGGCTGCTATATCTTCAGGGCGTTGGTTTTCTCTAAGATCAGTTGGTCTCCCCGCCATGTGCCCATTCATGGAGGGAGGCACTAGTTTAACGGTGGTCTTTCTTGAGACGTCTTCCTCTCCGGACAGTGTCGGAATAAATGGTTCCGATTTCCACAGTTCCAACACTGGTAGTCTCCAGCGGGTCTCGATCGTCTCTGCTCGATCTGTCCCCTCTCTTCTTGATAGGTATGCGTGCGGGTACTTGGCCGCGGTGCTGTAGTTCCTACTTCTGACGCCGGGGCTTGCATATTCTTCAGCAACTCTTGTAGAGCAGTAACAGTCTCTTGTAACTCATCCACTTTAGCCTCAAGCTGGCTCGGTTCTCGGTTTTTCTCACCCGGGACTACCTTATGCATACAAACTTCACCCCAGGCATTCTGCGGGTCGCAATTTTCAGTTTGTGTGCGGGAGACTGCTTCTTCCAATATCTCCTGGAAAGTTAGTTTTTTTTCTACCCTGAGCCGTTCACGGAGGGCACCTTTGATCTTGGGGTTATGTAACCCACGGAGGAATTGATCTCGTAGGGTACGGTCAGCATAACCGGGGGTTTGTGCTAGCTCTGGCTCTGCTGTAAGCATTTGTCTCATTATTCTCTGGCGTGCATTTGCATACTGTGGCAGACCTTCTTCTTCACCCTGCAGCCTGTAGAACAGATGCGCCTGTAAATCTCCTGCTTCTGGTTTCCCGCCATACACTCTCTCAAGAATCTTCACCACCTGCTCTAACGTCTTTCGTTCACTCTCAGGGCACAATAAAATGGTCTCTTGAGCATGGCCTTCAAGGGCAATCAACAGTATCTCCCCTTGATTTTCTGCAGTCACTCCTGCTACTCTCAACATGCCCCTCACTCTCTGCGCCCAGTCATGGAGAGGTACATTGCTGCCAGTAAATTTTGGTATATGGGTCAGCATAGCCCCCAGGGACAGTTGCCTTGCTGGTATTCCCCCATCAGGTTGTATTAGAACACCTCCATCAGCGACACCCCCCTGTCCGTCCATTGTTCCGTACCAGCCTGCGTATCCTGCCGACTACGCCAAATGTAATAACCTGCAGGTAAGGGGATACGCAAGGACTGCACGGAACCACGGGGGTTAATCAATGCAAATTTAATAATGTATTGCACAACACAGGTGGAGGAAAAGTGAGGGAAGGGAGCACATCAGTAGAGATAATGCAATATACATACAACTACTTTGAATAACTTGTCAAAGATAGGAAGCCTCAGATTGTACTCCCAAAAGCAAAACACAGAAATCCTTATTAAACAAAAAAAAGCGCAGAGTCCTTGTTATCTTACTCGTATAACACAGTGCAGAGTCTTTTCCTATCTGTCCCTAACTAAAAGTAGTGTGCACACTTAACTGCAGATTTCAGTGTGGGGTACCTCATCACCGTTGGGGCCCGTATTCCGCCGGCAGACACCTCTAAAGTTCAGTCTTTGTCCCGGATCTGTAACTTGCACGTGCTGCCTGGCTCCTCGCTCTCCACATCCAGCCTCTTTGGATCTGTAATTTGCACGTGCTGTCTGGCCCCTCGCTCCACATCCAGCCTCTTTGGATCTGTGTCTTGGGGGGGACACCACGCAACACTCTAAGGTACTTGGACCTCGGAAAACAGGGCAGACTGAGGCCTTCTATCTTACAGCCTACTCGAGCACACTCCTCTCTGCAAAACACAGCCACATGTCGACTCCTCCTGTTCCAGACTGAACCAGTCACTCGAGCAGCAGGACTTTTGCCCGCTGTTCTCTGTTTTGACAGCAGGTGGCAGCATAACACAAGGAAGTCCACCAAACAGTCTTTTAACCTATATATGTATAAATGTTAACAGGTCTTACACATGCTGCAACCAGTTCTCAGGGAATGTGCCCCTACCTGTGTGTGAGGTGTGGGTTGTCAACAGAGGGCGTTCCAGAAAGCCTTAGGATCCTGCAGACCATTGGGGTAGCATATCCCAGGGTGCTGCACAAGATGCACAAGATTTGAAGAGGACAAGCCAGGTAAAAATAATCCAAGTAGTTTATTGGGCCTATGTGATTCGAAGTATAAACTTCTTCAGGACAGAAACTACTGTCAGTGATTGGACTGTGACATCCGCACCAGGCGGAGTGGCTGAATCGCTGTGACAGTTGAGTGCAGAGCAGTGTCCGCTGCCTGTAGCATTTGTCCCAATCCTGTTGTCACTCCTGAAATGCTAATTTGATAGCGAGTAGTTTCCTATTACCAATGTAGTAATTACGTTCAGCCAGAGATAACTTCTTGGAAAAGAAGTCACATGAACGCTGTTCATCAACAGACGGGTCCTAAGATAATACAGCTTCCACCCCCACCTCTAATGCATTAACTTCCAACGTGAAGGGAAGAGATACATAAGGCTATATTAATACAGGTGCTAATGTAAAGCATTTTGTAAGACAGTCAAATGCGTATAAAGCACTCTCAGACCAGTTAGAGAAGTCTGTACCTGTTTGTGTCATGTCAGTAAGAGGTCTTGCTATAGGAGATATTTGTTTTAATAAACTTTCTGTAATAATTTGCAAACCCCTAAAAACATTACAGCGCCTTAAAGGTTCTCAGGATGGTCCCATTTTTATATAGCCTGTAACTTAAAGGGATCCATCCTAAAGCCAGAAGTGGAAATTATATAGCCTAGAAACGGAAGTTCCTTAACGGCGAATACACACTCTCTAATTTTGAAAAAGGGAACGCACCAAGAGCGTATGAAGGCTAAAAAGTATTTTCATTATTAATCCAAAGTGTTTAAAAGACAGACAAAAAGAAAGCAAATACAAATAAACACAAGTAAAGCCAGTGCAAAAAATAAGTGCTAGTAAATGGCAAGCAACAGTGATGAAAACCCACAGCATGCGAGGAAGTAAGCGAGCAAATTTGGTAAAAGTCCATCAGCAGCCTTCATAAATGATGCATAGATATCAAGTAGCAGATACCTCAATATCAGTTGTCCAGAAAGCAGGCCTTTATGGTCAAATTGCTGCAAAGAAACCACTACTGTTGGCTGGACATTAAGGCCCGTTTCACACGTCAGTGAAAAACTCAGACGTTTTTCACTGGCGTGTAAAACACGCACATGTCCCTGCGTGTGCCGAAAATCACGGCACACGTGGGTTGTCTAAGTGCAATCCGGGCTCCGTTCTCCGTGGCCCGTGATTGCACTTAGAGATTCACTCACCTGTGCGCCCCCTCCCGCTGTCCATGGTGCTGATCGCTCCCGCGACGCAGCATCCGGCCGGCGGTGACCCCCGCAGCAGCTGCTTCCGGGTCGGCTGTGTCGCGCATAATGAATATGCGCGACAGTAATCAGCCGGCACAGAGGGAGCAGGGAGAACGGGCTGCAGAGGACATCGCTGGACGCCGGGTGAGTTAAAATGTTTATTATTTTAAATGCACATTTTTTTCTGGCACGTGTTTCACGGACCACACCACTGCGTGGTCCGTGGATCATCAGTGATGCCAGAAAAAAATGGACATGTCTCCGTGCAGCAATCACGGACACGCGGGTACGCCGCACGGAGACACGTGCAATGAAAAATCACTGACGTGTGAGCAGACCCATTCATTATAATGGGTCTGCGTATGTCAGTGATTCTGGTACGTTTAAAAAAAAGCACAAACGTACCAGAATCACTGACGTGTGAAAGGGGCCTAAAACAGTGGAAATTTCCACTGTGGACTGAGGAGTCAAAATTTAAGGATATTGAGGGAGTTGTGATGGAGATGATGGTGTGATGTTGTGAGGATAAATCTGCAATTGGCACATTCTAATGAAAACAAGGAAAACCATGACCTATGATACCTCAGAATGTTATACTTGTCATTTCATGGGAAATGGATTACCTGCAATTTGCTACAAACTTACAATCACTAATTGAATTTTTGGGAAAAGCTGGCAAATTTGATTTTCAAAATATTCAGTCACCTGAACAATGAACAGAAATAATGGTAGAAACAAATTATAGACAGGAAATAGAGGACCAGGATTCAGGTTGTACTGAGAACAGCACAGATGACAAGAATGTTATAGCAGAACATGTAATAAATTTCACATTTGTAAAATGCAGATAGCATAGTACCAACAAAGTACTAAACAGAAAACTGACAAGTAGATATACATATAAATATGCAGTACCAACTCAATAGTCTCTCTGCATCCAGATTTATGTTTTACTTGAGCTTCTTCCAAGGGGATATTCAAATAGCTCAAAAGTGAGTAACTCCACACTGAAAAATGAAGATACTAAAAGCCTTGGAATAGCTTATTAGTTTATAAATGCACATTGCAACCTTGAAATGCTACAGATCCCAGCATAGCCTGTCACTGACTTTTTGGTATATTGCATTATTATATGTAACTGGAATGTCTTGTACTATTTTACAAAAGAGACTGTTGTGATCTCTTAAAGTGAACCTGTCAGGTACCCAGTGAACCCAGAACCACTAGCAGTTCTGGGTGCATATATATAATCCCTCCCTAACAGTCCCATTAGTTGGCGTTCGCCAATTTGAAATTCGATAGGAGCATTTCCCTATCCGGTTCTAGGTCATGTACCAGGGCATTTTTAGGAAAACCCGGTAATGATCCACTATGATCACTTTCCAAAAGGCTTTTCTCATAAAATATGATGCTTTTGGATAGGATTGGGGTGCTGTATGATGAATGGGGGGATGTGTTTAATGAAGGGAGAAAATGGGGCGAGAAATGAGTAGTGGTGCACTTTTTTTTTTTTTACTTTATTTTTGGATGTTCCTGCAGCCAATGATGGCACAAAAAACATGCACAAGGTTCAAACACAAAAGATTGTGTCATTGGCTGCATAAGTCACATGTCCCTCTGCATATAAAATGAGGACAAGCGGCTTTGGTGCAATTTTGTGAATGTTAAAGCTTAGGAAAGTTGCTGCTGCTACTAGACAGTGTAGCGCCCCTTAAGCCATCAGGGAGCTACAAGGTACTGCATTCCCACCAGGATGCAGGGCCTACCCCCAGGGACCCAGAAGACCAGTGCCAGTAACAACAAAAACATTCCAGTTAATCCTTGTTTTTCCCCAAATTCCCCATATACTGGTACCAGGCTAGGGTTGGACCAATGGATGGCCACTTAGAAGTGGAGCCAATCCAGTCCACTAGACGACCAGGAGGGAGGGGCACACAGTGGAAAATCAGACAGAGAGTCTGCAGAGTCGCTGACAGAGAGAGGAAGTGAGCGGACGCACTGATGGGAGTGTGACAGTGACCTGAGGGCCCAGGCGGCTGGTTGACGGTGGAGTATGGTGGAGTACTCCAGGAACCACAGCACCGACAGGGTACAGAATAAAGAAAGACAGAGAGAAAGCAGCAGAGACCCTGAAAGGGAAAGCATGCAGAACCTTCTGTTCCATCCAAAGATAACTGTACCACCGGTGAGAGTCTGGCTCAAGATATTCAACAGCGTCATCACACCTATACTGCTGTATGGCAGCGAGGTATGGGACCCAGTGACCTATCCAGACCAGACAAAGTGGGATTCCAGCCCAACCAAAGTCTTCCATCTGGAGTTCTGCAAATATCTCCACCAAGTCCATCACAGCACCTCAAACATAGCCTGTTGGGCAGAGCTTGTCCGGTTCCCCTTATGGCTCATTATACACAAGAGGGTGCTGTCCCACAAGGCGCACATACAGAACAGCAACCCCAGCTCCTACCATCATAAAGCCCTGCTGAGCCAGCGCCCAGAGCAAGCCAGGAACCCTGGCAGCCAGTACAGCCAAAGTCAGCAACACACCCTGACAAAAGCCCAAATAAAAGAGATCTCAGAGAGCTGCAAGATGCAATACATAGAGGATTGGAAGAGTGAATTACAGAACTTCCAGAAACTCACCATCTACCAATCACTGCGGAGGGACTACACTCTGGCCCCATATCTGGAAAGGTTACGCCACCCCAAAGACAGGCAGACCCTGAGTCTATACAGACTGAGTGCTCACAGCCTAGAGGTGGAAATAGGGCGCACCGACAGACATACAAGCCACGGAAGAAAAGACTGTGCCAGCACTGCCAGCAGGAGGCTCTAAAGGACGAGGCGCATTTCGTGCTGCACTTGTCATGCTCCCGGTGTCCCAGCAGCGCTCCTTACCTACTAAGCCGGTCTCACTGTAATAACCTGCAGGTAACGGGATACGCAAGGACTGCACGGAACCACGGGGGTTAATCAATGCAAATTTAATAACATATTGCACAACACAGGTGGAGGAGTAGTGCGGGAACGGAGGGAGAGAAAAGCGGGAAGGTGCACAGCAGTAGATATAATGTAATATACATACAATCACTTTGAATCGCTTGTCAAGGGTGGGAAGCCTCAGATTGTACTCCCAAAAGCAAAACACAAAAATCCTTATTAAACAAAAAAACCGCAGAGTCCTTGTTATCTTACTTGTATAACACAGTGCAGAGTCTTTTCCTATCTGTCCCTAACTAAAAGTAGTGTGCACACTTAACTGCAGGTTTCAGCGTGGGGTACCTCATCACCGTTGGGGCCCGTATTCCGCCGCAGACACCTCTAAAGTTCAGTCTTTGTCCCGGATCTGTAATTTGCCTGTGCTGTCTGGCACCTCGCTCCACATCCAGGCTTTCTTGGATCTGTGTCTTGGGGAGATGTCACGCAATACTCAGGTACTTGGACCTTGTTCAGCAGGGCAGAATGCAGCCTTGCCTTCTTCAGCACGTCCGAACACACACACCTCAGCATAAACAGCTACCAAACAAAAACAGCTCCTCCTCACATCCTGTTCAGGACTGTACCAAGTAAATCAAGCAGCAGGGGGTTTGTGCCCGCTGTTCTTTGTTTTGACAGAAGGTGACAGCATAACAAGGAAAAGTCCACAGTCTTCTAACCTATATATGAAAATGTTAACAGGTCTTACATTTCCCCCCCTCTTTAACCTCGGCCGTCCCGGTCGATACTCTCCTGAGGCGCTCTGCACAGGGGCACACGGTGGCAACTCCTGCCCTGCTTCACAACCTGTTGCTTGGGAGCCAATGTCTTAAAACAGGATCCAGTGACAGAACACACATCTGCCAAGTACCGATCAGGGGGAATACCAGCATTAGCCCGCTCAGTCCGGCGTGGTACTACGGCTAAGTCACCAGACGTCGGCGCCGTATCAGGGAGTACAGTATTCCCGTCCCCATCTCTGGCGATTGGTGACTCCTGCTCTGCAGGGGTGGCACCTGTGTCTTGAACGGATGGGGGCGTGGATCTCTCCCAGTCTGCTGAGTTGGCCGGGGCCCGCCACCATTCTTCATCGTCAGAGCCCTCTTCGAGGGTAACAGGAACGGGCACAGGCACCGTCTCCGAGGTACTTTGTCTGGTCCTGTCTTCTGAATAGCAGGGCCTCAGCATATTACGATGCAGGATGAGGGTGTCGCCTCTTCGCTCACCTCTCACTTCGTATACTGATCCGTGGGGAGAGATTCTTCTAATCACAATGTACGGCTCTGTTTTCCAGCGCTCACTCAACTTGTGTCTCGGGTGTTTCTCTGCAACTAGTACTTGGTCCCCTGGCAAGAACGGGCCAGTGATTCTTACGATCATCCTCCAACGTGCGTAGCATTTGTAGGAGGGTCCGGTTAAATCTCTCGCAGGCTCCGTTGCCCTGTAGATGATAAGGCGTAGTCCTTGACTTCTGCATTCCGTAAATCCTTTGCAGCTCTCTCATGACACCGCCTGAAAGCAAGCCCCTTGGTCGGAATGTATTCTTTTGGGGCAGCCGTACACCCGGATAAAGTCATCACTGATGGCTCGAGCAGCTGATTCAGCCGTCTGATCTCTGGTGGGCGTCACCACCGCAAATTTGGAGAAGTGATCTGTCATCACAAGGCAGAACTGATAGCCCCGGTGGGAGTGACCAATCTTCAGATAATCGATCATGAGTACTTCCAATGGCTCTTTGGTTGCAATAGTCTGTACTGGTGCTCGCTGTGGGGGAGCCTTACTTAACTCGCAGGAACGGCACAGTTTACAGGCCTTCTCTACTGCCCGAAGCATCTGAGGACAGTATACTATTCTTTGCAACCACTGGTAAGTCTTGTCCGGTCCAAAATGGGCTCCCTTCTCATGCGCCTCTCGGGCCAATGGTACTGCCATCTTCTGGGGTATCACTACTTGCCACCGCACTTCCAACTCTGTAGCTAGGTGCACCTTCCGATACAGCATCCCTTCTTGCACCGACAGCTTATCCCACTGGCTGAGAATCTGGAGGGCCACGTGCGACAGTGTGGCCCGTATTTCCTTTCTAGGCTTGCGCTGCTGGATCACCCACTCTTTCACTTGAAGCAGTTATGGGTCAGATGACTGGATTTTCACCCATTCCTCTCTGGTTTGGCCAAGCAGGCGTGATGTCGTGCCCGACGTAATTTCCAGCATACGAGCCTCTACCAATTGAGCGGTGAATTTACTGAAGTCCGGGATTTCGTCTTCCTCCAACTGTTCATCTCTCTCCCCCACTGGGGCTTCGATGGTAACACGAGAAAGGGCATCCGCATTCTGATTTTCATGCTTGGAGTGGTACTGCACATGATAATTGTATCTGGAGAGTCGTGCCAGCCACCTCTGTTCCATTGCTCCCAGTTTGGCGGTGGAGATGTGAGCCAGGGGATTATTATCCGTATAGACTTCAATTTGGGCTCCCGTGAGATATTCCGAGAACCTTTCGGTTATTGCCCATACTAGTGCCAGTAACTCCAGCCGAAAGGAACTGTAATTCTCGGGGTTGCGCTCGGCTTCCCGTAACATCCGACTTCCATATGCAATCACCCGTTCAGTACCATTCTGTACCTGGGCCAGTGCTGCACCCAGGCCGTAGAGGCTTGCGTCTGTATACAACCGAAAAGGGAGGTTATAGTCTGCGTAGGCAAGCACAGGGGCGCTAACCAAGGCCTCTTTCAATCGGTGTAAGGCTTCTGCTTGTCTTGGTCCCCAGCAAATTTTCTGTGCTTTTGGTCCTTTCGCAGTCCCTCGGAGCAATTCGTGCAAAGGTTCTGCCTCCTTCGCGAAATCTTTGATAAAGCGACGGTAATATCCGGCTAGCCCCAGGAAAGCTCGAACCTCACGCACTGTGCTGGGTGTGGGCCATTGTAGCACTGCTCTCACTTTCCCATCGGAGGGCTGTACGCCGGCTACCGACACCTTGTGTCCGAGATATTCAATCTCTTCCTGAAAGATCCGGCATTTTTTTGGTTTCAGTTTAAGCCCATGGGCCCGTAACCGCTGAAACACTTGACCCAGGTTTTCTAGATGTTTTTCGAAGGTTGCAGAATACACTACTAGGTCATCCAGGTAAATCAATGTGGCCTCGAAGTTCATGTCTCCAAGGCAACTTTCCATGAGGCGCTGAAAAGTTCCTGGGGCATTATTTAGTCCAAATGGCATGCGATTGAACTCGAAGAGTCCCATGGGTACAATAAATGCGGTCTTGGCCTTGTCTTTCTCTGCCACAGGGACCTGCCAATATCCGCTGGCCAGATCAAGGGAGGAGAAGTAACGTGCCTTTCCCAGCGCCGACAGGGACTCCTCTATCCGGGGCAGAGGGTAGGAATCACGAACCGTGCATCCATTAAGCTTGCGGTAGTCAACACAGAAGCGGGTAGACCCATCCTTTTTCTTGACCAGCACGATTGGGGCAGCCCATGGACTCTGACTTTCTCTTACCACCCCGCTCTTCAGCATCTGCGCCAAGAGCTCTTTCACCTCTTGGTAGTACTTTGGGGGTATTTGTCTGTACCTTTCCCTGATCGGTGGGGCATCTCCCGTGGGTATTTCATGCTGAATCTTGTCAGTACAGCCAAAATCTTCTGCGTGACGGGAGAACGTGCCTTGATTCTCTCAAATAAAGTCTTCTATGGCTTGGGCTTGCTCCGAAGCGAAGGGGCTCAGGTCCACTCCCATCTGCCCTAAGACGCGACTGTTCCACTGATCAGTGGGTTTCTCTTTTCTTTCCATAGAAACAGCCCAAGTCCAGGCTTCCCCTGCCATGGGCTGCAATTCAATCGATTCTGCGGTCGCCACCTCTTCAGGCGCCAGCTAGACATGAGCCAGAACAACTCCCGAGGTCAAAGTGTAGGCCTGTTCACCGGTGTTCACGCAACAGAAAGGGACTCTTCCATTTCTTACTGTTGCTAAAGTGCGAGCCACCAATGGTTCATCTCCGTTCTCTTCACCACGGTAAGGCTCCACCAACACCTCCATCCCCTCGAGTGTACGGTGGGCTCCGACTGGCAAGGTGAGGACTGTTTCACGATTTGGAGGTAGAGTAATTGTTGTCTGTCTTGGGACTCGAACCCTCCCCACCGGGTAGCGGCTCCCACCATTCCTCCACAGTCCTCGGGCACAGATAAGGTGTTGGAAGACCTTTTGGGCGGGCCTGTTAGCAACTGTTGTTTTCCAGTAATCACAGCCCCCCTTGTTGAAGAGCAACTGGTCTAATTCTTTCAGGACGTTCATACCCACGATATCCGGCAACTCTCTGTCGTACCGGCCCTCCGTTAACACAATCCCTTTTTTGCCTAAGTTCTGGCCACATCCACGTATGTTCATCCACACGACTCCTACAACCGGAATGGGAAGATTGTTTGCAGCCCTCAGTTTGATATGTGCCCCTTTGTCAATGGATACAGTTTGTCCAAAATGTTGGTAGAAGAACTGTTCTGGCATGGTGGTCACTTGGGACCCAGTATCCATCAAGCATCTTACTTCTTTCCCTTCAAATTCGGCCATGATCATCGGCGTGCTGGCTGCTATATCTTCAGGGCGTTGGTTTTCTCTAAGCTCAGTTGGTCTCCCCGCCATGTGCCCATCCATGGAGGGAGGCACTAGTTTAACGGCGGTCTTTCTTGAGACGTCTTCCTCTCTGGACAGTGTCGGAATAAATGGTTCTGATTTCCACAGTTTCAACACTGGTAGTCTCCAGCGGGTCTCGATCGTCTCTGCTCGATCTGTCCCCTCTCTTCTTGATAGGTATGCGTGCGGGTATTTGGCCGCGGTGCTGTCGTTCTTACTTCTGACGCCAGGGCTTGCATATTCTTCAGCAACTCTTGTAGAGCAGTAACAGTCTCTTGTAACTGATCCACTTTAGCCTCAAGTTGGCTCGGTTCTCGGTTTTTCTCACCCGGGACTATCTTATGCATACAAACTTCTCCCCAGGCGTTCTGCGGGTCGCAATTTTCAGTTTGTGCGCGGGAGACTGCTTCTTCCAATATCTCCTGGAAAGTTAGTTTTTTTTCTACCCTGAGCCGTTCACGGAGGGCACCTTTGATCTTGGGGTTATGTAACCCACGGAGGAATTGATCTCGTAGGGTACGGTCAGCATAACCGGGGGTTTGTGCTAGCTCTGTCTCTGCTGTAAGCATTTGTCTCATTATTCTCTGGAGTGCATTTGCATACTGTGGCAGACCTTCTTCTTCACCCTGCAGCCTGTAGAACAGTTGCGCCTGTAAATCTCCTGCTTCTGGTTTCCCGCCATACACTCTCTCAAGAATCTTCACCACCTGCTCTAACGTCTTTCGTTCACTCTCAGGGCACAATAAAATAGTCTCTTGAGCATGGCCTTCAAGGGAAATCAACAATATCTCCCCTTTATTTTCTGCAGTCACTCCTGCTACTCTCAACATGCCCCTCACTCTCTGCGCCCAGTCATGGAGAGGTACATTGTTGCCAGTAAATTTTGGTATATGGGTCAGCATAACCCCCAGGGACAGCTGCCTTGCTGGTATTCCCCCATCAGGTTGTATTAGAACACCTCCATCAGCGACACCCCTCTGTCCGTCCATTGTTTCGTACCAGCCTGCGTATCCTGTGACTACGCCAAATGTAATAACCTGCAGGTAACGGGATACGCAAGGACTGCACGGAACCACGGGGGTTAATCAATGCAAATTTAATAACATATTGCACAACACAGGTGGAGGAATAGTGCGGGAACGGAGGGAGAAAAGCGGGAAGGTGCACTTCAGTAGATATAATGTAATATACATACAATCACTTTGAATAGCTTGTCAAGGGTGGGAAGCCTCAGATTGTACTCCCAAAAGCAAAACACAAAAATCCTTATTAAACAAAAAAACCGCAGAGTCCTTGTTATCTTACTTGTATAACACAGTGCAGAGTCTTTTCCTATCTGTCCCTAACTAAAAGTAGTGTGCACACTTAACTGCAGGTTTCAGCGTGGGGTACCTCGTCACCGTTGGGGCCCGTATTCCGCCGCAGACACCTCTAAAGTTCAGTCTTTGTCCCGGATCTGTAATTTGCCCGTGCTGTCTGGCACCTCGCTCCACATCCAGCCTTTCTTGGATCTGTGTCTTGGGGAGATGTCACGCAACACTCAGGTACTTGGACCTTGTTCAGCAGGGCAGAATGCAGCCTTGCCTTCTTCAGCACGTCCGAACACACACACCTCAGCATAAACTGCTGCCAAACAAAAACAGCTCCTCCTCACATCCTGTTCAGGACTGTACCAAGTAAATCAAGCAGCAGGGGGTTTGTGCCCGCTATTCTTTGTTTTGACAGCAGGTGGCAGCATAACAAGGAAAAGTCCACAGTCTTCTAACCTATATATGTAAATGTTAACAGGTCTTACATCACCATCCAGGCACCGCTCCGTACCCACTGATCCAGCCTCACCAGCGTACCACCGCTCCTTCCTCACTGGTCCAGTCCATGCGTCCACCGGTCACGCCTGCCATCCCCGCTTATGCTCCCCAGAGTCCTGTTCCTGGTCTTAGGAGTCTGATTCTGATTAATGTTCTGTATAGGACCGGGCCGCGCCCACTCACCTGGTCTTATAGCCCCAGCACTGCTGCAACAGGAAATGACCTGAGGCTGTGCTGGGTATATAAGACTGGCCTCTCCATGTGGGCAGCGCCTGATCATCGTTTGTGTTTCTATGCCTTGTCTTGTGAGCTAAGTGCTCAGGTCTTTGTTCCTGTTTCCTATTACTGCCTTAAAGTACGCTGTGACCTTAGTGACCTGGTCCTGTCTTTGCTTCCTGATACCTGCACCCGTTCCTGCCATGTTAGTGCTTCAGCTACCGTGTACCCTGTCCTCCAGGTGGGGTGCTCGGTCCAGTGGATCCACCTCCTGGGCCTACCAGTCCTCCCCGGCCCTCACAGTATGATCAGGCCATGGATCCCGCTGGAGCACAGGCCATGGATCCCGCTGGAGCGCAAACATCAGAGCTGGCTGAGCTGCGCCAGGAGCCGGCACAACAGCGTGAAACCCTGAACCGGATGCTGAAATTCCTGGCGTCCGTGGACTACCGGTTATATACGCTGCAGACCGCTGCCTCGTCTGAGTCCACGCAGCAACCAGTCTCCAGGTCCGAACCAGTTACCTCCACGGCCTCGCAACTTCGCCTCGCTGCTCCGCCTCGCTATGCAGGGGATCCCAAGTCCTGCCGCGGTTTCCTGAACCAGTGCTCCCTGCACTTCCAGTTGCTCCCGCACTTGTTTGCCTCAGACCAGGCCAAGGTGGCATTCCTGATGTCACACCTGGAAGGCGAAGCCCTAGCCTGGATTAACCCCCTGTGGGAAAATGAGGACATCCAGGAGTTCCTGCGAGCCTTCAGGGGCACCTTTGACGAACCCGGACGAACTACCGCAGTGACCTCTACGCTCCTCCGGCTACGCCAAGGGACCCAAACAGTCGGCCAGTATGCCATACTGTTCCGCACACTCGCTTCGGAGCTGGGCTGGAACAATGAGGCCTGAACGGCAGCCTTTTGGGAGGGTCTCTCTGGTTGTATCAAAGACGAACTCGCCGGCCGTGACGTTCCACGCACCTTGGACGCTTTGATTTCCCTGGCCACCCGGATTGACCTCCGCTTTCAGGAGCGTACCAAAGAGAGAGTCCGAGAGAAGCGACCACCTCGCCATGCCTTGCCCCCGCAGAGACCTACCGCTCCCTTGTCCCTGCCTTTCCGCGACTTATCGCCAGAACCCATGCAAGTAGACCGTCTAAGCCAAGCCAAGCAACGCCGTGCAGAACGGCTCACCCGGGGCCTGTGCTTCTATTGCAGAGACGGTTCTCATATGCTACGAACTTGCCCTGAGAGACCAAGTAGAACCCAGGTCCAAGGGATGGTGGGGACTGCCACCCTTGCCACCGGAATCCCTTCAGTCCAAGTTAAACAGACTGTCTGGGTGACGACAGAGGGGACCCGGTTTACGGCAGAGGCCCACATAGATTCCGGGGCAGCAGACAACTTTATCCACCAGGCCACGGTAGACAAGTACCAGGTACCTGTCACCCCGCTGAAGAAGCCTCTCTGGTTCGTCTCAGTGGATGGCAAACCGCTCTACGAACCTGTCCGGTTTACCACCAAGCCCGTGAACCTCCAGGTTGGCACTTTGCATACGGAGACCATCGCCTTCTATGTCATCCCGAGGATGGCTCCTGAGCTCCTGCTGGGTCTGCCCTGGCTTCAAATCTATGACCCTGCCATTAGTTGGCGCTCTGGCTCTATTACCCGCTGAGGACCCTTGTGTCATGACCACTGCCTACAGCCTGTTCCTCGGTCCCTGTCACCTGAACCGTTGGAACCACTGACCCCTGAAGAAGAGACAACGCTATCCAGTGTCGTTCCATCGTCCCCAGCCTCTGAGACCTTGACTCCACCATCTTCTGGAGATATGACTTTGACTCCACCGGCTGCCCAGGATGAGACATTGTCTGATACCCGGTCCGAGACGCCCGATCCGGTCATCCTTGATTCCTGTCCTGCTTCTGACTGTCCTTCCCTTTCAGTTGCTTTCGTTGCCACTGCTCGAAAATCTTCGGTTAAGCAAGTTGCGGTCCGGAAGGGTGCATAGGGTCAGCCGTCCCTCCTTTCCTTTGCGCTGGGTTACGGTCCGGGGGCTCGGTCCCGGGTGCCCCGGGGGTCCTTTGCTCGGAGAGGGGGGCTTCAAGGGGGGGGGGTACTGTCACGCTCCCGGTGTCCCAGCAGCGCTCCTTACCTACTAAGCCGGTCTCACCATCCAGGCACCACTCCGTACCCACTGATCCAGCCTCGCCAGCGTACCACCGCTCCTTCCTCACTGGTCCAGTCCATGCGTCCACCGGTCACACCTGCCATCCCCGCTAATGCTCCCCAGAGTCCTGTTCCTGGTCTTAGGAGTCTGATTCTGACTAATGTTCTGTATAGGACCGGGCCGCGCCCACTCACCTGGTCTTATAGCCCCAGCACTGTTGCAACAGGAAATGACCTGAGGCTGTGCTGGGTATATAAGACTGGCCTCTCCATGTGGGCAGCGCCTGATCATCGTTTGTGTTTCTATGCTTTGTCTTGTGAGCTAAGTGCTCAGGTTTTTGTTCCTGTTTCCTATTACTGCCTTAAAGTACGCTGTGACCTTAGTGACCAGGTCCTGTCTTTGCTTCCTGATACCTGCACCCTTTCCTGCCACGTTAGTGCTCCAGCTACCGTGTACCCTGCCCTCCAGGTGGGGTGCTCGGTCCAGTGGATCCACCTCCTGGGCCTACCAGTCCTCCCCGGCCCTCACAGCACTGTTACAAATACTCAGCAGTGAGGGCCTCCCACTTCCAGAAATGTACCGCTCATACCCCAGACTTTCCATCCATGGACAAGGAGAGGAAACTCTGCATCCTACTGGGGAAAGAAGAATCAATGGTGGAGATCGCTGCCCAATATGTCACCGCATGTCATAAGCTGAGGGGTACTAAAAACCTCCAAATGGACCATCATTCCTCAAATTGTGGCCCCAACATCCCATCCCCACAGCCCTAACCCACTCCCCTGTCACACTTCTTTCTTTTGCTTTGGCAACACTTATTATATTTTGGTCCTGCCAATAAAGCCTATTTGATTTTATTTCATTTGATTTGATTAGCAAGAAAGAGAAAGAGAAAAAGTGAGAGAGAAAGAGGAAGAGAGAGAGACAAGAGAGAGGAGTATGGTAGTGTTAAAAAGAATAAAATAATGTTAACAAATTGTGTATAAATCACAGAAATAGACAGGAATGTGTGACAGAAATATAAATGATATGAGGAATAAGATATAAATTGGTAGAAAGACAGCAAATAGCAGGAAGATTAAGAAAGATCCAGTTCAGGAAGGCGAATGAACAAATTGACAAATGAGCAAATAGGCTAAATAAGTCAGAGATTAGCAAGGCATCGCAGGAAAAAGAGGACTATTAGTAGGGGAATGGTAATGGAGTAAAGGTGGGAAGAGAAGACTGTACCATGCTTCTGCATCTGACCCTGCATTGATTGTATTCTTAGGTACTCCTGCACTTCTCTATGTGTCTTCTAGGGTGTATTGCAGTCCCTTCTTGTCATCTTTGGTTAGGCCTTTCACAACTTGTTTCCCTTGATAAAGACGGCGAAACACGCATTGGGGAGCTTTCCTGTGGTCCCTGGTATGTAACTATTCAATATTGATTATGCTGTGATGTGCCAATACATAATATAATACCATAGGTGATTTTTACATAACTCCCCTATGGTCTCTCTTGCTATATGGTCCTTTAGTGTTATGTTCAGCACACTATGTCATCTATTGATGTACTCTGCATATGTGGTTCATGATTGGAATTTTTTTCTATAATGTGCAGTGCACTGGGCACTTTATATTTAGCCATTAATATTTTTTCATTTAATTGAACTAACTTATGCAGTATATATTTATTCTGATGATTTTTTTTCTATGCTGAGCACGTTATTGTATTTACTGAATATTCTGTCTACTTACTATTGGATTTTCATGGAGTAATTTAGTGTGTATGTGGAGATAATTCATGTACATTAATTCAGGTTTAATTCTCTATGTAACTAGTAATTATGTATACTACTACTAAGCACTTGGCACTTTATATATGTCCTTTGACTGAATTCAGTAATAAATAATTTAAATGAATTGACCTGACCTACTCCACATTACTCCTCAATGTATACGTTCTATTGGTAATTTTTGTATTGACTATCTGTATACCTCATCACTATTGTCATATTTCTACCAGGTGACCAACTCAGGGTACTCATTCACTGTAAAATATTTTTCATCCCTTTTACAAACTTTTATCTTTTGTTTTCTTTGTTTAAAAAAAAAAGAATTTTCTTAAATAATAAAAATTATTGCTTTTATATTATGTGTTTCAGTCCCCTTTTTGTACGTTTATATATACATGTGTACTGGAACCACTAATATGTTGTCTTGCATATTGAGATTTACCAGTGAATGTTTTTTTCACTATTGAAAGCAATGATAAAGTCCAAAAACACAGCAAAAATGCAACGTGTGAACATAGCATAAGAGGTGGAAGAGGTTTTTTTCATTTTTTTTTCTTCTTTTATAATTTGCCTTATATAAAAGTTATTATACAAAAAAGTATGTTTTCTAACATTTTTTCCTATTATATCCATTTTATCCTCGGTTTTGTATGTTTTATTGTCAGTCCATAAAAGTGGCATTATATTCTGACAACATTGTTCCCAGCAGCGTTCTGGGAGTCAAAGATGCGCTCAGGCATCTTCCCCATACTGATCCCATTCCATGTGAACACTGTTTCCTTCCAATTCAGCCATTTTCCTGCCCCTCCAAACATTTGGGGAGGGTGTTCCGGAAAAATGCTCAAGTTTTCCATTGACTTCCATTATACTCGTTACACGAGACAAGCACGCGAACATTCTGATTCTCTCTATTTGAGTAAAAAGCACTCGAGCATTTTAGTACTCGCTCATCACTAATTTGTAGTTCACTGATCAGCATGATTATGCGCCATATATTTCAATCTGTACAAAACAATTTTAAGAACAGCTGGTCTGTGTTTATTACTTGTTCTCTGATGCATTATAATGAGGCTGATTAATACTCAGCACAGCAAGGTCATTAATCTTCTTCTAGTACTTTAGGGAGAAAGCAGTTTTCCTTTGCTTTCAGTACAGAACTAAAGCATTCTATGAGCAATAACAAGTCATTAATAAATGTCAATAATAGTGGGAGTCTTGCTTAGAAAAATGTAAATATGATGGCTTAAGTTTAGATAGTTTGAAATGATTTTATAAGGCAGCCGGTCAATAACGGAGATCACGGTTGCTATAGCAACGCGCCCGTCAGCGGTGACATCACCGCTTACAGCACGCAGCTGCTGCTCACTCACTGAGTGATATAGACAGCACGGGAAGCAGCATCTTCCCCCATGCAGCTCTGCTGATGTAGCAGAGCTGCATGGGTTGAAGGAGAAAGAAGACAGAAGAGCAGGATTGTGGAAGGCTGACAGGGAGTAATAAACATGGAGTCTCTAATGTGTCTGTGTATTTATTTCTATTAAAGTATTTTTCTCTGTGTGGTATGTTTTTTTAACCCTTTATTGGAGATTCTTAATGGCCGGGTCAAACTTGCCTGACATTAAGAATCTCTGACTTAATACTAGCTAGTAAAACAAAGCTAGTATTAACTCATAATTACCCAGCAAGCCACCCGACATCAGGGCAGCTGGAAGAGTTAAATACAGCGCCAGATGATGGCGCTTCTATGAAAGCGCCATTTTCTGGGGCGGCTGCGGACTGCAAATCGCAGCAGAGGCGCCCAGAAAACTCGGGCTAACCTGTGCTGAAGATTCCAATCCCCAGCTGCCTAGTTGTACCCGGCTGGACACACGTTGTTTTTTTTTTTAATTATTTCATGAAATTCATGAAATAATTAAAAAAAGGGCTTCCCTATATTGTTAGTTCCAAGCCGGGTACAAATAGACAGCTGGGGGTTAGTGGCAGCCCGTGCTGCCTGCTGTACCTGGCTAGCATACAAAAACATGGCGAAGCCCACATCTTTTTTTTTGGTGGGCAAAAAACTCCTGCATACAGTCCTGGATGGATTATGCTGAGCCTTGTAGTTCTACAGCTGCTGTCTGTCTGTATGGAGGAGAGCAGACAGCAGCTGCAGAGCTACAAGGCTCAGCATGCTCCATTCCCTAGTGTATGCAGGAGAGCAGACAGCAGCTGCAGAACTACAAGGCTCAGCATACTCCATCCAGGACTGTATGTAGGAGTTTTTTGCCCACCAAAAAAAAAGATGTGGGCTTCGCCATATTTTTTGTATGCTAGCCAGGTAAAGCAGGCAGCACGGGCTGCCACCAACCCCCAGCTGTCTATTTATACCCGGCTGGGAGCCAAAAATATAGGGAAGCCCTTTTTTTTTTTTTTAATTATTTCATGAATTTCATACTACACTTTCATAGCACTTCCTCCAACATTACATTGCTGTCCTATGAGCTAGGGAGAAAAAGGGTGGCAGTTAATGGACGCAAAAAAGCTGGTGCACATTGCCAGGTTGCAGGAAGAACAGAGGGACTAACCCATAGCACCAAGTAACCGCTAAGGAGATGGCTGTTTGAAAAGTGACACAGTGAGAAAGTCCAAGCATGACGGCGGATCGGGTACTCAAACCGTGTGGATACGGATTTTCCCGATCCGGATCCGCTCAACACTAATCAGGACTCTGGGCTGGTCATTTCAATGTTTCAATGTTTTTTGTTTTAAGGAACTACTTTACCCATTTTGCTGTGTAACAGGGGGCATTGTCCTGCATGAAATTTGCTGGCTGATTAAGTGATGAACGCAAGTAAGAAACCATGTGTTGTTGAAGAAGGTTCTGGTACACACTTACATTCACTCTGCCATGTAGCTGTATGAGAGGTCCAACTCCTGACATTTCCTCCACCATCTTTCACTGACTTCTTAACACACTTTGGGTTCAGTCTTTCCCCAGTTTATCGACAAACATAATGCTTCACATCAGACCCAAATAAATTGAACTTGCTTTTATCACTAAAATAAACTGTGAACCACTTCTCTGTCCACAAAACATGCCTCTTCCAAAGGTGAGTCTAGCCTATTGATTCTTTGATTCTTTCTGCTAAAGAGAGATTTGGTCACTGCATAGTGGGCTTTCAGTCCAAATGCTCTTAGTCATCGTGACACTGTATGACGAGACAGATCCTTACAGTGCTGAACTGGTGAGCTATTTCAGCTGCAGTGTTGAAACGATTACCCATGGAGATTCTCCGCATTATCCTGTCCTCTCTTGCATTTATCTTTTGAGGGCGACCAGCCTTCTTGAGGAACTTGAAAGAGTTTGTGGTGTTGTAAAGATGCAATATTCTTGAAATCACAGACTTGAAATGACTAACTTCTCTTGCTATGGCTGATAGGGTAAGCCTTTAGGCTTTCATCTGGACAACCTGCTGCCAGTGGGTTTCAGTCACTTTGGAATGGCGCACCATTTTTGCTAAGTTAGTAAAAAGAGGAAAGTTAGGTTACCAGTTAAATAGGGTTTGTCAGGTAATTAAGTAAATTAGCACCAGGTACCAGATTAACACCAATAACTTGCAGGTTTCTGAAAGTATTCTCTAATTTCGATCAGTATTCATTTTAATTTATCTCATTTACATTTTTATTATGTGCTTTTGAAAAAATTCAATGTATGAAATAAGCTTAAAATACTGCTCGTTTACTCATGTTAGGATATAATCACATAGGACTACACAATGACCTTAACATTTAGGAAATTGTGTGTTGTTCTCTTATTTTGACCTCCAGTGTATTCATATGCTACATACATACTTTTTGACTAAACCCCAATTAGGATAATATATTTTCTAATTTTTTTGTGATTTTTTTCAATAACTATCATTTACAACTAATGATGAACGAGTGTAATCGTTACTATTCGCCACTCACACGGAAGTAGGGTATTCGGATTACTTGTTACATTGCGAGTTTTTGTGAACTCACCTCACCATATATGTATGTCCCGCCCAGCAGGTTTGGCGCCTGATTTGCAGCCACTAAACATGCTGGGATTCTTAACCAATTGCAGTAATGCCACAGCCATCTTGGTTGTGGCATTAATGTGATTGGCTGGCCACGCAGCGTCATAGGGTCACTCACATTGCTCCAGGATAAATTCATTCTCTCTCTCTGTACCTCTGTCTCTCTCTCTCTGTGCTTCATGCTCATCGATCACCGATGCGGAGCGGCTGTCACACTGCTCCCGTAGCCTCTCATTCTTTTTCCGGAGCTGCTCATTAGGCCCATACATATTTACAATTTACCCAGTCAGACGCACCCCCACACTGAGTGACAGTTGTCTGACTGCAACCAATCACAGATGCCGGTGGGCCAATCAATTTCATACAGTAAAATAAATAATGATTAAAAAAAATGGCGTGCGGTCCCCCCAATTTTGATACCATCCAAGATAAAGCCCCACAGCTGGGTGCTGGTATTCTCAGGCTGTTGAGGCCTGTGGTTATTAGGCTCTCCGCAGCCTACAAATATCAGCCAGCAGCAGCCTGGAATTGCCGCATCCATTAGATGCAAAAGTCCTGCCACTTTATCCAGCTCTTATGATTGCCCTGGTGTGGTGTCAATCGGGGTAATAAGGAGTTAATAACAGTCCATAGATGCCACTAAGTCCTAGATTAGTCATGGCAGGTATCTATGAGACACCCCCTCATCACTAATCTGTAAGTGAAAGTTAATAAACTCAAACACCCAGAAAAATCCTATATTTGAAATAAAAAAGCACTTTCTTTCACCACTTTATTAACCCTCCATACACCCTTCCAGGTCCGACGTAATCCACACGAGATCCTATGACTCTTCCAGCACTCCTACATCTGACACTCATAGTGAGTGCCATAGAACAAGACTGCCCACTGTGAGCTCCAGGAAGCAAGTGAAGTCAGTTGCACGATTAATGGTGACGTCACTCAGGTGATTTCCGGTCACAACTGGAGTCTTTCACCCATGACAGCAAATCACCCAAGTGACTGAAGTGAATCGCACAATCAACAGTAATGTCACTCAGGTGAGTCCTCCACCTGCGGCTCACTTCAGTCGCTGACTCCAGGGCACATTGACTCCTGCTGTGACCGCTGTCTCCCAAGTGACATCACCGTTATATCGCGTGGCTCACTTTACTTTCTCTCGTGGAGCTTACAGAGGGTAGCCTTGTTCTATGACGCACAGTGTGACAGGACAGGGATGTAGTAAAGTTGAATCTCCGTGGGACCTCATGTGGATTAATTCAGACTTGCAGAGGTGTTATTGAGGTTAATAAAGTAGTGAAAGAGGGTGCTTTTTTTGTCTTTTATTTCAAATAAAGGATTTTTTTGGGTGTTTGTATTTATTTACTTTCACTTACAGATGTGATGAGGGAGTGTCTCATAGATGCCTGCCATAACTAATCTAGGACTTAGTGGCAGCTATGGACTGTTATTAACTCCTTATTACCTCAGCTGCCACCACATCAGGACAATCAGTAAGATCTGGGTAAAGTGCCGGAACTGTCGAATCTAACAGTTGCGGCAATTCCGGGCGGCTGCTGGCTGATATTTTTAGGCTGGGGAGAACCTAATAATCATAGGCCTCCCCAGCCTTAAAATACTATCCCCTAGCTGTGGGGCTCTATCTTGGCTGGGTATCAAAATTGGGGGGAACTGCATGCCGTTTTTTAAAATTATTTATTTTATTGTATGATATACAACATGTGCAGAATTATTAGGCAAGTTGTATTTTAGAGGATTTATTTTTATTGATCAACAACTATGTTCTCAATCAACCCAAAAGACTCATAAATATCAAAGCTTAATATTTTTGGAAGTTGGAGTGTTTTTTTTTTAGATTTGGCTATCTTTGGAGGATATCTGTTTGTGCAGGAAACTATTATGGTGCAGAATTATTAGGCAACTTAATAAAAACCAAATATATTTCCATCTCACTTGTTTATTTTCACCAGGTAAACCAAAATAACCACAAAATTTAGAAATAAACATTTCTCACATGCAAAAACAAAACCCAAAAAATTAGTCACCACTATAGCCACCTTTCTTTATGATGACACTCAACAGCCTACCATCCTTAGATTCTTTCAGTTGTTTGATCTGTTTACGATCAACATTGCATGCAGCAGCCACCACAGCCTCCCAGACACTGTTCCGAGAGGTGTACTGTTTTCCCTCCCTGTAGATCTCACATTTTATGAGGGACCACAGATTCTCTATGGGGTTCAGTTCAGGTAAACAAGGGGACCGTGTAATTATTTTTTCATCTTTTAGACCTTTACTGGCCAGTTACGCTTTGAAGTAGTTGGATGCATGTGATGGAGCATTGTCCTACATGAAAATCATGTTTTTCTTGAACGATACCAACTTCTTCCTGTACCATTGCCGTGATGAAGTTGTCTTCTAGAAACTGGCAGTAGGTTTGAGAGTTGAGCTTCACTCCATCCTCAACCTGAAAAGGTCCCACAAGTTCATCTTTGATGATACCAGTCCATACCAGTACCCCACCTCCTCCTTGCTGGCATCTGAGTTGGAATAAAGCTCTCTGCCCCTTACTGATCCAGCATCTGGCCCATCCATCTGGCCCATGAAGAGTCACTCTCATTTCATCAGTCCATAAAACTTTGAAAAATCAGTCTTAAGATATTTCTTGGCCCAGTCTTGACGTTTATGTTTCTTATTCAAAAGTGGTCGTTTTTCAGCCTTCCTTACCTTAGCCATGTCCCTGACTAAGGCACACCTTGTGCTTTTTGATACTCCAGTAATGTTGCAGCTCTGAAATATGGCCAAACTGGTTGCAAATGGCATCTTGGCAGCTTCACGCTTGATTTTCCTCAATTCATGGGCAGTTATTTTGCGCCTTTTTTGCCCAACACGTTTCTTGCGACCCTTTTGGCTATTTGCCATGAAATGCTTGATTGTTCGTGATCACGCTTCAAAAGTTTGGCAATTTCAAGACTGCTGCATCCCTCTGCAAGACATCTCACAATTTTGGACTTTTCAGAGTCCGTCAAATCTCTCTTCTGACCCATTTTGCCAAAGGAAAGGAAGTTGCCTAATAATTTAGCACATCTTTTATAGGGTGTTGATATCATTACACCACACCCCTCCTCATTACAGAGATGCACATCACCTGATTTACCTAATTGGTAGTTGGCTCTCAAGCCTATACAGCTTGGAGTAGGACAACATGTGTAAAAATCATCATGTGATCAAAATACTCATTTGCCTAATAATTCTGCACACAGTGTAGACCTATCCACCAGCGGCTGTGATTGGTTGCAGTCAGACAGCTGTCACTCAGCGTGGGGACGCTTCTGATTGCAACCAAATACGGACACTGGTGGTGGGGAGAAGCAGTGAATACCGTATTTTTCGGACTATAAGATGCACTTTTTTCCCCTCAAATGTTGGGAAAGTTGGGTTGCGTCTTATGGTCTGAATATAGGGCTGCGGCCAGGAATGAGGGTTCTGCGGTGGAGCGGGCCATCGGGGGCACGAGCAGGCTGTAGCAGCGCCTGCCGTGACCATGTGGGCCTGCTCATTACATATGCACGCCCATCCTCCCGCCCATCATCTCTCAGCGCAGAAGCCAGCACTGACAGGTGGGCGGGATGATGGGCGGGGGGTGTGCGCACAATTAACAGCCGGCCGTGATCACCCCTGGCAACTACAGCCTGGAGTGATCATGTGTGGCTGTATTCACTGCCCCCCGCGCATCATTATCAGCGCAGGGGGCAGTGAATAAGTCCGGTACACTCACCGGCCACTTCCGTGCAGCATCGCGATTTCCTCCAGTCTGCCAGTCAGCTGATCTGTGTAGAGAGCGGCGAGCACAGCGATGACGTCATTGCTTTGCGCGCCGCTAGTCACGCAGGTCAGCTGGCCGGCAGACAGGAGGATGAGCGATGCTGCAGGGACGTGACCGGTGATGGCTCCACACAGATCAGTGGCGCTGCTGCTGCCACAGACAGGAGGAGAAGCGATGCTGCATGGAGCGAGGAAAGGTGAGTATAAACGTTTTTTTTTGTGTGATACAGGATACATGCCATATAGCAGGATGAGGGTAAATAGCAGGGTGAGGGTATTTAGCAGCATGGGGCCATATAGCAGGATGGGGGTATATAGCAGGATGGGGCCATATAGCAGGATGAGGTTATATAGCAACATGGGGGTATATATCAGGATGGGGTATATAGCAGGATGGGGGTATATACCAGTATGGCAGTATATAGCAGGATAGGGGTATATAGCAGGATGGGGCCATATAGCAGGATGGCAGTATATAGCAGGATGGGGGTATATACAGTCATATGAAAACGTTTGGGCACCCCTATTAATGTTAACCTTTTTTCTTTATAACAATTTGGGTTTTTGCAACAGCTATTTCAGTTTCATATATCTAATAACCGATGGACTGAGTAATATTTCTGGATTGAAATGAGATTTATTGTACTAACAGAAAATGTGCAATCTGCATTTTAACAAAATTTGACCGGTGCAAAAGTATGGGCACCCTTATCAATTTCCTGATTTGAACACTCCTAACTACTTTTTACTGACTTACTAATGCACTAAATTGGTTTTGTAACCTCATTGAACTTTGAACTTCATAGGCAGGTGTATCCAATCATGAGAAAAGGTATTTAAGGTGGCCACTTGCAAGTTGTTCTCCTATTTGAATCTCCTATGAAGAGTGGCATCATGGGCTCCTCAAAACAACTCTCAAATGATCTGAAAACAAAGATTATTCAACATAGTTGTTCAGGGGAAGGATACAAATAATTGTCTCAGAGATTTAAACTGTCAGTTTCCACTGTGAGGAACATAGTAAGGAAATGGAAGAACACAGGTACAGTTCTTGTTAAGCCCAGAAGTGGCAGGCCCAGAAAAATTTCAAAAAGGCAGAGAAGAAGAATGGTGAGAACAGTCAAGGACAATCCACAGACCACCTCCAAAGACCTGCAACAACATCTTGTTGCAGATGGTGTCAATGTGCATCTGTCAACAATACAGCCCACGTTGCACAAGGAGAAGCTGTATGGGAGAGTGATGCGAAAGAAGCCGTTTCTGCAAGCACGCCACAAAGAGTCACCTGAAGTATGCAAAAGCACATTTGGAGAAGCCAGTTACATTTTGGAAGAAGGTCCTGTGGACTGATGAAACAAAGATTGAGTTGTTTGGTCATACAAAAAGGCGTTATGCATGGAGGCAAAAAAACACGGCATTCCAAGAAAAGCACTTGCTACCCACAGTAAAATTTGGCGGAGGTTCCATCATGCTTTGGGGCTGTGTGGCCAATGCTGGCACTGGGAATCTTGTTAAAGTTGAGGGTCGCATGGATACTCAGTATCAGCAGATTCTTGACAATAATGGGCAAGAATCAGTGACGAACTTGAAGTTACGCAGGGGATGGATATTTCAGCAAGACAATGATCCAAAACACCGCTCCAAATCTACTCAGGCATTCATGAAGAGGAACAATTACAATGTTCTGGAATGGCCATCCCAGTCCCCAGACCTGAATATCATTGAAAATCTGTGCCATGATTTGAAGCGTGCTGTCCAAGTTTGGCGACCATCAAACTTAACTGAACTGGAATTGTTTTGTAAACAGGAATAGTCAAATATACCTTCTTCCAGGATCCAGGAACTCATTAACAACTACAGGAAGCGACTAGAGGCTGGGATTTTTGCAAAAGGAGGATCTACAAAATATTAATGTCACTTTTATGTTGAGGTGCCCATACTTTTGCACTGGTCAAATTTTGTTTAAATGCGGATTGCACATTTTCTGTTAGTACAATAAACCTCATTTCAATCCAGAAATATTACTCAGTCCATCAGTTATTAGATATATGAAACTGAAATAGCTGTTGCAAAACCCCAAATTGTTATAAAGAAAAAAGGTTAACATTAATAGGAGTGCCCAAAGTTTTTTATATGACTGTAGCAGGATGAGGGCATATTCCAAGATGGCAGTATATAGCAGGATGGGGGTATATAGCAGGATAAGAGCATATACCAGGATGGGGTACCTTAGCAGAGAATTTGGGGACATTACCCCCACAGCAGTGTCAGCAGCAGATCCTTGCCCCATAACAATGTGTCATGACCACATTTTTTGCTTAAAATTTTATTTTCCTATTTTTTAAAACCAGGGTGCGTCTTATGGTCCGGTGCGTCTTATAGTTCAAAAAATACGGTATGTATGAGCCTATTGAGTGGCTCTGGAAGAAAAATTAGAGGCAGTGTGACAAACACGCCATGCTGGTGATCGATGAGTATGAGGAGCTTGGAGAGAGAGAGAGAGAATGGGATTATCCTAGAACAATGTAGGTGACCTGTGTTTTTGTTGACAAAAATGGATCCAAAACGCATAAAAACGCGGTACAAAAGCACAGCTGACATTTTTCTTGCATTTTCCCATCCATTTCAGCCTTTTCCTCAGGCCCTCAGACCTTTTTGTTGGAACCAGCAGAAAATTACTCGCATTTCCCATTGACTTGCATTGACTCGCTACTCAGATCAAATACGTAAGTATCACAAAGTACTCGTTACGAGTGTAGCGATTACGAATATTTTGGAACTTGCTCATCTCTATTTATAACACTTGGAAACCAGTTAATAACTTTTTTTTCCCACACACTCAGGTGACCTCATCCAGCTAGGGGCTCCCGTTCCCAGGCCTCAAGCATTGCTCTGATCCTTCTCTCTAACTTGACCCAGATTCTATGCTAATTTAGTTCTCACAGTTTGGCTCAAAGGGAAATTCTTTTTTTTCTATATATTATAAAGGTGGTCTAAAGGCAAGAGTAAATTTATTTAAATCTCTATGTATTTGATGCTATATTCTAAGATATTTTCTAATATTCTTGCATTGAAAATTCCCTACCATTCCCTAACTAAACTAGTTAATTGCTGTTTTATATTTTTTTTCTATATCCTGTCTGATGACGGTTTGTTTGAAAATCCCAGTTAATGCTGGGATACTCAAATGACCTGTCATCAATGGGAAGAGTCTGTGCAGTGACTGCAGCCTCTCCCTGAAATGTTAGCGTCATCATGACACTCACTTCAGGGGCTGGTCTGTCCGTCTGTTTCCCTCCCTGTTCTGTCTCTCTCTGTGCTCTAAACTGTCACCAGCTTAAGGCACACCTGTGCAATAATCATGCTATCTAATCAGCATCTTGATATGAGTTGGATGGATTATCTCTGCAAAGAAGTGCTCACTAAAGCTATGTTCCCATGCCCTGTAATCATTTCTATTTTTGGATCCGTTTGTAAAATTCAAAAACTGACAGATTCATTAGATCTCTATTGACTTTAATGGTGACAGATCCGATAATGGATGTGACAAAATGTGTCATCCTTTGTTAAAGACAGACAAAAAGTTCTGCTTGCATGACTTTTCTCCAACGGATCCAAATACAGATGTCCAACGTATCCTTTAAAGCAAAATGGAAGTCTATCACCAACGGATCCATTAGTAAAGTATCTGTTCACCTATCATTTCACAGATCCATTGCCTATAGACTTCCATTATGCTATAACAAATCCATTACCCATAAATGCTAGCTAGATAGAACACAATATAATAAAATAGGATAGGATAGAATATGATAGGCTAATTGATAGATAGAACGATAGATAGATAGATAGATAGATAGATAGATAGATAGATAGATGAATAAGTAGAAAGATAGATAGGTAAATAAGTAGAAAGATAGATAGAATGAAGAGATAGAACAGATAGAATAGATTATTAAAATAGATAGATAGATAGATAGATAGATAGATAGAATAGATCGATAGAGAGAGATAGCTCATCACAGCTCACAACCTGCCTGCTTGATCCACTCCCATCCCACCTCATCCCCAGTCTCACCACAGACTTCATCCCAACCCAAAACCCTGTCTTCAACCTATCACTAACAACTGGTATATTCCCTTCATGCTTTAAACATGCCTCCATCACACCCATCCTCAAAAAGCCCTCCCTTGACCCTTCCTCTGTGTCAAACTATCGCCCCATATCACTTCTTCCTTATGCCGCAAAACTACTGGAACAGCATGTCCATCTAGAACTGTCCTCATACCTCTCTTCCTGCTCCCTCTTTGAGCGGTTACCATCTGGCTTCTGACCCCATCATTCCACTGAAACTGCCCTAATCAAAGTCACTAACGACCTTCTAACCACAAAATCCAAGCGACACTACTCTGTCCTCCTCCTCCTGGACCTGTCCTCTTCCTTTGACACAGTGGACCACTCCCTTCTACTACAAATTCTCTTGTCTCTGGGCATCACAGACTTGGCGATATCTTGGATCTCCTAATACTTAACCAACCGAACTTTCAGCGTCTCCCACTCTCACACCACTTCCTCATCTCACCCCCTATCTGTCAGTGTCCCCCAAGGTTCAGTTCTTGGACCCCTGCTGTTCTCCATTTACACCTTCGGCCTGGGACAGCTCATAGAGTCCCACGGCTTTCAGTATCACCTCTATATTTTTGATACGCAGATCTACCTCTCTGGCCCTGACATCACCTCCCTATTTACCAAAATCCCACAATGTCTGTCTGCTATTTCATCTTTTTTCTCTGCTCGATTCTTAAAATTGAACATGGACAAAACAGAATTCATTGTCTTCCCTCCTCATCACTCAACTCCCCCACCTGAAATATCCATCAATGTCAATGGCTGCTCACTTTCCCCAGTGCCACGTGCTCGCTGCCTGGGAGTAATCGTAGACTCTGATCTCTCTTTCAAGCCACACATCCAAGCCCGCTTCACCTCCTGCCACCTCCAACTCAAAAATATTTCCTGGATCTGTACATTCCTTTCCCAAGAAGCTGGAAAAACCCTAGTACATGCCCTTATTATCTCCCGCCTGGATTATTGCAACCTCCTGCTCTGTGGCCTCCCTTCTAACAGTCTCGCACCCCTACAATCTATTCTAAACTATGCTGCCAGGCTAATCCACCTGCCCCCCTGCTACTCCCCGACCTCTCCTCTCTGCCAATCCCTTCACTGGCTTCCCATTGCCCAATGACGCCAGTTCAAAACCCTAACCATGACCTACAAAGTCATACACAACCTGTCTCCTCCCTACATCTCTGACCTAGTCTCCCTGTACTTACCTCCACGTAACCTTCGATCCTCACAAGATCTCCTTCTCTGCTCCTCTCTTATCTCCTCTTCCCACAATTTCTTACAAGATTTCTGCCGTGCCTCCCCCATACTCTCGAATGCTCTGCCTCAACACATCAGACTGTCGCCTACCTTGTTAAGCTGCAAAAGGAACCTGAAGACCCACCTCTTCCAACAAGCCTACAACCTGCCGTAACCCTCAGTCTGATACAGCACCACACACTCAGCTCTACTCTAACCTACTGTATCCTACCTACTGTATCCTTGTAGACTTTGAGCCTTCGCGGGCAGGGACCTCTATCCTCCTGTACCTGTCTGTGTCTTGTATTGTTTATGATTATTGTACTTGCCCCTATTATGTATACCCCTTTCACAAGTAAAGCGCCATGGAATTGATGGCACTATAATAATAAATAATAATAATAATGACGTATTTTTCGGACTGTAAGACGCACCGGACCATAAGACGCACCCTGGTTTTAGAGGAGGAAAATAGGAAAATAAAATTTTAAGCAAAAAATGGCAAAAAATGTTGTCATGACACACTGTTATGGGGCGAGGCTCTGCTGCTGACACTGTATGGGGGTAATTTAAAAAAAAAACGGCGTGCAGTTCCCTCAATTTTGATAACCAGCTAAGATAAAGTCTCACAGCTGGGGGCTGGTATTCCCAGGCTGGGAGACTCATGTTATTGGGAGCCCGCAAGCCTAAAAATATCAGCCAGGAGCCGCCCAGAATTGCCGCATCCATTAGATGCGAAAGTCCTGGGACTTTTCCCACCTCATCCCGATTGCCTTGATGCAGTGGCAATCGGTGTAATAAGGAGTTAATGGCACCAGCCAATAGCTGCTACTAAGTCCTAGCTTAGTGATGGCAGGCATCTATAAGACACTCCATCAACAAACTGTAGTAAAAGTAAATAAATGCAAACACATAAAAATCCTTTATTTGAAATAAAAGACAAAAAATACACCCTTTCACCACTTTATTAACCCTTAAAACACCCAAGTCCGACGTAATTCACATGATGTCCCATGATGCATCTGCTACATCTGACAATCACAGAGAGCGGCTATAGAACACGACCTCTCTCTGTGAGGGTCAGGCTGCAAGTGAAGTGAGCTGCTGGGATCAGCGGTGACTCCAGCTGTCACCGCACATCACCTGACTGAAGTCACCGCGGATCTCGCGGTCACTTCAGCTGCGGCCGGATTTGCGGTAACAGGTGGAGGACTCTCGCTGTGTACTCACCTCTCCTCACTCCACGCAGCATCGCTCGCTTCCTGTCTGTGTGTCAGCTGACCTGTGTGGAGCCGTGTCGTCATCGCTGTGCTCACCGCTCTCCACACACATCAGCGAGCCGGCAGACTAGAGGACATCACGATGCTGCAGGGGAACAGTGAGTATACCGTACTTATTCAGTGCCCCCCGCGCTGATGATGGTGCACAGGGGGCAGCCGCACATGATCACTCCAGGCTGGAGTTGCCTGGGGTGATCACACTGGCTCGCTCTTTAGTATGCGCACATCCCCCGCCTATCATCCCGCCCACCTGTCATCGCCGGCTTTAGGGCTGAGAGATGATAGGCGGGATGATGGACGTGCATATCAAATGAGCGGGCCCACGTGGTCAGGGAACCGCTGCTACAGCCTGCTCCTGCCTCTGATGACCCGCTCCACCACCACCGCACCCCCTTCACCCGCTCCACCAACACTGCACCGCAGCCATCGGACTATAAGACACACACCCCAAAATTTGGGGGGGGGAAAGTGCGTCTTACAGTCCGAAAAATACGGTAATAATAGCTAGATAGCTTGAACAGCTGTTTAGCTGAATTAAAAATTAATTTTAGAAAAAAAATGACTTGAGGTCCCCCCAGTTTTCATATCCAGCACAAGTACATCAGCATCTGCGGGCTGCAACCCTCAGCTGTCAGCTGTACCTTGGTTAGATTTCCAAAAGAGAGGAGATCTCACACTTATTTTTTTTAATTATTTGAATAAATAATTTAAAAAAATGGTGTGGGTTCTGCCCATTTTTCAAAAACCAGCCAAGGGACAGAAGACAACTGGGGGCTGATATTATTAGGGTGGCAAGGCCCATAGTTACTTTGCCCTTCCTATCCTAACAATAGCAGCCTGCAACCGCAACTGAAGTGGCGCATCCATCAGATGCGCCGATACGGGTGCTGTACTTGGCTCTTCCCATTGTGCTGGTGTGGTGGCAAATGGGGTAATATATATCTATATTTCTATCTAGCTATCTATTTTGTCTATCTAGCAATCTATCTAGTTAGCTAACGATATAAGAATAACGGATCAGTTAATGGAACCATTGACTATAATTATAACGGATTTGTTAAGAGCTTGGTTATAAAAGTAATCCATTTGTGCAATCCGTTAACAAATCCATTTTTACATTTTCCAAATGAATCCAAAAATTGAATGATTACAGGACATGGGAATAAAACTTAAGGCCCCCTTCACACGCACGTGTCTCCGGTACGTGCTAGCTCCATGCCCGCATGTACCAGAGACACGGGCATACGTAAACCCATTAAAATCAATGGGTTTATGTGCACCCACGTGTTTAGCCATTGGCCCGTGCCTCCGTGTGGAGCAGACATGAGCCCGTGTGCTCCACACGGATGCCTGTCCGTGTTTCTCCGCACACGTACCACACGGATGTAGTGTGGATGCGGGCCCACGTGACATGCGCCGGAGAAACACGTGTCATTTTTAAAACAAAAAAAAACACATACCCTTACCAGCCCTGCAGTCTCTGTCGCAGCTGTCCCCTGCATCCGTCCCCCAGTGAATTTGAACAACGCATCTTCTTCACTGGGGGCCGGAAGCAGCATCAGCGGGGCGTGGCTTTGGCCGGACGCTGTCAGTCAGCACCACAGACAGCTCCGGAACAAAAAGGTAAGGCGGGACTTTCCGTTCTCCGTGTGTTATAACGTATAACACACGGACAACACACGTAGTGCCATAAACACGGCACATGGAGGGGAACACGCACTCTTGACATGTCCGTGAAACACATGCGTGATTTTCACTGACATGTGAAGGGGGCCTAATACAGATTTAGACAACTTTGTGAACAATAATTGAGAGATAAAGTTTTCTGTACTTAGAAAAAGTCTTAGATCTTTGAGTTTAGTTCATGAAAAATGAGACCAAAGACATGTTGCGTTTATACTTTTGTTCAGTGTATGTATTTCATCTTATTCTGTGACTAAATAAGGAATATTTTCTAGAGTCTTTATGGTCAGCAAAATTGTTTTAAACCACTTGAGATTTCAAGCTTGTTTCTAATAATACATTTTTATTAGCTAGATACTTCAGTGTCAACACATAGCCATATATCATCTACCAATGTAAGGAAATATAGCCTTAGAAAAGATGATAAATTATAAGTTATATATAACACAGATCAATCACTACATCCATAGATAGACAAATGAATGCATACACAAAGGAGATGGAATTTTCATTGATGTTCCAGGATTTCACATGAATTACCAACCTATTTGTCGCACGTAAATGTAACCTTATTTTAATATTTACACATTCTCCAAGTTTGTTATTAAGATCTGTGTATCCTACCAGAGATAAAGGAAGTGATTTCTTTATTTAGGCGTCATTGAAGATCTTAGGACATAAAACAGGACACATTTGCAGCAAATAAAGAAAGCAGCATACATGTAGAAATATTTTATATCTCAGATCTTTTGGGAGGTCAAGGAGGGACCATCGTAGACCAGCCATGCACTCCTTGACTATGTTTTCAAATCTTCTTATATATTTGAATAGTTTTGAATTACACAGAAATGTTTTCTGAATATGGGTTTTTCTTACTCGCAGAAATGCTCCAAATCATGAAATGATCTATATGGTATGTTTTAGAAAAAAAAAATAGCAATAGCAAAATGACTTATTTCAACAATAGGGACTATCCAGGGTTGCAATCCAAATTTTTAAAGTATTCCCTAATTATGTGAAGAAAACTTAACTGCCTTTTCAGACTTTGCCCCTTGCTACTAATTACACCCAGTTCCATGCCCCTCCTTCATCCATAAAATACATAAAATAAGGTATTTGTAACCAAAATTAAAGACACATTTTACTGCATCCTACTGTATATAATGCCACAAAGAACACAAAGTGATAACTCTTTGTGTAATGATAGTATTATAAGTGGTAAATTATTTAATCAGATTACAGAATATACACATATTACACAACACATTGAAGTCAGACTCCTGTATTTCTACCCCACCTCACCAAGAAGGTTAAAATCTCCAAACCCAAATCCAGATCTAGTAAATCTTAACATGTGAGATTGCACACTACTTTATTAACATAGTCATGTATCGCGTCATATGGCAAGTCATGAATTACTAAATCTGTACAGGATTAGAACCAATAAAAGTACAATATTACAGAACTATTGTCGCGGGCGGAGGGGACGCGCTCGCCACGCTCGGGTCCGGGGCTTCTGCTGCTGCTGCTCGGAGGCTCAAGCGGTGGACCGGACCCGGGGACTCCAGTAGCGCTCCGCACCCGTGAGTGAAATGGGGATGGTATGTTTTAGGGAGATTGTTCGTGATGCCACCCACGGGTTGTGGTGATAATGGCACCACCGCTGCTGGTAACGGGGATCCCGGGAGAGATGGTAGGGTGCAGCTGAGATGTTGTCCCCTCCGTGGGCAGGGGTTGGTGATCCCGGGGCCCGATGGTATAACGGGGAGGCCGGATGGCTGGGGTGCAGGGACTGTGCGGCGTGGTGCCGGACGGCACTGGTGTACTCACTCAGACAATCACTGACTGAGTCGTAGGTAAACCAAAACGGCCGGATGGACGGGTCCCGCAGCCGGCTGCAGTGTTGTTGTTGTGATCTCCCCAGACGGCTGATGGTGGCTGTCTTTCCCTGCACCTTTGATAAAGTTCTTAACTCCTGTGGTTGCCCACTGGTAGTCAGCTCCCTGCGTATAGGTGCCGTAGGAGCCCGTTTTGCCCGCAGGCGCTGGCCCTTGGACCTCTAGCCTGTGGCGGTGGCTGTATATCCTCTCTGGGTGGACGGTTGCCTTCAATCGGGACTTGGTTGTTAGGAAACCCCTGGGGTTCCTGTCACATTCGGATTTGACTATTGATGGTGGCTCCAAGCCTGGTCGGGGTCCGATTGCCATGCCTGTGTGCTTAGCTTCACTCCGTTCCCCGGTCCGGTACCGGCGGGATGACGCCCGACCCCGGTCCTTACGGCTCTGCGGAGTTCCACCAACTCCTGCAGACGGCCACCACCATCTGCCAACCTTGCTGTCAGTGTCTGGGCTCCAACCCAGACACCTCAAGTGTTCACTCCTCTCACTTTCACCTCCAAGACTGAACTAACTCTTTTCCCGCCTCCAGGCCTGTGAACTCCTCGGTGGGTGGGGCCAACCGCCTGGCTCCGCCCCACCTGGTGTGGACATCAGACTCTGGAGGGAGTCAACAAGGGATTTTGTCTAACTGTTGTAACTGCCTAGGGTGGGGGTGTGTGTGTGTTGGTATGTATGTGACTACCTGGCTAGTCCAGGGCGTCACACTATCATCAACACAAATATACAATACTATTATCAGTATTTGATTACAGCATCAAAACCATCATCAGTGCATGAATACAGCATCCAGACTACCATCAATTCATGAATTCACACCAGAATCACCATCAGTACAGGAATACAGCAGAAGAACCACTATCAGTACATGAATACAGTGCCCTAAACATCATATCTGATCCACCCGTGGTTCTTAGAAGCACAAGGCAGCTGATAAAATCAGAAATGTCCTAGCTATCAAAAAATAAAATACAATAATCCGATTGGTAAAAAGTGTAATGAAAAAAAATTATAAATGCCAGAATTACAGGGTTATTTGCCACCACAACATTGCACTAAAATACAATAAGAGGCGATAAAAACATTGCATCTACTCAAAAATGGTATCTTTATAAACATCAGCCCAGGGCACAAAATATATGAACTAACATACCCCCTGATCCCAAAAAATAAAAAAGTATTGGTTCTTGGAAAATGGCTGCAAAAGCAAAATAATTTTTTTTTTACAAATTTCTGTTTTTTTTTACCACTTAAATTTTTAAAAAAACTATATGTTTGATACATATGTGCTTGTATTAACCTGGAGAATCGTATTGCCAGGTCACTTTTACCATATAGTGAACATGGTAAATAAAAAAAAAAACAATTGTGGAATTGCACTTTTATTCAGTTTCACTGCATTTGGATTTTTTTCCCATTTTCCAGTATGGTATATGGTAAAATGAATGAAAACAAGTACTTATACAGCTATATTTACTATTTTGAAAAATAAAAAAGTAATAGTTCTTGAAAGAAGAGGAGGAAAAATCATCAACAGAAAATGGTAATGGGGTTAAAGTCAAACATGTAAGGTGTTTTCTGCTACCCCATCTGAGGGAAGCATTATGTAGAGACAGGTTCCCTGATTTTGGCGGTGTCACTTATTGGTCTGCTTGCAGTCATTTTGATAAAATCATTGATTTCTCTGATGCAGATCTAGCAGATATTTGAATGTGGAGCTACTGTATATAACACTGCCGCCACCACTGATTGACAACTTTCTGCCCATATACAGTGTGTACAGAAAGCTGTCAATCAGTACCTGGGGCAGGGTTAATCATAGCTCATGAATATGTTGGACTATCTGTCAGCACACCAAATAGTCCTCTGATTATTTCCTGCTGATTAAAAAGTGATTTTATCAAAATTATACTGAGACGCCCAGTAAGTAACACATTGCTGGAATCAGGGTCTCTCAGATTATGTGGAAAAAACCTGGTGACAGATTCCCTTTAATCTTGCTTCATGCACTTCAAAACATATAAACATAGATCAAGCATTATCTAAAATTATATCATTATGTATCTCATTATGTTGCATATTACCACTTCCTTTTGACTATGCTACGAGGGGCTGCTGATAAGTCTTTGGCTTTACCCAGAAAGAAACGAGATAGAATGATGAAACTTTACATTTATTCCACATACTCTCCACTGATGTCATCACACATCTTACATCAGTATTCTAATTTCTATTAGGCCCGTTTCACACGTCAGTGAAAAACACTGACGTTCTTCACTGACGTGTAAAACACGCACATGTCCCTCCGTGTTCCGTGATTCACGGCACACGTGGGTTGTCCATGTGCAATCCGTGATCCTTGATTGCATATGGACATTACTCACCTGCCTTCACTGCTGCTGTCCATGGTGCTGAAGTCTCTGGCTCTGCAGCGTCCGCCCACCACTCTCAGCACCTACTTCCTGGTCGGGTTTTCATGCTCTCATGAATATTCATGAGTCAGGAAGAAACTGCCGAGAGCAGAGGCTCCAGAGCGAATCGCAGGCAAGGTAAGTTGAAAAAATGTAATATTTAATATGTCCGTGATTTTCTGGTACGTGTTTCACTGATTTCACACGGATCACACCATAGTGTGGTCCGTGGGTCATCAGTGATGCCAGTAAAAAACTGACTTGTCTCTGTGAAGAATCACGGCCCCGCGTGCACGCTGCACGGAGACAAGTTCAGTGAAAAATCACTGATATGTGAGCAGACCCATTGATTATCATGGGTCTGCGTATGTCAGTGATTCTGGTACATTTTAAAAAAAGCACATACATACCAGAATCACTGACGTGTGAAAGGGGCCTTAGGCTAGCAAAAAGAAGGATTTTGGTTCTACCTCAAACCAGGTATCCGTAGCAGCCATGGCATCAAAAATGGTGTGAAATTTGGTACCCTTGAGGTGTTTCTTCAGGTTTGGAAACAGATGATAGTCGGAGGAAGCTTGATCTGGTGAATAAAGTGGGTGGTCAACCAGCTAAAGCCCACCTCTGCCAGTTTTGCTGTGTCGCTTGTACTGAGTGAGCAAGGGTGCTGTCTTCCAGGAACAAGATTCTTTGGACAGCTTGCAGCATCTTTTGGCTTTTAGAGCTGCCTTCAATTAGTCCAAAAGTTCAATGTAATACCTTGCATTGATGGTGTAACCCTTTTGAAGGTAGTTCACAAGCTGCACGCCCTCCTTATCCCAGAACACAGGCGCCATCACGTTAGTGGCTGATTTTTCGACCCTTAACTTCTTTGGACAATGAGAACCACTGTCCCTCCACTGTTTTGATTGCTTCTTGTTTTCAGGGTCTTACAAATAAATCCAGGTCTCATCCATAGTGACCAGTCGATCCAGAAAGTTCTTATCAGTCCGGAAATGCTGACAAATGGACCGGGAAGTTTTCACTCGCATGCATCTCTGATCTGTTGTCAAACATGTGGGGACCCACTTTGCAGATATAACTTTCTCATGTCCAAATGTTCATGGATAATGACACAAACACATTCACGGGATATCCCCATGATGTCTGCTATTGCTTTAGCTGAAATTCATCTATTCTCCAGTATGAGGTTGTGCACAGCATCGTCAATCTCCGGAACAACAACCACTCCCGGTCGTCCAGCACATTCCTCATCATTGGTGCTGAAGTGGCCTGGTTTAAATTTGGCAACCCAGTTCTTAACTGTGGAATATGAAGGGCACTGATCCCCCAATGTCTGTGACATATCACCATGAATATCCTTCATGGACTTTCCTTGCAGAAACCAGAATTTTATCACTCCTGTGCTCTCAGTTTCTGTGAAGATCGCATTAGACTCCACCATTTTGTATACCCACGTGCGTAGAATACTGTTGCCAAAAGCAACAGACACAAAATTTTGAAAACGTATATTAGTTGTCGCGGGCGGGGAGGAGGGTGTCAGCACACCGCGCTTACCCCTTCTGCTCGGGTCCGGCAGCTGCTCCTGGTGGCTCGAGCTGTGGGCCGGATCCCGGGGTTTCTCGAGCGACACTCCTCGCCCGTGAGTGAAAGGGGGTGTTTGTTGGGTGGATGGATTGTTATAGTTCGTGACGCCACCCACGGTTGTGGTGATTGCACCACCGCTGCTCAGTATGGGGGTCCCGGGGATGGTGATGCGGAGCAGCCAGGTGTTGTGTTGCCCCTCCGTGGGTAGGGGTTGGTGATCCCGGGGCCCGGTGATGAGATGTAAAGTGTAGGGCCTGGAGGGCGCAGGGACGCGGGGGCAGCGCTGTGCCTTGCTGCACTGTGGTACTCACTCATCCTGACACACGAACACAGTTTGTATGGTAAACCAACGGCTGGTAGGACGGTCCCACAGACGGCTGCACCTGCACTCCCGGTAGGTGACGGTGATGTCTCTCTTCCTTGCACCTATGTCGACTGATGGTAGCGGTGGATTCCCTCCGGTTACCCGCTCCCCGGCTGCAATCTGGGCCGGAGGAGCTCTACACTTTGCCCGCAGGCGCTGGCCCTGGGGAAACTGGTGCCCTGGCGGTGGCGGTGTCTCCCCGGTTCAGGTTGGGCTGTTGCCTTCAATCGGGACTTGGTTGTTGGGGGATCTGCGTCCCCGTCACTGACGGATTTGGCAAATCTGGCGACTCCTAGCCTTGCCGGGGTCCGAGAGGCCCCTGCCCTGGTGCTGACTGTCCTTCGGAACACTGCTCCAGACCACCGGGCACACAGCCAACGGGGTCCTTCCAGGAACTTCCAAACGGTCCCCCTCCAGACAGTCACCGCCGTTGCTGACCTTGCTGTTCTGGCCCTCACAAAGCTGGACCCTTCAGGCTGTCTTTCTCTTCTGTCACTTCACTTGCTTTCCTCCTTTACTACTTTCACTTTCACTTTCTTAACTCCTCCACTTTAGCTCCTCACACTTGCCCTGCCTGGGCTAATCTCTGCTGTTACTCCTTCCACTTCCTCCTCCTGGACTCATCTGCCTGGTTTCTTCCTGCCTCCAGAGTTGTGAGCTCCTTGGTGGGCGGAGCCAACCGCCTGGCCCACCCCCTGGTGTGCATCATCAGACTCCTGGAGGAAGGCAACAAGGATTTGTGGTTAGCTGTGATGTGCCTACCTGGAGTGTGGGGTGTGGTGGTGTGTGACCTGTGTCCCCTTGCTTGCCCAGGGCGACACATTCCCCCTTAGCAAAATGCAGACCGTCCGCAGGCTGCCGTCCTACACCGGTTTTATTTTTCTGTAAAAAGGGGGTAACAGGGTTAAGAAAACATAAATACATTTTTAATCAAAAACTCTTCCCAAGACGGGAGGCACATTTACTTAAACGTTGCAATGGTATACGGTCACGGTTTCCGCTCTCTCCCACCCAAGCAACCTGGCCCTGATGCTGCCCCTAAAACCCAGGCAGCACCCCTTGACCCACAGTCCAGCACAAGTTACCCGAGCGGGATCTGTCCTTCCCCTCCAGAGGGTGGCCACCGGTTCCTTTGGTGGCTGGGCCCTGGCCTGCTCTGCTCAGGGCCCTCCCTCCAACCTGCCTCTCCGGAGACGGTATAGCGGAAACGGTAACGGTACCCAACATATTTACAAGCCACTTAACGTTTGTGGTGCCCTGCAAGTTCACGGGCTTGTCCATGGATAGTTCCCATGCATTTTAAACGGTGCCGGCTCCAGCCGGTTGCAAATCAACAAACAAATCAGGTGACTTCTTCGGTAATTTCACTTATCATTTTAAACTTTTTAAACTTTTTCAAACAAACAGCAACTTCAGTGATGGTCCCAACGGGGACGGTGCAACGGGCATCCGCTGCCCTACTCCGGTCCTTTTGCTGCTTCATCCGAGGGAGGGGATGCAGAGCTCACCTTGCTCTCCGGGCTGCCCTTCAGCTTTACATCCAGGGCAAACCACCCCCTCTCTCCGCAGTGCCGGGTGTAACGCACCATGTCCCCCGGTATAAGATTGCGGCCAGGATGCTCCTCGGGCAGATGGGCATTCACGTCCCGCCGGGCCACAAACACCTCGGCCTCCAGGCCCGGTTCGTATATGAATCCGTAGCCCCGGCGGACATCAAACCGCCTCACCTGCCCCTCGTAGAACGGGCCCCGGACACGGAAGGTCGCTTGCCGCAGGTTTTCCTTTTCCCGAATGGCTCGGGCCACCAGCTCGGCTTTCCTTCTCTCCCTCTCCGCGATCTCCAGGCCCAGCTTTGTCGGCTCCCTGTCCCAGTATGGCGCTGCTGCCAGCTCCGGCGCACGGGTTGAGCCCCACGGGACATCCAGCACGTTACCCACTGTCAGGAAGGTGGGTAGCGTATCCCGCGGTGTCATGGCCTTGGGCGCTGCCTTGCAGCAACAACCCGGCGCCACCTCAGCCAAGGTGTGGGGGATGGGCACAGGGGCTTTCCGCAGCCGGGCCTTCGGCTCGGAGCGGGTCGTCGGCTCCGGCTCGGGAAACTGCTCGGGGACTGTCTCTGGCACAATCTTCGGGGCCTTCCAAGGTAATGCCTCCGGTTTGTTACGGGCTCCGGCTACAGGTCGGTCCGCTGGGGCGGACGGGCTGGGTATCGCTACCGGTTGCGGTGGTAGCGGGCCTAGTGGCGGGGTCACGGCCTCCGAGACGGGTGGCGAGGGAGGCAACGGGGGGAGAGGGCTTGGACCGGGCCCCACAGCCGCGATGACCGGCCCTGCAAGGGCATCGGGACGTGGGTCACTCACCCTCCCTTTCTCCGCCTCCTCCTCGCGTCTCCGCACGGTGGCTACAACGTCCGCCATGTCGGCCTCCCACTCCTCCATGAGGAGCTGCATCTTCACCTGCAGCCGTTGGTAGAGCTGCGCGGCCCGGATCTCCACCCACACTGCGGTTCCAGGCGCGGGGGGCACGGTGTCGCGGGACGGCATCCACATGGTGGCTTTTCTGTTTGCTTCCAGGAACGGTATTCTCGCAAGGTCCTGGCGTCCCTGCTTTTATAGCCGCAGCTACATACGTCCAGCCGCCATCTCGTCCCCCTTAGCTCTTTCCGGCCCCTCCTCTCTCTGGGTGGGGTCTTGGCCTTCGCGCCTCTACTGCTCAAGAAGACGCTCGAGCGGGAACTTTTCGCGCCAAAGATGGCGGCTTCTGAAATTTTCCTGCCGGATACCTCCGGCGGTAACAAGGCGCACCTCTACCAGACGGCAGAGCGGTAAGATCCTGTTCGTGACGCCAAGTTGTCGCGGGCGGGGAGGAGGGTGTCAGCACACCGCGCTCACCCCTTCTGCTCGGGTCCGGCAGCTGCTCCTGGTGGCTCGAGCTGTGGGCCGGATCCCGGGGTTTCTCGAGCGACACTTCTCGCCCGTGAGTGAAAGGGGGTGTTTGTTGGGTGGATGGATTGTTATAGTTCGTGACGCCACCCACGGTTGTGGTGATTGCACCACCGCTGCTCAGTATGGGGGTCCCGGGGATGGTGATGCGGAGCAGCCAGGTGTTGTGTTGCCCCTCCGTGGGTAGGGGTTGGTGATCCCGGGGCCCGGTGATGAGATGTAAAGTGTAGGGCCTGGAGGGCGCAGGGACGCGGGGGCAGCGCTGTGCCTTGCGGCACTGTGGTACTCACTCAGCCTGACACACGGACACAGTTTGTACGGTAAACCAACGGCTGGTAGGACGGTCCCACAGACGGCTGCACCTGCACTCCCGGTAGGTGACGGTGATGTCTCTCTTCCTTGCACCTATGTCGACTGATGGTAGCGGTGGATTCCCTCCGGTTACCCGCTCCCCGGCTGCAATCTGGGCCGGAGGAGCTCTACACTTTGCCCGCAGGCGCTGGCCCTGGGGAAACTGGTGCCCTGGCGGTGGCGGTGTCTCCCCGGTTCAGGTTGGGCTGTTGCCTTCAATCGGGACTTGGTTGTTGGGGGATCTGCGTCCCCGTCACTGACGGATTTGGCAAATCTGGCGACTCCTAGCCTTGCCGGGGTCCGAGAGGCCCCTGCCCTGGTGCTGACTGTCCTTCGGAACACTGCTCCAGACCACCGGGCACACAGCCAACGGGGTCCTTCCAGGAACTTCCAAACGGTCCCCCTCCAGACAGTCACCGCCGTTGCTGACCTTGCTGTTCTGGCCCTCACAAAGCTGGACCCTTCAGGCTGTCTTTCTCTTCTGTCACTTCACTTGCTTTCCTCCTTTACTACTTTCACTTTCACTTTCTTAACTCCTCCACTTTAGCTCCTCACACTTGCCCTGCCTGGGCTAATCTCTGCTGTTACTCCTTCCACTTCCTCCTCCTGGACTCATCTGCCTGGTTTCTTCCTGCCTCCAGAGTTGTGAGCTCCTTGGTGGGCGGAGCCAACCGCCTGGCCCACCCCCTGGTGTGCATCATCAGACTCCTGGAGGAAGGCAACAAGGATTTGTGGTTAGCTGTGATGTGCCTACCTGGAGTGTGGGGTGTGGTGGTGTGTGACCTGTGTCCCCTGGCTTGCCCAGGGCGACACAAAGACACATAAGGCTTTCATGTGATGTAACATTCGTTACCATAGAAACAAAAAAGATCACAAAGCCAAAGACTTATCAGCAGCCCCTTGTATGATGAAGAACAAAATTATTTGAATTGCAGAAGATGGGATAATCCTTTTCTGTGTTTTATCATGATTTTTTTTGCAAATGAGAATATTTAAACAGAAATAATAATGTTTTTCACTTTTAATTTAAATTTTGTGGAGGTGTTGCTGGAAACACCCTCATCTCTGTACCCTCATACTATTCAAACCATAATGTACCCTCACAAGGTTTCCCATCTCACCCCAAGTAAGCTATACTGTATTTTTGGCTCCATTTTTGGGTGATGTTTTCTTGACCCTGGATTTGCTAGTTATTAGGGAGCTGTTTTTTGGGTTCAATTATGTGAATTGTGTGCTGTATACGTCTTAGGCCCCCTTCACACATCAATGATTCTGGTACGTATGTTGAAGTTTTTATATGTACCAGAATCACGAACATATGCAGACCCATTAAATTCAATGGGTCTGCGCACACATCAGTGATTTGTCACTGACGTGTTTCCGTGTGGCACACACGTGTGTTCATGTGCTCCGCACGGAGACAAGTCCATTTTTCTACGGCATCACTGATGTTCCACAGACCACACTATGGTGTGATGCGTGAAACACATACCAGTAAAAAACACATACAAAGCTTTTTAAACTCACCTGTCTCTAGCTGTCTTCAGCCACTGCTGTCTCTGCTTCCTGGCTGGCTAATTATGCTCAGGATTATGCACTGCACAGCTGAACCAGAAGTAACAGCAGCGGTGAGACAGCGGCGGCCAGAGACAGAGAACTGGAGATATCAGCACCACGGACAGCAGCGGCGTGGGCAGGTGAGTATAAGTGCCTAATCTCTGTGCATTATCACGGATAGCACACGGAGATCACACGTGTGCCAAAGTCACGGCACACGGAGGGACATACGCACCTTTATTATGTTAGTGAAAAACATGTGTTTTTCACTGACGTGTGAAGGGGACCTAAATGTGATAGGTGGTTTCTCCAAATCTAGTATACGGTATGATATTTGTAAACAGTCAGTAAAAAGTATGAAAGCTATGTAGAATATCAGACCAAGTGTTAGAAAAGTAGTTTTACTGATTACAATGATTGCGGTCGGAAGGGAATTGAATCTACCACAATAGGTTTTAGCTGAAGCACGAGCATAAGTTGTTATTGATGCAGTTAAGATTTTTTCATGATGCAACAAGTAAAAATGCCATTGTCCCTAATGAAACATTTCATGCCGTGTTGACATCGACATATGCTCAGCCTGTATTGTTTATTAAGTTTTGATTAAGCTAGCAGTGAGCAGCATCAACCTGAATATCTCAGAGCTGCAATTATGTTGAGTTAAATCATTTCAAGTGATTTTAATAAAACCATACATCAACTTCTTGTCATCAGGGACATAGTAATACAGCTATGTAACAATCTAATGAGTGGAATTGCTGAGAAGAGAAGTGAAAGAACATTAAGCCATTTTGCATGGTTAAAATTAAAGTTTTTTAATGGGTTAGCATATCGAAAACAAAATCTATAATTTGAGAACCACTGTAGAGAATAACTCATCTCCACAAGTACAGCATCCTAGACCTCTGGCTTACAACTGGTTTTGCTGAAGGATACAATTGGCTATACATTTTATACTGGTAAAGTGTGGCTTTTTGCACCTCTCTTTCTTCATGTGCTCAATACTTTTTCTTTGCGTTTTTTTTTCTCATTATTACACATTTTTTAATTTATGGATATCTATGGTTTGATTTCTTTGTCTGTGTGGATTGGATGGGTTGTTATCAACATCTGGTTAGAAATTCATGTCAATAGCACCTTTAGACTGGAGTCACACTAGCGTATGGCATGAAATGAGAGAGCATTGGATGTGGCCGGACTAGTCCAGTGATGTCACAGCGAAGTGGCCCGGTTCCGTGACCCTGTATTGTGTCTTTCTTCAATAGAGGGATGATGATTGTGTTTATGGGAGTTGTAGTTAAGAGTATACGTTGATGACACCACCTGTGGTACTGCGGCTATTTGGGCCGCTGCAGCACTGTGTATAACCCGGGGCAGATGTTGATGACGCAGCTGAGGTGATATTGCTCCCCACAGGTAGAGCTTGAGACCCGGGGTCATGAGAGGGCGCGGGAAGGACGTAGACGACACTGGGGGTTGCAGTCAAATGTTTTACTCCCAGTACCAGTTTCACTGGTGTACAGTAAGCCGTCAATCTCCCGCAGTATGCTGGGATCCACCGTTATGGGCTCCCGATGATCCCGGGCAGCTCAAAAATCAATATCAGTGCCTCCCTCAGATGTGACCTTCCTGGTCATCTCACTCTCTACTGCGCTGACTCTCGCCCTCCTGTCCCACGCCTGAGCTAGGGGCCGCGGACCTTCAATGGGTTTTCTGCCTGCTTGGCCCCCTGATCCTCTGTTGCCCCCCTTCCAGCGGATTTGTGTGCTGATTTTTGGCCCTGGATGCTTGTGGCTATCCAGGCTCCCGGTGTTACTAAAGAGTACGTTAGTTTTCTTTTAGTCTAGGGACCGGGTCCCTATTTTGCGGCCAGATCCTTCTGCCCAGTGTTCTGTGGAGCAAGCCCACAGGTGCTTCCCGCACTCCCATGTCTCTAGGATCCCTTCTTCTCTGTCACCCGGGACGAGCAGGACCCCCGGGTCTCTAATCTCCGGTCGCCTCCTCGCCACATCACTTACTCACACTGTCAACTGTCAACTCAGCTCTACCCACTCACCTCAGACACCTCACCCATTAAGCTCCACCCGCAGACTGGCTTCGGGGACGGTGCTAGCCATTATTCTAGTCCAGCTGCACTAGGCTCTAACCACGGTTTAGTGAAGTGTTGTGATCAGTCTGCCTGTGTGCGTGTGTCGTGTGAAAAGGTGGATGACTCCTTCCTTACTCTGGGATGGGATACCACACCTCTGGATGAGGTGCAGCATCTCTGTGGTGATGGAAGCCTCAGCGGCACCACAGATGCGATATGCTAATGACAATCGGCTCCTGTTCTGCTGCAAGCATGACCAAGTGTCATGCCACTGTGATCCAACCTTGCGATTGGATCACAGCTGCGAAGAAGAAGGAGGGATTAATCCCCCCATCTCCTCCATTGTCAGTCTGGGCGTATATCGCACTGCACTTGGATGTCATCCGAGAGCGGTCCGATGTTTCTCTTACACCCACAGACTTGTATGGGTGCGAATGACAAGAGACTCGCAGACAATTGCAGCATGCTGCGATTTTTTCCTTTGTCCGATTGGGGCTGGAAAAAATTTGCAGATCTGAGCTGCAGCATTGTCTTAAATGGAGCCAAGTGTATTGCAAGATTTTCTAACTTTGCACTCTTGCGAGTCATATGCCAGTGTGAACATAGCAATATATTTACTTAGAAAATTGGTGATGTGTTAAATACTTATTTCACCCACTTTATATCATTGGTTACAATTATTTAATAACATTTAAATCTCAGTCTTCATTCCTTCAATCCTTATTCATCATTTTTAGACCTCCTATTATGCAGTTAATAATAATAATAATAATAATAATAATAATAATAATATTTATTCACTTATATAGTGCCATTAATTCCATAGCACTTTACAAACATGAGCAAAACTGTCCCTGTAGGGGCTCACAATCTAAATTCCCTATCAGTATGTGGGAGTATTGGGCTATTTAGAGTGTGGGAGGAAACTGGAGTAACGAGAGGAAAGTCACGCAAACACAGGGAGAACACAGATGTTGTCTTGGGTGGGATTTCAAACCAGGATTCCAGAGCTGCAAGACTGCAGTGCTAATGTAGCGCCCTGGACTAGCCAGGTAGTCACAGATAACACACAAACACCCACACCCCCATCAGACAGGGACACCAGCCAAACAAAAACCCTTGTTGCCTCCCTCCAGTGTCTGATGTCCACACCAGGTGGGGCGGAGCCAAGCAGTTGGCCCCACCCACCGAGGAGTTCACAGGCCTGGAGGCGGGAAAAGTGTCAGATAGAGTTTGGAGTTTGAAGTGAGAGGAGTAAACACTTGAGTGTCTGGGTTTGTGGCCCAGGCACTGACAGCAAGGTTGGCAGACAGTGGTGGCCGTCTGCAGGAGTGGTGAAGCGACGTGGAACCGTAGGACCGGAGTCGGGCATTGGCCCTCCGGTACTGACCGGGGAGCGAAGTGAAGCAAGCACACACAGGCAGGGCTATCGGACCCCGACCAGGTTTGGAGCCGCCGACAATAGTCAAATCCGAATGTGACCGGAACCCCAGGGGTTTCCTAACAACCAAAGACCCGATAGAAGGCAACCGCCCACACCGTGAGGGTATACAGCTACTGCCTAAGGCTAGAGACCCAAGGGCCAGCGCCTGCGGGCAAACGGGCTCCTCCGGCATCCATCCACCGGGGAGCGGACTACCGTTGGGAATCCATAGTAGTCAACTGAGTACATCAAGGTGCAGGGAAAGACAGCCGCCATCACCTGTCCGGGGAGAGACACTACAGCCGGCTGCGGGACCCGTCCATCCAGCCGTTTGGTTTACCAGAGACTCTGTCATTGACTGCCTGAGTGAGTACACCAGTGCCATCCCGCACCACGCCGCGCTGCCCCTGCAACCCTGCACCCTAGCCATCCAGCCACCCCGTATCATCACCGGGCCCCGGGACCACCGACCCCTACCCACGGAGGGGGAAAACAACATCCCAGCTGCTCCCTACCATCGCTCCCGGGATCCCCGTCACCAGCAGCGGTGGTGCCCATCTTCACCTCGACCCGTGGGTGGCGTCACGGACTAAATCCCCCAAACCAACCACCCCTTTCACTCACGGGGCTCGAGTCCCCGGATCCGGCCCACCGCTCGAGCCACCGAGCAGCAGCCGCAGCCGCACCAGCGCCGGACCCGAGCGTTAGCGAGCGACCAGCAGCGGCGGCGTCCTCCCCGCCCACGACACTAACCACTCAGCAACCTGTTACCTACTCCATTTGTCATATTTCTCTCTTGGGAGTGTCTATGTCAATCATAGACTGGATGGGAAGTCTGGGTATACATCATGCTGTTATCTTTACCTGCTTTAATTTATGAGCACAGTTTCTATCCTGCACTTATTTCTTCATTTTTGCTTTCCTCTTAATCTATAGCCTTTTCTCTGTCTTTGTTTATATACTTTCTAGGCTCTCCATTTAATATCTATGCACAACCCTCTACCCTTCCCTCTTGCTATCTATAACACTGAGAGAAGCCAAAGAGAAAATAGAAAAGCATCAGAGTCAGGAGCAATAGCTGTGCCAAGTTAGTCACATATTTGCTAAGGCACTCAGATGGATGGATGACATAAGGCCCCTTTACACACTGCAACATCGCTAACGACATCGCTGTAACGTCCCCGGTTTTGTGACGTAATAGTGACCTCCCCAGCGACATTGCAGTGAGTGAAACGCATCATCGACCTGGCCCCTGCTGTGAAGTTGCTGATCGCTACAAATCTTTCAGGACCATTTTTTGGTCCTTTGTTTCCCGCTGTGCAGCATGCATCGGTGTGTTTGACACCACTACAACGACTTCATTAGCAACTTCCCTTTCAAAAAGCTGCTTTGACACGTCCCCAATGACCAGCTAGGTCATTCTGCAGATCCGTATCGCTGCTGCGTCGTTGGCCAGGTATGCCTGTTTGACAGCTCTACCAGCAACTCACCAGAGACTTTGTAGCGATCCCGGCCAGGTTGGGATCGCTGGTGGGATCGCTAGAAAGTCTCAGTGTATAAAGGGGCCTTCATTGCTAGTCCATTTGAATTGATGTGTAAATAAGGCTTAAGATCTATTTGTAGATCTGAAGCCTCGATCATAGCAGCACTATCCCTTGCTCAGTGCTCCATCCTCCTGCTTGACCTACGGCTCACATCTCTGAAGTTACACAGTATAGGGACTGTCAGTCAAGCAGGAAACGACAGTGCTTGGATGAAACAGAGCTGAAACACATTTGCATTGAGTGACGCTGTGCACTCTAGTTGGATTCTTCATCAGAGTAAGCATATCACATACCTGTGGCCACGTAACCACCAATCCCGGCTTTGAAACCAGTGAAACCTCATAGTGACTGCATTTTGAGCATTTATAAGTGTGCAGTGACATAGAAAGCACAATAAATGTGAATCTAGGCTTAATAGCAATCCAAAATGTTGTGTACCCCAAAATGGCACCAACAGATTAATTGGCTTATACTGCAAAAAACAGGTCCATAATCTGTCCAGTGAAATACAGTGGTCTTTGACTCTGAAAAAGTGACATGTCCCCCCCCCAGCCCAAAACCATAGTCCGTATTTGGCTTTAGTGCCACAATGAGGCCCAATTAATAGTTTATTTATGGGAAGTTTGTCTGCAGAAGCACAAACTGGGAACGATATATTGGGCACTAAAATGTTACATTTGTAATTTTCACTCTGAAACACCAACTTTATTTTTGGAAAATACCTCTGGAGTGAAAATAGTCACTACACCTGTAAATTCATTGAGGGGTGTAATTTCCACAGTTCGATCATTTTAGGAGTGTTTCTGCTGTTCTGGTACTCCTGTATAAGGCCTCCTTCACACGTCTGTACAAAACATTAACATTTTGCATGGTCCAGGGAGAAGGTACGTATGTGTGTGAGTGTGTCCATGTAGTGTGCTGTCCCTGTGCTATCTGTGTGACATCCGGATAGCACTAGGACAGCATGAACTTGTATACTTATCTATCTCCGGCGCTGCTGTCTCCAGTGCTGCTGTTACGTCCGGGTCCGTGGTGAGTGCAGTGAATGTGCAATGAGCAGGACCTGGAAGCAACAGCAGAGACAGAGACAGCAGCACTGGAGACAGGTAAGAAAAAAAAATGTTCTTAATTTTTATATCCCCTGTGTTTTCTCCAGTATGTGTCACACTGATGTCACACGGATCACATCTTACACTGGTGCTGCCGGTAGAAAATGAACATGTTGTCGTGTGGAGCACACAGACATGCATGTGCTCCACATGGACACATGGTCCATGTCAAAACACAGACATGTGCGCAGACCATTGATTTTAATGTGTCGATGCGTGTCCGTGTCTTCAGTACGTGTGACAATGGATGTCAAATGTACTGGAGACACGAATGTGTGAAGGAGGCCTAAGGCAACCATAGACTATTTTAGGAAAATCTGTGCACCAAAGTCAAATAGCATTCCTTACTTCTGAGCCCTGTCTTGTGCCCAAACAGTATTGAACATCCACATATGGGGTATTGCTGCATTCAGAATATATTGTATCATAATATATGGGACCATTTCATTTTCACCTATTACCTCTTGCTACAAGGTAAAATGAAAAATGTGGGGTTATAAGACATTTTGGTGTATTTTTTTCGTCACAACTCACTATTACAAAATTGTATGAATCACCTGTGAGTTCAAAAAGGCTAACTACACCCTTAGGGCTTGCTGACATTAGCTTTTAAATCAGATGAGTGCAATGCAAAATAATGTTGATTGCACTTGGACCAATGTTAATCATGCCGATTTGGCATGAACAAAAAATGTCAGCGTGCTGTGTATCTCAGCTCAAGTGATTGATTGCTCTCAGTGAGAGAAAAAAAATATATTCTTGTAGTTGTGATAAGTTTTAATGGCTAACTAAAATAAAATAAAATGGTGTTACAAAGCAAGTTTTCAAGACTCTTTAGGTCTCTTCATCAGGCATGGTATGACAACATGTTAGGACCAAGAGGACGGGTAGGCCCAGGAGGTGGATCCACTGGGCTGAACACCTCACCGAGGGCAAGGTGTCTGGTAGCCGGAGCACTACGGGTGGCAGGACAGTCCATTCAGAGGAGTGGAGTGAAGAAGTCCCTGGGACCACGGAGTCTCTGAAGGTAGTCCGGGTGACCGAGCTCAGGTTCGGAGGCCGAGATGACGTCAGGCAGAATCCGGAACCAACGGAGCGAGGAGGTGGGTCACCACACGGATCCAGGGATCAGAGATGGTAGGGACTGACGGGATGGCAGACAGTCACCGTTCGGGGTTCGGGAATCGTCAGGACCGGTTGGCGAGACAGGAGCGACTCTACAAGAGAGATAGGTAAGTATGGCACAAGACACAAGGAAACCTGACTCCTGGCTTAGCAGACACGAAGAACAGGCCCCGCCCACTTGGAAAGGATCCCCTTATATACCCTGTACCTGATTCCTCAATATCCTGTTGGAGGACACTGGCCCTTTAAGAGAGGGTCAATGACCGCGCGCGCGCCCTAATGCGCATGCGCGAGGCCCGGGTGCCAGAAGCCAGAGCAAAGAGCGGTGCACAGGAGGCAGGAGTGCCGGGCTGGCTCAGCATTGCCGATGGGAACCGGGAGCGGGGACCGGGCTGCCTGGAGACCGCAGGTGATGGGGCATGGAGGCTGTGGAGCGGGGGACCGGGAAACATGGCACGGGAGTGACAGGGTGTGACCTAAGAGCGGGGAAGCGTGGCAGGGGAGCCGGTGAGCATGGCAGGGGGCCAGGAAGCATGGCAGGGGAGCCGGTGAGCGTGACAGTACCCCCTCCCCCACGCCCCCCTCCCCGCAACCGGGACAGGAAGGCATGTATCAGGGGAGTACCCACATTCTCCCGGGGTTCCCAGGACCTATCCTCAGGACCATACCCAGCCCAGTCCACAAGGAAGAACTGTCGGCCCCGCACGGTCTTCATGGCCACGATATCCCTTACCGCATAGATGTCATCATCAGCAATAGGAGGAGGAGCAGAACTGGCAGCAGTAGAGAAGGGACCAAGGACAACCGGCTTGAGCAGGGAGACGTGGAAGGAGTTGGGTATCCTCATCGTGGCCGGGAGCTGCAGTTTGTAGGAGATCTCATTTATTTTGCTGATGACTTTAAACGGCCCGATGTAGCGAAGACCCAGCTTGTATGATGGTAGCTTCAATCGGACATATTTGGAAGCAAGCCAGACCAGATCTCCTGGAGAGAAACACGGAGGATCCAGACGCCTCTTGTCTGCGTGTCTCTTCATCCGTAGGGAAGCACGTCCAAGGGACGTCTTGACAGAGTCCCAAATTGTTGTAAAGTCACGGACTACAGCATCAGCAGCAGGGACATCCGAGGAAGAAGATACAGGTAATGGGACGGAAGGCTGAAGTCCGTAAACGACATGGAAGGGAGAGCTAGAGGAGGACTCACTGACGTGGTGGTTATGGGAGAATTCAGCCCAAGGAAGAAGCGTGGACCAGTCATCGTGATGGGTATTAACGTAGTGACGCAAGAAGGAGGTCAGGATCTGATTGACTCGTTCCACTTGGCCATCCGACTGAGGATGGTAGGCTGAAGAAAAGTCCAGAGCCACTCCCAGATGTTTGCAGAGGGCCCTCCAGAAGCGGTAAACTGAGTTCCTCTGTCGGACACAATGTGTGATGGAAAGCCATGCAACCGGAAGATGAGCTGTATGTAGGCGTCAGCGAGTTCCTGGGCAGAGGGCAGTCCAGCCATAGAGACGAAATGAGCCATTTTGGAGAACCGATCCACCACGACCCATATGACTGTGTGTCCGGCGGACAAGGGCAAGTCTGTAATAAAGTCCATTGCAATGTGTTGCCACGGAACGGAGGGAATTGGCAGAGGCAGAAGGCGACCATATGGCAGGTGTTTGGGCGTCTTGTTCCGGGCACAAGAGGAGCAGGCTGAGACAAAAGACACGATGTCCGTGCGAAGGGATGGCCACCAGTAGTGACGTACAATTGTACTCCATGTTCTCTTCTGACCAGCATGGCCGGCTATTTTCGAGGCATGGCCCCAATGCAACACTTTTTGTCTGTCAGTCTCAGAGACATAGGTCTTCCCAGGCGGTATCTGGGCCAGGGTGACAGGGGCCACCGGAATGATTTTACTTGGGCAGATGATGGGCTGGGATGTCTCCTCCTCCTGTTCCATGGGCACGAATGACCTGGACAAGGCATCTGCTCACACATTCTTATCCGCGGGCCGAAAATGGAGCTGAAAATCGAACCTGGCAAAGAACAAGGACCACCTGGCTTGTTGTGGGTTCAGTCGCTGAGCAGACCGCAGGTATTCCAGGTTCTTGTGGTCCGTGTAAATGATCACGGGGTACACTGCTCCCTCCAGAAGGTAGCGCCACTCCTCCAGAGCCAGTTTGACTGCTAATAGCTCTCGGTCACCGATGGTGTAGTTGCGTTCAGGCGCTGAGAAGCTCTTGGAGTAGAAACCGCAAGTAACCATCTTCCCGGAGGAGGACTTCTGTATGAGCACTGCTCCGGCTCCCGAGGAGGAGGCATCCACCTCCAAGGTGAACTGTCGGTTTAACTCAGGACGGTGGGGCACAGGAGAGGAAGCAAATGCCTGTTTCAGGGAGCCAAACGCGGCGTCGGCCGCAGGTGACCAGTCCTTTGGATTAGCCCCCTTCTTGGTCAAGGCGGAGAGAGGCGCAGTCAGGGCAGAGAAGTGAGGGATTAACTGACGGTAATAGTTTGCAAATCCAAGAAACCGTTGGATTGCCTTCAGTCTGGAAGGAGGGGGCTAGTTGAGAATGGAAGAGACCTTCTCTGGGTCCATCTGCAGACCGGTATCGGAGATTATGTAACCCAGGAAGAGAAGAGAAGACTGCTCGAAGACACACTTCTCGTACTTGGCGTACAGACGATTCTCTCTCAGTCTTTGTAGTACCAGCTGCACGTTCTCTCTGTGGGTCTGGAGGTCCGGAGAGAAGACCAGGATGTCATCCAGATACACCACCACACAGACGTAGAGAAGGTCCCGGAACACGTCGTTCACCAATTCTTGAAAGATTGCTGGTGCGTTACACAAGACGAAGGGCATCACACAGTATTCGTAGTGCCCATCGCGAGTATTGAATGCGGTCTTCCATTCGTCCCCAGAGCGGATGCGGACCAGGTTGTAGGCACCCCGAAGATCCAACTTGGTAAACACACGAGCTCCTCTAAGCCGATCAAACAATTCGGGGATGAGCGGCAGGGGGTATTTATTTTTTACGGTGATTTGGTTCAATCCCCGGTAGTCAATGCATGGGCGCAGGTCGCCCTCTTTCTTCTTAACAAAGAAGAAGCCTGCTCCAGCAGGAGAGGAGGATCTCCGGATGAATCCCCTTGCCAGGTTCTCAGTGATGTAGACAGACATGGCCCTTGTTTCAGCAGGGGACAAAGGATATATCCGTCCTCGAGGTGGTGTAGTTCCCGGGAGTAGGTCGATGGCACAGTCGTAAGGACGATGTGGCGGCAGTACCTCTGACTCCTTTTTATCAAAGACGTCCGCGAAGGACCAATAGGCCGAAGGCAGTCCTGGTAGGGACTCCGGAACCGGAGGTCGTCGGATGGGCTGTATGGACTTCAGGCAGTTCTCGTGGCAAGAGGAGCCCCATCGGGTAATTTCACCAGTACGCCAGCTGACTGACGGTTCGTATGTCCGTAACCAGGGGAGTCCCAGCAGGATTTGATGAGACATGTGTGGAAGGACGTAGAGAGTGATGTTCTCGGTGTGCAGGGCACCGATACGTAGTTCTACTGGCTTGGTGATCCACGAGATGGTGTCAGAGAGGGGTCTCCCATCTACAGAGGCAATCACGAGGGGTTTGTCGAGTGGAGTAACAGGCACCTGGTACTTGTCCACAGTGGCCTGCTGGATGAAATTGCCTGCTGCCCCGGAATCGAGGTACGCCTCGGCCATGAACCGCGTCTCTCCCGTTGTCACTTGAACGGTCCATGTAACCGGGTCTGAGAGAGTCCCAGCACCTAGGGTGGCCTCTCCTACCAACCCTAGGCTTTGGAGTTTCCCGGCCTCTCTGGACAGGAACGTAGCAGGTGTGTGCCCTCTCCGCAGTAGAAGCAGAGACCCTTAGCGAGCCGTTCTGCTCGGCATTGTTCGGACTGCCTCAGACGGTCAATCTGCATGGGTTCGTGGACAGAGACGCCAGACGATGCCGACTGAGGTACAACGGGCTTCTGCGGAGGAGAGGAATGCCGTATCGGACGTCTCTCGCGGGACACCTCTTTGGATCGTTCCTGGATTCTGAGGTCCACGCGGGTGGCTAGTGCAATTAGGGCATCCAGTGTGGCAGGAACATCGCGGCCTGCCAGCTCGTCCTTAATACGACTGGAGAGTCCTTCCCAAAAGGCGGCGGTGAGGGCTTCATTGTTCCACCCCAAGGTGCGAAAGCGGATGGCATACTGCCCCACCGTCATGGTCCCCTGACGTAGCCTGAGGAGTGATGAAGCGGATGCGGCGGCACGCCCGGGTTCATCAAAGGTGGTTCTAAACGCCTGCAGGAAGTCCTGGATGTTAGCAGTTACAGGGTCCTCCCTCTCCCACAAGGGGTTCATCCAGGCCAGTGCCTCACCCTCCAGATGGGACATCACGAACGCCACCTTGGCTTGATCGGAGGCAAACAGGTGAGGAAGCAGCTTAAAGTGGAGGGAGCACTGATTTAAGAATCCTCTGCAGGTCTTAGGATCTCCGGCATAGCGGGGTGGAGAGGCCAAGCGGAGTTTAGAAGCTTCCGAGGTAGCCGCCATGGGAACTGTGGCCGTGGACTGTGCTGTAGAAGCCTGAGATGCCAGGGACGTGGCAGTTGCTTGCAGCGTGTTCAGGCGGGTATCCACCGAGGACATGAAGGCCAGCATGCGGGACTGGGTCTCGCGCTGTCGTCCGAGTTCCTGCTGCAAGTTGCCCAGCTGGGCCGCTAGTGCTTCGGCGGGATCCATGGCCTGTTCTTACTGTTAGGACCAGGAGGACGGGTAGGCCCAGGAGGTGGATCCACTGGGCTGAACACCTCACCGAGGGCAAGGTGCCCGGTAGCTGGAGCACTACGGGTGGCAGGACAGTCCGTTCAGAGGAGTGGAGTGAAGAAGTCCCTGGGACCACGGAGTCTCTGAAGGTAGTCCGGGTGACCGAGCTCAGGTTCGGAGGCCGAGATGACGTCAGGCAGAATCCGGAACCAACGGAGCGAGGAGGTGGGTCACCACACGGATCCAGGGATTGGAGATGGTAGGGACTGACGGGATGGCAGACAGTCACCGTTCGGGGTTCGGGAATCGTCAGGACCGGTTGGCGAGACAGGAGTGACTCTACAAGAGAGATAGGTAAGTATGGCACAAGACACAAGGAGACCTGACTCCTAGCTTAGCAAACACGAAGAACAGGCCCCGCCCACTTGGAAAGGATCCCCCTATATACCCTGTAACTGATTCCTCAATATCCTGTTGGAGGACACTGGCCCTTTAAGAGAGGGTCAATGACCGCGCGCGCGCCCTAATGCGCATGCGCGAGGCCCGGGTGCCAGAAGCCAGAGCAGGGAGCGGTGCACAGGAGGCAGGAGTGCCGGGCTGGCTCAGCGTTGCCGATGGGCGCCGGGAGCGGGGACCGGGCTGCCTGGAGACCGCAGGTGATGGGGCATGGAGGCTGTGGAGCGGGGGACCGGGAAACATGGCACGGGAGTGACGGCGCGTGACCTGAGAGCGGGGAAGCGTGGCAGGGGAGCCGGTGAGCATGGCAGGGGGGCCGGGAAGCATGGCAGGGGAGCCGGTGAGCGTGACACAACATATCTGAAGAAATACAAATATATACACAAACAGGGCAGAGGATTGGCATAATAAAAGGACATTTAAATAAGCAAACACTAAGGCGGGCTTTGCACACTACGACATCGCAGCCCGATGCTGCGATGCCGAGTGCGATAGTGCCCGCCCCGTCGCAGCAGCGATATGTGGTGATAGCTGGCGTAGCGAAAGTTATCGCTACGCCAGCTTCACACACACACTCACCTGCCGTGCGACGTCCCTGTGGCCGGCGACCCGCCTCCTTGTTAAGGGGGCGGGTCGTGCGGCGTCACTGCGACGTCACACGGCAGGCAGCTAATCAGAGCGGAAGGGCGGAGATGAGCAGGATGTAAACATCCTGCCCACCTCCTTCCTTCCGCATATCCTACGGAAGCCGCAGTGAGGCCGGTAGGAGACGTTCCTCGCTCCTGCGACTTCACACACAGCGATGTGTGATGCCGCAGGAGCGAGGAACAACATCGGACCGTCGCGTCAGCGTAATCATGGATTACGCCGACGCTGCACCGATGATACGATTACGACGCTTTTGCGCTCGTTAATCGTATCATCCAGCCTTTACACACTGCGATGTCGCATGCGATGCCGGAAGTGCGTCATTTTCAATTTGACCCCACCGACATCGCACCTGCGATGTCGCAGTGTGCAAAGTGCCCCTAAGTTTAGAAAGTGAATCCTTAATTAGCTTTGATTAGTGGTGTGAAAGTTTTAGTGTCCCAATATTCTTGTATGATCAGAGATCTGGTGCCTGTCTCTGGAGCAGACTCCTCATATTTTGTAGTGGGTCATTAATCCTCCTGACAGGTTGAGTCCTGAACAGAGTTAAACATTGTGATGAATTTGTATTCCCAGACCCTGCGATGGCTCTGTGATCTGAAGTTGCCTTTTAATATGATAACTTTCATGTGGTTTATGTTGAGTCCTGAAGCACAGAAATGTTTGTCCACAGGTAAATGGGTTTTTTGTCTGTAATTGTGTGTCGGTGACATCTCATTCTTGCTCTCAGTCTCTGTCCTGTTTCTCCAACATAAAAACCCTCAATAGGACATATGGTGCACAGGATTAAGTACACCACATTGGAGAAGGAACATGTGAATGTCTCAGGAATCTTAAAGTCCTTCTGTGTGTTAGATACCTAATTAATGATTCACTTTCTAAAGGCCCAGTTACACTAAACAACTTACCAGCGATCCCAACAATGATACAACCTGATAGGGATCGCTGGTAAGTTGCTAGAAGGTCGCTGGTGAGATGTCACACTAAGCGACGCTCCAGCGATCCCACCAGCAACTTAACCTGGCAGGGATCGCTGGAGCGTCGCTACACGGGTTGCTGGTGAGCTGTCACACAGGCAGATCTCACCAGCAACCCATTACCAGCCCCCAGCGCTGCGTGGAAGCGATGGCTTAGCGCTGGCTCCCTGCACACCTAGCCACAGTACACATCAGGTTAATTACCCAATGTGTACTCTGCTACGTGTGCAGGCAGCAGGGAGCCGGCTTCTGCGGACGCTGGTAACCACGGTAAACATCGGGTAACCAAGAAGCCCTTACCTTGGTTACCCGATATTTACCTTCGTTACCAGCATCCGCCGCTCTCAGCTGTCAGTGCCGGCTCCTGTTCTCTACACTCCTTGCCACAGTACACATCGGGTTAATTACCCCATGTGTACTCCAGCTACGTGTGCAGAGAACAGGAACAGGCACTGACAGCTGAGAGCGGCGGACGCTGGTAACGAAGGTAAACATCGGGTAACCAAGGAAAGGGCTTCTTGGTTACCCGATGATTACTGTGGTTACCAGCGTCTGCAGAATCCGGCTCCTGCTGCCTGCACATTTAGTTGTTGCTCTATCGCTGTCACACACAGCGATCTGTGCTTCACAGCGGGAGAGCAACAACTAAAAAATGGCCCAGGACATTCAGCAACAACCAACGACCTCACAGCAGGGGCCAGGTTGTTGCTGGATGTCACACACAGCAACATCACTAGCAACATCGCTGTTACGTCACAAAAGTTGTTCGTTAGCAGCGATGTTGCTAGCGATGTTGCTTAGTGTGACGTGGCCTTAAGCTTAGTGTTTGTTTATTTAAATGTCCTTTTACTATACCATGCCTCTGCTCTGTTTGTGTATATATTTGTGCTTCTTCAGATATGTTGTCATACCATGCCTGAAGAAGAGACCTAAGGAGTCTCAAAAGCTTGCTCTGTAACACCATTTCATTTTATTTTAGTTAGCCATTAAAAGGTATCACAAATACAAGAGTATATATTTTTGTTTCTCTCACTGAAAGCAATCAATCATTTTTTAACCGGCTAACATGGTACCAAAACCTTTTTTTTTAACTCTCAGCTCAAGTGCACCCATATAAGTCTATTGGTGAGTGTGGAAATTCACACTGCACTTGGATGTCATCTAAATGCATTCCATTATACGCAGAGACAGGCAATGGAGTAGATGGAGAGATTAATCTTTCCATCTCCTTCTTATCTGTGCTCTGATCCCATGTGAAAAGACAAGATCACAGGAGAATGACAGTGGGCTCATGCTCCTAGCAGAGCCTGAGCCATGTCATTAGCATATCGCATCTGATGCTCTCGCATTGGATGCTATGCGCTAGTGTGACCAAGGCCTTAGGCCTGTAACACTGTTCCGCAAAAACACATGCGTGTCTCACGTTCCGTTTTTCGGGTCCGTGTTTCGTATTTGATATCCGTTTCGCCGGTACGTGTGACATCCATGTGATGGCGTATGGTCGCCATGCGTGCATGTTGAATGTCCGTGTATGCGTGAGATACGTACATGTCATGTCCGTGTTCAGTATGTTTGTCTTGATCCGATTCTGATGGAAAATGACGATGAAAATGCCTAATCATGAGATTCTGGTGTGTCTAATTGGACTATCAGCTGCCATAATCACTACCAGGCCCGGACTGACCATAGGGCAATGTAGGGAAGAACTCCGGCACTCTTAATAACCCCAATAAGAGACTTAAGCAGTAATAATGTTCAAATTGATTTTTTATTCAGAGAAAAAAAGTCCATAAATTAAACGTTTTCGACCTAATTCGGTCTTCTTCAGAAAGGACTTATCTATAACCAAGGTACAAACAGGAAAAAATAAATAACACTTATCATATACAGAGAATTTGTCATATGATAGTAATGATGCAAATTAAAAAGTCAAATAAAGAACCCTTGTAGCCATGAAGGAGAATAGTGCTATGAAAGAACGTGAAAATTAGTGTACATAGACAAACCTTTACTATTCAGTTTGATATTCATCAAATTAATTTCTTAGACTGTCTAGTCATTAAACAATCTGATGGAACACTTAAGACTGACATTTATACAAAACCAACTGATAGGAACAGCCTATTGTTATATAGTAGTAATCACCCTAGACACGTAAAAAACGCATTACCCATGTCCCAACATCTAAGGGTCAACCGTTTGGTGTCTGATGAGGACACGAGGATTTTAAGACGTCAGGAAATGTGTAATAAATTCCTAGAAAGAGGATATCCACCTACGATAGCCGCTTACTCTGAACGTAAATCTGTTAATCAACGTCAAGCTGGGGAGCAGATCCCGTTTGTTAACACCTATCACCCCTTCTCTCCTATGCTGAAACGCGTTGTACTACAACATTGGCCTTTATTATCCACTGCCTACCCACAGATTAAAGAATTTAAAAATCCACCCTTATTTTGTTACAAACGGTCCAACAACCTCAAGAATCATTTAGTCCGTGCTGATATTGGCTCTGACCTACAGAGAACTCGACAAACATTTTTAAATACTCAACAACAGGGCACATTTCCATGCCTGGGATGTGCGCAATGCTCAAATGTTACAAGGAGCGCCACCTTCACTCATCCCAGAACAGGAAAAGTGTTTCCGATTAGAGGGTTTTTCACGTGTAATAGTACTTATGTGATTTATCTCATAAAATGCCCTTGCGGTCTCGGGTATGTTGGCGAGACAATCCAACATATCCGAGACCGCATAAATAAACATAAGTCGGATATTCGTTGTGGACGAGTTCTTTTGCCAGTTCCCCAACATTTTATATCCATGGGCCATTCAGTATCACAATTGCGTTTCCAGGTAATTGATCATGTGGACATAATTCGTAGAGGGGGGGATAGAATTAAACGCCTAAGAGAGCTGGAAGCTAGGTGGATCTTTACACTAGACACGATGGAACCCCATGGGTTGAATCGTAGGTATGAGTCAGGAGTGTACTAGGAGTGATTTTGTAATATTTATTCCATTTTGGAATGACCTGTCTAAAAAATTCTTTTTAAAAAATTATTTTGTGAAACTTGTGATGACACCCCTCGTCAACCGTTAGGTATTTATGACTTTTATTTTAAACCATTGTTTTTTGCCTCTGTGACATGTTATACCAATTTTTTTCTATATGTCTTATGGAATGCTTCAGGCTATCTGGATAACTGTGTGTTAGTGGTTTCGATCAAACCATTTTGACTGTATATATTAGTTATGTCATTTTTGGGATAAGCGATACATTCTGAATATACTTCGGTTTTATTTATTAATATATTATTGATTACTCTATTTTCCATTTTTTTCAGAACTACTGAACATATAGACCACTTAAGCACTATCACTTGCTCAGGAACTACTAGAATCACTGGAATATCACTGGAATAGCAATCCCTTGTTCACTCTTTTCTATTTATTAGCCGCACCGATATAGGAATTATGCCTTTTTCATATAACTATGTTTCCATGATTACTGGAGAAGGTATCACGGCCCCTTGTAATTACGTACACCCGCGATCACATGACGATTGGAGCGGGGATTCTCCCATAGGATACGCAACATGCCTATCATTCTAAACACGTCACTTCCTCTGTTCCGGTGACGCACACAGGAAGTGACGTGACGCTGGATCTTCTCATAGGTTACGTAACGTGTCTATCATTCTAAACACGTCACTTCCTCTATTCCTGTGACGCTCACAGGAAGTGACGTTACGAGGGATATCCCCGAGCATATCATTGGATGACGAGAGCGTCACTCCAATGTTGTAATTTCCACCTTCAATTAGGGCGGTACCTGGGTGATTGGCTGGTGGTTATAAACCCCTCTCACAGCCATTGCTCACAGTGAAGTCCACAGAGCGGTTCCCCACACACATATGTCCACTTTGGTAAGTGCCTTTGGAGATGCAGCTGGTTAACCAGATTCTCTTAGATCTTGAATTGTATTTTCCTTTTCTTTTGTGCAGTAACATAATCGTGAGGGCTTTCCTCTTTTGTTCAGTATTGTCCAATCCAACCTCATCTAAGGTAGGAATTGACTTTACAGTGTCTCATTTTGATAGACATCGGTGACTACTCTTATAATAATGTCCTTCTTATAATTGTCCTCTCACAGATATCCAATTATAGACAATCATAGGACGATATTCTGAATATATGCCATTAAATGGCCCTATAGGCAGCTGATCATTACATCTGTGTTCATACCGTAGCGGTAGGTGGCATTGTTACTTAGACAATAGTCCTTCAACATTTCCATATTATAACTTTTTTTCTTTTTAAATAGATGAACTGATCAGCTTAAATATGTGTAAGGTCATTTCCCTGTGGAACTATTATGACGTCAGATAGAAACAATATAAAAAAACGCTTATTCAAAGAACGCCTTTTTCATTATAACAGGTAACTTACCCGTAGTAGAGATATGAGGTTTCATACATGATTAGTGGAATTTTCATGAGGAACATAAGCCCTTCGTGTTATAAAGCATTCTCTGTACAGACAAGATCTTCTTTTTGCAACATTAGGTCGATTTTGAAACGGTGGATCCATACAGGAGGATCTCACGAAGGAAGTTCATAACTTTACCCTGCATCTCCATCGGTACATAGGGTTATCTCTAAAATTGGCTTATCCCCCTGTACTTACCCCTTTTCGTTCTGTTGTCTATGTACACTAATTTTCACGTTCTTTCATAGCACTATTCTCCTTCATGGCTACAAGGGTTCTTTATTTGACTTTTTAATTTGCATCATTACTATCATATGACAAATTCTCTGTATATGATAAGTGTTATTTATTTTTTCCTGTTTGTACCTTGGTTATAGATAAGTCCTTTCTGAAGAAGACCGAATTAGGTCGAAAACGTTTAATTTATGGACTTTTTTTCTCTGAATAAAAAATCAATTTGAACATTATTACTGCTTAAGTCTCTTATTGGGGTTATTAAGAGTGCCGGAGTTCTTCCCTACATATAAATATTTTTCTCCAGAGCACCTAATTGGTGAAGCAGGGTCCTAACTTACTTGACCATAGGGCAAGTCTGGCAAATGCCAGATGGGCCGGCCCCTGTAGTGGGCCGGTGCCTGTAGTGGGCCGCGCTCCTCTGCACTGTGTGCACGGGCACACTAGCTGCAGCAGGACGAGGAGGCAGCGCGCTGTGCTGTGCTGCCGGCCCTGCTGTGTGATAGTGTGCCCGTGCACACAGTGCAGAGAAGAGCGGCAGTGGCGGTGCCAGTGACCGCAGCTTCCTCCTTTCAGTTCCTATTGAAATGTATTTGCGTCTTTTGGACGTAAATACATTTGAATTGTGCGCCGGGACTGGGCCCTGCCCTCCTGATGTGCATTGTGATGAGATCAGCACCTTGCTGACGTCATCACAGTGCTGCGGGCGCCACGCTGGACGCATCAGGCAGCGGTAAGCGCTCCATGGAGGATCCGAAGAGACAGTTTTAATTAATGGGGATGTGTGGGTAGGGGCTGAGGACACAGAACAGGGACCATTTGTGAAGGAACACAGCCTTGTGACAGGCAGAGGGGGAGTACTGTATTCGGAGGGAGGGGGAGTGTGTAGTGTTGGGGTAGTGTAATTTGTGTGTGTAGGGGGTGATGGGGGGTGCATTGTATTATGTCTGGGGAGAGGGTAATGCAAGGTGCATTGTATTGTGTGTGGGGTGAGGGGTAACGGGGGGTGCATTGTAGTGTGTGTGTGTATGTGTGTCTGTCTGTGTAGGGGTAATGGGGGTGCATTGTATTGTGTGTGTGGGGGGGAGGGGTAATGGAGAGTGCATTCTATTGTGTGTGTGTGTGTGTGTGTGTGTGTAGGGGTAATGGAGGGTGCATTGTATTGTGTGTGTCTGTGTGCGTGTGGGGGGGGTAATGGAGGGTGTATTGTATTGTGTGTGTGTGTGTGTGTGTGTGTGTATATAGGGGTAATGGGGGTGCATTGTATTGTGTGTGTGTGTGTGTGTGTGTGTGTGAGAGAGGGGGAAGGGTAATGGAGGGTGCATTGTATTGTGTGTGTGTGTGTGTGAGTGTGTGTGTGTGTAGGGGTAATGGGGGTGCATTGTATTGTTTGTGTGGGGGGGAGGGGTTATGGAGGGTGCATTGTATTGTGTGTGTAGGGGTAATGGGGGTGCATTGTATTGTGTGTGGGGGGATTACAAAAGAGCAGTTTGGGGGTAATATATAAATAAACAATAATAATAAAGGGGCAATATGGGGGTATATTATAAAGAGAGCAGTGTGGAGAAGCTGTGTATGGGGACATTATGGAAAGAGGCAGCGTGGGGGTATATTAAGGAGAGAGGCAGTATGGGAGGTATTTTGTATAAGGGCAGTGTGGGGGATATTTTGTGAAGGAAGCACAGCATGGGAGATATTTATATTTATGTGGCAGTATAATGATACTTTTATTTGTAAACGTGCTGTGTGGGGAAGTGCTGCTGAAGAATAAAGAGGGAGGTCTTCAGAGACGAGCGGTGGGCACGAAACCTCATCATGGCGTCAGTACTGCGTGGAGACAAAAAGGATCGACTCAGAAGATGTCACCTATAACGGTACCTTGGTGTAAATGATTATTTGTGATATTGCCTGCGTATTATCAGTATTGTGGTTCCTGTATAGTCCGCAGTCTGATAACAACAACTCCCAGCATCTCCTTACCATTGTTAAGGACAAGCTGGTATTTGTAGATGCCGGCATCTTCCGAGCCTTCCCATTGATCTGCATTCTGCATTGTAAAATACAGAACAATTTCCGAGTGGAGAACACCAGAAGAATGGAGCGGTCACTTCTTTTAATTACTTGGTGGTTCTAGAATCCTAAAGTGGGTAAAAGATGCTCAAAATTCTGAACCTGTGCACAGCGAGGAGATGCATATGGTGATTCGAGGATTTTTCATAGTTTACATGGTGGGATCTGCCCCCAAAAAATGTCATTGCACATTCCCTAAGTGGTATGTGTCCAAAATTATCACCAGTGACAACCACAGCTTCCCTGATCACCTAACTGTAGAATAGGGCATCAGTATTAGTTCAGGGGGATGTGATTTTGTATCCCTGCCCATCAGCTATATGACGACGACGCAGCTTTATATGGATAGCAGCTTCATCTTCATTATCTGCGAGACCCAGCTCTGTAGGGAAAATAGCGGCTTCACCAGGTCCTGCTACTAAGAGCAATAAATAGGCCTGAGCTGTAATACTGGACGCAGCCGTGACTACATGTTATATGGTTGTGTCACACAACCTACAAGTGCACAAAGATGTTCCACATTCACCACGCGAACAGTGGGCCTGTGCACCCCCAAATGCCAGGGCTGAATTTTAGGCCCAGTCCGGCTCTGCTCACTACTAATTGGTAACCTTTGTTTAAACTCATTTAAAAGGGTTAAAATAGCTTGATAGACATACAAAAAAATGTCTCTTTCAAATGAGTGTACTATGTATCTACTCTAGTTGATTTCAAGGAGATTTGGTTTACAGCGCCATATCCTAGATTTTAATCCAACAAGTGAGAAAAAGATGTGGATCCACCCCCTAGTAATGCTACGCAATACACATGGCCATTTTTATACATTATATGGTGAAATTAGAAAATATCCTTTGAAGTTCCACGCCTACTGCCGATTAACCATAACAAGCTTTGATAACATCCTGGCTCTTTTGCGTGACCATCTACAACATCAGGACACTTGTATGCATCTCAGCATCTCCCCAGAGGAACGCTTATTGCTGACTTTTCGGTATGTGTACTAAGTATTTAATTTGCAAATAAAACCAGTTAAATAATGCTTTTGCCTCTAAAAGTTTGAACAGTGGGATCAAACTGACATGAATGTCCCAAACGATTACCGTATTTTTCGGACCATAAGACGCCCTTTTTTCCTCCAAATTTGGGAGGAAAGTGTGGGGTGCGTCTTATGGTCTGAAGCTGCGGGGTAGGGAGCTGTGGGGAGTCAGCGCTATGCAGTGGGATCACAGGAGGCAGGGAGGGTCGCTGCTGCAGGATGCCGGCTGCTGGAGAAACCACATGTACCCGCTGTTTAAAGTCAGTGAATATTCATTAGCTGCTCCCCGCCCACCTCTCTCTGCAGTCAGGCTCAGCGGGGGTGAGGAGCAGCTAATGAATACTTGTTTAATGTAAACAGCGGACACACATGGGAGCTCCAGATGCCGGCTTCCTGCAGCGGCTGGGGAGACTGTTGGGGAGACTGTGTGTCCGCTGTGTAGGAGGCAGGAGCAGGGTGCTGCTGCAGTCATGTCTCGCCCGGAGGATGTGCAGATCACTGCAGTGTCCGGGCCAGAGCACGGCATACCATCACAGCACAGCCGCAGTCTCTGTGCTGAGGGCTCAATTACTTTCACTTTGCTCCTGCTGCCTCTGCTCAGTCTCCCGTAGCTGACAAGGACCTACAGTGATGTAATGCAGAGGGGTGGCCAGAGCAGCACAGAGCAGCACAGTGCCCTGCCTCTTCATTACATCACTGCAGGTCCTTCAGATATGGCAGACTTTGTTTGTAATGCCAGGACCAAACTGAAGCATGGTGAGCAGCACATCTGTAAAAGTAAGGCAATGAATAATATAGTATAGGCATTACTGTACACCTGGATGGGGTTGGATATATATATATATATATATATATATATATATATATATATATATATATATATAATATATCTCTATCACACACACACACACACACACTATATAACTATATACACACACAAACACACACACACACACACACACACACTATATACACACAACCACACACGTACAGTATATAACTCTAGATATATATATACACACACACACACACATCAGATTGGCGGATCACACATATAATGATGGGGAACATACATATTCCACAATAGGGGCCATATATACCTGGAAGGTACCCAGAATGGAGGATATGAGGACAGAATTTGGGGATATTATTACCTCAGTAACACTGTCAGCAGTAAAATAACAGTGTGTCATGACCACATTCTTTTACTTTAATTTTATTTTTTTTTCTATTTTTTCCTCCTCTAAAACAAGGGTGCGTCTTATAGTCCGGTGCGTCTTATAGTCCGAAAAATACGGTAGTTAACTTAGCCAGTGACATTGAAATATCATTATGTAGGTTTCTTGACATTACATAACTATGGTTTTTGACCATGTAGGGATGTATGATAAACACAAGAGACATTTAAAACTTATTGAAAACATTTATTTTATTGCTAAATACCTCATTTTCCAATATGAAAAACAAATAATGCAATATATATGTTATTTTTTGTAAACAAATAACAAAAGTAAAATAATGTATTAATGCATACATAGCCAAGACATTTGGACTTGAACATTTAACTTATATACAGTACAGACCAAATGTTTGGATACACCTTCTCATCTCTAGAACAACTATTAAGAGGAGACTTTGTGCAGCAGGCCTTCATGGTAAAATAGCTGCTAGGAAACCACTGCTAAGGACAGGCAACAAGCAGAAGAGACTTGTTTGGGCTAAAGAACACAAGGAATGGCTATTAGACCAGTGGAAATCTGTGCTTTGGTCTGATGAGTCCAAATTTGAGATCTTTGGATCCAACCACCGTGTCTTTGTAGAAAAGGTGAACGGATGGACTCTACATGGCTGGTTCCCACCGTGCAGCATGGAGGAGGAGGTGTGATGGTGTGGGGGTGTTTTGCTGGTGACACTGTTGGGGATTTATTCAAAATTGAAGGTATACTGAACCAGCATGGCTACCACAGCCTCTTGCAGCGGCATGCTATTCCATCCAGTTTGCGTTTAGTTGGACCATCATTTATTTTTCAACAGGACAATAACCCCAAACACACCTCCAGGCTGTGTAAGGGCTATTTGACTAAGAAGGAAAGTAATGGGATGCTACGCCAGATGACCTGGCCTCCACAGTCACCACACCTGAATCCAATCGAGATGGTTTGGGGTGAGCTGGACCGCAGAGTGAAGGCAAAAGGGCCAACAAGTGCTAAGCATCTCTGGGAACTCCTTCAAGACTGTTGGAAGACCATTTCCGGTGACTACCTCTTGAAGCTCATCAAGAGAATGTCAAGAGTGTGCAAAGCATTAATCAAAGCAAAAGATGGCTACTTTGAAGAACCTAGAATATAAGACATATTTTCAGCTGTTTCAAACTTTTCTAAGTATTCCATTCCACATGTTTTCATTCATAGTTTTGATGTCTTCAATGTGAATCTACAATTTTTAGAGTCATGCAAATAAAGAAAACTCTTTGAATGAGAAGGTGTGTCCAAACTTTTGGTCTGTACTGTACACTTATCATTCTTTATTTCTACTGTAGTTTCCTTGCAACAGGACATTCCTTCAACAGCCTACATTTTGAATTCCTTTTGGGGAGATCTACAATTGGCATCATAATTCTCCATACATGTAGTGTGATATGAGAAACTCTAAAGTACCATGTCATGCAGCAGCCTACATCACAGGATTGGATTCGCATTTCTGAAGAATTTTTTGTTAAAACAAGATTTCCAAATTGTGTTGGCGCATTAGATGGCAAACATATTAGAGTGAAAAAACCACCAAACTGCCACTAGATCTTTCAACCATCAAAACTTTTTTTCAGTGTGATTCTTGCTTTGGTAGACACTAATTAATATTTTGTTTTTGTCGACATTGGGGCATATGGCAGTGCTTCTGATGCTCGAATATTCCGTTGTTCTTGTTTATCAAGGCATCTAATGTCGGAAAATATAAATCTCCCTTCTCCAATGCCTCTACCTGATACAATGGGTCCCAATGCACCATTTGTCATGGTTGCTGATCAGGGGTTTGCCCTATCTCGGCATGTTATGCGGGCATATCCTAGACGTGGCCTAGACAGGTCAAAATGTAAATTTAATAGCAGCTTGGCAAGAGCACGTCGCTATGTAAAATGTGCATTTGGAATCATGGCTTCAAGATGGCAAATCTATCAAACCGCCATCCAGCTTCAACCAACCACTGTCAAGGCTGTCAGTAAAGCTACCGTAATATTACATAACTACTGTAGAATGTATGACAACAATGATGAAGATTTTGATGACATGCCTGTCCTTAATGCCACATTAGTTGGAATGGAAGATTAAGATCCACTGGGGCCCCATCAGGTGTTCAAGTTAGGAACCATTTTAAAGATTATTTTATGTTAAATGTGCATAGTGACTAGAGATGAGCGATGTTCGAGGTTCGAGGTTCGCCAATTTCATGTTCGAGTGATTTTGGGGGGTGTTCGAGTCGTTCAACGAACTCGAACGATTTGCTAAAAGTTTGGTAGTTCAAGTTACATTCGAGAACGGTTCGATCACCAAAAAGCGTACCTTGTTACTAGCTGGCTTTTGACTGTGATAGTATGAGTCACTGTGAATCATGATATTATCAAAATTAAGCGTATAGCGTGCATGGAGGACGGGGTTTAGAAAGAATGGCGTTCGCCATTTTTTTTTTCCCTAACCGCGCGTACAGTGGGGCGGGTCAGGCTGTCAGCAAATCAAAGACACACACACATCAATGTGGATTTTTGCCAGACAAGTAAGGGCATGTGTCGTAGGCTGTGCATGTCACATGTCCTTGCCCTATAAGACCCGGCCATTTTCCCCGTCACCGCCATTATCTGTCTGCTGCGGGTGGGTGACAGTCACCGCTCCCACTGCCGCTATTGCTGTATGCGCTATAGTCACAGAGCAATCTACACAGTGCTTTAGAGATTAGGGACTTCAGGACTGCATTACAGCCGTTCATAGCCATTGTTGCTAGGCAGGTCCGTGCCAACGCTGTGCACAATTTTATATAACAGCATCTGGCTACATCAGCTCAGGCAATTCCTTGGTGCATTTTTTCATTGGCAGGGATAGAAAGTCAGGCTTCCTTTGCTGTCCAGCTACCTACAGCACCTACAATTAGGTCCAGAAATATTTGGACAGTGACACAATTTTCGCGAGTTGGGCTCTGCATGCCACCACATTGGATTTGAAATGAAACCTCTACAACAGAATTCAAGTGCAGATTGTAACGTTTAATTTGAAGGTTTGAACAAAAATATCTGATAGAAATTGTAGGAATTGTACACATTTCTTTACAAACACTCCACATTTTAGGAGGTCAAAAGTAATTGGACAAATAAACCAAACCCAAACAAAATATTTTTATTTTCAATATTTTGTTGCGAATCCTTTGGAGGCAATCACTGCTTTAAGTCTGGAACCCATGGACATCACCAAACGCTGGGTTTCCTCCTTCATAATGCTTTGCCAGGCCTTTACAGCCGCAGGCTTCAGGTCTTGCTTGTTTGTGGGTCTTTCCGTCTTAAGTCTGGATTTGAGCAAGTGAAATGCATGCTCAATTGGGTTAAGATCTGGTGATTGACTTGGCCATTGCAGAATGTTCCACTTTTTTGCACTCATGAACTCCTGGGTAGCTTTGGCTGTATGCTTGGGGTCATTGTCCATCTGTACTATGAAGCGCCATCCGATCAACTTTGCGGCATTTGGCTGAATCTGGGCTGAAAGTATATCCCGGTACACTTCAGAATTCATCCGGCTACTCTCGTCTGCTGTTATGTCATCAATAAACACAAGTGACCCAGTGCCATTGTAAGCCATGCATGCCCATGCCATCACGTTGCTTCCACCATGTTTTACAGAGGATGTGGTGTGCCTTGGATCATGTGCCGTTCCCTTTCTTCTCCAAACGTTTTTCTTCCTATCATTCTGGTACAGGTTGATCTTTGTCTCATCTGTCCATAGAATACTTTTCCAGAACTGAGCTGGCTTCATGAGGTGTTTTTCAGCAAATTTAACTCTGGCCTGTCTATTTTTGGAATTGATGAATGGTTTGCATCTAGATGTGAACCCTTTGTATTTACTTTCATGGAGTCTTCTCTTTACTGTTGACTTAGAGACAGATACACCTACTTCACTGAGAGTGTTCTGGACTTCAGTTGATGTTGTGAACGGGTTCTTCTTCACCAAAGAAAGTATGCAGCGATCATCCACCACTGTTGTCATCCGTGGACGCCCAGGCCTTTTTGAGTTCCCAAGCTCACCAGTCAATTCCTTTTTTCTCAGAATGTAGCCTACTGTTGATTTTGCTACTCCAAGCATGTCTGCTATCTCTTTGGTGGATTTTTTCTTTTTTTTCAGCCTCAGGATGTTCTGCTTCACCTCAATTGAGAGTTCCTTAGACCGCATGTTGTCTGGTCACAGCTACAGCTTCCAAATGCAAAACCACACACCTGTAATCAACCCCAGACCTTTTAACTACTTCATTGATTACAGGTTAACAAGGGAGACGCCTTCAGAGTTAATTGCAGCCCTTAGAGTCCCTTGTCCAATTACTTTTGGTCCCTTGAAAAAGAGGAGGCTATGCATTACAGAGCTATGATTCCTAAACCCTTTCTTCGATTTGGATGTGAAAACTCTCATATTGCAGCTGGGAGTGTGCACTTTCAGCCCATATTATATATATAATTGTATTTCTGAACATGTTTTTGTAAACAGCTAAAATAACAAAACTTGTGTCACTGTCCAAATATTTCTGGACCTAACTGTATGCATTCTACACACCTGCCCATTTTTGCTACGCAATTTTTATTGCAAACAGTGCTGACACATTTAGTGGCATACTAAAAGTGTCTGGGATACTAACTTAGTGTTCCTTTGCTGTCCAGCTACCTACAGCACCTGGGCATTCTACACACCTGCCCATTTTTGCTACGCAATTTTTATTGCAAACAGTGCTGACACTTTTAGTGGCATATTAAAAGTGTCTGGAATACTAACTAAAGCGGGCTTTACACGCTACGACATTGCTCAAGTGATCTCGTTGGGGTCACGGAATTTGTGACGCACATCCGGTCGCTTTAGCGATGCCATTGCGTGTGACACCTATGAGCGATTTTGCATCGTCGCAAAAACGTGCAAAATCACTCATCGGTGACATGGGGGTCCATTCTCAAATATCGTTACTGCAGAAAGTAACAAAGTTGTTCCTCGTTCCTGCGGCAGCACACATCGCTCCGTGTGACACCGCATGAACGAGGAAGCTCTCCTTACCTGCGTCCTGGCCACAATGCGGAAGGAAGGAGGTGGGCTGGATGTTACGTCCCGCTCATCTCCGCCCCTCCGCGTCTATTGGGCGGCGGTTCAGTGACGGTGCTGCGATGTCGCTGTGACGCTAACGAACCACCCCCTAAGAAAGGAGGCAGTTTGCCGGTCACAGCGACGTCGCAGGGAAGGTAGTTCCGTGTGACGGGACCGAGCAATGTTGTGCAACACGGGCAGAGATTTGCCCATGTCGCACAACCGATGGGGGCAGGTATGCACGCTGGTGATATCGGTACCGATATCGCAGTGTGAAAAGCAGCCTTTAGTGTTCCTTTGCTGTCTAGCTACCTACAGCACCTGTGCATTCTACACACCTGCCCATTTTTGCTACGCAATTTTTATTGCAAACAGTGCTGACACTTTTAGTGGCATACTAAAAGTGTCTGGGATACTAACTTAGTGTTCCTTTTGCTGTCCAGCTACCTACAGCACCTATGCATTCTACACACCTGCCCATTTTTGCTACGCAATTTTAAATTCCCAAAGTGCTGACACTTTTAGGGGCATAGTAAAATTGTCGGGGATACTACCTTAGGGTTTCTCTCCTGTCAAGCAAGGTACACCACATGTGCATTCTACACTCCTCTCCATTTATGCTACACAATTTTTAACTGTAGGTAGTCCAGGCAATCTGTGACGACGGTGCAGGCGTGGATATAATGTTGCCTTCATCCAAAGGTGGGTCTCTTGATGTCTGAGAGAGCTCAACACCAGCAGCTGTTTCCACTTCAAAAACAACTGACGACCTGCCAATCACACTGCCTGTTGCGGGTAAAGGGGTGGAAGGTCAGCGTCAAAAAGCATGTGTGACTGCTATCCCCACAGACACAGAGGATGAAGAACACGCAGATGCCATTGATGGGGCAGACGGTGGTTGTACAGCCCCGGTAGGCCACATTGTAGCACAGTGAACTTCCCATTGCGACTTATGCTTCATTTAAAGTAGTGTACAGGGTGGGCTCCCCAGTATACAGCAAAACCACACACTCGGAAAAGGACTCTAGGCAGTTGGGTTGATGAATGATTGTTTAACTTTCCAAAAACAAAACAATAAGAACCATGCATAAAACTGAAAGAATAGAACAATCTATTTACGATTCCAAAAGCCTACACCCCTATGCTACGACACTTGTAATGGCGATTTATACTCCCTGCTCAACAACTTTTGCCTAACCAAGGGACTGTCTAAACAGTTGCCTACTACCTGGTAATCCCTCTGCGTACCAGGAGTAATTGTGTGTGTGTGTGTGTGTATGTGTGTGTGTGTGTGTGTGTGTGTGCGAACACAACTTACCAGTGTCGCTACACAAGAGCTTACAACTTATCTACCTAAACATAGACAAAACCCATTACCCACCCCTGAATACCCTTGTTAGCTGAAGCCTCACAGATAAGGCAGATGATAACAGTGTGAAGGCAAACCACACAGCTCTGCAGCACAGTCCTGGAAATCTTGAAAAGCAACAGTCAATGCAAACATGTGTCGCTGTCCCTCTATGATTTAAACTGTGATAATTTGACAGTGCAGAGGCGGCAAGTCTTATTGTCTATATAGTCGGCCTACCCAGAACAGATATGTGTTTTGCTAATAAAACAAAGTGTTGCGTGCACGCATTACTGTCTGGGCCCAGCCTACCGTACCCGGGTACTGTGGTGTTCAGTTGTCATAAATACAGACTTTACGCTCCTCTCACAGTAAACAGTATAGACAGCACCGGAAGAATGTCCGTCTGTGGCACAGGATGCTGCTCACAGGCGTTACGGTCCTCCTCACCAAACTCCAAACGACTCCCCTCACAATTTGCCGAAGTGTTTCCGCGGTGGATCCTTGCTGTAACACACACCTTTAGCTTTTCCTTCTGTTCATAGACAGCATCTCCAAGTTCACAGCCAAAGACCGTTTTGCTATTGCTATAGTGACCAAACAGACAAAGGCAGATGCAAAAAAACAGCAGCCCCTTCTGTGTAGTCTGCAACAATGCATGCAATGAACGGCAAATAAGCATGTTGCATTGAGAGTGGATAAAGCTGAGCAATACACCCTCATGCTATCAATTCATATCCATTTGACACTTCATGGACTAAGTACTCAAAGTTGTGAGTTTTTGCCTTCTACTTAGAGATTGTTGACAAATCTTACAGATTACATGACTTGGGTGATCCTTTGCGATGTCAAAAAAGCCACAGGCTAGGCAAGGCTTACAGCCCATGTGACCTGCAGAGCCACCACGACTTCTGCTCAGAGGCAGCGTTGTGGCCAAGGATTCAGTTTTTAATGTGCTTCCAGTACTTTGTCTCTGTCCAGGAAGACGCAACGTAACCTCGGCGTCAGTAGCATCCTCCTCCACCTCCTCTGCTGACAGTCCATGCAAGCATGTGTCACTGTCACTCTACGATTTTAACTGTAACTGACAAATTGACAGAGAAGAGGCATCAAGTCTTATTGTTATATACCGTATTTTTCGGACTATAAGACCCACCGGACTATAAGACGCACCCTGGTTTTAGAGGCGGAAAATAGGAAAATAAAATTTTAAGCAAAAAATGTGGTCATGACACACTGTTATGGGGCGGGGACCTGCTGCCTACACTGTTATGGGGGTAATGTCCCCAAATTCTCTACTAAGGTGCCGCATCCTGGTAATGATGCGTAAACTCTGTATTGATGGCAACTGGACACCACAGTACCCATGTACGGTAGGCTGGGACTAGACAGTAATGCGTGCACGCAAGACTTTGTTTTCTTAGCAAAACACATTCCGGTTCTGCTTTGGCCGACTACCGTATTTTTCGGACCATAAGACGCACTTTTTTCCCCCCAAATTTTGGGGGAAAGTGGGGGGTGCGTCTTATGGTCTGAATGTGGCTGCGGGGAATGAGGGTGCTGCGGTACAGCGGGTCATCGGGGACACGAGCAGGCTGTAGCAGCCTGCCGTGACCACGTGGACCCGCTCATTTAATATGCACGCCCATCCCCCGCCCATCATCCCTCAGCGCTGAAGCAGGCACTGACAGGTGGGCGGGATGATGGGCGGGGGATAAACAGCCGGCCCGCATGATCACCCCTGGCAACTACGGCCTGGAGTGATCATGTGCGGCTGTATTCACTGACCCCCGCGCATCATCATCAGCGTGGGGAGCAGTGAATCAGTGTACAGTACTCACCGTTCCCCTGCAGCATCGCTCGTTCTCACGTCTGTGTCAGCGGCAGCGCCGCTGAGTGGAGCCATCTCCGTTACCTTGCTGTATCGCGATCATCTCCTGTGCCGTCGGCTGGGTGGAGACTAGCGGCGCGCACAGACTGGAGGACGAGTGATGCTGCAGGGAGTCAGGTGAGCTAAGGTGAGTATGAACGTTTATTTTTTTTATGTGCCACAGGATGCGGCCATACACTAGGATGGGGGTATAATATGAGCAGGATGGGGTCATCTGAGCAGGATGGGGTCATCTGAGCAGGATGGGGTCATCTGAGTAGGATGGGGTCATCTGAGGAGGATGGGGTCATATCAGCAGGATGGGCGCATATGCCATGATGGGTTAAATAGCAGGATGCGGCCATATGCCAGTATATAGCAGGATGCGGCCATATGGCAAGATGACGGTATATAGCAGGATGAGGTACATATACTGTATATACAAGGCAGGAGGATCATTACCAGGATGGTTACAGGGGCTGTCGGATAATAAAACCTAAAGGAATGTCAGACAGTCAGGGTCCACCGTGCAAAGACTCTGCTGCAGACTATGGCAGAGGATAAGGGGTATATAAGTGTGCCACTGTAAAAAATAATAGCACAAGTGCAGAGTGCAATACCTCTGTTAAACTCACAGAGGAATATAATTAGAAAATAAAGCAATTCCTCCCTTACTTGGAGGGTGTGTGGAATGGTCTCTGTTAAAGATCACAGAAACAAAAGCAGTGAGTGGGAAATGGCACCTACCTAGGTCCGTTCCTCTAGTGGTGCCAGGAGACGGACAGCAGCGTAAGCCGCACAAAGCTCCTACCTGAGTTCGCGCCACTAGTGTGCGAGGACACGAACCACTAGATATGGCACCTGCCTAGGTCCGCTCTTCTAGTGGTGCAAAAGAGACGGCCAGCAGCATAAGCCACACAAAGCTCCTACCTCTGTTCGCTCCCCTAGTGTGCAAGGATACGAACAACTGCCAGACGCAGTATAAGGAATGTTACCCTAGCGGCAACGTCCACCTACGAGTAGAATCACATGGCCCAGCCGGACCATGTGCCTCAGGCACCTGCCTATGTCCGCTCCACTAAGAGGTAAGGATACGGACTGCAGCCGAAGCTGTAAGGTATAAGAACGCTACCCTGCTGATAGCGCTCACCTAACATAGACAGAGAGATGCCTAGAGGGACGTGCACAGGGCGTCTACCCTCATGCATGAACCAAGAGGACTGAGCGCCGGGCGGCGTGCGTCAGGGTCTTATATAGACTCTGTGCCTCCTCCAAGATGGAGGACACCAGAGCCAATCCGCTGCCCCAGAATGACAGCAATGACGTCACGCTGGCCTATCACCGAGCAAAGCGTCACAAGCACATGACCAGCAACCAATCGGCATAGAAGGTGTCAGAGACATGTGACCACGTGTCACAAGCACATGACCAGTAGCCAATCAGCTTAGAAGGTGTCAGAGACATGTGACCTCGTGTCAGCGATGATGTCACCCGCACATGTGCAATGGCTCCAAGATAGGACTTAGTCTCCAGTGCTTGCACATGTGCAGTAGCAAGAAATCCGGACATAGTCTCCAGAGCCACAGCAACCGTAACATCAGGGACGCCACAGGATTTCTTGTTTAGTATGGCAACAGGTAAGTCAATTTTTATTTTTCTCACGGCTTGCGGTCAGGGATATGGATGACTGCCGCTGCAGGTTTTATGAGCGTCTGTGGCTGATGGGGTCTGCAGCCAGGTGATGTAGCCTCCCGTGAGTGAGGCAGGCCCCAGGGGCTCGGGTGAGTTGGATAGCGGGTTCAGAAATAACTCAAGCTCAGTCCAAAAGTCTTTCAACTGCTTTTTACTCACTCAGGTGTTGTTAAGGTGAGCTGACCCAGGCGATGCTGCGATAAACAAGGTAGAACCAGGGCTCCTTCTGACCAGTCTGAGGGTAAACAGTTAACTCGCCTTCCTAGCACGTCTGTACTCAGATAACCCCTGACTTGAAGTACCATGGGGTCCATCCAGGGAGTCGCAACTGCCTTTTCTCCCCTGTGTTTGGCCCGTTTGCCGGCAGCATGGACCAGGTGAGATTGCTTCAAGCTCTGTCTCCTTATGGGTCCCTGCGTTGCTGCTGAGGCTCGGACTCTGTGTGGTTGGTGAGGTACTTGTAAATCCCCTCACCGGCAGGATTAGCAGATAGTTAAACTGGAGTCTGCTCTAGGGACCTGTCCCCGTATGTGCCTAGTCACCAGGAGCACCTCTTTATTCTGACTACTCGGTGACCGTTCTCCCCCCGCCACCTGTCACTAACACCACGCAGGGTCTGACTAGTGGCCGCGCACGTATCCCCTAGCGACCGCCGCTCACCACTACCAGACTGGCTCGTTCCACTCCTTTCCTGACAACCTCTGCACTTTACCTCCCAACCCCTCTACTACACCCCTTGACAAGAATTGAAGGCCAGACCCCTCTGGAGACTGCACAAGGGTCCCATCTAATGATGTGGGAGACCTGGTTGCTATGTGTCTGTGCGTACACACCTCATGCTGGCCCTTAGGATTACCTGGAAGTACTGTTCCAGCATGGGTGCACTACTCAGTGGTGCCTTACCGGGTCAGGGGCGCCATATTCCCCCTTGGTTATTGACAGCACGTCCTCAGGCTGCAAAGACAAGAAAACAAAATACAAATTTTCCCACACAGGGGAGATGTTTACATATAAACATACCAGGTACCATACCACCACCACCCACCACCCACGAGTCTTTAACCCAAGACCCGAATACGGAGTGATCACCAGTCCTTTTGGTGACCTGGTCTTGTCTTCGTGGCGTAGGGTAGGCCCCATAAACAGGTGTACATGCTTCGTATTTGTGTTGGAGAGCATACCCCATAAACAGGTGTGTCCCCTTGGTGGTTCAGAGCCATGCCTCTCAACAGGCAGACTCTGGGGTTGGTACCCCTGAGGTAACTATGTACACTGCGAGACTTTGTGGCTATAGCCAGTTCATAACCTATGGTCCATATAAAGTGCACATAACCAGGTGCTAAAAATTCTTGAAAAGTTCATGCAAAAGTTCTTGTGGGTACATTTTACTTAAACGTTACTCAAACTTTTATAAACCATTTTAAACTTTACTTTTCTGTAATTAAACTGACTAGATTGACTAAATACTTTCTCTATACCGTAGTGGGAGCTGACATAGGTTGCTGCGGTTTGACCTACGCAGTACTATGCTGTCACCTGTCTGAGGTCGTGCCCTCCCACCCGGTGTATTTGTCTCAGTGTGAATGATGGGTGTGCTGGGTGCTGATATCCATGTATGTTCTTCTTGTTCGGCTACACTCGGCTCTTCCTGGCTCTGAACAGGTTCTTCTGTTCCTCTAACTTCTTCTCTGGGTTGAGGGAAGGTGATCACTGGGATTACAATGGCTCCATTGTATTGAGGCCTACTTGCAGGGAAATCACCAAGAACAGTGTGGATCATCTTCTCCCTTTGTTCTTCGACTGGTGGAAAGTTGGGGACTTCCTCAGGGGTTCTTAGCTGTTCAGGGCACCTCTTAAGGTGGTCTCTGGAAACCAAAGCTGTCATTTTTCCTCCATCTTTGCTGATGAGGCATGTCTTCTCATGGCTAAGTGTCAACGGTAATACGGTGTAGAGTTCTGCTTCCCAATGGTTGTCGAGTTTGTGATTTCTCCTCTTTCTCTTGAGGACCACTTCTCCAGACATCAAAAGAGCAGCAGGTGCATTTTGATTGTAGCCTTTTTCTTGTCTCTCCCGCTGCTGGGTCAAGCTTCGCTCCAAACATTCTTGTACTCTCTTGTACTGGGCCTGGTGGGTGGAATTCCAGTCGACACCTTGTAGAGGATCTTCGAGAGTCTCAATTCCCATTTTCAGATCCACTGGCAGGCTTCCAGGTCTGGCCCTCATTAGATATGCCGGTGTTCAGTTCGTGGAACTCACAGGGATATTGTTATACATGTCCACCAGGTCAGGCAGCTTCTCTGACCACTGGCATCTATCATCTAATGGTAGAGTTTTCAGGAGGTCGAGAACAATGTGATTCATCTTCTCGCACATGCCGTTGGTCTGAGGATGGTAAGGTGTGGTACGAATCTTCTTGAAGCCATAAAGGTTAAAAAACTCCCGGAATACCTCAGCTTCAAAGGCCGAACCCTGGTCAGTGAGCACTTGTTCTGGGTAGCCATGTGGTCTGCATAAATGAGCTTGCAATGCTCTGGCTGCAGTCTGGCCTGTCAAGTCCTTGACTGGTACTACTACCAGGAACCTGGAGTAATCATCAACCATGGTGAGGGCATAGGTGTAGCCCTGTCTACTGGGCGCCAACTTTACATGGTCCAGGGCCACTAGTTCCAAGGGTTATTTGGTTTGGATTGGTTGGAGTGGTGCTCTCTGATTGTTATGGTCTTTTCTTCTGAAGTTGCAGGGGCCACAGTCTCTACACCACTTCTCCAGGGCAGCTCTCATGCCCACCCAGTAGAATCTCTCCTTGAGGAGTGCCTCCAACTTCTTCCAACCAAAGTGACCTGTGCCATTGTGATAGGCTTCTAGCACCATCCGAGCATCCTTCTGCGGCACAATCACCTGCCACACCTTCTCATGCGTCTTCAGGTTGGTGATGCTCCTGTAGAGTTTGTCTTGGTGGATAAACAGTCGACCCCTCTCTCTCCACAGGTGCTGTGCCTCAGGCGGGGCTTCTGAATCAAGGCTGGCTCCATGTTGAGGGATCAACTTATTCACCAAGCCAACCGCTGGATCATTCTCTTGAGTCTCTTCCCAGTTGTAGTGAGGTAGCGGATTCAGGATCACTTCTTGGTGGCTGGTGGATGACTGCTGGCACTGGTTGGCTCCATGGCAATGGAACACTGGCAGATCGATCTCTTCAAGGTCATCCACATCTTCACCCTCGTCTGCTAGGTGAGGCATTCTTGACAGAGCATCTGCGTTGCTATTCTTGCGGCTGGCCCAGTACTTTACAGTGAAATCATAGTTTGCTAGCCGGGCTACCCAACATTGCTCCATGGCACCCAATTTAGCAGTGTCCAAGTGGGTTAAGGGGTTGTTGTCTGTAAAGATGGTGAATTTGGTGGCTGCCAGGTAGTGCTTGAATTGCTCTGTGATAGCCCAGACCATGGCCAGGAACTGTAACTTAAATGAGCTATAGTTTTCTGGGTTTCTTTCAGTAGGCCGGAGCTTCCTGCTGGCGTAAGCGATCACACGTTCCTTGCCTTTTTGCACCTGTGAAAGCACTGCTACCAAGCCCACATTACTGCCATCGGTGTACAGCACAAATGGTAGATTGTAGTCAGGGTAGGCTAGAATCTCTTCACCCGTCAGGGCCCCTTTCACTTGTCGGAAGGAGTGTTCTTCTGCTTCTCCCCAGTTGAGCGGTGGGCCAGAGGTCTTCCCCTTCTTTGCTTGGCCTACCAGGAGCTCTTGCAAAGGCGCTGCCATCTTCATTAACCCTTGATTAACCTCCTGTAGTAGCCCACCAGGCCAAGGAACTGACGTACCTCACGGACGGTGGTGGGTCTGCGCCAGCTCTGGATGACTGTGACCTTCTCTGTGTCCGGCGCTACTCCATCCGCACTGACCACATGACCTAGGTATTGGACCTTCAGCTTTAATAAATGGCACTTGGATGGCTTCAGCTTCATCCCATATCGAGACAGTGCTTCAAAGACTTCAGCCAGGTGTTTCAAGTGGTCCTCATAGTTCTTGGAGTACACGATGACATCATCCAGGTAGAGCAGGACGGTCTCAAAGTTGAGGTGTCCCAGGCAGCACTCCATCAGCCTCTGGAAGGTCCCGGGAGCATTACAAAGTTCAAATGGCATGCTGTTGAACTCACAGAGGCCCATGGGGGTGGTGAAGGCCATCTTCTCTCGATCTTCTTCTGCTACAGAAACTTACCAGTAGCCACTAGTGAGATCTAGGGTAGAAAAGTAGTTAGAGGCCTTTAGGGCGGCAAGGGATTCCTCTATCCGTGGCAAGGGGTAGGCATCGTTGTGTGTTATCTGTTTTATCCGTCTATAGTCCACACACATCCTCATTGTGCCATCCTTCTTTTTTACCAGGACTAAGAGAGCTGCCCAAGGACTGCAACTGTCCCTAATGACTCCTGCCTCTTTCATGTCCTTCAGCATATCTTTTGCGCACTGGTAATGAGCTGGTGGTATAGGCCTATGTCTTTCCTTTATATGAGGATGACTGCCTGTGGGTATGTGATGTTGCACCCCCTTGATTCTCCCAAAGTCTAGTAGGTTTTTACTGAAAACATGCTCATACTCCTGTATGACTCGGTGAACCCCTTGTTTTTGGTAGGTGGGAGTAAAGTCAGTCCCCACAAGGAGTTTTTGGCACCAGTCCTCTAATTCTTTTTGGGAGGCCTTAACCTCTTTTAAGTCAGCTTGCGTCAGGGGGCCTACAGACTGTATAGAGCTGTTTGGACAGGTAAACAGTTTGGCAATGGTAGCCTATCTCGGTAGTCTAGCTTCCTCCTCCCCACAGTTCAGCACTCGTACGGGTACCCTTCACTTCTGTACGTCAACTACCCCTCTGGCTGTCAGGACCGTGGGCCAGTGTTCTGAATGAGTGGGTTCTACTACAGCCTGGTAATCCCGTCCTCTGAGACCTACCGCTGACCTGCACCACATCATCATCTCACTCCGTGGGGGTATCACAATGGGATTAGCATCTATCACCCGTACACTACCAATTTCACCGCCAGTCTGGTTTTCCTGTTGCTTCCGCAAGATAACTCGGATCTCTTTTTGCAGGGCTCTCTATTGTCCGCCCTCAACACCCTCAGCAATCTGGTGGAGCAACAACAACACTTCTCATAGGCAATTCTCAATGACATTAGTACCTAAAATCATTTGTGGGTTCCTTTCCTTAACATCATTACCCACAACAATTAGTCCTTATCCCTTAATTTCCTGCCTCCCCACCTTTATGGTTACCTCTTTGACCCCAATCTGGTCTATAGGTAGTCCATTAGCTGCATAGATGGTAAGGTCAGGGTGCGGTCGTCGGAGATCGTCGTCCGACCAAAACCTGTGATAAAGGACATACGGGATTGTCGTTACCTGAGAGCCAGTGTCCAATAATGCTAGGGTTGGGATCCCTTCCAGGGTGATGGACAGGACCGGTCGTCTACCCACATACTTCCTGGCAACGGCGGCAGATGGGTTGTCCGGACGAGTCATAGTGATCGCTGCTCCTTCCTCGGGATGAGGGACCTTTTCTAAGGGAAGTCTTCTGGACTGTCAGCTAGCAGGATCCTGTGAGGGGCTTTGGATTCTGGTGGTAGTTGCATTGCTTTCAGGATCCGGGCGACGTCCTTGCTGAGCTGTTGCACCTGGGAGGACAGGGTATCTGAGGATTCGGCTGAGGTTATGAGTCCTTTTGCTGCTACCAGGGCCTGCAAGGAGGGTTCTGCTCCGGCAGTTGGGGTGCTGGCGGACCAAGCTGGTTGGATGGGGTCCGTGTCAATGAGGGGCTAGAGTGCTTTCACGGCCCTGTCTTTTAGAATGGCAAAGTCCATATCACTGTGTTCAAGGGACCACAGCCTCATCTGCTTTCTATCCTCAGAGGAGTGCAAGCTCTGCAAGAACTTTTCTGTCATCATCCTGTTTCCCTCCTGATCACTGACAGGGTCCACGAGCTTGAGAGCCCACAGTGCGGTGCCACTAAGTTTCCTCAGTGTTTGCTAGTATAATGGCTTAGTAACAATGAGTTTGAGTGTGCAATGCAGAGGTGCTGCACATAGGTTTGCACCAGTGGGACACTAATGGAAGTCCAACAGCCACTTTTAGGATGCCACTAAGTTTCCTCAGTGTTTGCTAGTATAATGGCTTAGTAACAATGAGTTTGAGTGTGCAAAGGGCAGGAGGGTACAGTGGCAGGGTTGTGGGTCTGGGTAGAGGAAAGGAAGCTTCCCTTTCTATCCCTCCTAATGGGGAAATGCAGCGAGGAAATCCCTGACCTTAGCTACACAGACACTGTCATCTTGTGTAGCTGTTAAAATCTGTTTTCACGGACCTGACTGTCACCTATGGCTCTGACCCTGCTGGTATTAGCCCTTACAAGGACTAATAGAAACTTCTATCCATATTCTATATAGCGCTGTGTATAGAGCGTACACAGCAGTATCGGAGACAGGAGCTACACCTGCGGTTACTGACACCAAGACGCAGAAGGCAGATAATGGCATGCTGGAGGAAAATGTCTGTTTTTATAATGCATGGACATGTGACATGGACATCCTATCACACATGCCGTTGCTTCTCTGGCTAAAAGTCCACTTAGCTGTGTGTGTGTGTCTGGGATTGGCTGACATGCTGGCCCGCCCCACTATATGCGCGCGCTTAGGGAAGGAAGACAAGGAAAAAAAAAAAATGGCGATCGCCATTATCCAAACAGCAGTGATCTGAATGCGCTGTTCCCGCACACTATACGCTGAAATTTCATAATAGTGTGAGTCACAGAGTGACTTACACTATTACAGCGGAAAGCCAGCTAGTAATTAGCTTGTCTTTTTGCTGCTAGAACCGTTCTCGAACGTATCTAGAACTATCGAGCTGTAGCAAAAAGCTCGAGTTTTAGTTTGATCTAGAACAGCCCCCAAAATCACTCGAGCCGCGAACTGGAGAACCTTGAACCGCGAACCTCGCTCAACTCTACTTATAACCTGGTACGCATCCATGAGGGCGATGAATGGAAGACCGCATTTAATACCAGAGACGGTCACTATGAGTACCTGGTTATACCCTTTGGTTTATGCAACGCCCCAGCAGTCTTCCAAGACTTCGTAAATGATGTATTTCGAGACCTTCTACTGTCTTCTGTCGTCTATCTGGATGACATATTAATTTTTTCTCCCGATCTCTATACCCACCGGCAGGATGTGATTCGAGTGCTTTCTCCGCTAAGGGAGCATTCGTTATTCGCAAAGCTCGAGAAGTGCGTCTTCGAGCAAAGGTCGGTCTCCTTCTTGGGATATATTATCTCCCATGAGGGCTTGGCGATGGATCCCGTTAAGGTGTCTGCAGTGCAGGAATGGTCCGAACCTAGGTCTCTCAATGCGGTACAGGGATTCCTAGGGTTCATTAACTGTTACCGGCAATTTATTCCCTACTTCTCCACCCTAGTCTCTCCTTTGGTGGCCCTAACCAAAAAGGGAGCAAATCCCAAGATTTGATCGGCTGAAACTACACAGGCTCTGTCAAGTCTTATTTCTGTAGTGCGCCTGTTCTCCAGCGACCTGATGAGAACAAACCTTTTATCATGGAGGTGTGCGCATCCTCTGTGGGAGCCGGGGCTGTGCTGTTTCAAAAGGATACCAACGGGAGGAAAAGAACCTGTTTCTTTTTCGCCAAGACTTTCTCTCCAGCAGAGAGAAATTATGCCATCGGGGACCGAGAACGTCTTACCATGAAATTGCCTTTTGAAGAGTGGCATCATCTGCTTGAGGGTGCTAGACATGCTGTCCAGGTTTTTACTGACCATAAAAACCTTACCTTACCTCCAGACGGCACAACGTCTAAACACTCGACAGGCACGTTGGGCCTTGTTCTTTTCCCGGTTTCATTTCACGGTACTTTTTCTCTCCGGAGACAAAAACAATAAGGCAGATGCACTCTCGTGGTCTATAGAGTCTACTCATAAGGAAGATGATGTCCCTCACCTTATCTTACCATCTCAGGCTTTTCACACCTTTTCTCCAGTGACTCTTGACCAAATACCACCTGGGAGGACCTTTGTACCTCCACCAAGACAGAATGATATTCTATCTTGGGCTCATACTTCTAAGCTTGGTGGGCATTTCGGTGTCAGGCGGACGCAAGAGCTAATCGAGAGATGGTACTGGTGGCCTAATCTGGCAAACCAAGTCAGGAGGTACATTCGTTCTTGCTATTCCTATGCACGAAACCATCCTTTGCGTCAGAGACCGGCTGGTCTTCTACACCCACTGCCCGTACCCGATAGACCTTGGGAGGTTGTGGGAATGGATTTTGTAGGAGAACTCCCATCCTCACAAGGCCACCGTTTGATCTGGGTACTCTCTGATCACTTTTCACGAATGGTACATCTGGTTCCTCTGCGTGGCCTTCCCTCATCTAGGGTCTTGGCCAGACTCTTTCTCCAGCACGTCTTCAGATTGCATGGGATGCATGATCGCATAGTATGTGACAGGGGTCCCCAATTTGCATCTCAGTTTTGGCGTGACTTTTGCAGCCTCTTGCAGATTGAGTTAAACATCTCTTTGGCCTATCATCCCCAGACCAATGGGTTGGTGGAACATACGAACCAGTCATTAATTACGTACCTTCATCATTTTGTTTCCGCACACCTTAATGATTGGTCTTCACTCCTTCCTTGGGCAGAGTTCGCCCTGAACAACTCGGTGGCTGAGGCTACGGGTCAAACCCCTTTTGTCCCTAACAATGGACAACATCCCCGGGTCCCTATGTCTTTTCCTGCCACTACTCCCACTCCTCTGGTTTCTGATTGGGTGACTAACACCAGAGATGCATGGGATCATACCCAAGCGGCTATTCAAGCGGCCAAGGACCGCATGAGACCGAGGGCTGATCGTTTCCGTCGCCCGGCGGTGTATTCCCCAGGCAACTTTGTTTGGCTCTCCGCCAGGAACATCAAAATCAGAACGGGGTCGGCCAAGTTTGCTCCATGTTACCTGGGTCCCTATGAGGTTCTCCGGCAAATAAATCTGGTAGTGTACCAGTTGAAGTTGCCATCCTATCTCCGAATCCATGTCTCCCTATTGAAACCTGCTATTCTCCCTCATGCTAGGGATAAATCTTCTCCATCTTCTGACTCGTCCCGAACCGACAACCCTGTACTGGCTATTGTTGGCGTTAAACTTCTACGAGGTCGCAGGTTTTTCTTAGTTAATTTGGAGGGTTATGGTCCAGAACACCGGTCTTGTGAGCCGGAGGAGGCTATTAATGCTCCTGACCTCATAGCTGCTTACCTGTACCGCCGGGGAAGGGGGGGCTCTAGAGGGGGTGGGTACTGTTACGGCCCCTGGGTCTGTTGCTCCACGTTTCCCTTCTTCCCCTTCTGCTTCTCGTTTGCATTGTTCCAGTCGTTTGGGAACTTCTTAGCTTCCTGAGTCTAAGTCCCAATTTTGAGCTACTGAGCATGCTTTAGGAGAGTCGGGGTAGGTAGGAACCTCTCCCCCTTCGCTCCTGTTTACTCTCTGCGGATAGCATAGAGAGTTACCTGGCTCCTTATAGTGCAGTTAGCACACGGGGCTTGGACAGGGACTTGCACTTGAGCCATTTCAGAGAAAGCTATTGCTCTCTGTTATCAGTTGTCATATTACACTTCCTCTATGAGCATAATAGAGGTTAATTCTTAGGTTTGCCTGTGACCATTAACAGGAGACCTGTGCATTCTCTCCTTACCTAGGAATATTGTTTATGCTTTGTTAATTTACTAGCTTACTTCTGTGAAGTAACAGGTATTTCCTATTTGTATGGGGTAGTCGCCCTAACTTATTTATTTGCTACCACATATTAGTTTAGGGTGTGTCGTACTAGTCCTAGTGTTGCTGTGAAGTAACAGGAACAAGTACTACTTCTGTGGTACAGACACCCTTTTCTGCTATCACTAGCAGCAGTTGCACGGTGGGCCCTGACTGCCTGTTACTCGTAATTAGTTATAATACCAGGCAACCCCGTAACAGGGCTCACAGCAGGTGGGGGGTTCACAGCAGGTGGGGGAAGGTGAGAGGTTGGCGAGGGGGCAGCAGATGAGGGAGGGGGGCAGTGGCTGATGGGGGAGAGCGGTGGCAGATGGAGGGGAGGCAGCAGATGGGTTCAGTGGCGGTGGATGGGGGCAGTGACTTCTGCAGCCGGCGGGTGAAAGGAGACAGTGTCTATAACTTACTGATCTCTCCCATCAGCTTCCACAGACGCCGGAGTGAAGCTGGGGGCAGTGGTCTCTGGCCCCAGATCCACAATGATTGGAGATATTGGTCACAAGGCCAATCTCTCCATTCAGAGCTGGGGGTGGGTGAAACTGAGGTCACCCAGCTCCAACCAATGATCAGTGCTACACCTGCACTGATCAGGGCTGGATTTCAATGTTTCAACCATTTTCAATGGCTAAAACATTACAATGGCTGTGATTGGCTGAGCGGCATTTGTCAGCCAATCACAGCCTCTTTAGGTCTGGGGAGGAGAAACCACCCCTCCTGAGGTCAGGCAGAGGGCCCCTCCTCCCCGAATCTAAGATATTTGCAGCGATCGCATCCACCGGGGCCACGATTTTGCCATGACGTACTGGGTATCTCATGGGTCCTTAAGTACCAGGGAGTCATGATGTACCTAGTACGTCATAGGTCGCTAAGGGGTTAACACGTTTTCAGGCTCTAGGGGCCCACTCCTGCTTGTGGCCCCTGTGAGACTGCAGGTGCTGCACCGCGATATGTCTGCCAGTGCAACATCCCCGCACCTGCCCATGGGGCCCGGTGAGCAGAGGAATGAAAGGAGAGGGACCCGGGCTGTCAGCCGGGCCGCCCTCTTTTCACTGGGCCCGATACAGGAGTCACACTAGTAATGCCCTGATGGCGGCTCTGGTAGGAGCCCTGGTTGTTATAATAAGGAACCATGGAAGACCACCATAAATCATTGGTAAAAGGTGACAAGAGCATTGGCAACTAATCTGGCCGCCATCCCCTTACTAACCATCAACACTAGAAGTAGCCGAGGGGTGAACTAACATCCCGTGCATCGCGAATCCAGTCGGAGAACTAGCTATCCTAAAGGAAGGAAAGATGAATAACTCTCTGCCTCAGAAAATAGATAAAGAATAGCAAGCCCCCCACATTCAAAGACTGCGGTGATATAGAAAAACACAATACACAGATAGATGATAGGATTAGCAAAAGGTGAGGCCCTACTGACTAAATAGGACAGGATAGGAAAGGGACTGATGGTGGCCAGAGAAAAACCCTGCAAAAATCCAAAAACCTGATAGCACAAAAGGCCCTCAGATCACTAGATCTGAACTCCGTCCTGTACCAGGCGCTCTTGTCATACCAATGAATAGAAAGCAGAAACCAGTACAAATTCAAGAAGCAACAAACACATGGACTAATAGGAGCAATACTCCAAACATAGCTGCAGGGAGCTTCCCAGCTAAGCAACTGAGAGGGAAGATCCCTGCATGCAAATAAACTGACAATAACCACAGTAAATGACAAACTCAGAAAAGAGCAAAAAGAACCAAACAACAAATAATAATAATAATAATTAATAATAAATAATAGATGTGGTCTGGAGCAGGATGAAGCAGGCTGGTGAACAAAGAACAACTGACATTCTGCATAGCCTGCTAGCAGACCAGGGTTTAAATAGGCAGAGAGTTAGCAATGGAAACGCCCATTGCTCAACACACCTAGTCTCTATCCAAACCATTCCTGGCCACAAGAGGGAGCCTCACAGCAGCAAAAGCATAACTGACATTCACAACACCTGGTACTGCTGGCTAGGAGGCAGACTGAGGCCTCTGTCTGCAGGAGCCGGGAAGACGGCTCAGTGGAACCGGGACAGGGTAGTTGCCCGCCGGCACCGACCCGGGGAACCGACCCGGAAACCGGAGCACAAAGGGGGGTACTCAGACCCTGAAGCTAGGTCCAGAAGCTACTGGGGGCTAGCTAATTAACCGATTGTGCCAGGACTAGAGGTCCTGTCCCACCCAAAGTCCCGACTGAAGGCAACAGAACAACGAGGGGAATAGAAAGCCACCGCCACGGCACAGAGATCCCACGAGCCAGTGTCTGCGGGCATCATCTATTTTGATAGATCGGGCATTTCTGAACGCGGCGATACCAAATATGTGTATATATATTTTTTTTTTAATTCTTTAATTTTCAATAGGATGAAACGGGGGTGATTTGAACTTTTAGGGTTTTTTTGTTTTTTTTTTATTTTTTAAAACTTTTTTTTACTTTTTTTTATTATTATTTTACTAGTCCCCCTAGGGGGCTATAGCGATCAGCAGTCTGATCGCTCTGATCGATCTGCTGATCACAGCTATACAGCTGTAAACAGCAGATACGGTCACTTCCTGCTTCACTGGCCTCCAGGCTGAGTGAAAACGAAAGTGAAACGTCATATCTGCAGGCATCATCACATGACTCTGTGCTACCATGGCAACCACCGAAAGTCACATGATCACACACGTGACTTCCGGTGGGGGCGGCGGTAAGTGAAAATATTCACTGCGGGTATATACATCTCGCTGCCAGACTTTGTCAGCGAGATGTAAGGGGTTAATGTTACGGGTGGAATGCGATTCCACTCGTAACATGCAGGCACACATGTCAGCTGTTAAAAACAGCTGATATGTGCGCCGATCGCTGCACCCTGCCCGAGGCAGGGGGCTGGGCTTAGCAGCACACGCTCCATGACGGATAGATCCGTCCATGGTCGTGAAGGGGATAATACTACTACTACTAATAATAATAATAATAATAATAATAATAATGTCGCATGTGGTTCCTCTTATTTTGATACACAGACAAGATAAGCACACAGCTGGGAGCTGCACCCTGTAGCCGTATGCTATATGTGGGCCCTATGCTATCCTTCATCAAAGATACTCCAGATGGTGGAGGAGCCTATGTTTCCTTCCTGGCGTTTCTTCTGGCCTGTTCTGATCTTATTCCCCCTCCCGCTTCCCCCAGGGAGGGTTGGGACAGGAGTGTGATGTAACCCACAGATACAGACAGACAAGATGAAAATTAAAACTTTCTCAAACAGTGCACTCACTCTACAACCGCACCAAGCAAAGAGCACAACTTTTGTCAGTAAGTCTGGGACACCACACCTCACAGACAAAAATAGAATAGACTATAGATGGAATGGGTGGAAGGTTTCAACTAACACAAATAGCAGAGAAGCAGATGTGATAGGCTTCCCCACAAGATGTGACCAAAGGAGCAAGCAGACTAGCTGAAATTAACTCTTGCTAGCTGCCTATGAATCAATACACAGCAGGTCATCGCCCGAGTTTGCCTGTGTAGATCCCAGGCACAAGAGAAACCATCAGGGAGAGTATCAGAGTCGTCAATCTGTACAGCGCCCAAAGCTACCATGAAAGTTTGTGCAAAACTCTGTGCGACACTTGTATCCTGTATTTATCACCAATTTTCTCCTTTCTCTAATATATAATTGTCTTTGAGCTACAGGGTGGAAACTAAGTGCTATGATATATTTCATACACAGTGCACAGAGATGTGGGAGATACCTTATTGCTTACTTATTTCTTGTGTTTACAACACATTTAGAGGCAGTAGGGGTAGTGAATAATGATGAGCAAACCCATGGATATTTGGGTTTGCCAAACCAGCACAGATTAAAAATCTGGACCCCCAAACTTCACTTTGGATGCTGAACCCATATAAGTCTAAGGGACCGGAACTTATGTATTAAAAATGGTGTTAGTAAGGGCCAGGGTGGCTGCAAAAGAAAGAAAATAAATAAATAATATAGGAATAAAGCAGGAAAGGTATACTAACTGGGCCTGATCATTAGCATTAATACATATTCACTGCTACCCCCACCCACCATCACTCATATATTTTTTAGACCATCCTGTGCAGCAGTAGAACAGAATACTAGTCTGACACATAGTGAACAACTGGCGAGGATGGTGCAGGAATATCTAGAGCTCTATATCAATGCAATCACGGTTAGGTTTGGACCCTTTCGCATTTTGGTCTTCAAAAATGGAAGAGTGGTCTGAGCTTGCCAGTCATACTTTGGAGGTTTTGTAATGCCCGGCAGACAGCGTTCTATCAGAACGTGTCTTCAGTGCTGCTGATGGTGTCCTGACGGATAAGCGCATCCAGCTGTCCCTTGAAGTGTAGACTGCCTAATTTTTATCAAGATTAACAAGTCATGGCTTTCCAATAACTTTTTCACCCCTGTCACAGAATGTGAAGACTAGGCGATGGTGTAGTTTTCAGTGTTTTGCATTGATCTTACATTATTGCAGTCTGTGACACCTTTGTCATGGGCCCGCTTCTGTGGCTGCTATTGCTACTACTGCTAATCTTACTAAAAAGTGCCTTGGTGGCAAAACAGTGAAATGGTACGTCCACCACTGTCACTTTTACAATTTGGATTTTTTTTTTATGTATGAAACACCTAATATTCCTCCTTTTTCTCTTCCTTTTGCTTTCTCCTGAGTCCTTACAAGCCAATTTTTTGGGAAATGTAGAGACTCTAAGTTGGGTCTCCAAGTTGTGTGTTGTCTGTAGTGCCAGGGGTCTCAGAGGAACAGGTCTACTCCTGTCACTCATCCACCTCTTCATTTGAGAGCTGTTTATTCTAGGCGAGACCCTGCCTGGTGCATAGTCCATGCCTCACTGCTGTGCCAAAACACTAAGGGTACTCTGGGGCAATTGATGCCACTTTTCCTGGTGTCTGCCCCTAATTTTTAGAAATGTAGACACTCCAAGTTGGATCTCCAAGTTTTGTTTTGTCAGTAGTGGCAGGGGTCTCTGAGGAAAAGGCCCACTCCTGTCACTCATCCACCTATTCATTTGAAAGCTGTAAATTCTGGGCCAGACCCTGTCCTGTGCATTGCCCATGCCTCATTGCTGTGCAAAGACAATATGGGTACTCTGGAGCAACTGATGAAACTTTCCATCCATCTGCCCCTAATTTGGGGAAATTGGATGGAGACTCCTAGTTGGGTGTCCTTGTGTGTTGCCTGTAGCAGTAGGGCCCCTAGACTGGCAGGAATGCAACTAGTTTTCACTCATCTACTTCTCTTACTATCCTTAAATGTGTCTAGCAATAACAGTCAATGAAGCTAATATTTCAGCCACCTTAATTTGGCTGAGCAGAAAAGCAGTTTGAGCTGCTGCATGAGGTACGAGGGCTCACAACCCACCAGTCCTATACTTGTCACTCATCCACCTCAATATTTCTTATGTTAGTAGTCTAGGAAGCTAATGGCTGGGCCACAGGAGTTTGGCTCCACTGTAAAATGGTTTGAGCTTTTTGGCAGCTTTTGGGCACCTCTAAAAGGTGTTGTCTATGCCTTTTGTTTTTGCCTCCCATTGAATTCAATAGGGTTCGGAAATGTTGATTGAACCATTCGGCAAAAACACGTGAAGTTGGCGAACACAAATTGAACCTTTGGAGGTTTACTCATCTCTATTGAGAAATCCTATTAAAGATTCTGTAATTGGGACCCAAGAGTTTAAAGTTGCCTCCTTAAATTAGCAAATATATAGCAATGTATACCAGCCAAAATAATTCTATTTTGGCATACATTTGGCTGTTCATAGCCTGTGTATTCATAAGACATCCTTACTGCATACACTGAACATAGCTAGCAAAGATGATGTGAACGGAAAGAAACAATGTTTACATCTATACACAATATTCAAGTCTCCATGCACAAATAAATACAGTAGAGACCAAAAGTTTGGACACACCTTCTCATTCAAAGAGTTTTCTTTATTTTCATGACTCTAAAAATTGAAGATTCACATTGAAGACATCAAAGCTATGAATGAAACCATGTGGAATGAAATACTTAAAAAAGTGTTAAGCAACTGAAAATATGTCTTATATTCTAGGTTCTTCAAAGTAGCCACCTTTTGCTTTGATTACTGCTTTGCACACTCTTGGCATTCTCTTGATGAGCTTCAAGAGGTAGTCACTGGAAATGGTTTTCCAACAGTCTTGAAGGAGTTTCCAGAGATGCTTAGCACTTATTGTATCTTTTGACTTCACTCTGCGGTCCAGCTCACCCCAAACCATCTCGATTGGGTTCAGGTCTGGTGACTGTGGAGGTCAGGTCATCTGGCGTAGCATCCCATCACTCTCCTTCTTAGTCAAATAGCCCTTACACAGCCTTGAGGTGTGTTTGGCGTCATTGTCCTGTTGAAAAATAAATGATGGTCCAACTAAACGCAAACCGGATGGAATAGCATGCCACTGCAAGATGCTGTGGTAGGCATGCTGGTTCAGTATGCCTTCAATTTTGAATAAATCCCCAACAGTGTCACCAATGCACCCTTACACCATCACACCTCCTCCTCCATGCTTCACGGTGGGAACCAGGCATGTAGAATCCATCCGTTCACCTTTTCTACAAAGACACGGTGGTTGTATCCAAAGATCTCAAATTTGGATTCATCAGACTAAAACACAGATTTCCATTGGTCTAATGTCCATTCCTTGTGTTCTTTAGCCCAAACAATCTCTTCTGCTTGTTGTCTGTCCTCAGCAGTAATTTCCTAGCAGCTATTTTGCCATGAAGGCCTGCTGCACAAAGTCTCCTCTTAATAGTTGTTCTAGAGATGAGAAGGTGTGTCCAAACTTTTGGTCTTTACTGTACATTTACTATAATCTCACCTTCCAATTATAACCCCCAAAAATTATAATAGCACAGTCAGTACATTTGGTAAATCCTCCATGACATCCAGCTCAGTTCTCTTTTTAATATCAGAAACAAAAGTGAGGAAGCAGATCCAATTGTTGGAAAAAAAAAGAAATAGGATCCTTTATTCACCCATGCAAGCTTCATATCAGTTTTATATATGGAGTCTTATTCAAGCTGTAAGAAAATGGACATATTGCCCACATTTACCCTTGAAGACACGGTGTTATTGTTATAATGTGTAATGTAAATTGTGGCATATGTTATTGTATTCAATGTATTTTGCCTGACAGTAGAGAGAGTCAGGGTTAGTGATTGGGGATTGGGACTAGCCCAGAGTGGGAGGGGATAGTGGGAGGGAACAGATAAGGCCCAGTGTGTAGTATTGATGGGCCAAAGGTCTTACTGGTGAGCAGAACCGTATGACGGGGGTCTGATGAGAGAGGAGACCGAAGAGAAGATAATGTGATCCAGAGTAATGAGAGCAAAAATTGGCAGAAGTGCAGAGTAGAGATGAGCGATGTTCGAGGTTCAAGGTTCGCTAATTTCATGTTCGAGTGATTTTGGGAGTGTTCGAGTCGTTCGACGAACTCGAACGATTTGCTAAAAGTTCGGCAGTTCGAGTTACGTTCAAGAACGGTTTGATCACCAAAAGCGTGGCTTTTCACAGTAAGTATGTGCACACCTTTCGTATCTGCATGCGTCCTGCGTCCCCAGCACAATCCCTCTCTTTCCTACTCACCGATCACGGGCGTCTCGCTGCACGGCTGTCACAAATCTCAGGCGGCTTTTCCTCTTTTGAAAATGGCTGCCGCTTCATTATTCAATTAGTTATTCCGTGCTTTCCCCGCCCACCGGCAGTCATGAATGGTTGCAGTCAGACACGCCCCCACGATGAGTGACAGCTGTCTCACTGCAACCAATCATAGCTGCCGGCGGGCAGGTCTATATCGTGCAGTAAAATAAATAAATAATAAAAAAAAAAATGCGGTTCCCCCCATATTTGATACCAGCCAGGATAAAGCCACATGGCTGGAGGCTGGTATTGTCAGGAGGTGGGGCACCACATTATGTGGAGCCCACCACCATAACAATATCAGCTAGCAGCCGCCCAGAATTGCCGCATTAGATGCGGCAGTCCCGGGACTCTACTCAGCTCATCCCAAATTGCCCTGGTGCGGTGGCAATTGGGGTAATAAGGAGTTAATCATGACAGGCGTCTCACCGAGATACCTTCCATTATTAAACTGTAAGTGAAAGTAAACAAACACACACAGCGAAAAATCCTTTATTTGGAATAAAAGACAAAAAACACCTCATTTACCTCTTTATTAATCCCCAAACAACAATCCAGGTCCAAAGTAATCCACACGAGACTGTCAGCTCTGCTACATGAAGATGACAGGGAGCGCTCTGTGTCCTCTCCACGTAGCACCTGAAGTGAGCCGCGCTGTCACCAGACTTCACTCTGCAATGCAGACGTCAAGATTACCAAATCTGCCAATGTTTTTCATTAGAGACAATGGTTCAATGGTTAGAGCTCTTGCCTAAGAAGCATTAGTTCATGAGTTCAAGTCCCGGTAAAAAATGTAATTAATTTTAAATTATAATTATTATTTATTTATAATTATAATTTAATTTATGTACTCAGGGGAGAAGCAAGACATCAGCTGTGAGCTGCGGGACACACCTCTAAAATCGGAGCAGTTCACGGAATGAGGCTGCATTGCTCTCTCCTCTCTCTCTTCTCTCTTTCTCTCTCTCTTTGGGCTGCTTCTCACTTGTGAGTTTCTCGCAGTAGAGCAATGCGAGAAAATCTCGCATTGGAATTGGACACATGTTAGTCAATGATTCAGCTCTCATCTGCGATTTTTTTCTCAGTACAAATCGGACCGAGAAAAAAATCGCAGCATGCTGCTTTTTTGCGAGTTTCTCACACCATTTGTCTCAATGATTCCCTATGGAAGCGTGTTTTTTGAAGGCACACACACGCACAACACCGTTCAAATTTGCGAGTTGGGCTGGTACTAGTTTAAATAATTAATTAACACATGTCTGTGCCATCGCACATCATTGTTTTAATTTTGTTGCACTTGTGTATATTTCCTCTACAAAAGCACATGGCTAGTGCTCCCCAGATGCATATCCAACATGGCTAGGTACATCAATGTTGAAATGCTCATAATGCTCATTCAGGAACGTCCGGAATTATGGGACATGCGGGACAATTCGTAGGGCTGCACGCGATGCCTCCTGGTTATGGATCTGTCGCAAAATGTTTCCGCATTTCAACAATAGTACCCCTGATGCACAACTGCGAATGAGTGAGTTTTTTTTTTTAATTTAAATTTACATTTTATTTCTTCTTAAAAAGATATTTTGTTACGATTGCAATGTTATTTTTTTTTTGGTAACTCTAAATTTTATTTTTTTTTACTTTTCTTTTAAACCAAACAAAAAAAAAAAAAAAAGTTACAGATATCACAAAAAGATGGTGAAGTGTACGGGACCAATTCAGGAGGGAAAAGCAAAGTCGTGCAGCAAGTGGTTCTGCAGCATCTAATAAGAGGCCATATATACATTATGAGCGCCTTAATTTCTTACATCAAATTGTTGATTTATGTCCGTAAGCATTTTTTTATTTTAATGCTAAAAATAGCGTGTTGTTTCTTTTTTTTTTTTTTAAAACAAAAAATAAAAAAAAATATATCATCGATTTAAAATAATGTTTAGTAAACCAATATTCAAATCTGAAAAAAAACAGACATTGCTCATATGATGAATATTCACTGTTAATTAGGCCGTTGCGACACCATTAGCGATCTCGTTCACATTGTAAAAATAAATTTCGCAAGTGCAATTTTATTTGATTTGAAAAAGATCATTGAACACAAAAACAAAGTCCAACACAAGCACATGCAAACTTTATTGTCACATCGAGACAAAGATTGCTAAAAATGTCGCTGCATGCAAAATGGCACTAATTTTGAAGAAAATAATATGTTTACTTAAAATATCCTTTTTTTAATTTGTCAAAAAAATAAAAATGTCTCCATACATTACATTTTCAGCACAGAATCAAATTTGACAGATAAAGACACAATATCCGAATCAGACACACAAAGGGAGACAAATTATGAGGATGGAGATGTACAAGATAACATGCATGAAGGGGATAATGAAGCAGCATCAGGACCAATTGAGGCAGGATCCCAGGAAAACAATGATTTGACTACAAATGATGTAACGAATGAAAATGATGTTGTTTTTCAAAACACAAATCAAACCAGTGCAAAAGATATCTCGCCACATCATGCACCAACATACACCAGGGGTAGAAGGCGCAAAGATAAAAATGTCACCAATACTCGTAGAGAGGTTGATAATGGGGTACTTGATTACCTGTCTCGAACCATCAATGACGATGGAGAGGAGGCGTTTGCACGCAGCTTTGCTCATTATTTGCGTCAAATTCCACGTGGAGTAAGGCTGCGTGCAAGAAGCTGTATGCAAACCATAACTGACGCATGTACCCCTCCCAATACTCCACATTTAATTTTCAATTACATTTTTAATTACATTGAACGCTGGCAATTATCTGAAGAAAATAAGCTAGACAATACCACTCCAAATAGAGATGCAATAACATCAAACACCCTGCCACAGCCACCACACATACCAAGTGTCTGTGTGTCTAATCGCGACAATATGTCAGTATATGAACATACAAATGAAATAACACACAACCGACACATGAATATTGGTGATAATGACCATAATGAAGTAAGACACACATACAATCCAAACATCCTTTCAAATATACATTATATTAACCAAAGAGAACAACATTATGACCATACTCAGTCATCATCCAATGCTAGAGAATTTTCATTACGAAATATCTCTGTACCAGCATACAGCCATCAAACTCCAAGCAGTTACACGAGCAAGGACAACAATCTAGTTCAACCAATCAGCACACGTCCTGAACAGCATCAGGACCACAAGATACAAACCACAGCAAGCCAGATAAAACGTTCTACCAATGTAACACCAAGATACATGAATTTATGAGTGTATCATTATTTTTTTATTTGTGAAAATAACAAATAATTGTGTTACAAAACCAAAAAACATATCTTTATGCATTTATGTTTACATAAACATATAAGTGAAGCCAATCATTTGGTATTTAACCCCTTAACGACCGCCGATACGCCTTTTAATGGCGACAAATTAGGGTACTTCTTCCTTTCTGCCGCTTTTTAACGGCGGCCGGAAAAAAGGGTCTAGCGCCCCCCAGAGTCACAAAATTTCCGGGGTCTCAGCTGCGGGGGGTAGCTGAGACCCTGGAGATCATGATTCGGGCCGGTTTTTCCGGTCCCCAGTCACGTGATGACCGGTATACACCGTATACCGATCATCAAGTTATAGTAAATGACCGCGCCGGTAAAAAATGATTTATCTCCCATCTGGCATGATCAAACATGCCAGAAGGGAGATAAATCTTTTTCCCGGTTCCCTCCGGTCCCCTCGGTATCCCCAAAGTGCCCCCCCCCCCCGACCCCCAACCCCGTCCCGAAAATCCAAGATGGCCGCGCGCACCGGCGAGCACAGCAGCGCGCCGGCCACATTCACACTGTTCCTATGGTTTCTGTCGTATGTGCCATAACACATGCGACAGAAACCTGCTCCCTAGGCCCTGTCGGGTCCCTCCCTATCCCCCCCAGTGTTCCCCGGTGTCATACATACCTGTCGGAGCGCTGATCCCCGCGGCCCCCTCCTCTGGCTCCTTCACAGCAGACGCCGGTCACATGTGCAGAGCGCGGCTGTCAGCTTCCTGTGTTCAGGACGCTGGCTGCTGCTGCTGCTCGGCACACTGCAGCTGTGACCCGGGGAGAGTGGGTGCAGATTCTTTGCACCCACTCTCCTCAAATGGAGGGTCTGTAATACTAGAAAATGGGGGATACGTTCCCTGAACGTGTCCCCCATATTCTAGAAGGTCCAGAGTCGACGTGGGACGTCCAAATGGATTACAGCGGATTTTTTTTTTTTTTTCAATAAATTGGTCAATCAGGGAATGTTTTGGGGAGTGTTTTTTCAAATAAATTTTTTTTTGTTGTCAATTTTTTTTTTATTACTGTCAATTAGTTATGTCGGGTATCTGATAGACGCCGTGACATAACTAATTGCTGGGCTTGATGCCAGGTGACATTACACACCTGGTATCAACCCCATTTATTACCCCGTTTGCCAACGCACCAGGGCGCGGGATCAGCTGGGGCGAAGCGCCAGAATTGGCGCATCTAATGGATGCGCCACTTCTGGGGCGGCTGCGGCCTGTTATTTTTAGGCTGGGAAGAGTCCAATAACCATGGCTCTTCCCACCTTGAGATTACCAGACCCCAGCTGTCAGCTTCACCTTGGCTGGTGATCTAATTTGGGGGGACCCTACGTTTGGTTTTTTTTTTAATTATTTATTTATAAATAAAAAAAAAAAACAGCTTGGGGAGCCCTCCAAATTGATCACCAGCCAAGGTGAAGCTGTCAGCTGTGGTTTGCAGGCTACAGCTGTCTGCTTTACCCTAGCTGGCTATCAAAAATAGGGGGGACCCCACATCATTTATTTTAAATATTTTTTTTTTCTTTTTGGGCTAAATACAAGGCTAGGCACCCTTTAGTGCCACATGAAAGGCACTAAAGGGCGCCAGCTTAGAATATGCAGGGGGGTGGGACGTTATATATGTTTGACATCTATCCATTCCTCCATTGTAGCATTTTAGGCTATGTGCCCACAATCAGGACTTGCAGCGTTTTGGGCGCAGAGTGTTTTCCCTGCGTCCATAGCGCTGCGTTGTGCAGTAGAAGCACAGTTGAAGGATTTTTAGAAATCCCGTGCCCACTGTGCTTCTTTTCTCCGCAGCATAAACCGACCTGTGGTGCAGCTTCCCGAGCCTCAGCATGTCAATTTATGCTGCGGAGATGAGTGCTCTCTGCAGGTAGAATAGAACTAAAGTCCACAGCAGCCTGAACCCAAATCATGGGCATGGGCAGCTGCGTTCTCCCATGGACAACACTCACATCTCTGCAGGAAGGCTGACACTGTGTACTAGACGCCGTGTCGCTGGATCATGGCCACATAGCCTAAAAGAGAGAAATTTGTTGCTACAGCAACATTTTTATGAAGTACCTATGGATTCAAAATGCTTACTATACTCCTGAATAAAATCCTTGAGGGGTCCAGTTTCCAAAATGGAGTCACTTGTGGGGGGTTTCTAATGTATAGGTACCCAAGAGGCCCTGCTAATGTGACATGGTGCGCGCAATTTATTTCAACTTTTCCAAAATTCAAATGGTGCTCCTTCCATTCCAAGCCCTCCCATATATCCAAACAGAGGTGTTTGGCCACATATGGGGTATCCCTGCGCTCACAAGAAATTGGATAACAACCTGTGGGGTCCACGTTTTGTTGTTGCCTCTTGAAAAAGTGAGAAATGTGATGCTAAAGAAACATTTTTGTGAAAAAAATGAAAATTTTCAATATGGCAACCTAAGCTTATCAAATTCTGTGAAGTGCTCGTGGATTCAAAATGCTCAATATACACTTAGATAAAAGCCTTGAGGTGTCTTGTTTCCAGAATGGGGTCACTTGTGGGGGACCTCCATTGTTTAGGCACCTTATGGGCTTTCCAAATGCGACATAGCGTCCACTAATTATTCCAGCCAAATGTTCCGTCAAATTGCACTCCTTCCCTTCCAAGACCTGCCGTGTGCCCAAACAGTTGATTTCCACCACATATAAGATATCACCAAACTCAGGAGAAATTGCAGAATACATTTCATGGTGATTTTTTTCCTGTTACCCTTGTGAAAAAAAAGCTACCTGGTTGAAGTAACAATTTCGTGGTAAAATTTTATTTTTTTATTTTCATGGCTCAACGTTATAAACTTCTGTGAAGCACCTGGGGGTTCAGGGTACTCACCAAACATCTAGATAAATTCCTTGAGAGGCCTAGTTTCCAATATGGGGTCACTTGTGGTGGTTTTTTGCTGTTTACGTACCTTAGGGGTCCTCCAAATGCAACATGGTGCCCGCAATCTTTTTCAGCCAAATTTCCTTTCCAAAATTCAAATATTGCTCCTTTCGTTCCAAGCCCTCCCATTTGTCCAAACAAAGGTTTCAGACCACATGTGAGGTATCACCGCGCTCATAAAAAAGTGGGTAACAAACATTTGGGTCAAATTTTTGGAATTACCTCTTGAAAAAGTGAGAGAATTGATGCTAAAGCAACATTTTTGAGAAAAAAATTACAATTTTCAATATGACAAAGTAACGTTATCAAAATCTGTGAAGTACCTGTGGGTCCAAAATGCTCAGTATACCCCTCGATAGAAGCCTTAAGGGGTCTAGTTTCCAAAATGGGGTCACTTGAGGGGGGTTCCTGCTGTTTAGGTACCTTAGGGGATCTGTAAAAGCAACATGGTGCCCGCAATCTGTTTCAGCTAACTTTGCTTTCCAAAATTCAAATATTGCTCCTTTCATTCCGAGCTCTCCCATTTACCCAAACAAAGGTTTTTGACCACATGTGGGGTATCGGCGCGCTCATAAGAAAGTGGGTAACAAAGTGTGAGGTCCAATTTTTGGTGTTACCTCTTGAAAAAGTAAGAAAATTAGTGCTAAAGTAACATTTTTAGGTAAAATGTTAATTTTTATTTTTTTTCATTCCATATTACTTTAGTTCCTGTGAAGCACCTGAAGGGTTAATAAACTTCTTGAATGTGGTTTTAAGTACCTTGAGGGGTGCAGGTTTTAGAATGGTGTCACTTTTAGGTATTTTCTGTCACCCAGGCCTCTCAAAGTCACATCAAATGGGATGTGGTCCCTAAAAAAATGGTTTTGTAAATTTTGTTGAAAAAATGGGAAATTGCTGATGAACTTTGAACCCTTCTAACTTCCTAACCCCAAAAAATGTTGTTTCAAAAATTGCGCTGATCTAAAGTAGACAAGTGGGAAATGTTATTTATTAACTATTTTGTGTGACATAACTCTCCGGTTTATGGGCATAAAAATTAAAAGTTTGAAACTTGCAAAATTTTTAATTTTTTTGTCAAATTTCAGATTTTTTCACAAATAAAATAAAAAAATATCATCCTAAATTTACCTCTAACATGAAGCCCAATATGTCACGAAAAAACAATCTCAGAATCACCGGGATCCATTGAAGCGTTCCAGAGTTATAACCTTATAAAGTGACACTGGTCAAAATTGCAAAAAATGGCCTGGGCATTAAGTACAAATCTGGCTTCGTCCTTAAAGGGTTAAAAGAAGCCAAGATGAACAGAGCTGGGATCAGGAAAGACTTTGCTACCTACTCCGGTGTCATCCTGGGGACGGTTAATTATGGCGTATTTTTGAATGTGCTTGATGCAAATCTAGCTGTGAAGTGTACAACTGGGGCACAACTGCTGCCACTTAAGGGGTGGGTGTGTGTGGGGCCCAATTTTTGGAAAAAAGGGAGACTCCGCTTGGAGTAACCCTTGCTTACATTGTTTTTAAAAGAAGCCAAGATGAACAGAGCTGGGATCAGGAAAGACTTTGCTACCTACTCCGGTGTCATCCTGGGGACGGTTAATTATGGCGTATTTTTGAATGTGCTTGATGCAAATCTAGCTGTGAAGTGTACAACTGGGGCACAACTGCTGCCACTTAAGGGGTGGGTGTGTGTGGGGCCCAATTTTTGGAAAAAAGGGAGACTCCGCTTGGAGTAACCCTTGCTTACATTGTTTTTAAAAGAAGCCAAGATGAACAGAGCTGGGATCAGGAAAGACTTTGCTACCTACTCCGGTGTCATCCTGGGGACGGTTAATTATGGCGTATTTTTGAATGTGCTTGATGCAAATCTAGCTGTGAAGTGTACAACTGGGGCACAACTGCTGCCACTTAAGGGGTGGGTGTGTGTGGGGCCCAATTTTTGGAAAAAAGGGAGACTCCGCTTGGAGTAACCCTTGCTTACATTGTTTTTAAAAGAAGCCAAGATGAACAAGTCATGGGTCAGCAAAGACTTTATCTACCTACCCCGGTGTCATCCTGGGGACAGTTAATTATGGCGTATTTTTGAATGTGCTGGATGCAAATCTAGCTGTGAAGTGTACAACTGGGGCACAACTGCTGCCACTGAAGGGGTGGGTGTGTGTGGGGCACAATTTTTGGAAAAAAGGGAGGCTCCGCTTGGAGTCACCTTGCGGTGTTTTACATGAGTTTATAAGGGCGTGCCATGCCTATATCTGTGTCTCCTCCTCTTTTTCTTTGTCCAGCTCTTTTGTTTTTGCAGAAGTATATGTCCTTGTCACTTTCCCATGTGTTTGTGTTGTGTTGTGAGTTGTTTGTCACCTTTTGGACACCTTTGAGGGTGTTTTCTAGTTTTTTTTTGTGTTTGTGATTGCCTGCCATTGTTTCCTATGCAGTTCGAGTTCGGTTCGTCGAACATTCGACGAGCCGAACTCGAACGGGACCTCCGTTCGGCGAACCGGCCTCGAGCCGAACCGGGACCGGTTCGCTCATCTCTAGCCCTCACCTCACTCCTTACTTTGCCTGCTATGTCACCACAGCTTCCTGGTCCTTGGCATGTCTTTAGCTTTCCCATGCATCGGGGTTTTTCATGCCATAGGGGTGTGACACATGTCATTGACATCAATAAAATGTTACTCCCCCTCACATAATTGTGTGACCCTCAGAGCCAAAAGAACAAGGACCAAAAAGCTGCCATGGTGGAAGCTGTGTAAGAAGTTATTGAGGTAAATGATTATGTTGGTGTTTTTTTTTTTTTTTAAGCCCCTTTCCAGTCCTCAAAAGAATACAGTAAAATGGCAGACACTATTTGGCTGGATTTGTGAGAATTTAGTCACAAACATGTCTAATATACTAGGAAATATATAATTAGATTATTTGCAAGTTCATTTGCTAAACTCTAATTTGTAGTTGAGTTGACTAAAGTTACCGTCACACTAAGCGACGCTCCAGCAATCCCACCAGCAACCTGACCTGGCAGGGATCACTGGAGCGTAGCTACACGGGTTGCTGGTGAGCTGTCAAACAGGCAGATCTCACCAGCAACCAGTGACCAGCCCCCAGCCAGCAGTGACGCGTGGAAGCAATGCTGCGCTTGGTAACGAAGGTAAATATTGGGTAACCAACCCGATATTTACCTTGGTTACCAGTGCACACCGCTTAGCACTGGCTCCCTGCACTCCTAGCCAGAGTACACATTGGGTTAATTACCCGATGGGTAGTCTGGCTATGTGTGCAGGGAGCAGGGAGCCAGCACTGACAGCGTGAGAGCGGCGGACGCTGGTAACGAAGGTAAATATCGGGTAACCAAGGAAAGGGCTTCTTGGTTACCCGATATTTACATTGGTTACCAGCGTCCGCAGAAGCTGGCTCCTGCTGCCTGCACATTCAGTTGTTGCTCTCTCGCTGTCACACTCAGCGATGTGTGCTTCACAGCGGGAGAGCAACAACTAAAAAATGGTCCAGGACATTCAGCAACAACCAGCGACCTCACAGCAGGGGCCAGGTTGTTGCTGGATGTCACACACAGCAACAACGCTAGCAACATCGCTGTTGCATCACAAAAGTCATGCCTCAGCAGCAATGATGCTAGCGATGTTGCTTAGTGAGACGTGGCCTTAAGAGTCTTCTAGTTAGCTCACTCTGAGGGAAATCGGTAAAACTAAGTTCACAAGTCCTGTAATCATCCCTTAGAATGGATCCAGCTGAGATCCATTGGGAAAATTATTTCTGCCGGATTCTTTTTTCTAAGATTGTCTGCGGAGAATGGATCCGTTAACTGATTGCTATTTATCTTCCATTTGAAACAGATCCTGTATGACAAAAAACTGATACATTACAAATGCAAGAAAAACGGATGGTTGAATAGCAATCAGTTGACAGATGTGTTCTCCATAGACTCCAATGTTTAAAAAATGGATCCAGTAAACATTAGTTATTTAACAATTAACAAAAAAAGTGCATTATCACATCTTTTTTCCCAACGCATCTCTACAGAATCCATTCTAAAGGATAAATTACTGGACATATGAACTCAGCCTTAAGGATGCTTTACACGCTGCGACATCACTAGCGATAGCTAGCAATGTCATGCGCGATAGCACCCACCTACATCGCTGTTTCTTCATGGGGGTGATCACTGCCGTAGCGAACAGTATCGCTACAGCAGTGTCACACACACATACCTGTTCAGCGACGTTGCTGGAGACACCGAACAATCTCTCCTTTTAGGGGGAAGTTTGTTCGGTCTCACAGCGTTGTCACTAAGCGGCCGCCCAATAGCAGAGGAGGGGCGGAGATGAGCGGCCGGAACATGCCGCCCACCTTCCTTCCTCATTGCCGGTGGTCGCAGGTAAGGAGATGTTCGTCGTTCCTGCGGTGTCACACATAGCGATGTGTGATTTCGCAGGAACTACGAACAACCAGCGGCATGCACCACCAACGATATTATGAAAAGGAGCGACGTGTCAAGGATCAACGATTTTTGACGTTTTTGCGATTGTTGATCGTCGCTCCTTTTAGTCACACACAACGATATCGCTAACGGCGCCGGATGTACGTCACGAACACCGTGACCCCGACGATATATCGTTAGCAATATCGTTGTGTGTAAAGTACCCTTTACTGTCATTTTCTGAACTTCTTTCCTCTTATGAGTAGCTCAACTATGATTTGGCCTGTGGTCAAAATCAGCTGAGAGAAGAGAAAAGAAAAAGACAGTTAAGAGTTGTGGCTCCCAATATAATGAGCTGACTAAGGGATTCTCACATGACTAAAGTACTTTTCACTCTAGCACATTGGTTGTGACACATGCACTTTCAGATACGTATTCCAACATGTCCTGCTGCTAAGATGATATAGTGCATGTTAGTACCCATTGAGAAAATTACTGTACCATGTAGAAGTCCAAAAGAACTAAAGGATTTATTTATTTGATTATATACTATGCCTTATACAGTGAAGGAAATAATTAATTGACCCCTTGCTGATTTTATAAGTTTGCCCACTGACAAAGACATGAACAGTCTATAATTTTAAGGGTAGGTTAATTTTAATAGTGAGAGAATATTCAAAATAAAATAAAAAAATGACATTGTATAAATTATAAAAATTGATTTGCATTTTGCAGAGAAAAATAAGTATTTGATCGCTTTCTAACTATTAAGAGTTCTGGCTCCTACAGACCACTTAGACGCTCCTAATCAACTTATCAGCATTAAAGACAGCTGTATAAATTTTCACCTCTGTTTTAGGATCGCTACTTCCAATAGGTGGCGCTGTGCTAGAGTTTGTCTCCTTTATTGGAGAGACAATTTGAATATTTCCTAGAGGGGCGTGGCAGCTATAAGTCCCCTTACTTGGCAGCCAGACTGGCTTGCAAAGTCTCCTTAAGGAGAATAGTGTTCCCCTGTGGTCCCCACATAGCTTGCTCATGAGCCAGATCAGACACCCCCATACTTTGCACTGACGAGGGGCAAGCACCCCGAAACACCGTGTCTGCAAATTGGGATTCTGATCTGGCTTATATATCCTGAGTCATATTGCAAAGGATTGTTAAAAATCCACTTGTGACTTTTAGGATCGCTACTTCCAATAGGTGGCGCTGTGCTAGAGTTTGTCTCCTTTACTGGAGAGACAATTTGAACACCTCTGTAAAAGATTCCTGTCCACACACTTAATTAATCAGTCACACTCTAACCTCTACAACATGGGCAAGACCAAAAAGCTTTCCAAGGATGTCAGGGACAAGAACATAAATTTGCAGAAGGCTGGAATGCGCTACAAAACAATAAGTAAGACGCTGGGTGAGACAGAGACAACTGTTGGTGCAATAGTAAGAAAATGGAAGAAGTACAAAGTGAGTGTCAATCGAAATTGATCTGGGTCTCCATGCAAAATCTCATTTCGTGAGGTATCCAGAATTATGAGGAAGGTGAGAGATCAGCCTAAAGCTACAAGGGGGGACTTGTTAATGATCGTAAGGCAGCTGGGACCACTGTCACCAATAAAACCATTGGTAACACATTACACTGTAATAGATTAAAATCATGCAGTGCCCACAAAGTCCCACTGCTCAAGAAGGCACATGTGCAGGCCCATCTGAAGTTTGCCAATGAACACCTGGATGATTCTGCTGTGGTGAGAAAAAAAGCAAAAATTGAGCTCTTTGGCATTAACTCAATTCGCCATGTTTGTAGGAAGAGAAATGCTGCCTATTACCCAAAGAACACTATCCCCACTGTCAAACATGGAGGTGGAAATATTATGTTTTGGAGGTGTTTCTCTGCTAAGTGCACAGGACTACTTCACCACATCATTGTGACAATGGATGGAGCCATGTACCATAAAATCCTGAGTGACAACCTGCTTCCCTCCACCAGAACATTAAAAATGGGTCACAGCTGGGTCTTCCAGAATGACAATGACCCAAAACATACAGCCAAGGCAACAAAGAATTGGCTCAAACAGAAACACTTAAGGTCATAGAGTGGACTAGCCAGTCTCCAGACCTTAATCGCATACCTCGTGAGGTATCCAGGATCATGAGGAAGGTGAGAGATCAGCCTAAAGCTACAAGGGGAGGACTTGTTAATGATCTCAAGGCCCGTCTGGGACCACTGTCACCAAGAAAACCATTGGTAACACATTACACTCTAATGGATTAAAACCATGCAGTGCCCGCAAAGTCCCAGTGCTCAAGAAGGCACATGTGCAGGCCCGTCTGAAGTTTGCCAATGAACACTTGGATGATTCTGAGAGAAATTGAGAGAAGGTCCTGTGGTCAGATGAGAAAAAAATTGAGCTCTCTGGCGTTAACTCAACTTGTCGTGTTTGGAGGAAGAGAAATCCTGCCTATAACCCAAAGAACACCATCCCCACTGTCAAGCTTGCAGGTGGAAACATTATGATTTGGGGGTGTATCTCTGCTAAGGGCACAGGACTACTTCACCACATCAATGGGACAATGGATGGAGACATGTGCCGTAAAATCCTGAGTGACAAAAACCCTCCTTCCCTCCGGCAGGACATTAAAAATAGGTTGTGGCTGGGCATTCCAGCACGACAATGACCCAAAACGTACAGCCATTGAAAAAAAGGAGTGGCTCAAAAAGAAGTACATTAAGGTCATAGCGTGGCCTAGCCAGTCTCCAGACCTTAATCCCATAGAAAACCTATGTAGGGAGCTATAGCTCCGAGTTGCCAAGCGACAGCCTCAAAATCTTAAGGATTTTAGAGATGATCTGCAAAGAGGAGTGGACCAAAATTCCTCCTGAGCCGTGTGCGCAAACCTCATCATCAACTACAAAAAAAGTCTGACTGCTGTGCTTGCCAACAAGGGTTTTGCCACCAAGTATTGTCTTGTTTGCCAGAGGGATCAAATACTTGTTTCTCTCTGCAAAATGCAAATACATTTTTATAGTTTATACAATGTGATTTTCTAGATTTTATTTTTCATATTCTATCTCACTGTTAAAATTAACCTATCCTTAAACTTATAGACTGTTCATGTCTTTGTCAGGGAAAACTATCAAAATCAGCAAGGGATAAAATAATTTCCTTCACTGTAAAAAAATGCAGTTAGTAGTTGCTAATTTTGTGACAAATTTTTATACATCATGAAATGTTTCAATAATATACAAAATGTCAAATAAGTATTGAACACGTTAGACCTGGGTCTCTGGAAATCTGTATTCTTTTTTTTTTACATTTTTTTCTGCTTGAAAACTAAAAAGTGGACTTATATTGCAAATATTATTCCTTGGACTCCTATTATTTCACCTTTGATGTGCTGAAAATAAGCTACTTTTATTTGACTTCTTTTTTTCAAGCACCCAATTTTTCGAGTGAGCAGACATTACTCTCTAATTTAAATTAATTAATTCATATACCGTATATATGTTATGATACACACTTCTCTGATCCCCTTCCTATCCAGTGCAGAAATTTTAGTTTGCCAGGCTAATCAATACTAGTGTACAGTTAGGTCCAGAAATATTTGGACAGTGACACAATTTTCGCGAGTTGGGCTCTGCATGCCACCACATTGGATTTGAAATGAAACCTCTACAACAGAATTCAAGTGCAGATTGTAACATTTAATTTGAAGGTTTGAACAAAAATATCTGATAGAAATTGTAGGAATTGTACACATTTCTTTACAAACACTCCACATTTTAGGAGGTCAAAAGTAATTGGACAAATAAACCAAACCCCAAAAAAACATTTTTATTTTCAATATTTTGTTGCGAATCCTTTGGAGGCAATCACTGCCTTAAGTCTGGAACCCATGGACATCACCAAACGCTGGGTTTCCTCCTTCTTAATGCTTTGCCAGGCCTTTACAGCCGCAGCCTTCAGGTCTTGCTTGTTTGTGGGTCTTTCCGTCTTAAGTCTGGATTTGCGCAAGTGAAATGCATGCTCAATTGGGTTAAGATCTGGTGATTGACTTGGCCATTGCAGAACGTTCCACTTTTTTGCACTCATGAACTCCTGGGTAGCTTTGGCTGTATGCTTGGGGTCATTGTCCATCTGTACTATGAAGCGCCGTCCGATCAACTTTGCAGCATTTGGCTGAATCTTGGCTGAAAGTATATCCCGATACACTTCAGAATTCATCCGGCTACTCTTGTCTGCTGTTATGTCATCAATAAACACAAGTGACCCAGTGCCATTGAAAGCCATGCATGCCCATGCCATCATGTTGCCTCCACTATGTTTTACAGAGGATGTGGTGTGCCTTGGATCATGTGCCGTTCCCTTTCTTCTCCAAACTTTTTTCTTCCCATCATTCTGGTACAGGTTGATCTTGGTCTCATCTGTCCATAGAATACTTTTCCAGAACTGAGCTGGCTTCATGAGGTGTTTTTCAGCAAATTTAACTCTGGCCTGTCTATTTTTGGAATTGATGAATGGTTTGCATCTAGATGTGAACCCTTTGTATTTACTTTCATGGAGTCTTCTCTTTACTGTTGACTTAGAGACAGATACACCTACTTCACTGAGAGTGTTCTGGACTTCAGTTGATGTTGTGAACGGGTTCTTCTTCACCAAAGAAAGTATGCGGCGATCATCCACCACTGTTGTCATCCGTGGACGCCCAGGCCTTTTTGAGTTCCCAAGCTCACCAGTCAATTCCTTTTTTCTCAGAATGTACCCGACTGTTGATTTTGCTACTCCAAGCATGTCTGCTATCTCTCTGATGGATTTTTTCTTTTTTTTCAGCCTCAGGATGTTCTGCTTCACCTCAATTGAGAGTTCCTTAGACCGCATGTTGTCTGGTCACAGCAACAGCCTCCAAATGCAAAACCACACACCTGTAATCAACCCCAGACCTTTTAACTACTTCATTGATTACAGGTTAACGAGGGAGACGCCTTAAGAGTTAATTGCAGCCCTTAGAGTCCCTTGTCCAATTACTTTTGGTCCCTTGAAAAAGAGGAGGCTATGCATTACAGAGCTATGATTCCTAAACCCTTTCTCTGATTTGGATGTGAAAACTCTCATATTGCAGCTAGGAGTGTGCACTTTCAGCCCATATTATATATATAATTGTATTTCTGAACATGTTTTTGTAAACAGCTAAAATAACAAAACTTGTGTCACTGTCCAAATATTTCTGGACCTAACTGTATATACTAGTCCAACAAATACTAAGAGGATATTCTTTTGGCATCTTCAGGTAAATTGAGCCCTATGGATACATACCCAGAGTCGTGCCTACATTTTGTGACTTTTAATCAAAACAGTTTTATTAAGTTTCCGGCATATAACAAAAAAAAAATTGACAGTGTCAAACAAACATTCAGGTAACAAATGCAAAGACAAAGTACATGTGGGGAGCATCAACACATCATTGTGGGACATTAAATACCCCTTCAGTACGAAACATGGAATAACCATAGGGAAAACAGAGGGGGGAGAGAGGGTGCAGCTACACAAGATATATTACCCTGATGTGTCTAGCAAATTTCCTGGTGCTATCTGTCCAGGAGGTCAGCCTCTAAATTACTTCAAGGTTCAGAGGAGCAGGGCGACTGTGGGGGGTTTGAGGGTTGAGGGAGTGCCGCGGCATAAGGGGAAGTAGCCCAGGGATCCCATTGTTCCAGCACTGTCCTTTTTTGATTCAGACTGGAAGCTAAACTCATTTCATATACCCATTGTAGATTCAACCTGTCTATTAGCGCTCTCCTGGTTGGCGAATGTGGGGATTTCCACTTGTAAGCTATAAAGTGTCTACCTGCAATGAGGAAATGGGAGATAATGCTTTTCAAGGGGTCAGGGATTGTGTCTATACCCATATGTAGAACAGCGAGGGCTGGGGAAGGGGAAAGACGGAGGCCAATGACCACCCGGATCATTTCAAAAACTAAGTTCCAAAATTAAAAGGTCTTAGGGCAAAACCACCACATGTGACATAAAGTACCTCTGTGGTTGCAGCCCCTCCAGCATAGTGGGGACATGTTTGGAAAAAAGGTTGCTAATTTGGTGGGGAAATTATACCATCTCAAGTGGATTTTTTTTAATTGTTCTATATGGTTAAGGCATGAGGATAATCTGTGAATCCACTTTGAGGCAGAGTGCTAGGCCTGAGTTGGGAGTGGGGAAGACAGTTCCTTTTCCCATTTAAGCATGTATGGGAGTTGTTTATCATCTAGCGGGGTATTTAGTAAGTTATAGATGTATGAGAGGCCTTTAATTTTACTATTTTGAAAGAAGTTTTTAATTGCGGTGGGGTCAGCTATTAAGGGGCTGGAGACAGTGGGAACGTTCCTGAGAAAATGGAGTATCTGAAAAAATTGGAACAAGCTGTGTCGAGGAAGATTGAATTTCTCACACATCTCAGGGTACGTAAGCAGAACTCCATCTTTATATAGGTGCGCTAACACAAAAGGCCCTTTCTGTACCCATGAAGTAAGGTTTAAATCTGAAATGAATGATTCGAGTGCCTCAGGGGAATATTGGGTTTTAAAGCTTGTAACACTGTTCCACTCCACTCACTCCACTTCCTCTTCAGTGCTGCTGTTGTGGGAAGAAGATCTGCATGAGAAGAGGGGGCTAAGATTAAAGATTCGATGAATTGTTTAGGGGTGTGACAATAGGCTGAGGTATGTTTGATCTGCATCCATCTCAGATCTGGATCATTTTTCCACCAATCACGGGCCGCCTCCAAAATGGCAGCTCTATGATAAGTTAGAATATTTGGGATACCCATGCCACCGCCATATATCAGGGCATGCATGCAGTGCAGGGCTGTTCTCGTTTTTTTTTCCCAGCCCAAATGAATTAGCAAATTAATTTTAGTTAAATAGTGGTGCGGGATTGCCAGGGGGAGGCATCTCAAGAGGTAGACGATTTTTGAGAGACATATCATTTTGAATGTCTGCATTCTTGCCAACCAAGACAGAGGAAGCAGAGTGAGGCGAGCGAGTTCATTCTCCAGTGAGTTATGTAGAGCTATCATATTTTTCTGAATTATGGTTTGAGTGGGGCCAGTATAATACCCAGGTAGGGAATGCCTTCCTCCTCCCATTTGAAGGGATATAGGTGAGATACGGTGGTTTTGGTTGAGGCAGGCAGGAAAAGCGGAAAAATTAGGGATTTATTAATATTTAGTTTGTAGTACGAGACCTGTGAAAAGGAGGTCAAAATTTCCATAAAGTGCTTCAGTGACACTACTACATTGGTGCAAGATAGGATGACATCATCCGCATATAAGCTGATCACATGATCCACCTTGCTTGCCCACTTCCACTCCAGATATCTGCGGACATTCTCGGATAGCCTGAGCCAGAGGTTCGATGATGAGAGCATAAATGTTAGGGGAGAGGGAGCTCCCCTGGTGTGTCCCATTAGTGGTTTCAAAGCTCTGAGACATAAACCCAGACGCCAGAACCTTAGCATTAGGACTAGAATACAGCGCCATTATGGCAAAAAATATCCAAATTCGAATCTAAATTTGGCCAGTACCGATTTCAAGTATCCCCAGTGTACCCTGTCGAAAGCTTTTTCTGCGTCTAAGGACAGGAGTACACTGGGGGTTTTCCTTTTCTCAACTAGCGCGATCAGGTCCAGCATCCTTCTTGTCCCATCTTTCGCCTGCCTGCCCGCCACAAACCCCACCTGATCTGGAGCAATTAGTTTTGGGAGAATTTTATGAATCCTGTCCGAGATGATTTTTGCGTACAATTTTAAATTGCAATTCAATAGGGATATGGGCCTGAAGTTTCCAGGGGTTATTGAGGGTTTTCCTGGTTTAGGTAAAGTGGTTATTATGGCTTCTAGGTTACTTGGCGAGATAGCTGTTGAGTTTTGCCAAGAGGAAAAGATTCTATGGAGAAATGGGGACAGAATGTTAGTAAATTGTTTATAATAAGTGTTAGTGAGCCTGTCTGGGCCAGGAGCTGAGTTTTTCTTTGCTGAACTGATTGCCTGACAAACTTCTTGTATAGAGAAGAGCGAATTTAGCAGTTCTAGCTGTTCTATGGTTAGCCGGGGGAGGTTAATGTTATTTAAGAAGGAACTAATTGTGTCTTGGGACAGAGGAGTCATCTTTAAGGTTGTATAGTGATTGGTAAAAGTCAGCAAATACATTGGCGATTTCTGTTGGGTTGCGGATTTTTCAATGAGGGCCTGATATGAGGAACTCTATTTTATTTTGAACTTCTCTTTTTTTGACTCTCCTGACCAGTAAGGCCCCTGCCCTATCACCCATGGCATAGTATTTTAGCTTAAAAGCTCTAAAATTTTTCTCATAATCCACCAAGAGCAATTGGCGGAGCTGTAATCTTAGTTTTCTAAAATCAGTCGAAACAGAGGGGCTTGGGGAGGATTTATTAAGAGATTCGAGAATATTGATTTGGGTTAGGATAGCTTTGGAAGCTGCCTGACATCTTTTTTTCTCCCTAGTGGCGATTTTTAAGAATGACCTCCTAATATAAGCTTTGTGAGAGGACCACATTGATTCCTCTTTTACTTCGTTATCATTGAATTTGAAAAATTCAGTGAGATCAGATCTCAGTTCCTCAGATACTTGTTTGGAAGCCAGAAGGGAGTCATTCTGTCTCGCTCCCTGGGCCCCGACGCCGTTCCGCACTCACCGCTCCGGCCCCCGGGTCCCCTGCCTCCAGCCACACGTCCTCCTCGGCACCCTCCAGGCTCCCGGGCTCCCGTTCCCGGCGCTCCTCTGCGACCCAGGACACCCTGTCTGTCTCCCCTGCATCCTCAGCACCGCTCCCTGCTCTGGCCTCCGGCACCCGGGCATCGCGCATGCGCATTAGGGCGCGCGCGCGGTCACTGACCTCCTCTTAAAGACCCAGTACTCCTAAACAGGATATTGCATCAGTCAGGGTCAGGTATATTAGGAGCTTCCTGCCTCTAGGGCGTCGCCTGTTCTACGAGTTCTGTAGCTAGGAGTTCAGGTCCCCTTTGCTGTGCCTCGTTCTCACTTTGTCTTCTGCAGAACCAGTTCTACCAAGCAAACCTGGTCCTGACCATAACCTGTCCGAGTGGTGCTACGGGGACTGTCAGCTGAGACGCCACCATCTTCTGCAGTCTGAACCTGCCTTTTACCCTCGACTTCACCTGGTGACCTCAGCCTCCTCTACCGGTTGGACTCTGCTCACGTCTGACGTCTCTACCTGCCACCGGTACCCGGGCACCGTCATCACACTTGGCACCAGGAACTCTTTGTCCCCAGGGACTTCCTCATTCCAGCTTCCGGAAAGGACTCTGACCTTATCCCGCTTAGTGCTCCGGCAACCGTGCACCTAGGCCCTCTGGTGGGGTGACCGGTCAGTCCCTGTATAGGGGTTAGCTCTGTGTTGCTTCACTGGGGGAGTCCGGTGCACGGCCCAGAGGATCCACCACCCGGGCGTAACAGATAGAACAGGCCATGGATCCCGCTGAAGCTTTAGCGGCTCAGTTGGCCGTATTGCGGCAGGAGCTGGTCCGTCAACGCGAAACCCAATCCCGTATGCTGGCCTTCATGACGTCAGTAGACACCCGCCTGAACACGCTGCAAGCAACCTTCACGTCTCTATCAACCCCAACCACGTCCACGACCTCCGCAGGAGCCGCCACCGAGACCTCAAGACTCCGACTGGCTTCTCCACCCTGGTACGCCGCGGATACCAAGACCTGCAGGGGGTTCTTGAACCAGTGCTCTCTCCACTTCAAACTGCTGCCGCGCCTCTTCGCTTCTGACCAGGCCAAGGTAGCCTTCATAATGTCCCACCTGGAGGGCGAGGCACTGGCGTGGATGAATCCCTTGTGGGAAAAGGAAGATCTCGTGACCAACAACATCCGTGACTTCCTGCATGCCTTCCGGGCCACCTTTGACGAACCAGGACGCGCCTCCGCGTCGGCTGCCTCGCTACTCAGGCTACGCCAAGGGACTTCGACAGTGGGACAGTATGCCATCCGGTTTCGCACCCTAGCCTCTGAACTAGGGTGGAACAACGAAGCCCTGACTGCAGCCTTCTGGGAGGGGCTTACCGGTCATATTAAGGATGAGCTGGCTGGTCGCGATGTTCCCCCCGCCTTGGATGCTCTGATCACCCTCGCAACCCGGATAGACCTCCGCTTTCAGGAACGCTCCAAAGAGATGTCCCGTGAGAAACGCCCAGTAAGGCATCCTGCTTCTTCTCTGAAGTCTACCGCTTCTTCGCCTGCGCTCTCTGGCTCCTCCACTCATGAGCCCATGCAAGTTGACCGGCTGCGGTCATCCGAGCAACGCCGAGCGGAACGACTCACCAAGGGCCTCTGCTTCTACTGCGGAGACGGCGCACACTTGGTGCGTGTCTGTCCAGAGAAACCAGGAAACCCCAAAGCCGGGAAGCTCTCAGACCCCGTTACATGGACTGTTCAGGTGACAACAGAGGAGACTCACTTCACGGCAGAGGCATATCTCGATTCCGGGGCAGCAGGCAACTTCATCCACCAGACCACGGTAGACCAGTACCAGGTACCTGTCACCCCGCTGAAGACACCCCTTGTGATAGCCTCTGTGGATGGGGAACCCCTTTCTGACACCGTCCTATTTGTCACCAAACCTGTGAAACTGCGTATCGGTGCGCTACACACCGAAGACATTGCCTTCTATGTTCTTCCGTACATGTCTCATCCGCTTTTGCTAGGATTACCCTGGTTACGGATACATGAACCCACGGTCAGCTGGCGTACTGGAGAAATCATCCGCTGGGGCCCATCTTGTCATGAGAACTGCCTCCAGTCAGTCCAGTCAGTCCAGCCCGTCCGTCGTCCTCCGGCCCCGGAATCCCTACCTGGCCTACCGCCCGCCTACTGGTCCTTCGCGGATGTGTTCGACAAAAAGGAGACGGAGGTCTTACCTTCACATCGACCCTACGACTGTGCCATCGACCTCCTGCCAGGAACCACTCCCCCTCGGGGACGGATATACCCTTTGTCCCCTGCGGAGACACGGGCCATGTTTGACTACATCACCGAGAACCTGGCAAGGGAATTTATTCGGAGATCCTCCTGCCCGGCTGGAGCGGGCTTCTTCTTCATCAAGAAAAAGGAAGGCGACTTACGGCCCTGCATCGACTACCGGGGCCTGAACCAACTCACCGTGAAGAACAAATATCCCCTGCCTCTGATACCTGAACTCTTCGATCGACTCAGAGGGGCCCGTATCTTCACCAAATTAGATCTCCGTGGAGCCTACAACCTGGTCCGCATTCGCTCCGGGGACGAGTGTAAGACCGCCTTCAACACCCGGGATGGGCACTATGAGTATTGTGTGATGCCCTTTGGACTTTGCAACGCTCCGGCTATCTTCCAGGAGCTGGTGAACGACGTGTTCAGGGACCTTCTGTACATCTGTGTAGTCGTATACCTGGACGACATCTTAGTCTATTCACCGGATCTCCAGACCCACAGAGAAAACGTGCAACTTGTGTTACAGAGGCTGAGGGAGAACCGCCTATACGCCAAATACGAGAAGTGTGTGTTCGACCAATCGTCTCTTCCCTTTCTGGGCTACGTGATATCCGACACTGGTCTACAGATGGACCCTAAGAAGGTCTCTGCTATCCTCGACTGGCCTCCTCCTTCTGGACTGAAAGCCATTCAACGCTTCCTTGGCTTTGCTAACTACTACCGGCAGTTCATCCCTCACTTCTCGGCTCTAACAGCGCCTCTCTCCGCCTTGACCAAGAAGGGGGCCAACCCAAAAGTCTGGTCACTGGAGACCGATGCCGCCTTCTGTTCACTGAAGCGGTCCTTTGCCTCCTCTCCCGTTCTTCATCGACTAGAGTTGAACAGTCAATTCACCCTGGAGGTGGATGCCTCCTCCGCTGGTGCCAGGGCCGTGCTTCTGCAGAAGTCCTCCACCGGGAAGTTGGTCACCTGCAGATTCTTCTCCAAGACCTTCTCGGCGCCTGAACATAATTACACCATAGGTGATCGAGAGCTCCTGGCCATCAAAATGGCGTTGGAGGAATGGCGCTATCTCTTAGAGGGAGCAGTTTACCCGGTGATCATTTACACTGATCACAAGAACTTGGAATACCTGCGGTCTGCTCAAAGACTGAACCCACGACAAGCCCGGTGGTCTCTGTTCTTTGCCCGGTTTGACTTTCAGCTCCACTTCCGGTCCGCGGACAAGAATGTGCGGGTGGATGCCCTATCCCGGTCCTTTGTCCCGGTGGAGCAAGAGGAAGAACCTACCCAGCCCATCGTCTGCCCGAGTAAGTTCCTCCCAGTGGCTCCCGTCTCTCTAGCCTCTATCCCCCCCGGGAAGACCTATGTCATGGAGACAGATAGACTCAAGGTCCTCCAATGGGGACATTCCTCGAAAGTGGCCGGACACGCCGGTCAGAAGAAAACCTGGGACGCTATCGTCCGCCACTATTGGTGGCCATCCCTTCGTAAGGATGTCACCGCCTTTGTTTCTGCCTGTTCCTCCTGTGCCCGGAACAAGACGCCTAAGCACCTGCCCTATGGTCATCTTCTGCCTCTACCGAACCCTTCAGTTCCGTGGCAACACATTGCCATGGACTTCGTCACGGACTTGCCCTTGTCCTCCGGCCATATGGTCATCTGGGTCGTGGTGGATCGATTTTCAAAAATGGCTCATTTCGTTCCTATGGCCGGATTGCCCTCTGCTCAAGAGCTCGCTGACGCCTACATACAGCACATCTTCCGCTTGCACGGCTTTCCTGCACATATCGTGTCCGACAGAGGAACCCAGTTCACATCACGCTTCTGGAGAGCCCTCTGCGAACATCTGGGGGTGTCTCTGGACTTCTCCTCTGCCTACCACCCTCAGTCAAACGGCCAAGTGGAACGCGTCAACCAGATCATGACCTCCTTCCTACGCCACTATGTCAATGTCCATCAGGACAACTGGTCTACGCTTCTTCCTTGGGCTGAATTCTCACATAACCACCGGGTCAGCGAGTCCACCTCCAGCTCCCCCTTCCATGTTGTCTATGGTCTCCAGCCTTCCGTGCCGTTGCCTTTATCTCCTGCTTCCGATGTACCTGCTGCAGACATCCTAGCCAGAGACTTCTCCACTATATGGTCCTCTGTCAAGACCTCCCTGGGACACGCTGCTGCACGGATGAAAATGCACGCTGACAAAAGACGCCTTGACCCTCCTCGCTTCTCTCCCGGGGACTTGATCTGGCTTGCCTCCAAGTACGTCTGACTCAAGATACGGTCGTACAAGCTGGGTCCGCGGTACATCGGTCCCTTCAAGGTCATCAGGAAGATTAATGAGGTGTCCTATAAGCTGCAGCTTCCAACCACTATGCGAATACCCAACTCCTTCCACGTTTCCTTGCTGAAACCTGTGGTCCTTGGTCCTTTCTTCGCTGACACCGGTATTCATCCTGCACCCATTGCTGAGGATAACATCTATGCGGTAAGAGATATCGTGGCCATAAAGACCGTCAGGGGTAGGCAGTACTTCCTGGTCGACTGGGCGGGTTACGGTCCCGAAGACAGGTCCTGGGAACCTCGGGAGAACATGGGTACTCCTCTGATTCGTGCCTTCTTGTCCCGGTTGAGGGGAGAGGGGCGTGGGGGGGGGTACTGTCATGCTCCCCGGGCCCCGACGCCGTTCCCCACTCACCGCACCGGCCCCCGGGTCCCCTGCCTCCAGCCACACGTCCTCCTCGGCACCCTCCAGGCTCCCGGGCTCCCGTTCCCGTCGCTCCTCTGTGACCCAGGACACCCTGTCTGTCTCCCCTGCATCCTCGCACCACTCCCTGCTCTGGCCTCCGGCACCCGGGCATCGCGCATGCGCATTAGGGCGCGCGCGTGGTCACTGACCTCCTCTTAAAGACCCAGTACTCCTAAACAGGATATTGTATCAGTCAGGGTCAGGTATATGAAGAGCTTCCTGCCTCTAGGGCGTCGCCTGTTCTACGAGTTCTGTAGCTAGGAGTTCAGGTCCCCTTTGCTGTGCCTCGTTCTCACTTTATGTCTTCCACAGAACCAGTTCTACCAAGCAAACCTGGTCCTGACCATAACCTGTCCGAGTGGTCCTACGGGGACTGTCAGCTGAGACGCCACCATCTTCTGCAGTCTGAACCTGCCTTTTACCCTCGACTTCACCTGGTGACCTCAGCCTCCTCTACCGGTTGGACTCTGCTCACGTCTGACGTCTCTACCTGCCACCGGTACCCGGGCACCGTCATCACACTTGGCACCAGGAACTCTTTGTCCCCAGGGACTTCCTCATTCCAGCTTCCGGAAAGGACTCTGACCTTATCCCGCTTAGTGCTCCGGCAACCGTGCACCTAGGCCCTCTGGTGGGGTGACCGGACAGTCCCTGTATAGGGGTTAGCTCTGTGTTGCTTCACTGGGGGAGTCCGGTGCACGGCCCAGAGGATCCACCACCCGGGCGTAACACATTCATTCGCCACCGGTTGAATATAGGTGAGTGATCTTGCTCTTGAATAGTCAAATAAATGGGAGCATGATCCGGCCATGATATTATTCCAATTTTAGAATCCGAACAGTCTGTAGTAAGTGAACTGTCTACCAGAAAATAGTCCAGTCTGCTGTAGGAGAGGAACCTGGTGAGAAATATGTGTAGTCTGTCTCATTTGCATGTAGGTATCTCCATACAGTAAATCATGGAGGTGCCATTCTGAGACCACTGTCCTTATCTCCTTCCTCTGTACAGTAGCATTAGAGCTATCCAAGGAGCTTGACATTAACATATTGCAGTCTCCGCAAATTATTTGTTTGCCCCCCGAGACTGATGAGAGTTTAAGCAGGAACTTGCGAAGGAAACAGGTCTGCCCTGTGTTGGGGGCATATACAGAGGCAATAGTATACTTGGACCCATTTATGGGGCAATTTAGGATAGCATATCTGCCGTCAGGATCTGCGTATTGAGCTAGTATAGAAAAAGAGACAGTATGTTTTACACAAATAAACACTCCAGCATTTTTTTTACCACAGGCATGCATAATAAATGAAAATTTAGGGTTATTCAACCGGTGAGTGTCATATTGGAGAAGGTGTGATTCCTGCCCGCATATCACATCACATTTTGATCTTGACACTTCCCACCAGAATATAGACCACTTGGCTGGCGAATTTAGACCTTTTACATTTATAGACATACAGTTTAACACCATTATGTTAGGAATAGAGTCTCTTGACTGAAGCTGCAAGGGGAGAAAGGAAGGTTAGGTAAAACATAGCAAGTATAATCAACATTTATCCAAAAGGAAAAAAAAAGAGTCCAAAAAAGGACCAGCGGCATGATGAGAAATTGCCGCCATGGGGGCCAGAAGGACCTGGATGAACCATATCCAGAGGGCCTTCAAGAGTAGCAACTAAGTCACAACCAAGACTCGGAATGTTAGATATCTCATGCTATGGACCAGTCTTCATTAACTTTTTCCCTGCGGGATGGCCCAGCGGCTCTCGGTGATCTGTCTGGAAGATTCGCCAGGTTCCTAGTGGAGAGGAGCCTTGCCAGTTGGTTTGGAGAGTGGCAAACGTGGGTGTTCCCCGCCCGGGTGATCAGGATTTTGACAGGGAAAACCCATCTGCAGGCAATGGCTTCATCCCTTAAGATCTTGGTGTAAGGAGCAAATTCCCTCCGTTTTGCCAGGGTTCCAGCCGACAGATCAGGAAAGATGGATAGAGGGCGGAATTGCTCAGGCAGGGATGGCTTCTTCCTCAGTGCTTGTGACTCGCCCGTCCCAGGGCCTTAGGTGACTCGGTGTCGAGCCGGACTAGTCCGGGGTAGTCAGCGGTGGCAGAGCCCGGCTCTGTGACCCTGGAGGAGTCAATTAAAGTGGCTGATGGAGGAGGTGATGATGGGAGTTGTAGTTTATTTAAATTCGTGACGCCACCTGTGGAATTGTGCAGCGATGAAGCCGCAGCTGCTGGAAGGGACCTACGTGGCTGATGTTGTGGCAGCTGAGGTGGTTCTTGCTCCCCACAGGTAGAGCGGGTACCCCGGGGCAACCTTTGAAAGAGTCTATGGTGTTTGCTGATGAGGTGCAGGGCCTACTGGGCAGTATAAAGGAACAGACAGAGAATGATTTATTTTACTTGTCCTCAGTCGGTGACCTCCAGGGAGTCTGTTACAGTTGGTCGTGGCGATTTGGTAGCCTGGAAGCAGTCAGGGAACTCACACTGGCCAGGTGAGTAATAAGGCCTGCTCCCTACGCTCTGTCTGGGTAAACGGGGTCTCACTGTTTCAGCAATGCTGAGACCCACTCTGTTACTCTCTGAGGTGGTTTATTACCTCTCCCGTATGGCGGGCTGCGTGGACTATCACAGGTGTCGCTCTTCCTATCCTGGCTTCAAGCCCAGACTCAACAGCTGCGCCTCCGGGTGGGGGGTGGATGAAGACCTGCAGTCCTCTCGTCCTCCGGATGCAACCACCGGTACTCAAGTACTCGAGTGGCCCCGAACTCCGGTATTCGGTTTCTTTAGCTACAACGTCGGGGGAAGCTGGCTGCGCTCCACTCCCCAATGTCCTTCTCCTCTTTGCCTCACTGTGGACTGTTTTCCCGGGCTGAGTGATCCGGCTCAGCTCCCAGCTCACACACCACACTACTCGAGTTCCTTTCTCACTGAACTCTCCTCACAGACTGCCTAACTCCTCCCCCAGGTCAGAGCTTAAGGAATGCTCCCTGGAACTTCAGGTTTAGAGCTCCCTCTGCTGGCCTGAGAGAGAAATTGTTGAATGATGGTACTTACTGGCCAATGGACATCCCCGACTACCTCCAGGCTCAGCATTAACCCTTTTGAGGAGGGCAATACTGCTGTGGCAACCAGACCGCTGGGGCACCACACTTGTAGCAGGGCTTCTTTGGTTTTGTAGAAATGCAAACGTGCCAGGGTGTCCCGTAGAGGATCAGCATTAAGAGATTTTGGCTTTGGGACTCTGTGAATCCTGTCCACTATAAAATCATTTGGCCCCAGATCTGGCAGGGCCTCCTGCAACAAGGAGACCAAGAAGCTCTGTAGCCCTCCATCTGGTATAACCTCCAGGTTCCCTCTTATTCTTATATTGTTCTGGTGAGACCGGTCTTCCAGATCCAGGATTTTAGTTTGCAGGCCCTGTACTTGCTCTTCCAGAGCTACATTGGCATCTATGAGGCTATTATGGGCTCTTGTGAGCTCCTCCATCTTAAGGCCGCTTTACATGCAACGACATCACTAACGAGATGTCGTTGGGGTCACGGAATTCGTGATGCACATCCAGCTTCGTTAGCGATGTCGTTGTGTGTGAAACGCAGGAACTATTAACGATCAAAATTACTTACCTTATCGTTGATCGCTGACACATCGTTCCATTCCCAAATATTGTTGCTGTAGCAGGACACAGGTTGTTCGTCGTTACTGCGGCAGCACACATCGCTATGTGTGACACCGCAGAAACGAGGAACAACCTCGTACCTGCGGCCGCCCGCAATGAGGAAGGAAGGAGGTGGGCGGGATGTTCGTCCCGCTCATCTCCGCCCCTCCGCTTCTATTGGACGTCTGTCGTGTGACGTCGCTGTGACGCCGCACGAACCGCCCCCTTAGAAAGGAGGCGGTTCACCGGCCACACCGACGTCGCAGGGAAGGTAAGTCCATGTGACGGGTGTAAGCGATGTTGTGCGCCACGGGCAGCAATTTGCCCGTGATGCACAACCGACGGGGGCGGGTACGCTCGCTAGCGTGTAAAGTACCCTTTAGTTTCAATGTGATGAATAAAAAATCTTTTTCTTTATTTCAAATGTAGATTACAAAATCTTTTCAATAGTAGCATAGTACAAATTCAGGCAGAGATGAAAAATTACTGCTGTAGAGCGCATGGCAAGACGCGTTTCGGCTAAACCTTTCTTATTGCCATGATGATCATGGCAATGATAAAGGTTTAGCCGAAACGCGTCTTGCCGCTCATTGCAGCTCCTTAGATAGCCAGCAAAATATTCATATGAAAAATAGCATGCCCTACTGCCCACTAGAGCTACTACATATCACTATTATCTATCACAAAACAATTTTCTGGAGATATTACAGTTCATGAAGAATATCGCACATAATATATATTTTATAGAGATACTTAATATTTTATTAGCTTAATATGGTTATATTGTAATAACCTTAATCACAGGCAACAATCCTTTCTATTGAAGTCATTGAAATATGGAAACATTTCATCATCCAGGACAGAGTTTTCAAGGGGGGACTAAATAATGCCTTATAATTTTCTCAGAATAGTGTTGACTGAAGGGCTCCTTTCATACTGGGCTCCTTCTATCTGGAAAGTGGCTCATGTTCATCTAGGTCAATTGTTCTAACAAAGGCTGTGAATACAAACTTTTTCCTACTTGAACTCATCACACATGGTTTAGTGTGCTTCATTTACATAGCTGTGTGCTATATTTGTTCTGGTGAGCTGATTACTATCACCACTACAACCTTTGCTTCCTAATACAGAATTGTATTATTTGTGACTAGGAAAAAAAGACTGTTCAGTCATTGCCAGCATTAAATTGTATAGTGCTCTTTATTAGATTCAACACATACTAATGAGAATGAGATCATGGAACTCAATTTTGCTGAAATAAGAATGCTGACACTTTTGTTATCTCGGTGTCTGGACTTATACAAAAGGCCATAGTGCCAAAGGATGATTGTGCTTATTATTCTGCCTCAGAGACAGTGCTACAAGTGTCATTAAGTGCTTTTCCAGTTGCCTTGCCAGGTTTCTCATCTGAGGATATCATAAGATAAAAGCTTATGAGGCATATTCAAGCCTGCAAACCACTTTAAGCTGAATTGTATGAATCCGCCATTTACTCATCTCACATTACGGTATATATGCAATACCTATATGAGCAACCCAAAAATATTAAGATTACTGAAAAATGTGAAGAAAATTATAAAAGCCTTTATAATAACTGTTACTGTATTGTGTGTTCCATTTTTGGACACTGTCTATAAGACATCAATATTGTCTCTGTCCTTGTATATAGCGCCACCTTGTGATGAAGCATGAGTTATGAAGCCTAACTGCAGCTATGCTATACGGTAAGTAAAAATACATTATTGTAACAAAGGAGTGGGACCTCCTGCATTTTAAATATAAGATTAAGAGGTCATATATAACAATACATATATTTATTAATTTATAATATCAGAAATATCTGTATTAAAAGTGTATGGGTCAACATAAAGATAACTTTCACTATATACAATATAATTTATGGCAATGAAATATATTGCATCTTTTTAAATAAAAGCATCCCCTTAAATGTCTGTAATTGATGTTGGGCACATTACCTTAATTTATAAAGTTTATGGAATATGTATATATTACTATAAGTGAATTTCTTTAGTATAGGATCCCATATAAGTTTGTTTTAATGGGATGCATTAAAAGGGGCATAGATGATCATGACAAGAACATAGTTTGTCCTCTATATATATCTATATACAATTTCCCTAGTGTGGTCACACTTAGAATTCTGTATACAATTTTAGGCTCCAGTATATAAGAAGGTCATAGCTGAATTAGGGTACCGTCACATTTTAGCGACGCTCCAGCGATCCCACCAGCGATCTGACCTGTCAGGATCACTGGTGCATCGCTACATGGTCGCTGGTGAGCTGTCAATCAGGCAGATCTCACCAACGACCAGTGACCAGCCCCCAGCCACCAGCGACGTGATGCTGCGCTTGGTAACTAAGGTAAATATCGGGTAACCAAGCGCTTGGTTACCCGATATTTACCTTGGTTACCAGCACTTATCACCTAGCGCTGGCTCCCTGCACTCCTACCAGGGTACACATCAGGTTAATAAGCAAACCACTTCACTTATTTACCCGATATGTACTCTGGCTACATGTGCAGGGAGCAGGGAGCCGGCACTGGCAGCCTGAGAGCCGTGGACACTACTAACCAAGGTAAATATTGGGTAACCAAGCAGAGAGCTTCGCTTGGTTACACGATATTTACCTTGGTTACAGCTTACCGCAGGCTGCCAGACGCCGGCTCCCTGCTCCCTGCACATTCGGATCGTTGCTCTCTCACTGTCAAACATAGCGATGTGTGTTTCCCAGCGGTAGAGCAATGTCCAAAAGATGAACCAGCACTGTGTGTAACGAGCAGCGATCTTACAGCAGGGGCCAGATCGCTGCTCAGTGTCACACACACAGCGAGATCGCTAATGAGGTCACTTGTGGTCACAAAAACCGTGACTCAGCAGCGATCTCGCTAGCGATCTCGATATGTGAGAAGTACCCTTTAGAGGCCAGGAACAGAGCAGAACAATCATGGTTATTAAAGAGAACCTGTTAGCAGGTTTATGCTAAGAAAAGTAAAGACATGACCATATTGGCACTGTAAAACAGGTTAAACTGATATCTGTGGTATAGAAATCTGTTTTGTGGTTTTTGTGTAATCAGTGCTTGAAGTTTCCTATAATCATAGTTTGTGCATCAGGGCAGGTCATTGGGCAGGACCTTTTCATGGTGTTCTGGCCCCTCTGCCTGCCTTTTGTGTTTGAATAAGTACACAAGAGGAGATAGGAGGAGAGCATTTGTGTTAGTACAAGTCTTCCTTCACTTGGCATGTCTCTTAGCACTGAAAACCTTGTAGTTTTGGGCACTCCAGGTAGTTTGTAGGTTTGGAATATGACAGCACTAGAGAATAATGAGTTACTGGTCACTCGACGTTTGTTTTTTCTCCAATCTTTGTGCTTTTTTCTCAATGAGTTTTTTACTTTCCTGTTGACTTTTTGCAGCAAAACTTTTGATGGTTCTATGATCAGACCCCAATAACTTAGCAACTTCAAGCGTGTCAATTAAATAATTTTTGGCCCATTTTGCATTAGGAATACCAGCTGCCAAATAATTCTGCACACCTTGACAAAGGGTGTTATCTTTAGGCCTCACCGTCTCTCATTACATAAATACATATCACCTGATTTGCTTCATCTAATAAGCCTGCAAGTTTCAATAGCTTTGAGTTGGATAATTTGCATAAAAATTATGAAATGGTCAAAATACTCAAATTATTGTGCACATGACTCGGTCCGGGGCCGTATATTTACGGGGGCAGTTCACTAAGTAGCCATTGCCCGGTTCTGTGACCCTGTGGGTCGCTTGAAGGGGGTTATATACAGGTAAAATATTGAATAAAGTTTTTATCGTGATACCACCGGTGGTGCGCGGCCAGGGAGGGGAAACTTAATTATAACAGTTTAATATTTTCTCTTATTACTTTATGGTAGTTTTATATAAGCAAAAAAAATCTGATTTTTCTTCACCTCCTGGTTTATAGATATATATGTGTGGCACGCCTGGGGCTACCATCGCCACAGAGGCACTGCACCTCAGCCAGAGGTGTGGTGCCCCATCCTGGGTAAGAAAGAGGCCATCTATCGGTTCACACACCAAAAACCTGCAGACACCCAATTGTTAGCTCACACATTAGATCAGGGCCGGGGCAGGTCCCATTAATGCTTAAGCGACTAATAGTCTGGTTATACTAAATAGGATAACTGAAGTGAACATTAATATATTATGAGTGCAAGCCAAAAAAATACATAGTACATAAGGATAAGGCTGCACATCAAAGTTAGATAATAGTATAATGCTATAAGCATACCGAAAAACATTGAAGCATACAATGAAAAATGCCACTTGCTAACTTGAAAATCAAGGACTTTCTTATATAGCAGATGAGCCCTCTCCACACACAGCAGCTTTTAATTGCAATCAGATGACATTCAGTTAGGGTCATAGAGCTAGGGACCCCAATATAGAGATATACCTTGACGAGGTTTTGGGGCTCAGTTACATTGATCAATGCGATTGCTAAATATCTCCTTTTTCCTAATATTCAAGGCAGGTATGCATTTCATTATTCACACTTTCAAGTTAGCAAGTGGCATTTTTCATTGTATGCTTCAATGTTTTTCGGTATGCTTATAGCATTCTACTATTATCTAACTTTGATGTGCAGCCTTATCCTTATGTACTATGTATTTTTTTGGCTTGCACTCATAATATATTAATGCTCACTTCAGTTATCCTATTTAGTATTATGAAGTTTTTTTCTGAATGTGAACACAGCTCCGCCCCTTTCGGCCATGTTTTTTCATCTCCTATATAAGAAAGTCCTTGGTTACCCCTCTCCACACACAGCAGTTTTTAATTGCAATGAGATGACACACAGTTAGGGTCATAGAGCTAGGGACCCCAATATAGAGATATACCTTGACAAGGTTTTGGGGCTCAGTTACATTGATAAATGTGATTGCTAAATATCTCCTTTTTACTAATATTCATGGCAGGTATGCATTTCATTATTCACACTTTCAAGTTAGCAAGTGGCATTTTTCATTGTATGCTTCAATGTTTTTCGGTATGCTTATAGCATTATAATATTATCTAACTTTGATGTGCAGCCTTATCCTTATGTAATAGTCTGGTTATGGCACTTAAGCCCCGTACACCGTCTCTAGAACCATCCACGGGGTGGAGCTGAATGCGTGAGCTGTCTGAGGTAAAAGGGGCAGAGTTTAAAAGTGGACAGAGTCAGAGAGTCAGTCAGGAGGAGGTAGGAGACCGACTAGGCATGAGGACTCCAGGGGTCCTGCTCAATTCTGAGGAGAAAAAAGAAAGGATCCCACTGACTTAGGGGAAGTTTGCCAGATACTCCTACAGTCACGTTTCACAGACAGTAGTTCAAAGTGAAGGGATTGGTCGCAAACGGAGTCCCGGTCCCTAGGCTAGGACGATACTTCAGGACTTCCTAGTAACACTGGAGGCCAGGGTGGCTGTACGAACCTTTGGGCCACAAGCAGCACACAAAACCACTGAAGGGGGCCACAGAGGACAAGGGAGCCAGGCAGACAGAAATCCCTTTGAAGGTCTCTAGAGGGAGCCAGGCAGACAGAAGTTCCATTGCTGGTCCTTGGCCCGTGGCTCAGGGCACTGTGTGTGGAGGCGCAGGACAGGAGAGACAAAAGTCAGCGCAGCGAGATGGCCAGGAAAGGCAAACAAAAGGGAGAACCGATACTGGCTTCGGACTTACTCGGGATCGGCGGTTGCCCATCATCGGGATCCCAGTATACTGTGGTGGGATAAGTTGGCTGTCAACTGGATGAACTGGTTTACTGAGTACAAGACTCAGTACTAGACCATTGCAAAGCCCTGGTGTCGTCTCCATTTCTCCTGCGTCACAGCCTGCCCTGACAGACTTTCTAAATCCCAACAGTCACCCCGGGGTCCCAATCCACCTCTGGGGAGCAAAAGCAACCCAGCTGCGACGTCATCACCACTCCCGAGTAATCCACAACGCAGCAGCGGCCCACATAATTGCAAAAACCACAGGTGGCGTCACAAACTTTATTCCACTGTAAATAATCATCATCCTCTTTCTTAAAAAGACACCGCCAGGATCACGGAACTGGACCCCCACCACCGCTGACATCCCCGGACTTGTCCAGCCTGGTTCTGAGTCCCACGGCCCTGGGCAGGCGTGTTATATGCTTCTGGGTTCACCACCTGTTATACAGGTTAAGATTGCCAAAATTCTCCTAGCATTCACAGTACATGTGGTGGCTCAATAGTAGAGCTGCTGTCTCTAGGGAAAGCGTTTGAGATCATGTGTTCTAGTCTCAGGAGAGCAGAGGTGAATTTAATTTATTGACTGCACTTTAGATGAAGAGCCACAGAGAAAATTTAATTTATTTATTGAACTGAGAGAAGGAGTCAGGACAAGAGCATGAACTGCAGGGCTGAGACCCCAAATTGGGACAGTCTCACTTAATCTGGGATAGTTGCGAGCTATGCATAAAGCCTTGGTTCCACTTGCACATAGCTTCCGATGCGAGAGCATCAGAAGCAATATGCTAATGACCCTCTGTTGAGGGTGCGAGCCAAGAGTCATGCGATTGGATCACAACTGCGGAAAAGAGGAAGAAAGCACTTTCTCCCTCTCCTCCGCAGTCTGTCTCCAATCGGATGTCATCCGAGTGCACTTCGATGTTTCACATGCACTCATAGACTTGAATGGGTGTGTGTGAGCCGAGACTCGCTGCAAAATGCAGCATGCTGCAATTCATTTCTCAGGCCAAAATGGCACGAGAAATCGATCGCAGATGGATACTGCCCTATAGTTTTGCACTGGTGCCACTGTAGCGCCCCTAAAGCCAACAGGGAGCTACAAAATACTGCATCCCCACCAGGATGCAGGGCTTACCCCCAGGGACCCAGAAGACCAGTGCCGATAACAACCAAGCACTTCAGTTACTCCCTGTTCTTCCCCAAATTCCCCATAGACTGGTACCAGACTAGGGTTGGACCAATGGATGGCCGCCCAGACGTGGAGCCAATCCAGTCCACTAGACGACCAGGTGGGAAGGGCAGACAGTGGACAGTCAGTCAGTGAGTCGGTGATAGTGTGAGAGGAAGGACTGCCGAGAGTGAAACAGTGACCTGAGGGTCCAGATGGTTGGTTGCCGGTGGAGTATGGTGGAATACTCCTGGAGCCACGCACCAATGGGGTACAGAATCCTAGGTCAGGCAGATGCTCCAGGCACACCTGATAAAATCTGCACAGTGAGGGGACCATTAGGGACCTCACTGACCTTGAAGTTCGAGACACAGTAGCAACGGGAGAACTGGGGACCAAGACCAGAGACTCCAACCCCACAGGGTTTACGCTACTGTGGCGCCCTGGACTAGCCAGGTAGCCACAGACAAAACACACACACACCCCCACCCCCCAGACAGTTACATTAGTGAGACAAAAACCCTTGTTGCCTCCCTCCAGGGTCTGATGTCCACACCAGGTGGGGCGGAGCCAGGCAGTTGGCCCCACCCACCGAGGAGGTCACAGGCCTGGAGGCGGGAAAGGCAGTAGATTTGTTCAGCAGGCGAAAGTGAGAGGACATGAACTGCAAGTGTCTGGGTCAGAGCCCAGACACTGACAGCAAGGTTGACAGACGGTGGTGGCCGTCTGCAGGAGTTGGTGGAACTCCGCCCACCGGTACCGGATCAAGGAACAGAGTGAAGCTAAGCACACACAGGCAGGGCCATCGGACCCCGACCAGGCTTGGAGCCGCCGTCAATAGTCAAATCCAAATGTGACAGGAACCCCCGGGGTTCCCTAACAACCAAGTCCCAATTGAAGGCAACCGCTCACACCGTGAGCATACACAGCCACTGCCAACGGCTAGAAATCCAAGGGCCAGCGCCTGCAGGCAAAATGGGCTCCTCCGGTATCTATACACCGGGGAGCGGACTACCGTTGGGAAGCCATTGGAGTCAACACAGTATACAAAGGTGCAGGGAGAGACAGCCACCATCACCTGTCCGGGGAGAGACACTGCAGCCGGCTGCGGGACCCATCCATCCAGCCGTTTGGTTCACCGGAGACTTTGTGCCTCTTTTGCTGAGTGAGTACACTCATGCCATCCGGCACCGTGCCGCGCTGTCCCTGCACCTCACCGACCCTGCCTCCCCGTCACACCACCGGGCCTCGGGACCACCAACCCCTACCCACGGAGTGGGAAAACAACATCCCAGCTGCTCCCTACCATCGCTCCCAGGATCCCCATCACCAGCAGCGGTGGTGCCCATCTTCACCACAACCCATGGGTGGCATCACGGACTAAATCCCCAAAGAAACCACCCCCTTTTCTCTCACGGGCGAGGAGCGCCGCTCGAGTTCCCGGATCCGTCCCACCGCTCGAGCCATGAGCAGCAGCAGCAGCGCCGGACCCGAGCACAGAACCCCACTGCCCGCGACACTACCATCATACGGACTACCATTAAGAGACTACCAGGAGGGGACCCCTAGCCGCTCCAATCCACGGAGACCCACCAACCAAAGACAGGTGAAGGGGAAAGAAGCCACCAGGTCACTAAACCGACACTGGGACAAAGAGGACCTGTGGTTGAGACCAGCTGGCCTCAGGCGACCAGTTTCCAGCTTACTGTGAGTAAAGGAACCAGTTACACTGCAACCCCTTGTGTGGCCTGCCTTCTTTCAACACCCATCTACCTCACTTATCCCCTTGGGCCTGGCCCTGCTTGTGGAGGGCTTAACATTCAGGCTGCCACTAACACCAGCCCCAGCAATAAGAACTGTGCAGCAGCGGCTCCATGTCCATAGCCACAAACTGCAAGTGACGTCACATGATAAACTTTCGTTTAATTCCCCTGTAAATATACCCCTTTTAAAAAGCACCCAGGGCACGGAACTGGGCAACGGCCACCAAAGGACATTTCCCAGTTATACACCGCCCGGGACCAAGTACCTCATAACCCTGGGCGACACAGCTTTTTCCTGGTGTCACAAACAGGATTTAACTGGGCCCGGTTATACCGGGTGATGTGTGCCTTTATAGACTGTGTTTTATGGACTTTGTTTTACTGCTTGAAAAAACGCCGCCATTTTGGTGTAAAAAGTGATAGCGACACAGCAGTGAAAAAGGCGCGAAAGGGGATCCCGCCCACGACTCCTGTAAGCGCAGGCGGAAGGGGGCAGTAACTTGACCCGGAAGTTCCCAAAGTGCTACAGTCCTGCGAGAGAGTGGTGAGAAACACCAAGGGGGATGGGAAGATGCAGGTGCCTGATAGCGGGAATGCAGCGAGACCAGCTCCGGTAATGCAAGCGGCAGCGCCCAGAGCTGGAGCAGTGACACCGATCATGCTGATCACCCTGCCAAATGCCCCAGGAGTTGCGTGGCTGCCCCAGTATGATGGAAAACCGGATGCCTTACCGAGGTTCAAAAAGAAAATATGCACTGTGTTGAACATGTATGCAATGACTGGTAAGCAACAAGCATCTGTTGTGCTAGGACAGCTAATGGGTACAGCAGACCTAGAAGTAGAGTCCTTTTCAGATGTGGATCAGGAATCAGTGACTACCATCTTTGAAAAGTTAAAGATTACTTTTGAGACCCATATGGAGGTAGAGCTGAGAATGAGATTTTACAACTACAGGTAAAGACAACAGGATAGCATCAGAGACTATGCATTGCGATTACAGTCAGCGCTGCGGGCCTTGAAACATGTAGACTCCATCAGTGATATAGATGAGAACAAAATGCTGGTTGAACAGTTCCTGCAGGGGTTACAATCAGTGGAGGACCGTAAGCAGCTGCGCCTGTGGGCTCTAGAACATTCAGATTTGGACTTTGTTGTTTTAACCCCTTCAGCCCCCAGCCTGTTTTCACCTTAAAGACCAGGCCATTTTTTGCAATTCTGACCAGTGTCACTTTGACAGGTTATAACTCTGGAACGCTTCAACGGATCCTGGAGATTCTAACTTTTTTTTTTTGTGACATATTATACTTCATGTCAGTGGTAAATTTAGGACGATATGTTTTGTGTTTATTTGTGAAAATTTTGGAAATTTGGTGAAAATTTTGAAAATTTTGCAATTTTCAAAATTTGAAAATTTTTTGCCCATAGATCTAAGAGATATGTCACACAAAATAGTTACTAAATAACATTTCCCACATGTCTACTTTACAGCACCGCAATTTTCGAAACAACAATTTTCATTAGGAAGTTAGGAGGGTTCAAAGTTCATCAGCAATTTTTCACTTTTCCAAAAAAATTTCCCCAAAAAAATGTTTAGGTACCACATCACATTTGGAGTGACTTTGAGAGGCCTAAGTGACTGAAAATACCCAAAAGTGACCCCATTATGAAATCTGCACCCCTCACACTGCTCAAAACTACATCCAAGAAGTTTATTTACCCTTTAGGAGCTTCACAGCAACCAAAGCAATATGGAAGGAAAAAATGAAAATTTTACTTTTTTACACAAAAATGTTACTTTAGCCATAATATTTAGTGTTACGAGGGGGACCCGGGGAAGCGTGCCAAGATGGGGAATGGACAGCTTCCACGGGTCAAGGTCCACTGTGCGGTGTAAGGGACCGCTGCTATGGTGGGTGAAGAGTGAGCGGGTTGCTGCTAGCGATCGTCTGGAATGTCACAGACGATCTATGTACACCGGTCTGCCCTAACCCGTGTGGGTTGTATGGCAGGGATCACACGGCTCGGTGTACCTGTTGCACGGGGAAGCACAGAGGTGCCCACGCACGTGTGCCAGTGGAAGTCACGAGAATATGGCACGAGGGTAGCACAGAGGTGCCCACGCACGTGTGCTTTCAATAACCAGGTGAGTCCAGTGGAGACTCGAGGAGCTCACCTGGGACAGGAACACGGCCTGTAGAAGGAGCTACTGCCGGAGCAGCAAGGCAGGGACACGGCCTGCAAACAAGGTGCTGCCTAAGCAGCAAGGGCCAAGCCCACAGAAGAAGATAATGCCTGAGCAGTGGCGTGGCAGCACGCTGCCAGACATCCAAACATAGAAGGACGGTCGCGCGCCGCCATGATGGCAGGAGGAGCTTTTAAGGAGGTGTAGCTCCAGCCAAGGGCGGGCGCGAGGCGGAGATGACGGACTTGACCCAATCAGGATCCATGACATCCCAGCCTGGCCAGTCAGGATTCACCACGTCACCAGCCTTGTCATCAAGCCGTGTGACGTCAGTGGGCGAATCAGGATCCACCAAGCATAGCACATGCTCACCCTCCTGCCTCTGGGAAATAGAGGCGGGATCCTCGGTCTCACAATGTGTAGAGATAACGGGAGTCTCACTGCTTCCCTGAGCAGAAAACCTCTGCACATTGCGCAACCTCACAGACCTTCGGGGCTGCTGAGCAGGAGGAGCTGTGGCAGGCAAGGAATGGGAGACCGCCTCATTTCTTGCAACAGGCGTACCACTAGGTTTCACCCTTGTGCTGCCTCTCTGAGGAGGTTTCTCCTGCACTCTGCGCAGTCTGGCAGACCTTCGGCGCTGCGGAGCAGGAGCGCTCGTGGCAGGCAAGGAGACTGTCTCATTCCTTGCCACAGGAGAGCCACGAGGTGTAACAATTTAGCATTTTCACAAGGGTATCAGGAAAAAAATGCACCATAAAATTAAATGTGCAATTTCTCCTGAGTATACCGATATCACATATGTGGTGGAAATCAAATGTTAGGGCGCACGGCAAGGCTCGGAATGGAAGGAGCATCATTTGAATTTTTAAAAGCAAAATTGTCTGGAATAATTAGCGGATGAGATGTTGCGTTTGGAAACCCCCTGAGGTGCCTAAACAATGGAGCTCCCCCACAAGTGACCTTATTTTGGAAACTAGACCCCTCCCTGGTTTTTTTTGCCATTCTTTTTCTGAGACACGTACCTTTTTTATTTTTCAGTAAATATGGTCATGTGAGAGCTCATTTTTTGCGGAACTAGCTGTACTTTTAAATGAAACCATAAGTTGTACCATATAGCATACTGGAAAATGGCAAAAAAACTTCCAAATGCAGAAACATTGCAAAAAAAGTATGATAGCACTATTGTTTTTGAGATATTTTATACATTGTGTTCACTAGATGGTAAAACTGATGTGTGGGTGTGATGCCTCAGGTCAGTGCAAGTTCGTAGACACCAAACATGTATAGGTTTACTTTTATATAATGGGTTAAACAAAAATCAAAAGTTTGTCCGAAAAAAGTGGCGCACATTTTATGCCATTTTCCGTGACTCGTAGTGTTCTCATTTTTCGGGATCTATGGCTCAGTAATGGTTCATTTTTTGCGTCTCGAGTTGACGTTTTTAACGGTAGCATTTTTGTGCAGATGCTACATTTTGATCGCCTGTTATTGCATTTTTTGCAAAACTTGTGTTGACCAAAAACCATAATTTTGGTGTTTGGAATTTTTTTGCCGCCATGCCGTTTGCTGATCAGATTAATTGATTTTATATTTTGATAGATCGGGCGTTTCTGAACGCGGCGATTCCAAATGTGTGTATATTTTTAATTTTTGAACTTTTAGGTTTTTTTTTTTTTATTTTTTTAAAACCTTTTTTTTATTTTACCAGTCCCCCAGAGGGCTATATGGATCAACAATCCGATCGCTCTGCGATATCTGCTGATCACAGCTATACAGCTATAAACAGCAAATATGCTCACTTTCTGCTTCACTCAGCTCTGGGCCGAGTGAAACCGAAAGTAATTTATGTCAGCTAAAGCAGTCATCACATGACCATGTGCTACCATGACCACCACCGGAAGTCACGTGATCACGTCACGTGACTTCCGGTATCGTCCGGTAAGTAAATGTTTACCCCCGATGCCATTATAATGGCGCTGTCACATATTGACAGCGCCATTTAAGGGGTTAAACGGCACAAGCAAATAACAATTCTGTTCGTGCACAGCAGGCACACCTCTCAGCTGTGAAAATCAGCTGAGATGTGCCCCGATCGCGGCATGCTGCCGGCGGCAGACTGCGGGCAGTAATACTATGACCGCTAGGAGGTAATATTACTGCCCGCGGTCGTTAAGGGGTTAATACTAGCTAGTAAAACAAAGCTAGTATTAACCCCTTATTACCCAGTGTGCCATCCATCACCAGGGCCACTGGAAGAGTTGGATACAGCGCCAGAAGATGGCGCTTCTATGAAAGCATCATTTTCTGGGACGGCTGCGGACTGCAATTCGCACCGAGGGGCCTCAGAAAGATTGGGCCATGTTGCGCTGCGGATTCTAATCCCCAGCTGCCTAGTTGTGCCTGGCTGGATACAAAAATGGGGTGAAGCCCATATTGGTTTTTTTTTTAATTATTTCATGAAATTCATGAAATAATTTAAAAAAGGGCTTCCCTATATTTTTAGTTCCCAGCCGGGTACAAATAGGCATCTGGGGGTTGGGGGTAGCCTGTACCTGCCTGCTGTACCAGGCTAGCATACAAAAATATGGCGAAGCCCATATCATGTTCTTTCTTCTATTTTGGCAAAAAAACTTAAAAAAAAATGCTTCCCTGGATTTTCCATTGCCAGTGAAGCAGCTGCCCCTGGAAATGGCGCATTGTTTCTTAGCGCCATTTCCAGGTGCTTACCTGGCTCGTCCAGCGGCCGTGATGGCGGTGGCTCGCTGGGTAAAAAAGGGGTTAATACTAGCTTTTAGTACTAGTATTTGCAGATGGTACTAAGCCCGAAATTCATGGTGTCCCGCCAAAATACATATGGCCACCATGAATTTCTAAGAAACAGTAAAAAAAAACACAACACGGAGAATTTTTTTTATTAGAAATAAAACAAAAAACATTTAGAGACGCCACCTTTTTTATAAAAAAATCCTTAGTCCGATGTAATCCACAGGGACAGCCATGTCTGCTTCATCACTGTGCACAGACAGTGTCTATACACAGTGAGAAGCAAAGCGCAATGTCAACTCTGCTTCATCATTGTGCACAGACACTGTCTATACACAGTGAAAAGAACAAAGAGCCATGTCAGCCTGCTGCATTTCTCTGGACAGAGCGATGCAGCAGGCTGACAGTGATGGGATGATTGCACTTGCGTTTCAAATTGCAGCACCCCACTCTCCCGACAGCAGTGCCTCAGCTGTGGAAATACATGCAGCTGACCCGCTGCCGTCTGGAAATTGTGTGCCGTGATGCGATGACACTCACATCATGGCGCGCCAGGACCTGTGATGACGTCATACTCACGTGACCATTCTGTAGACAATGAGGTAATACAACATTCACAGGTGACTGGTCACATGGGTATGACTTCACAGTCACGGCAGATCCTATTAGCCAGAGGTGCTTACCGGGGGGGAAAAGCAGTGATTGGACGGAAGCAGAAGCGCTGGGAGACAGAGTCTGCAGGACGTCGAGGGACCTGTAAGTATGATCATAATGTTTTTTTAATAACATGCTTTTTTTTAACAGCTCCTGGACCCGAACGGTTACACGAACTGTAACATGAACGTCCCAGAAATCTCGTGTTCGGGGTCGTGTGCACGAACACCATGTGTTCGGTACGGACACCAAACTTTAAATTTCGGGTTCGTCCATCCCTATTCTTAAGTAAACTACATATAGCAGCTCCATGAAGAGAAAGCGGTAACAACCATGGCTGTAGCAAGGGTAACCAGCTAGTTAGAGCTAAATAAAATGTCAGCCTAAAAGAGGCTAAAGGCCACGTCTCACTAAGCAACATCGCTAGCGACATCGCTGCTGAGTCACGGTTTTTGTGACGCAACAGCAATCTTGCTAGCGATATCGCTGTGTGTGACATCCAGCAATGACCTGGCCCCTGCTGTGAGGTCGCTGGTCGTTGCTGAATGTCCTGGACCATTTTTTGGTTGTTGCTCTCCCGCTGTGAAGCACATATCGCTGTGTTTGACAGCGAGAGAGCAACGATCTGAATGTGCAGGGAACAGGAAGCCGGCTTCTGCGGGCGCTGGTAACCAAGGTACACATCGGGTAACCAAGCAAAGGCTTTGCTTGGTTACCCGATATTTACCTTGGTTACCAGCATCCATAGCTTTTACAAGCCGGCTCCCTGCTCCCTGCACACGTAGCCAAGGTACACATCGGGTAACTATAAGCAAAGCGCTTTGCTTAGTAACCCGATGTGTACCATGGTTACGAAGCACAGAGTCATTACACGGGTCGCTGGTGGCTGGATACTGATCTCTGATCGCTGTGGAGATCTGCCTGTTTCACAGCTCACCAGCGACCATGTAGCGACGCTCCAGCGATCCCTGCCAGGTCAGATCGCTGGTGGCATCACTGGAGCATCGCTTAGTGTGATGTTACCTTAAGGCGATCCTGGTAAATCAACAATAATCCCCAGGCAAACAAAGTTTAACAGCTCAATGGAGAAAAGGCAGTAGCACCCAAGCCTGTCACAGAGGTAGCCAGCTTGTTGAGATAAATACAACACCAGCCTGGTGGAGGCTAGAAGGATCCTGGTAAAGTGGGAGGTGTGGTGGGAATGAACCCAGACCCTATGTGGGAAGGGGGTCATCTCAGACAGGCTATCTGTCCTCAGCTAACGTGAACAAGTTGACTTTCATTAAAATAATTAAATTGTGGATTACACCAGACTTTTCCATACCTGTGGCTGAGTAGACAACTAGACCACCCGCAAACAGACTTTGATATACTTTATTTGCCATGCCCAATGTTTTTGAGACTTCAAAAATACAGTAACCCCTTAACCCTGTAAGGACGAAGCCAATTTTGTACTTCATGCCCAGGCCATTTTTTGCAATTCTGACCAGTGTCACTTTCACAGATTATAACTATGGAACGCTTCAGCGGATCCCAGTGAGTGATGAGATTGTTTTTTTCATGACATATTGTAGTTCAGGATAGTTAGAAATTTAGGACGATATATTTTGCATTTATTTCTGAAAAAAATCGGAAATTTGACGAAAAGTTTGAAAATTTTGCAATTTTCAAACTTTTAATTTTTATGCCCATAAATCCCAGAATTACAGTATGTCACACAAAATAATTAATCAGTCCAAAGTAAAAAAACAGAGTCGTATTAGGAGATCTGCGCTCGTTAGTAAGAAGGTCCAGACTCTGGTAAAAGAATAATATCTTTATTCTTTAAGTCACCACACTACGTGTTTCCAGGATATGCGCTACCCCTTCATCAAGTGTTTAAATGACCATAAAAAAGAAGAACCACCACACAATTATATAAAATCAAAAGACCTGCCCATAAAGAGGGCGGTACATTTGAAATGCATATAGTATAATATGCTCAAGTGTGTGGTGGTTCTTTTTTATGGTCATTTATGGTCATAAGATATATTGTATAAATGGGAGGGCTCGGAACAGATGGAGCAGTATTTGTATTTTGGAACACAAATTTGGTTGAAATAGATTGGGGGCACCATGTTCCATTTGCTGGGCCCCTAAGGAAACCTCCTACAAGTGACACCATTCTGAAAATGAGACCCCTCCAAGGATTTTATCTATGAGTATAGTGAGCATTTTAAACCCACAGATACTTCACAGAATTTGATATTAGGCCGTAATATTGAAAATTTTCATTTTTTTTTCACAAAAATGTTGCTTTAGCATCAAATTTCTCACTTTTTCAGGCGGTAACACCAAACAGTGGACCCTGGGTTTTTACTCACTTTTTTATGAGCGTGGTGATACCCCACAAGAAGTCAGAAACCTCTGTTTGGACAAATGCAAGGGCTCAGAAGGGAAGGAGCAATATTTGAATTTTGGAAAGCAAATTTGGCTAAAAATGATTTCAGGTACCATGTTGAATTTGTAGAGCCCCAAAGGTACCTAGAGAGCAGAAACCTCTTACAAGTGACCCTAATTTGGAAACTAGACATCTCAAGGATTTTATACAAGGGTATAGTGAGCATTTTGAACCTCCAGGGGCATCACAAAAATGTTGCTCTAGCAGAAAATTTCTCACTTTTAGGCTATGTGCCCACGAGCCGGTGACACTGAGTCTGTGGAGATGTGAGTGTTGTCCATGGGAGAATTCAGCTGCCCGTGAACAAAATCCAGGTTTGGGTCGCTGCTGACTTTAGCTCTATTCTCCCTTCGGAGAACACTCCTCTCCGCAGCATAAATTGACAATCTGCAGTGCTGGATGTCAGTTTATGCTGTGGAAAAAATAAGCACAGTAGGCAGGAGATTTCTAAAAATCCTTCCACTGCGCTTCTACTGTACAACAAAGTTTTGGATGCAGTGAAAACAGCGTCCAAAATGCTTGAAACCCTAATCGCGGGCACGCAGCTTAAAAAACTAGGAAGGATTGAGGGATGGATGGATAGATAGACAGACAGATGTCAAACACATACAGTATCTCCCAACTTAATATATACAGTATGTCTCCCTTTCTGGCGCTGGGGTCCACAGGCCTGGTCGTGGTTGCACCCTCTGCAAATGTGATTGTTACACCCCTAATTTTTGAAATGGCAGCCTCTGATAGATTTAGCACAGATCTTTCAGACAGAAATACACATTATATTCATATGTATCGTACTTTTTATTCTTCTATGTTACATGAAGCACTGTACTTCTATTGGTTAATGAATGAGGAATATGTTTTATAAGCTAGGTAAAAAATATATAATCAGTCAGTCCAGTGAAAACTAAACTAAAAAGTAAGAACATTTATTGGGTAAAACAAACATTTGGCTGTTTGCATGGTGAATGGCCACGTGGTGGCAGCAAAAGCATACAATAATTTAATATGCACTCTTGCTGGAAATTCCAGTGAATGACATCTTGATAGATACTGGGTCTCATAAAAATTGTTCTACGGGCTCCTACACATGACTGTGTTATGGCTACGTTTCTGGGCTGCCAAAATGGCGGGATTGTCTTTTGTACCTCCATCTACTTCCAATTTCATATAAAGGTACAGAGTTGTTCCTCATTTTCTGGAGCACCAAAAACACTGGGGCCTCAGAACATTATAAACAATGTAAATATTAATTAACTATAGGGTGAATTCCAGCTTAAGAGATGTAGCATTTGCATGACACTTTCAATGTCAGAAGGCTGACTCTGTTTGCAAACAGCAGCGGAAACTTGGAGATATTTTGTTATATAGATACAGGTGACATATGAGTAAAGTTTAAGTGGAAGGATAACAATTTATCTTTTTTGAGTAAAGGCCACTTTACACGCTGCGACATCGCTCAAGCGATCTCGCTGGGGTCACGGAATTGGTGACGCACATCCGGTCGCTTTAGCAATGCCGTTGCGTGTGACACCTTTGAGCGATTTTGCATCATTGCAAAAACGTGCAAAATCGCTCATCAGTGACATGGGGGTCCATTCTGAAATATCGTTGCTGCAGCAGTAACGAAGTTGTTCCTCATTCCTGCGGCAGTACACATCGGTACGTGTGACACCGCAGGAACGAGGAACCTCTCCTTACCTGCCTCCCGCCCGCAATGCAGAAGGAAGGAGGTGGGCGGGATGTTTGTCCCGCTCATCTCCGCCCCTCCGCATCTATTTGGCGGCGGTTCAGTGACATCGCTGTGACGCTGACAGAACCGCCCCCTCAGAAAGGAGGCGTTTCGCCGGTCACAGCGACGTCGCAGGGCAGGTAAATAGTGTGACAGGTCTGGGCAATGTTGTGCGCCACGGGCAGCGATTTGCCCATGTCGCAAAACCAATGGGGGCGGGTACCCATGCTAGCGATATCGATCATGGTATCGCAGCGTGTAAAGCGGCCTTAACTCAAATATTTAATAGTAACAATGTGTAACCGATGAAATATGATTTGTCCTTTGTCCGTTGTTTTCTTACAGGATCCGTTACAAATGAAAAATAAATAGCAATCCATTAATGGATCAGTCATTCATAGACCCCTAAGTTAAAATAATGGATCCAGTAGTTATCATTTTCCCAATGGATCTCTGCAGGATCCAGTCTAATCGATAGTTACAGGATATGTGAACTTACCCTAACACATGTCCTGTAATCATCAATTTGAACGGATCCTGCAGAGGTCCATTGGGAAAGAAGAACTGCAAACACAACTTTTTTGTCCGTTGTTGAATAAGTGATGTCTGCCTGATACGTTTTTTAGACATTGGAGTCTATGGAGAATGGATCCGATAAGATAAATAGCAATCCATTAATGGATCCGTTCTCCATAGACTGAAATGTTAAAAAAAATGGATCTGGCAAAAATTATTTTGCCAACGGATCTCCACTGGATCAGTTCTAATGGATGGTTACAGGACATGTGAATTCAGCCTTAAAGTAACTGACGTAACCTCCAATGTATCTGTGCATGTGAAGATCATTAATGGCTAGATGGTGGGATTAATTGAATATAAACATGTCTCTTTTTTTAGGAGGCACTGGCGGATCCACCTTGTTGAAGACATATGCTGCAGGATACCACATTTAATCCTTTGTGTGAGGCCAGATCCATTCATTTTTTGACTTCTACAAAGCATTACTTCCCCATGATCAGAAATGTGCCATTGTACTCATGTGCATCGTAGTAAACAAAAAAGTCCCCATGCTTTACAGAAGCAACAAAATCTCGTGAGTATGCGGAACCTTTAGATGTCTTTTTCTTATATCATATTTACGTAATTTATTGCATGGTAATATTGCGACATGCACAGTCTCAATAAAATACATATTTACTAACATTACAATTCTTGGATTCTGGTGCGTTTTTCAATCGCACATCTTATTATTTTGGTTTTGTCGCACTGCCCAGCAATGATTTCATTAAAACATGGTCAAAGAGGTTTTGCAGGTATTCGGGTTTCCTATGTTTTTCATATGTCGGCCCACATGGTATATGATAAAAATATATGCCTGTAAAGGATGTAACAATTGTCTTGTTTTATCCGTTACATTGCTATTTTGCATCAGTTACGTCCCTTTCTGCAGCACTGATAAAGGAAACAAAAAAATCATGATGACAAATATGTACAGACTGCAGATAATTAGTAGTTATGTGATTGTGTTTCCAAAATCTCAGACTGTGCTGTTAATACATAAAAAAATTGATAGAAATTGTAAAGGGTATAAAAAAAGAATAACACAGTTTTGGTAATTGCTAAATTCTCTAAGCACAACTTTTTTTTGTGGATTATAAACACCCTAAAGTTAAGAAGAGATATCTACTAGTGATGAGCGAGTGTGCTTGCCACTGCTCGAAACTCAATTGAGCATCAGGGTGCCCGGGCAAACTTGTTACTCAGCCGAGTGTCGTGGGTGCTTGAGCTCCATGTTCAAGTCCATATCCGCATGTTTTGTGGCTGTTAGTCATGTTGGCTACTGCCAATACAATGATTGACAGACCGCATCGTGTCACCGGGTCTTATATGACACTTGGGGTCGCGATGCTCAGCACACTCTCCATGTGTTTAATGGCAATTTTAGTACATTATGTGTTGTACACTTGCACCCTTAACTGCCTTTGATATGGCACTAAAGGGTGTTTGTAGCCTTGTTCATTAGACCATCATGTACATCTGTGATTTTATCAAAAGAAAGAGATTTATTCTCTGAAACACGTAATAAAGATCACTTTCATCATCTGGTTTCTTCTTTAAGACGGCAGCATGGTGTTAACCCCTTCTCCTCCACATCAACTATGATTTCTGGATAAGGGGAGATCTTCCAGACTCCTGGAAACGTAGGCTTTTTCTTTGGTGGACCAAAGATCGAATTGGTTTCTGCAGCCTGCCCCATTACATAAAGTCATGAGCAAACATACTGTTGGTGCAATTGGTTCAACTACATATGGGCCAAGCTAGTGCAATTGGTTCAACTACCTAGGATCAAAGAGCTTTGGAGAAGCCCATGTAGAAGCAAATTATAAGGAGGGCAATTTAGCCTTTCAACCCAGGTACAAGTTTGTGGTGGACCTTTGCAAGCTTGTCCTCATTATGATTAACAGCACACCAGGCATTGAGGTTTTCCTGCTTATTGGTGCTTAGCTTTCTGCCATTTCTGTCCGACACTCTATGACTAGGCAGCACATTAATGTTATTGAAGCGCCGTTTTTGTCAGATACCAGGTACCTAGCCAGAAGAGTATGGAAGGGACGCGCCCACGGGGTCTGAGGTTACACATCACGAGGCCGCGTTTTTTCTCCTGGGCCACTGCTGTGGCCTTGCCAGGTTCCGCGGTGTCACTAAAGATGAAGGGATGGGGCAGATGAGAGTAACTGTTTGTGATGTCACCTGTCGTGTGCGGCCACTATTAGCCGCTGCTGTGGGACTTCTCTCTCTGCTAGGGCTGATTGTGACGCAGCTCGAGTGTTGCAGCGCTCCACAGGTAGAGTTAGGCCTCAGTGAGGATGTTGGGAGCAGTAGTCGCCTATGGCAGTTCAAGTTCTTTTCTCACTGGAAGCATGCCGCCGTTGGAGCACCGAGCTACGCTGTGATGGGCTTTAGCCAATCCTGGATACTTTGGAGGTTTAGACCGGTGTTTCCTTCTGTGCATCACCTTTCGACGTTTTCCCTCCACCCAAGCTCCTGGGCCATGGAACGGGTCACGGGTTCCTTCTGCACTCCCCGTTAACCCTGGGATCCCCCTTCTTTCCAAAAAACTCGGGTCGAGCTTCCAGCTCCAGACCACGGGCCCCGAACTGTCCGTGTCTCTGCTAATCTCCTCCTGAGGGCGACCTGGCGCTTCCTGCACCTGGAGCTAGCTAACTATTAAGAGTGATGGTTCATAACTACCCCTGTTGGTGCACCACCTCCCAGGTAACTGAACTAGTGGGCATGAGGTCCCATAGCTCGTGATGGACACCCCAGCACTTAACCTAGCCAAGTTCCAGTGGAAGAGCTCCCGTGTTATGTGTTGGTTGAGTATGTTGTCGATTGTTTACCGGTGACAACCTCCTCTGTATCCGAGATGAATACTGCACCTCGGGTGGGGTGCAGTATCCTGTGGCGCCTGAAGTCACAGGGGCACCACAGAAGCAGCACTATGAGGTTCATCTGAAGAGGTTATTGTATTTTATTTTAAACACGGCAAGGGAGAATACAATGGAGGGAGAGTGGAGGAGGGGTGGAAGAGAGGACAATTTAAGGTCTTATAATGAATTTTGGGGAAGGATAATAGAGAGTACTGTAATAAATGAGTCGGGAGTAGAGTTGAGCGCGGTTCGTTGTTCTCCAGTTCGCGGCTCGAGTGATTTTGGGGGCTGTTCTAGATCGAACTAGAACTCGAGCTTTTTTGCAAAAGCTCGATAGTTCTAGATACGTTCGAGAACGGTTCTAGCAGCAAAAAGCAGGGTTTTTTACAGCTACAGTGTGCAGGAGCCATCGCTGGCAGCCTGCCAGAAGCTGGTAACCAAGATAAACATCGGGTATCCAACCAAAGCGCTTTGGTTAGTAACCCGATGTTTATCCTAGTTACGTGCAGGAAGCCCACACTTCCCCGCTCAGCTCGCTCCACCCCCTCCTGCTCGCGGCATGTACACACGTACACACACACACACACACACGCACACACACACACACACTCTGCACACATGGCCCCGCTCGGCTTACCTGCGGTGATGAAGTCCCGCCATCCCGACCTCAGCGCTGTCACTGTCCTCCATGGCCTCCGCTTGTCACATCACCTTCTCTCGCTTCCGACCCGAGACTGACTAGCGGTGACGTCACAGGCCTCTCGCGATACTTGGCTGTGAAGGCGGCGGTCATTGAACTCAGTGACAGGTGCTGTCGGCAGTGCAGGAGATCAGCGCAGGTAATGTACCTCGCTGACAGCAGCACTTGTCATGCCCTGCAGTGACCTGGGCTGACCTATTGATGTTAGCTCAGGTCACTGCACTGCTCTCCCAGCCAATGGGGAACATTCTGCTCTTCATTGACTGGGACAGTGTGGATCGTCATGGCAACCCCTTGGATTACACCAGACCTGGATTTGTTTTTCTTTATAATAAATTGGTTAAAGAGGGAATGTTTTGGGGAGTGTTTTTTCAAATAAAAATATGTTTGTCGTCTATTTTTTTTTATCACTGACTGGGTTGGTGATGTCGGGTATCTGATAGACGCCTGACCATACCAACCCCAGGGCTTGATGCCAGGTGACATTACACATCTGGTATTAACCCCATATATTACCCCGTTTGCCACCGCACCAGGGCGCGGGATGAGCTGGGGCGAAGCACCAGGATTGGCGCATCTAATGGATGCGCCACTTCTGGGGCGGCTGCGGCCTGCTATTTTTAGGCTGGGGAGAGTCCAATAACCATGGACCTCCCTAGTCTGAGAATATCAGACCCCAGCTGTCTGCTTTACCTTGGCTGGTGATCCAATTTTGGGGGGACCCCTACGTGTTTTTTTTAATTATTTATTTAATTTAAAATAACAGCGTGGGGTGCCCTCAGTTTTGGATTACCAGCCAAGGTGAGGTTGCCAGCTGTGGTCTGCAGGCTGCAGCCGTCTGCTTTCCCCTAGCTGGCTACAAAACTAGGGGGAACCCTACGTCATTTTTTTTTTCATTTTTTTGGCTAAATACAAAGCTAAGCACCCCTTAGTGCCACATGAAAGGCACCAAAGGGTGCAAAATTACAAAATGCAGGAGAGTGGGACATTATGTGTCTTTCTGCCATTATAATGACAGAAAAGACTGATATGAAGTGCACAAGCACAGGAAAATCACCAGAGCGCTCTACGCTGTGAAAACCAGTAGAAAATGGCACTGGAGGGAACATGTGACCGCCTCATGTAGGATGAAGCTATGGATCCTGGGTAAATTTATGCATTTACCCTCCTTCAGTTTTTTTGCAGTACACAAAAAAAAACGGAAGGCACACGGATGACAAACAGATGACATACGGACCGTCTACGGAACGAAAACGGATGCCACACGGATGCACCCGTGAAAAAAAACGGACTGTTTTTTGAAGACCGCAAAAATGGATTGGTTGTGTTAATGTAGCCTTATTCTGATCTGCCGTTTATAAACAGCAGGCAGAAATAAGTGAATAGTGCCCCCCGGCGTCAGAAAATCTCCGGGGTTTCAGGGCTGGCTGAGACCCTGGAGATCATGATTCAGGACGGTTTTTCCGGTCCCCGCTCACGTGATCACAGGTATACACCGTACACCGATGATCACGTTACAGCATATGACAGCGCCGGTAAAAAATTATTTATCTCCCATCTGGCATGAACAAACACTTCTTCTCCACTTCTTCTCCACTTCTTCTCCACTTCTTCTCCACTTCTTCTCCACTTCTTCTCCACTTCTTCTCCACTTCTTCTCCGTTCTTTTTCTATGGTCGGTCTACCCATTAGCTCTGCCATGCATAGTGTAGCTCTACACCTACTGCACATGTTACTTTATGAATGGCATCTCTTTCGTACCAGAGCTGTCTAAGCCTACTCTGACCCCATATTTGTCATTACTATATTGTCCTTGTACTGTATTATGACATTTGTATCATGTGTTTCATTTCTTGCTGTGTTGCAATTTTTTTGCTGCATCCCAATTGTACCTCTACATTGTTCGAGTTTATGTTATTGTTCTCTCACTCTTATGTGATACTGATTATTGTCATTTTTCAGGATTACATGCAGATAAGTCCAATCTGATGAAGGCTCAGGCCGAAACGTCATTTGTAACTTGTTTTGGACAAAAACATATATGCTTATGAAAAAAAAAAATTTCTTAATACGGACCAATAAAGAGTTATTTTGCATTACTATCAGTTGTGACTTACTGACTTAGTCTGGGAGATTTAGAGTGCCGAGATTACTCACTAATTTTATCTATTATTACCTCTGAGCACCTTAATACCAGTGAGCAGAGCTTCCTCTACAGTAGTTCTCCTGATTAGGCATGCCCTTACCTCATGAGCAGGGCATTGCAGCTTTGGTAGCAACCATTACGACATGGACTCTGCTGCTGTGGACCCGGGGAGAGTGAGTGCAGATTCATTGCACCCACACTCCTCACATGAAGGGTCCGCACTCCTAGAAAATGGGGGATACGTTCCCTGAGTGTCTCCCCCCCATATTCTAGACGGTCCAGAGTCGTCGTGGGACCCCTTTATTTTTTTTCTTACAATCAATTGGTGAAAGAGGAAATGTTTTGGGGACTGTTTTTTCAAATAAATTTCTTTTGTAGATTTTTTTTTTTTTGTTAGTACTGACAGTTTATGATGTTGGGTATCTAGTGGATGCGCCACGTCTGGGGTGCCTGCGGCCTGCTATTTTTAGGCTGTGAAGGCCCAATAACTATGGACCTTCCCACCCTGAGAATATCAGACCACAGCTGTCCGCTTTACCTTGGCTGGTGATCCAATTTGGGGGGGACCCTACTTTTATTGTGTAATTATTAATATTTATAAAATCATTATAGAAAAGAGCCTGAGGGGACCTCCACATTGGATCCCCAACCACGGTAAAGCTGCCAGCTGTGGTTTTCAGGCTACAGCCGTTTGCTTTACCCTAGCTGGCTATCAAAAATGGGGGGACCCAACGTCATTTTTTTTTTTAACTATTTTTTAAATAGAAAAAATGAATGGGCTTCCCTGTATTTTGATTGCCAACCAAGGTAACGGCAGGCAGATGGGGGTGGCAACCCATAGCTGTCTGCTTTATCTGCGCTGAGAATCAAAAATACCGTGGAGCGCTACGTCATTTTTTTAAAGATTTATTTTTACAGCACTGTGATGTCCAGCAATCAAAATACAGGGAAGCCCATTTTGTTTTTAGTTATTTAAATAAATAATTAAAAAAAATATATATGGGCTCCCGCTGCATTTTTTGTATTGCTAGCTAAGGGTAATCCAAGCAGCTACTGGCTGCTAACCCCCACTGCTTGGTGTTACCTTCACTGGCAATGGAAAATCCAGGGAAGCATTTTTTATTTTTTTTTGCCAAAAAACTACAAAAAAAGGACGTGAGCTTCGCCATATTTTTGTATGCTAGCCAGGTATAGCAGGCAGGTGCTGGAAGAGTTGGATACAGCGCCAGAAGATGGCGCTTCTATGAAAATGCCATTTTCTGAGGCGGCTGCAGACTGCAATTCGCAGCAGTGGGGCCCAGAAAGCTCAGGCCAACCTGTGCTGCGGATTCTAATCCCCAGCTGCCTAGTTGTACCTGGCTGGACACAAAAATGGGGCGAAGCCTACGTCATTTGTTTTCTAATTATTTCATGAAATTCATGAAATAATAAAAAAAGGGCTTCCCTTTATTTTTGGTTCCCAGCCGGGTACAAATAGGCAACTGGGGGTTGTGGGAAGCCGTACCTGCCTGCTGTACCTGGCTAGCATACAAAAATATGGCGAAGCCCACATAATTTTTTCAGGGGGCAAAAAACTTCTGCATACAGTCCTGGATGGAGTATGCTGAGCCTTGTAGTTCTGCAGCTGCTGTCTGTCTGTATGGAGAAGAGCAGACAGCAGCTGCAGAACTACAAGGCTCAGCATACTCCATCCAGGACTGTATGCAGACGTTTTTTGCTTACCAAAAAAATGATGTGGGCTTCGCCATATTTTTGTATGCTAGCCAGGTACAGCAGGCAGCCACGGGCTTCCTCCAACCCCCAGTTGCCTATTTGTACCCGGCTGGGAACCAAAAATATAGGGAAGCCCGTTTTTTTTAATTCTTTCACTTATTTCATGAAATAATTAAAAAACAAATGACGTGGGCTTCGCCCCATTTTTGTGTCCAGCCAGGTACAACTAGGCAGCTGGGGATTGGAATCCGCAGCACAGGGTAGCCCGAGGTTTCTGGGCGCCTCTGCTGCGAATTGCAGTCCGCAGCCGTCCCAGAAAATGGCGCTCTCATAGAAGCGCCATCATCTGGCGCTGTATCCAACTCTTCCAACAGCCCTGGAGCCGGGTGGCTTGTTGGGTAATCATGAGTTAATACTGGCTTTGTTTTACTAGCCAGTATTAAGCCAGAGATTCTTAATGTCAGGCACGTTTGACCCGGCCATTAAGAATCTCCAATAAAGGGTTAAAAAAAAGACGCCACACAGAGAAAAAATACTTTAATAGAAATAAATACACAGACACATTAGAGACTCCATCTTTATTACCCCCTGTCAGCTTTCCACGATCCATGGTCTTCTGTCTTTCTCGTTCAACAAATGCAGCTCTGCTACATCACTGCTGCATGGGGGAAGACGCTGCTTCCCGTGGAGCATTCCCTCCGTGAAAGCTGCACGAGAAGCAGCGTGCAGCCTTCACTCCGTGAGTGATCAGTGCTGCTAGCGGTAACAGCGGTAACGCTGACAGACACGTTACCATAGCAATGGTGCTCCCGGAGCCGCGGTTAGCGGTGACGTCACCGCTAACTGCATTGATATGGCAACGGTGATCTCCGTTAATGACCGGCTGTGTCAGCCGGTCCCTAACGGAGCGGGGAGTCGACCGCGTGCTAGAGCATGTCGCCGGTACACGGCGATACACAAATGTGCACCGTGTACCGGAGAGATGCACTCGCAGGTCCTACATGACGCGTCATAGTCATGTAACCAGTCTGTAGCCAATGAGATAATAGCCACGTGACTGGTCACATGGCTATTTTGACGTCTTGATAGGTCCTGCATCTCTGCTGGCAGTGCCGGTCACCGGGAGGATTAAGCGATCATCGGATGGAATAGCGGCAGGAGACAGAGTGCAGGAGGGATTGCGGGGACCGGTAAGTGTTATGGCAATGTTTATTAACTGTATGTGTACATTTATAATGCATTTTTATGTGTTTGTGATTGCCTCCCATTATAGCCTATTGGTTTGAGTTCGGTTCGTCGAACGTTCGACGAACCGAACTCGAACGGGACCTCGGCTCGGCGAACCGACCTCGAGCCGAACCGCGACCGGTTCGCTCATCTCTAGTCGGGAGACTTCCACACATTAGAATTACCTCTACAGACTCCCACACAATATGAAAGCAACCCAATCTCCCATGTGTTTTTCTCCATCATACTTCCTCACAGTATGATGGCATGCACAGATTTCACCACAGCATGACTGCACAGGCTTAAATACTCAGTATTATGGCTCCCACAGACTCAGAAACAGTAATTTGTCTCCTACTCACAGTATGATAGCATCTGTAGATTACCACACTGCAGGAGACAGAAAGGGCAGGCTCTTTAAAGGATGTAACATGACTTGAAGTCATAAAGGAAATTTGTCACCAGGATGTTGCTGTGGCACCCCTAAGGCTCTGGTCACCACAGATTACTGCACCTCAATTATGGTGCGGTATTCATCTCAGGTAAGGGGGGGGAGTTAATCACCGGTGTTCCATATTCACACTCTACATACAGATTAGTAGCCTTCACACAGGGTAGAATGGTTCAGGGTAGGCAGGGGGTGGCCATCATCATCATGGTACATCCCTGGTCACTGAAGCCAGCCACCTGGGGGGCAGGTTCCACTGGGGGTAGAAATAGGCACAACACACTCACATAAAAAACAGATCCGTCGGGACCATAATTCTGACAAGACATCTGTGTAAAACTTGGACTTTACTAGGCCCGGGACTTAGAGCGGGAGCTCAGCCAGGGTACCTAACGACTGAGGGGGACATCCTAGAAATAGGACATTCTCTCTCTCCTTCTCTCTTAAAACACTGGTGGGGGCCCCCCTACTTGCCTGGGATTGACTGGAGCCCATCACGGCAGTGACCAGTGCTACTGGGCTGGCGACTGAAGCTGTGAGTAAACTACACCTTGAGCCCGCAGAGACTGTGTTGGCCTATAGTTATCGGCGTCGCCACCCAGCGCATAGGCGCCAACCACCAAAACCTCCCCTCTTCATCCACCAGGGGTCCGCTCTGCCTGTGGGGAGAGACACCATCCCGGCTGCCATAACACCTGCCCCGGCGAGGAATCCTGCAGCAGCGGCTCCTCCCTGGCTGCATACCAAACTTTCCCAAATACCCCACTTCCCCCACCATTTACTGTACGCTTCGGGCCAACAGAACCATGAAAGGCCACCCGTGACCATGGCCTGCTTTAGGCATGTGCGACTTGTGCGGTCGCACAAGGCGCCGACGGCCATGCTTCATGGGGGTGCTTTGATGGGAGGAGCCACAGGGAGACCCTATGTGTGAAGCTAGACGTACTGTCTCTCCAGCGGCGCCTCTCCATCCCTTTCTTGAAGCCTGGCAACCGGGTGCCTGCGCCGTGCATGCAAGCGGTATGATTGGCTTGGCGACAGAAAGATGAGTTTCATCTACTGCCCCTGCTCCAATCAGTGAACGTGCACATCCAGTCGCTCTCCCGCCTAGCTCCGCAGGCTCACCTCATCTCACATCCCCAGACCTCGACAGCAGAGAGAAGATCATGCCTTGTATGTGACCGCAGCGCAGGTGCAGTTTATTGCAGGCAGTCCTGCCTCTCTGTGTGGGCAGACAGGTGCCTCTCTGTGCGGGCGGCTAGCTGTCTCTCTGTGAGGGTCGATGGCCGGGTGCCTGCCTCTGTGCAGCGGGCGGCCGGGTGCCTGCCTCTCTGTGCAGGCGGCCGGCTGCCTGCCTCTCTGTGTGGGCGGACGGCCGGGTGCCTGCCTCTCTGTGTGGGCGGACGGCCGGGTGCCTGCCTCTGTGCGGCGGACGGCTGCATCTCTGTGCGGGTGGCCGGATGCCTGTCTCTCTGTGCGGGTGGCCGGCTGCCTGCCTCTCTGTGCGGGCGGACGGCCGGGTGCCTGCCTCTGTGTAGCGGACTGCCGGGTGCCGGCCTCTCTGTGCGGGCGGCCGGCTGCCTGTCTCTGTGCGGGCGGCCGGCTGCCTGTCTCTGTGCGGGCGGCCGGCTGCCTGTCTCTGTGCGGGCGGCCAGCTACCTCTCGGTGCGGGCGGCCATCTGCCTGCCTCTCTTTGCGGGCGGCCGTCTGCCTGCCTCTGTGCGGGCGGCTGGCTGTCTCTCTGTGTGGACAGCCGGCTGCCTGTCTCTGTGCGGGCGGCAGGCTACCTCTCTGTGCAGGCGGGCGGCCGCCTGCCTGCCTCTGTGTGCGGGTGGCTGGCTGCCTTTCTGTGCTGGAAGCCGGCCGGCTGGATATCTGTCTGTGCGGGCAGCGGTGGCTGTGTGGAGCAGGGCGGTGTGGCTGATGTCCCAGATGCTGTGGGTTGAAATGATGGCGTCCGGGGCGGCCAGTGTGCAGCTGGAGCCCTCAGCTCAAGATCTTGTCATTGAATTGAGAGCTCAATCTGCTCCGGAGGCTATTTCTTTGAAGCCCGCACCGCTGACAATGCATCTGGGACACCTGCCGCACTGGCCTGCTCCACACAGCCAGCACAGCTTCCGCTGCCAGCACAGACCCCATGCGGATTCCTTTAGCGGACATACACACACACACACACACACACATACACACACACAAACACTCAGCTTTATATATTAGATTTGTAACTATTTCATAGTTACATAGTTACTAAGGTTGAAAAAAGACCTAGGTCCATCTAGTTCAACCTTCCTTCACCAGTTCTACATTTGGTCACTAAGTCATTTATAACCAACAATGTTGTGTGTACTGAGGAAATCATCCAGCCCTTTTTTAAAAGTTGTTATAGTATCTGCCATTACTACCTCTTGTGGTAGGGCATTCCACAGTCTGACTGCTCTAACTGTAAAGAACCCTTTCCTATTTAGCTGTCGGAATCACTTTTCTTCCACTCGCAGTGAGTGCCCCCTGGTCCTTAGTATTATCTTTGGAAGAAATAAGTCATATGCCAGTCCTTTATATTGACCACACATGTATTTATACATATAAATGAGATCTCCTCTGAGACGTCTTTTTTCTAAGCTAAACATATCTAACTTTTTCAACCTGTCATCATATGGGAGGCCTTCCATTCCTTGCAGTAGTCTAGTTGCCCGCCTTTGAACTGACTCTAACTTCTGAATGTCCTTTTTAAAATGTGGAGCCCAAAACTGGATCCCATATTACAGATGTGGCCTTACAAGTGATTTATAGAGGGGTAACAATACATTGGGATCACAGGATCTAATCTCTCTTTTTATACACCCTAGAATCTTGTTTGCTTTTGCAGCTGCTGCTTGACATTGAGTGCTGCTGCTCAGCTTATTTGTAATGAGAATACCCAAGTCCTTCTCCTGTTCTGTAGTCCCGAGTTTACTTCCATTTAATGTATACGCAGTTATAGGATTACTCCGTCCTAGGTGCATTTCTTTACATTTATCAACATTAAATCTCATTTGCCAAGTATCTGCCCATTCTGACATCTTATCCAGATCTCTTTGTAATATTGTACTATCAAGGTCAGTTTTTAATATCCTACATAGTTTGGTGTCATCAGCAAAGACTGACACTTTACTATCAATCCCATCCACAAGGTCATTAATAAAGAGATTAAAAAGAATTGTCCTAGGACAGATCCCTGTGTTACCCCACTGCTGACTATAGCCCATTTAGAGAATGTACCATTTATGACTACTCTTTGTTTCCTATCTTTTAGCCAATTCCTTACCCAGTTGCATATAGTTTCCCCTAGTCCTTGCTTCTGGAGCTTTAGTATAAGGCTATTATGTGGTACAGTATCAAATGCCTTTGCAAAGTCCAAATAAATTACATCATCTGCATTACCAATATCCTGATTTGCACTTACCTCCTCATCAGGGCCGTATTTGGGGTTTTTGCTGCCCTAGGCACTGTCAGTGGTGGCGCCCCCTTCTGATCAGTCAGATTACGGTTATATGCACACAGCTTTTTTTTTTTTTTCCCAGACAGATCCGCCCTATAACCCGCCCCAAAAAACCCAAACTCTAAATATTAAAGAAATGAACTCATACACTGCAATGTAAAACGACTTGCTGTCCATATGTTCAGTCTTTGGAGTTTTTTTAAGCGCGTCAGGTTTCCTCAGACATGAAGCGGCTGACAGTGACCGGTCCATTATATGGCGCCTGCTGCTTGGATGCCGCTTACTAGTTGTGACCGGCCATTATATGGCGCCTGCTGCTTGGATGCCGCTTACTAGTTGTGACCGGTCCATTATATGGCGCCTGCTGCTTGGATGCCGCTTACTAGTTGTGACCGGCCATTATATGGCGCCTGCTGCTTGGATGCCGCTTACTAGTTGTGACCGGCCATTATATGGCGCCTACTGCTTGGATGCCGCTTACTAGTTGTGACCGGCCATTATATGGCGGCTGCTGCTTGGATGCCGCTTACTAGTTGTGACCGGTCCATTATATGGCGCCTGCTGCTTGGATGCCGCTTACTAGTTGTGACCGGCCATTATATGGCACCTGCTGCTTGGATGCCGCTTACTAGTTGTGACCGGCCATTATATGGCGCCTGCTGCTTGGATGCCGCTTACTAGTTGTGACCGGCCATTATATGGCGGCTGCTGCTTGGATGCCGCTTACTAGTTGTGACCGGCCATTATATGGCGGCTTCTGCTTGGATGCCGCTTACTAGTTGTGACCGGTCCATTATATGGCGCCTGCTGCTTGGATGCCGCTTACTACTTCATTTAAAAAAATAAGTAAAATCCAGTAGCTAAAAGATGTTGGAAAAAACAACCAAGAAGCCACAGCAAAAAAAATAAATATTTGCTTCAGGATAAAATGATGACTGTCCTAAAGTGTTTTCTGTCTGAATAATTCCGGGGGTTCACAGACATCTACAAGACGTGTGCACATTCCCTGATAGAGCCCAGAGCCTTCAGATAGTAGTTAAGACCTCCATACACATTAACCTAAAGTTGTCTAAACCCGCCAATATCGACAGGTTCTGCTGATAGCCCAATGTGAACAGGGGTTCTCAATTCTGATTGTCAGGGGAATAAGGATCCAGCATGTCCAATTACGGAGTGTAGATCCTATTATCCTCTAAATGATAAGCTGCTGTCGGAGATGTCCAGCAGCGGCTCTAATAAAGAACACAGAAACAATTGGCAGAATGAGTGCTCCTGTATATGGGAGAGCCGAGCAAGATAGCTGCCGGCCTAAAAATCAGACTATAGTGTATGGGGGCTTTAGTCTATTACTTATTCGGCTGACAGACATGCAGATAGCTGTATTTTTAGTCCAGCACGCTGACCCTATGTTTTAGGATCAAGACTGATAAGGTAAAGATTACAACAGCCACATGACTATCACCAGAACCACCATCAGTACAGTAATACATAACTAAAACCACACTACATACTATAATACGTAACCAAAACCACAGTTAGTACAGTAATACATCAACAGAACTACTGTCAATACAGTAATATCATCAAAACCACCCTAAACACAATAACACATCACCAAACCCACCCTGAAGACAATACATCGCCAAAACCACCATCAGTACATGAATACAATGCCAAATTCACACAGCAATCAAGTGCAGTGTCAGGTTAGACCCATATACATCTATGTATTGCATTAACGTACAACTCTCAGTATGTCCTTAACAATGGTAAGGAGATGCTGGTAGTTGTTACCAGCCATCATTAGACTGTGGACCATATAAGAACCACAATACTGATTAGTCCCAGGCAGTAGACTTAACTTTTGGACGAGATCTTATAGGTTTAGGTCCATTAATTCTGAGGAGATTAGTAGGGCAGAGGTGGGCTCAGTAGGGAGAAGGGGCATCATGGGGTGGGACTTGAGACCCCCACCAATTGCTCAAAAGACCTCTTAAGTGCACAGCTCAGGAGACAGGACTATGAAATTTTACTCCCGGAATCCATTCTGTCTGCATGTTCTGGTTCTGGGAAACACTCGGGGCCACGGTAGTCGGACCCCCAGCGATTGGAAAGTTATTCCCCATCCCAAGGATAGGGGGCAAGTTCCCAATGTGAGAAAACCCCCTTTAAAAGCAGCATTCACACTGCAGCCAAAGATGGGAAACTGATTTATCTAAACAGTGTCCATCACCCGATGCACGAGCAAAAAACTTTCATTCGTCAGGTGAGATGATTTTTAAGCTGACTTAAAGGGAACCTGTCACCCCAAAATGACACCTAGACTGCGGAAATATTTATATGGGGGACATGATCTGTGGAGAAATAAACCCACCCATATAGGTCAGCTTAAAAGGAACTGGTCACGACCTTTAATATTAAACTGCTCCATTGTCTTGTTAGTCAGAAAATGTGCATCACTTACATTGCGTCACTAACAAGAGGGGGGGCAGTTTAGAATTGAAAAAGGGTGTAACAGGTTCCCTTTAATGTTCACTGAAAAAGCCACATTTGATATGAAAATGAGGACATTTCTGCGCGGCCTAAGCCTGGTGCACGATACCACCTAATATAGGAAAATACTAGCCAGGCCTTTGTCTTGATTAATAGTGATCCATTGGTGAGAGTGAGCACCGTAACACCAGATCTCCTGTCTGCACCGCACCCAACACTGCGGCACACTCCAAGCGTCAGTGCGGGTGTGCACACAACACAGGAGGAGCACAGCGGCACACGCCAAGCGTCAGTGCATGTGTGCATCCAACACAGGAGGAGCACAGCGGCACACGCCAAGCGTCAGTGCATGTGTGCATCCAACACAGGAGGAGCACAGCGGCACACGCCAAGCGTCAGTGCATGTGTGCATCCAACACAGGAGGAGCACAGCGGCACACTCCAAGCGTCAGTGCATGTGTGCATCCAACACAGGAGGAGCACAGCGGCACACTCCAAGCGTCAGTGCATGTGTGCATCCAACACAGGAGGAGCACAGTGAGGAGGGGCACACGGCGCTGTGATGTGCTGTCTGCTCACTTCAACAACCTTCCTCATTGAATCGGCAGTCAAATACAGGCAGCAACCAGGTGTCAGAACGTACCTGCATCACACTGCAGGCGCACCACGCGGACACTGCAGTCACATTGCATGCACACCCACGCGGACACTGGAGTCACATTGCAGGCGCACCCACGCAGACACTGCAGTCACATTGCAGGCGCACCCACTGCAGTCACATTGCATGCGCACCCACGCGGACACTGGAGTCACATTGCAGGCGCACCCACGTGGACACTGGAGTCACATTGCAGGCGCACCCACGCGGACACTGGAGTCACATTGCAGGCGCACCCACGCGGACACTGCAGTCACATTGCAGGCGCACCCACGCGGACACTGCAGTCACATTGCAGGCGCACCCACGCAGACACTGCAGTCACATTGCAGGCGCACCCACGCAGACACTGCAGTCACATTGCAGGCGCACCCACTGCAGTCACATTGCAGGCGCACCCACGCGGACACTGCAGTCACATTGCAGGCGCACCCACGCAGACACTGCAGTCACATTGCAGGCGCACCCACTGCAGTCACATTGCAGGCGCACCCACGCGGACACTGCAGTCACATTGCAGGCGCACCCACGCAGACACTGCAGTCACATTGCAGGCGCACCCACGCGGACACTGGAGTCACATTGCAGGCGCACCCACGTGGACACTGGAGTCACATTGCAGGTGCCCCCACGCGGACACTGGAGTCACATTGCAGGCGCACCCACGCGGACACTGCAGTCACATTGCAGGCGCACCCACGCGGACACTGCAGTCACATTGCAGGTGCACCCACGCGGACACTGCAGTCACATTGCAGGCGCACCCACGCGGACACTGCAGTCACATTGCAGGCGCACCCACGCGGACACTGCAGTCACATTGCAGGCGCACCCACGCGGACACTGCAGTCACATTGCAGGCGCACCCACGCGGACACTGCAGTCACATTGCAGGCGCACCCACGCGGACACTGCAGTCACATTGCAGGCGCACCCACGCGGACACTGCAGTCACATTGCAGGCGCACCCACGCGGACACTGCAGTCACATTGCAGGCGCACCCACGCGGACACTGCAGTCACATTGCAGGCGCACCCACGCGGACACTGCAGTCACATTGCAGGCGCACCCACGCGGACACTGCAGTCACATTGCAGGCGCACCCACACTGACACTTGGAGTGCTACTCTGCTCCTCCAGTGTCAGGACACGTGCAGAAATGCTAAGTGATTTTAAACAGCACTGACTCACCTAAGGACGAGGGACTGTCTTTAATATGCAAATAGGACGGTGCACATCTGCACCAAGACATCGGCCGCACCAGGGGGGACAGAACAGTTTGCATATATATAATATTAAGGTAAAACTGTACATGCCAGAGTGACGTCCCCTGTATAAATGTGTCTGCAGATTAATTGCCATTTTGGGAGTAAAAGTAAAATGTCATCGCTCTTAGCAACACTTTGTCCTGCGTCTCCCAAGACTCCCCTCTTGTCTGGTCTGCTGCAGCACATACTGCAATGGTGCCCGTATAGGGAATCTGTCACCAGGGTTTGCTCCCCCATCTGAGAGCAGCATAATGTAGAGACAGACCCTGATTCCAGCAATGTGTCACTTACTGAGCTGTTTGCTGTCGTTTTCTCTGCTGCAGATCTCACAGTTATACAGAGCTCATGAATATGCTGGACTACCTGCAGCACACCAAGTAGTCCTGTAATGATAACTACTGCTGATTAAACAGTGATGTTATCAAAACTACACTAAGCAGCCCAGTAAGTGACAACACTGGAATCAGGATCTCTGCCCCTACATTATGCTGCTCTCAAATTAGGTGGCAAAAACCTGGTGACAGACTCATAATTCTCCTCACTAAAGAGTAACCACCCTAAGTAAGCCCAAGGCTGTGCCCAAGAATAAATAATTGCCCATCACTGAGCTCACAGCACAAAGAATGACCCCACACCGTGTCACTTACAGTATACAGCCTCCACATTCTCTCCTATAACATTTCCACTACACTGCCCCCTCACATGAAAACCCCACTGTCCTCCCCACTGAATTATACCCTCCAGACCTTCCTCACTTATGAACTATGACCTCCACTGTCCCCACCTCTCCATGCAGCCCCCACTTCACTGCCCCCCTCATGCTGTCCCCACTCTATAATGAGCCTTATGCTTCGCATTCTGTATACCGAGCCCTCCCAGGCTCCTAACTGAGCGCTCCCCATGCTGCCCCTTCTCCATATCAAGACCCCCCATACCAAGCCCACCATGGTTCCCCTTCCATACCGAGCCCCCCATGCTTTCCCATTCTCCATACCATGCCTCCCCCCGTGCTACCCCATTCTCCATACCATGCCCCCCCCCGTGCTACCCCATTCTCCATACCATGCCCCCCCCCCATGCTACCCCATTCTCCATACCATGCCCCCCCCATGCTACCCCATTCTCCATACCATGCCCCCCCATGCTACCCCATTCTCCATACCATGCCCCCCCCATGCTACCCCATTCTCCATACCATGCCCCCCCCATGCTACCCCATTCTCCATACCATGCCCCCCCATGCTACCCCATTCTCCATACCATGCCCCCCCCATGCTACCCCATTCTCCATACCATGCCCCCCCATGCTACCCCATTCTCCATACCATGCCTCTCATTCTCCATACTGTAACTCCCATTTGCTATACTGTCCACCACCCTCCCTCATTTTCCCATTCTGCTCCATCCCCCATGCTGCGCCCCCACATCATGCTCCAACCCCATGTTGCGCCCCCCCATCCTCCATGTTGCGCCCCCACATCATGCTTCATCCCCCCCATCCTCCATGCTGCACCCCCACATCATGCTTCATCGCCCCCATCCTCCATGCTGCGCCCCCACATCATGCTTCATCCCCCCCATCCTCCATGCTGCGCCCCCACATCATGCTTCATCCCCCCATCCTCCATGTTGCGCCCCACATCATGCTTCATCCCCCCCATCCTCCATGTTGCGCCCCCACATCCTCCATGTTGCGCCCCCACATCATGCGGCATCCCCCCATCCTCCACGCTGCGCCCCCACATCATGTTCCATCCCCCATGTTGCGCCCCCATATCATGCGGCATCCCCCCCCAGCCTCCATGTTGCACCCCCACATCATGCTGCATCCCCCCCATCCTCCATGTTGCGCCCCCACATCATGTTCCATCCCCACATCCTCCATGTTGCGCCCCCACATCATGCTGCTTCCCCCCCCATCCTCCATGTTGCATCCCCACATCATGCTGCATCCCCCCCCCATCCTCCATGTTGCGCCCCCACATCATGCTGCATCCCCCCCCATCCTCCATGTTGCGCCCCCACATCATGTTCCATCCCCCCATCCTCCATGTTGCGCCCCCATATCATGTTCCATCCCCCCATCCTCCATGTTACGCCCCCATATCATGTTCCATTCCCCCATCCTCCATGTTGCGCCCCCATATCATGTTCCATCCCCCATCCTCCATGTTGCGCCCCCATATCATGTGGCATCCCCCCCAGCCTCCATGTTGCACCCCCACATCATGCTGCATCCCCTCCATCCTCCATGTTGCGCCCCCACATCATGCTGCATCCCCCCCCATCCTCCATGTTGCGCCCCCATATCATGTTCCATCCCCCATCCTCCATGTTGCGCCCCCATATGTTCCATCCCCCCATCCTCCATGTTGCGCCCCCATATCATGTTCCATCCCCCCATCCTCCATGTTGCGCCCCCATATCATGTTCCATCCCCCCATCCTCCATGTTGCGCCCCCATATCATGTTCCATCCCCCCATCCTTCATGTTGCGCCCCCATATCATGTTCCATCCCCCCATCCTCCATGTTGCGCCCCCATATCATGTTCCATCCCCCCATCCTCCATGTTGCGCCCCCATATCATGTTCCATCCCCCATCCTCCATGTTGCGCCCCCATATCATGTGGCATCCCCCCCAGCCTCCATGTTGCACCCCCACATCATGCTGCATCCCCCCCCATCCTCCATGTTGCGCCCCCACATCATGTTCCATCCCCACATCCTCCATGTTGCACCCCCACATCATGCTGCATCCCCCCCCCCATCCTCCATGTTGCACCCCCACATCATGCTGCATCCCATCCTCCATGTTGCGCCCCCATATCATGTTCCATCCCCTCATCCTCCATGTTGCGCCCCCTTATCATGTTCCATCCCCCCATCCTCCATGTTGCGCCCCCATATCATGTTCCATCCCCCCCATCCTCCATGTTGCGCCCCCATATCATGTTCCATCCCCCCCATCCTCCATGTTGCGCCCCCATATCATGTTCCATCCCCCCATCCTCCATGTTGCGCCCCCATATCATGTTCCATCCCCCCCATCCTCCATGTTGCGCCCCCATATCATGTTCCATCCCCCCATCCTCCATGTTTCGCCCCCATATCATGTTCCATCCCCCCATCCTCCATGTTGCGCCCCCCCCGGGTTGCTTGTTCGGCGCTGTCTTCGGCTGTAAAGCGCTTACCTGCTCCAGGCTGCATCTCCCGTTCTCCACGGTGGCGGTGGCGGCAGCGGCGGCATCTGACATCTTGCTCGGCGGCGGTTCCATCTCCGGCGGCGGCTCCATCTCCGGCGGCGGTTCCATCTCCGGCGGCGGCTCCATCTCCGGCGGCGGCTCCATCTCCGGCGGCGGCTCCATCTCCGGCGGCGGCTCCCGTCCTCCTCTGCGCGGCCTCACGCTCCTGTGACCTCTGCACAGTGAGCGCACGGCAGCACGTCGGGGCGGGGAGCTGATTACAGCTCCTCTGACCCCGGAAGTAAGTGCCGGCACGCTCACAGTGTCATTTATATTCGCGTGTTATAGACGCGACTATAAATGACTGTGCGCTCCCTCCCTCCTCCAAAAAGGCGCCGGATTTAATAAAGAGTTTGGAGGAGGGAGGGAGGAAGATTTAAAAAAATTTTTTTTTTTTTTTTTTAAATTTTGGTTTGGGCGCCGCCCCCCTGGAAGGCGCCGCCCTAGGCACGTGCCCTCAAGTGCCTAATGGCAAATACGGCCCTGCTCCTCATAGAACCCCAACAGGTTGATTAGACACAACTTATCTTTCATGAATCCATGCTGTCTGTCAGTTATTATATTATTTTCTGCAACATATTTTTGCATGTCATCCCTTAAAATGCCCTCAAAAACTTTGCATACTACTGATGTCAGGCTTACTGGACAGTAGTTGCCTGGATCTACCCTCTTACCTTTCTTAAATATCGGTACCACATTAGCAATCCTCCAATCCTGAGGCACCAACCCTGTTACAAGCGAGTCTAAAAAGATGAGATACAGCGGTCTGTCAATTACGGAGCTCAATTCCCTCAATATTCGTGGATGAATGCCATCTGGCCCTGGGAATTTACCATACTATGAAGAAAAAGACATGGATCGCACATCCCAAAAATACAATGATCTAAAGCCGCTAGGCGAAAAATTAAATAGAACATGAGGTTCTTTTGTTACCATTCTGATCAGATTGTATTAAGCCCACTGCCACGTCACGGCAAACCTCTTGAGTGGGTCCCTAACCTGACCTTTTTGTGTGGCACCGTGCACTGACCACCGCCGCAGCGACAAAGCGCCAGCAAGGCGGGCGACCTGGTGCCTCACAGCACCCATGCTGCAAGGCAAAGCCCCCAAGGCTCCAGGCCGCGCCGCCCCACCAACACCACACCACCACAACAGCAGCCACCACACAGCACCAGCACACAGTGAGAGGAGCTGTGCACTCACCTCCCACTGGCTCCCATATGTGAACTGGGAGCAAAAAGAAGGATGACCCCTCTTGCAGTCTCCTGCTGATTAAAATCACCTGTGCCAAATGGGGAGAGTGCAGATCCAAGCAAAAAAAAAAAAAAAAAAGAAGAAATCTATCCCCCTCTGTTATTTGCTTGGATCTGCACTCCCCCCATTTTGGCACAGGTGTTTTTAATCAGCAGGAGACTGCAAGAGGGGTCAGCCTTTTTTGCTCCCAGTTTACACATGGGAGCCGGTGGGAGGTGAGTGCGCAGCTTCTCTCACTGTGTGTTGGTGCTGTGCGGTGGCCGCTGTTGTGGTGTTGTCGTGACGGTGGGGCAGTGCGGCCTGGAGCCTTGGGGGCTTTGCCTTGCAGCATGGGTGCTGTGAGGCGCCAGGTCGCCTGCCTTGCTGTTGCTTTGTCGCTGCGGCAATGGTTGGCGCTCAGTGCCGCACCATAAAGGCTTTAGATTAGGGACCCACTCAAGAGGTTCGCCGTGACGTGGCAGTGGGCTTAATACAGTCTGATCAGAATGGTAACTAAGAACCTCATGTTCTATTTAAATTTTTGCCTAGCGGCTTTTAGATCAATGTATTTTTGGGATGTGCGATCCATGTCTTTTTCTCCATGGCTTGTTATAGAACAGTCTATCCCCCTCTGTTTTTTGCTTGGATCTGCACTCCCCCCATTTGGCACAGGTGTTTTTAATCAGCAGGAGACTGCAAGAGGGGTCAGCCTTTTTTGCTCCCAGTTTACACATGGGAGCCGGTGGGAGGTGAGTGCGCAGCTTCTCTCACTGTGTGTTGGTGCTGTGCGGTGGCCGCTGTTGTGGTGATGTCGTGACGGTGGGGCAGTGCGGCCTGGAGCCTTGGGGGCTTTGCCTTGCAGCATGGGTGCTGTGAGGCGCCAGGTCGCCTGCCTTGCTGTTGCTTTGTCGCTGCGGCAGTGGTTGGCGCTCAGTGCCGCACCATAAAGGCTTTAGATTAGGGACCCACTCAAGAGGTTCGCCGTGACGTGGCAGTGGGCTTAATACAGTCTGATCAGAATGGTAACTAAGAACCTCATGTTCTATTTAAATTTTTGCCTAGCGGCTTTTAGATCAATGTATTTTTGGGATGTGCGATCCATGTCTTTTTCTCCATGGCTTGTTGGCCCTGGGGATTTGCCAATGCTTAATTTACTCACACGTAGGCGTACTTCTTCTTGTGTTAAATTAATTATATCGGGTGGTGAACTTTGATTTTTCACTTGTTGAATGATCCCTGGTACAGTCAGGTCCTTGGTGAACACAGATGAGAAATGCCTATTTAATATCTCAGTCTTTTGTTTGTCCTCTATAACTAACTTGTTATTTTATTTTAAGGGGCCAGTACTATCCTTTGTTTTCCTTTTGGCATTAATGTATTTATAAAAGATTTTGGGATTTATTTTAATGTCTTTGGCGATTTTTGTTTCAGTAGCTAGCTTTGCTTGTTTGATTTCTTTTTTGCATTTCCTATTGATATCTTTATACTCTTAAAATGCTATTTCTGTATTCTCAGCCTTCAAGATTTTAAACGCCCTTTGTTTTTGTTTTATTATACTTTGTACAGTCTTATTTATCCATAGTGGTTTCTTTTTCATTCCGGGACATTTTATTACCAGAGGGTATACGTTTTTTACAGGACTCTAGCAGTATATCCTTAAACTTTCCCCATTTATGTTCAGTATCCCTGGTTACTATGACTTTGTCCCAGTCTACACATTTAAGCTCTTCCCTTAGGCTACTTTCACACATCCGGTTTTTGCTCTGCGGCACAATACGGCGCTCTGCAGAAAAACCGCAACAGGTTGCGTTTTTTTTGCATAGACTTACCTTAGTGCCGTATTGTGCTGCATAGGCTTGCGTTCGGTCCATTTTTTGCCGCATGCGGCAGATTTAGCCGATGCCGCGGCCGGATGGAACGTTCCCTGGCACGTTTTTTGCTCTGGCAAAAAAAAACGCACCGCGCCGCATCCGGCCACTGTGGCACATTTTTCAATGCATGCCTATGGACACCTGATGCGGTTTCTTCCACTGTGCATGCTCAGTAGCATGCCGCAACCGGAAAAAAACGGTCGGGCCGCATGTAAAAACTTAAGCAAAGGATGCGGTGTTTTCGCCGCATCCGTTGCATAGGTTTCACAGCCGGATTGAGCCGCACTGCTCAAACCGGATGTGTGAAAGTTGCCTTAATTTGTTGAAATCAGCTTTCCTAAAATTCCAGGTTTTAGCATTTCCCCTTGTGTTCTATTGAATATTACGTTGAAGCTTACCATATTATGATCGCTGGTGCCCAAGTGCTCCCGGACCTGTAGATCTGAAATTGTATCCGGTCTATTTGACAGGACCAGATCTAGCAAATTATCTCCCCTCGTCGGTTCATCTACCATCTGAGAGAGGAAATGGTATTGAATGGTAGACTATGATTTTATCATAACATAATAGCATTCAACTGTCACTTAATGAACAAATACAGCATGATTTTCAGTATGAAAAAAATCCTTTAACTGACAACCATCTTTATTTATTCTTTGATGCACCCTGAAACATGCTGGGTGATCAAATATTACCCAAAGAGTTTCCTTTCTTGGGAACAATCCTGTACCCATTATTCAGGATTGTATTCAAATATGGATCGTGAAACAAAATGGGAATACACCTGTTGATACTTCTTTTTATTTCTTTATACTGGGGACTATACGGAGTACTAAAAGATAGTATATAAATTTTGATAGTTAAAAATGTTTTGGAATTGAAGCAGTAACCCATCCACATAGAGTTGGGGATTGGCACAAAAAAAGTGCTTTTAAGAGAAATGCGTTAATACTGCATCGAAGCACCAAACAGCCTAACAGCATGAATGTCCAGTATTACAATGCCAGAAATGCGCCAGAGGTGATGAGTTCATGAATACTGAGCATGTGTTAATGAATTTCAATAAAGAAATTTAGGATTTCATAAAGTCTGCCATACCTTCTGTTGCACCATTCCGTTCCAGCTATATCTATAGCTACACTTATCCATACTGGCTGTGCCTGTCCCATCAGCCATCCCAGCTGCATCTATCACATCAGAGACCATCAGTGTTCATCTCCTTGGGGCCAGCTGTTGTAGCACCAAGTCTACCTGAATGGAACCTTGTGACTACTGGCAGCCAAGTCCACCCTCACATTAGAGGCTCTGGTGAATACCTGGTCTACGCCAAGTCATGTCCCTTAGGTATACTGTGTGCTGTGGGCTAGAGGGTCCACTCCCCACTTGCACACTCGAGCACTGCAATTATGTTGCTGTAAGATGGGGTAGCAAATTCCTGGTGGCAGATTCTCTTTAAACTTCCTCCTACATGATTATAATGATGAGGAAGAGGAGGAGAAAGAAGCAAAATTTTGGCGACATTTGCAACCTGAAGGAGCTGGAACTATCCTAAACAGTTTATTGAGCTTTTCCTTTCTTTTAATTCTACCAAAGTTGACAGTTATTGTAGACTCCAAGTACACAGTGATTAATGTGCAGGTGCATAGGGATAAAAGTTGGCCCATGCTCTCACTCAACTACTTATGTCATTACTAGAAGGTGGCCCGATTCTAACGCATCGGGTATTCTAGAATTTACGTATTGTGTAGTTAATGTATGATTTTTGTTATATATATATATATATATATATATATATATATATATATATATATATATATAGATGCTGTTGTGTGTAGTTGCCAAGTGTTTGTGTAGGGCGCATGTACATGTTCTGGGTGTTGTCTGGGTGGGGGAGTGTGAGAGCAGTGTTGTTTGTGTGTTGCATTGTGTGTGTTGCATTGTGTGTTGCATTGTGTGTGGAGCGCTGTGTGTCTGTAGCGTTGTGTGTGTGGTGCTGTGTGTGTTGCGCGGTTTGTGTGGGTGTGTGTGTGTGGGGTGCGTGTGTGTGTTTTGGGGGGAGGTATGTTTTGTGCAATGTGTGTGTTGCGCGGTATGTGCATATATTTGTGTGTGCCGCGGTGTTGGTGTGTTGTGTGTGTGCAGCACTGTCTGTGTGTGTGTGTGTGGGTGTCTGTGTAGGGCGGTGTTTGTGGTTCCCAGTGTGTGTGTGGTGTGTTGTGCGGTGCATGTGTGGCGGTGTGTGTGTGTGTTTTGGGTGGAGGTGTGCTCCCCCCATCGTGGTCCACCCCCCATGCTGCACCCCCCATCGTGCTCCTTCCCCCATGCTGCGCATCCCCCATCGTGCTCCATCCCCCATGCTGCGCACCCATCGGGCTCCATCCCCCATGCTGCACATCCCCCATCGTGCTCCATCCCCCATGCTTTGCACCCCCATCGTGCTCCATCCGCCATGCTGCGCACCCCCATCGTGCTCCATCCCCCATGCTGCGCACCCCCCATCGTGTTTCATCCCCCATGTTGCACTCCCCATCGTGCTCCATCCCCCATGCTGCGAACCCCTCAGAGAGGAGTATAATAGGAGGATTATAATAGGAGCAGTATAAGGGGAGGAGTAGTCCTGGGGAAAGAGGAGTGTAATGGGAGGGGTTGTCCTGGGGGGAGGTGTACAGGTGCCCAACGTGTGCGGGGGGCGTGGCCGAGCGGGCATAGTGTGAGGGGGCATGGCCTAGTGGGCATAGTGTGAGGGGGCATGGCCTAGCGGGCATAGCGTGAGGGGGGAATGGCCTAGCGGGCATAGCATGCGGGGTGTGGCCTAGTGGGCATAGCGTGTGGGGGCGTGGTCTAGCGGGCATCACATGTGGGGGCGTGGTCTAGCGGGCATTGCATGCAAGGGGCGTGGCCTAGCGGGCATCGCATGCGGGGGGCATGGCCTAGCGGGCATCGCGTGCGGGGGGCGGGCCTGGCCAAACGGTTAATCTATGCAGGGGGCGGGGCTAAGCCGAGCCCAGCGGCCAATCCGACGGTTGTCACTGTAAGGGCACAATGTCACTGTAACGACACAATTTTGGAGCAAGACAGACAGACAGACAGAATTAGGCAATTCTATATATAGATGACCAATTCAAGAATGTAAATATATGGCCACCTGAAACTGCCACTGTCTGCTGAAATACTGCAGTAATGCCCATATAATTTTTTGGGTGACATGGCCAAGCAACAATACATGGCATGCTGCATTTCCCAAATTAAAAGTTGCAGAAGATTGACATTGAGGAGTGTGTGAAGAGGAGGAGATCCTGCCAGGCAACCTGGAGGAAGAGGAAGTCTGAAAGCGATCTCTTCCCACACAGCACTGTCTCCACTCTATAACTTTGATATTTTGCTCTCTACATTGAAATGTGTGAGTGCCAGGAATGGACTTAGTACCAAAATATAGCCTCTTCCCCCTTGTGTATATACAGCCTGCAACCTCTGTACAAGGTATTTCTTCTAATGTGCTCTACAGTAGTATAACTAGAGTTTGAAGGGCCCTGGTGCAAAATTGGTACCTGGGCCCCCTTATGTTGGTAAGATGCATTTATATATACATGTAGCATTCTAAATCCTATCAAGACATACGAGTTGCCCCCACCCCTCCAATTATGTAGTAATGTCCACGACCCTGTTCTAATGTCCCCCATCCTGGTGTATATATAACCCCATTCTAGTACAAATGTCCCCATCCTGGTATATATGTCACCATCCTGGTATATGTGTCCCCCTCATAGGGCCCTGCTGGTATCTGCTGCCCCCCTCGTATCTATTGTCCCCCTCCTGTGGTCCACCTGGTGTATACTGTCCCTCTGCTGGGCCCCTCCTGGTATATACTGTCCCCCTCATGATAAATACTGCCCCCTTTGTCCTGTCCCCTTCCGGGTATCTACTGTGCCCGTCCTGGTATATATGTCACCATCCAGGCAAATATGTCTCTATTCTGTCTAATGCAAAAAAACAACATTTTACTCACCATCCCTGGCTCCCACGTTGCACAGCGTCCTACTGTGTAGCCAGCACACAGTGTCCGATGGGTTTCATGGTTGTTGATGGTCTTGCAACGCATAATGTCATTGCCAAGCGCCATCCTTAGTCACTGGGACACAGATGAAAGCTGCAGGCTTCTGTTTTTCTGGTAGCGTGTATTGCAGTACAGGGACCCGACAGGTCTCTGCACCACAATGCATTTCAGCTGGATGTGCAGCCTTGAACGCACATCCAGCTGAAGCAGGGGCTGGGGCTGGCAGACCCCTGCAAGCCTGGGCCCGGTCGCCATTGAGCTCAATCCACCATTCCGCCCCTTGTATCCTACCCCAAAGAGTCCCAGCAGATCTCGTGTCTGACCTCACTACCTTATCTCCTCACATTGCCCTTTCCAACATAGTGTCACTTCCCTGCTCCTTCACTTTGCCCACCAAGTGGCTCCTCACCAATATTCCCCTTTACTCCTCCCACTGACCCTGCCCCTTGCTACTTTGTTTTCTTCTCCTCAAAATCCTTTCACCTACTACTTTATCTCCCCCTTAACCCTGACAGAGTACATACCTACATTTTGTTTCCAGATAGTATTTCCCTCCTTACCCTAGAACCTCTTTCCACCTAATAGAGTGTCTCATTGGTCTTCCCCTTGCTTTCCTTCTCTCTATGCTACTTTCTGTCCCCATTCAATGATTTTATGCATCTCATCACTGCTGCCCCTCCTGTACTTGGTACTTTCTGTGCTTCCCATCCTAGTTTCCAAAATTAAACTCTGCTACTTTTTGTGCCTACCCCTGCCATAGCTTTTAGTATTCTTCTCTCCAAACTTCTGCTACTGTGTCTCCATGAGCATTCCCCAGTAATTTGAGAATTGGGCCCCCAAAGGCCTAAAATCCTTTGCTGTATGGGGCTCAGGCATTTCTACTGACTGCTCTGATATGTCTTTAACTGTTATGCTTTGAATGTAATAATGGCAGGAGCATGGGTTATATTTGAGGGCAACATACGTCATACCCTATCTGAATAAATTCATATTTTAAAATCAGTCAACATGATTACATATAGACAAAAGAGATCAGCATCAAGGTACAATAAAATAACACAAAACCTTTATGTACATGTTTAGTCCAGCTGTAACATATTTCACATTTACTTAACTTGAACTGAAGTAATTTAGCTAGTATTAGGTAGCATATACCAAAAAATAGACAATTCAAGATTACATATTTTAGTCACAATGTTAGTTAATTAGAAGAGAGTACTTTATGTACATTCTTAAGTATATTATTTTCCAGTATTTAGTACATTTCATTTCAAATTTCTTTTAGATTGCGTTTTATTAAGGGAAAACACAGTAGAAATTGTCATTTTAAGTTACATAGTATTTTATCTGTTTTTAAAGCCATGTAAATATCTTATTTGTGGGTGATTTATGGAGTTAATATGCGGCTTTCTGACTTAAACAAGTCTGCCAACTGGTATACGAGGTAGACACAAAAATGCTTGTGGTGTTCTACTCAGGTTAATAGGATTTCCATCTAGTCTTATGTCTTCAAGAGATCTTCTGGCATATGACAAATCCTTCATTTTACAGAATGTATCTTCGTGCATTTCCTGAATGTTGTTATCCTAAAGCAATATGGAAAAATACATGAAATCTTGTTAATAATATTTTTACTTTTCATTAAAATTTTAAAAGAACAGTTAAATTTGTCCCCCAACATTTATTTTGGTCCATTTGATAATTTACTTCTTCACAACTAAGTTTCATTCTTACATTTTTTCCTCCTCATTATGGGTAGTTGTCTCAGATTCTGACAACCAGTTTGTAAATGCTCTACAACCGGCTGTGTGCACACGATGCGTTTTTTACCGCGGAAACGCTGCGTTTTGAACCGCAGCGTTTCAGTGGCAAATTGCATGCGGTCAGCTTTCCCAGCAAAGTGTATGGGAAAGCTGAAAAAGTGCACATGCTGCGTTTCTTTCCGCAGCGTTTTGGATGCCAAAAATCGGTGCGGAAAGAAAAGCAGCATGTCACTTCTTTTGTGCGTTGTGGCTGCGTTCTCTCCCCCATTGAAATCAATGATGTGGGGTCAGAACGCAGCTACACCGCATGGACCTGCTTTTTTGTTGCGGTCCGCGGCCTTTGTCGGCACGCCAGAACGCAGGCATTTACCTGGAAGTGAGGTCAAGAGGTTTCCTGTTGACCTCACTTCCTGGCAAAGCCCCCGGTGTCGCCAAAGTGCCCGCCCTGACCCCCGACCCCCCCTCCCGAAAATCCAACATGGCCGCGCGCACAGTAGCGCACCGGCCGCCCTGCTCCTATGATTTCTGTCGCATGTGCAATAACACATGCGACAGAAAACTGTTCCCCAGGCCCTGCCCGTTCACCCCCTATTCCCCCCGGTGTCATACATACCTGTCCGGTCGCAGCGCTGATCCCCCGCGGCCCCCTCCTCCTTCAGTGCACGCTGGCCGGTCACATGAGCAGAGCAGCTGACAGCCAGCACTGTGTTCAGTGTGAGCTGTGCTGGCTGCTCGCAGTCTGCAGCTGTGACCCGGGGAGAGTGGGTGCAGATTTTTGGCACCCACTCTCCTCAAATGGAGGGTCTGCCCTCCTAGAAAATGGGGGATACGTTTCCTGAACGTGCCCCCATATTCTAGAAGGTCCAGAGGCGACGTGGGACATCCATATGGATTTCTGCGGACCCATTTTTTTTTATTAAATTGGAGAACAAGGGAATGATTTGGGGAGTGTTTTTTCTAATAAAACATTTTTTGTTGTCTTTTTTTGCTTTTGTTTACTGTCAATTAGTTATGTCGGGTGTCTGATAGACGCCGTGACATCACTAATTGCTGGGCTTGATGCCAGGTGACATTACACATCTGGTATCAACCCCATTTATTACCCCGGTAGCCAACGCACCAGGGCGCGGGATGAGTTGGGGCGAAGCACCAGGATTGGCGCATCTAATGGATGCGCCACTTCTGGGGCGGCTGCGGCCTGCTATTTTTAGGCTGGGAAGAGTCCAATAACCATGGCTCTTCCCACCCTGAGAATACCAGACCCCAGCTGTCAGCTTCACCTTGGCTGGTGATCTAATTTGGGGGGACCCCACGTTATTTTTTTTTTTATTCTTTATTTATAAATAAAAAAAAAAACATGGGGAGCCCTCCAAATTGATCACCAGCCAAGATGAAGCTGCCAGCTGTGGTTTGCAGGCTACAGCTGTCTGCTTTACCCTGACTGGCTATCAAAAATAGGGGGGACCCCACGCCATTTTTTTCATTTTTTTATTTTTTTTTTTTATTGGATAAATACTAAGCTAGGCACCCTTTAGTGCCACATGAAAGGTACTAAAGGTGCCAGCTTAGAATATGCAGGCGGGGGTAGGACGTTCTATATATTTGACATCCCTTCATCCATTGACGCTTTTTAGGCTGTGTCCACAATCAGGGTTTGCAGCGTTATGGGCGCTGAGTGTTTTCCCTGCGTCCATAACGCTGCGTTGTGCAGTAGAAGCACAGTGGAAGGATTTTTGGAGATCCCATGCCCACTGTGCTTCTTTTCTCCGCAGCATAAACTGACCGGTAGCATGGCTTCCCGAGCCTCAGCATGTCAATTTATGCTGCGGAGACGAGAGTGTTCTCTGCAGGTAGCATAGAGCTCCACAGCAGCCTGAACCCAAATCGTGGGCATGGGCAGCTGCAGGAAGGCTGACACTGTACTAGACGCCGTGTCGCTGGATCATGGCCACATAGCCTTAGGCCCCTTTCACACGTCAGTGATTCTGGTACGTTTGTGCTTTTTTTTTAAACGTACCAGGATCACTGACATACGCAGACCCATTATAATGAATGGGTCTGCTCACACGTCAGTGATTTTTCACTGCACGTGTCTCCATGCGGCGTACCCGCGTGTGCGTGATTGCCGCACGGAGACATGTCCATTTTTTTCTGGCATCACTGATGTCCCACGGACCACGCAGTGGTGTGATCCGTGAAACACGTGCCAGAAAAAAACGTGCTTTTAAAATAAAAAACATTTTAACTCACCCGGTGTCCAGCGATGTCCTCTGCAGCCCGTGCAGCCTGCTGCTTCTGAGCCGGCTCATTATTGTCGCGCATATTCATGATGCACGACACAGCCGACCTGGAAGCAGCTGCTGCGGGGGTCAGCGCCGGCCGGATGCTGCACCGCGGGAGCGATCAGCACCATGGAGAGCGGGAGCGGGTGCAGGTGAGTTAATCTCTAAGTGCAATCACGGGCCACGGAGAACGGAGCCCGGATTGCACTTAGACAACCCACGTGTGCTGTGATTCACGGCACACGGAGGGACATGTGCGTGTTTTACACGCCAGTGAAAAACGTCAGTGTTTTTCACTGACGTGTGAAGCGGGCCTAAAAGTGAGAATATTATTGCTACAGCAACATTTTGGGTGAAGTAGCTGTGGATTCAAAATGCTTAATATACTCCTGAATAAAATCCTTGATGGGTGCAGATTCCAAAATGGGGTCACTTGTGGGGGTTTTCTGACGTATAGGTACCTAAGGGGCTTGGTGCGCGAAGTTTATTTCAACTTTTCCAAAATTCAAATGGTGCTCCTTCCATTCCAAGCCCTCCCATTTATCCAAACAGAATGTGGAGAAGGAAATGACATCACAGGTTTTTTTTTCCAAAGGTCTGTGTTCAACCAACTTTATTATCACTGACAAGTCTTAAAAAACGCACCTAAAAAAACGCATGAAAAACGCATGAAAAACGCATGCGTTTTCGATGCGTTGTTTCTCAAAAAGCATTGTTTACAATTCTCCCCTCTGCCAGAGGGTGCGTTTTTTTCCGCGCGGAAAAAAAAGCAACGTGTGCACATACGTGTGCAAACGTACCCTCATCCTTTTAATACCAAGATCTTTAGCATCAGAGATGCTTATTACAATATTTTGGGGTAGCTGTCAACTGCGAGGAAAGATACAGGTTAAGCGCGTCATCCCGCATTAAAGGACGAACATGGCCGATGATGGAAATATACGTCATCGGTCATGAAAGTGTTTATTTCACTGTATACTATATTTAAAAAAATATAAAGGTGTAAGTTATCTCACTTTTCCCAATTTAAAAATAAAGAAATTGAAAAAATTGAACGTCAAATCCATCAAAATCTAAAATAAAATAATCCATATGATCAATGCTGCAAAGAGAATAAAAATCAAAATGTCAAATTTTCAGGTTTATTAGTTGATGCACGTGACATGACCAAAAGTTGCCATAAAAAAATAAATCAAAATGTGATATATCCCCCTAAATGGTATAAAAAAAAAACAACAGCTTGCTATGCATAAAAACAAGCTCATGTTGTAGGCCCATTGAAGGAAAAATAAAGCTAAAATAAGTTACCGATCTCAGAAAATGGCAAAATTACTTAATATTTTTTTTGTACAAAGTTGTAAATTGTTTTTGACCATTAAAAAATAAAATAAAAACCTTATAACTTTGGTATTGCAGCAATTGAGGTTACAACAATTATGTTGCCAGGTAATTTTTCTTACACAATGAACTCCACAAAACTAAATCCCCAAGATAACAGCAAAATTGATTTTTTTTTTCACTATTTCATCCCACTTAAAATTTTATTTGCCTTTTTCAATACAATATATAGTGAATGATTTGGTTTATTTTGAAATTACAACTCATCCTGCAATAATCAAGCTTTCATTCATCTATGTTGGCACAATAATAAAAAAAAGCTCTTGAAAAAAAGATGAGAAAAATCACAAGCGCAAAAATGAAATTGGTTCTGGTGAGAAACTGCTTAAGAAAGGATGGGTTTCAAAAAAATGCAGTTTTGATACTATGTTTTATGCAGTTTTTAAAGCCAGAGTGAGAAGTGGATCCAAAAGGAATGACAAAATATAGACTACCAATTGTCTACTAGTGATGAGCGAGCACTGAAGTGCTCAAGTGCTTGTTACTTGAATCAAGCAGGTTGGTCACTTGGACAAGCTTCACCTGAGTAACAAGTATAACGGAAGTCAATGGTAAACTTGAGCAGTGGGAGGCCAGAAAAATCACTGGAATTTAATTTTCACATTTTTTACCTTATCTGGGTATGTGGTGTGTATGCCATGGTCAGACACCTACTGTTTAAATTATGAAGGAGGCATTCTGAAACTCACAAAGCATAAACGTGTGTCGCCCCTGCGTCAGCAGCCGGGCGGCTCGGATCCGGATCCGCGGTGGCTCGAGGGGCGTCTGGACCCAGGGGTCGTGCGGCCATTCAAATAAAGGGGATATTTACAGGGGGGGTGTATAGTTAAAGTTAGTAACGCCACCCGGGGTGTGTAGTAAGGTGGAGTACCACCGCTGCCGTTGGGGAGTACCCGGGGTGATGATAGGGGCAGCCAGGGGTTGCGACCCTCCACGGGTGGGGGGGATGCCCCGGGACTCGGTGATGGAATTGGGAAGTGCCGTTGGGGGTGAAAGGGTCAATTGTGTATTCACTCAGTCCATGAAGCTGACACCGACAACTTGGTAAACCAAAGTTCTGGATACCGCTGCCGCCGAGGGGAGCTAGTTTGGGTCCCGTTCTCACTGGTGTTGCCTGATGATCTGTGACCTTTTCCTTGGCACTCAGTTCTCTTGCTAGTTGGCCCCTGTAGTATAAAACTAGTCAGGTCCCACTCCCCAGTGTGGCTAACTGTGGGAGCTTGCTCTCAGGGTTCACGCTTGGGATTTTCTGGAAAGTTTTTGTAGAAAGTCCTATCCCCCTCATTGCTCTAGTACCCCGATTTTGAAGCGGGTGGAGAGCGGATCTTGAAGGCTCCGTTCTCGTTGGGTAAATTGTCAGGTTGCCTGAAGCTACTCCCTGACCTAGGGTCCACGTACCCCGTTGTGCCCTGGTCCCAGCCTGGTGATGGTACAAGGCTACCGGCTGTACTCCCCAACAGTTCTGTGCCCCTTGTCACGATCCCCTGTGACCGGGGGTCCAGCTCCTACTAGGCCCAGACCATCGTCTGCCACCTAGTTACTTCCAAGGAGCCCGGATCCTGACCTCCTCTCTTTCTCTCTCTCTCTCTCTCCTCTCTCACTTCCTACCCTTCACTGAACTACTCCTGACACTCCTGACCTCCCCTTACCAACCCCCCAAGTGGGCGACCCTATTCCACTCGGCCAGTGGTGCAGAGTGTTCCTAGGATTTTGATTGACTGCTGTTGGCAACACGATAAGTTGGGGACCCGTAACCAAGGAGGAGGTGGATATTGCACAGAAGGGTAGATTGCACAATACCCTGTGACTACCTGATAGGCCACGGTGTCAGAAGCACACAATGCAGTAAATGCAAAAATTAGAAGGAACAGGCACTTCGATACACCCTGTATTATACAGTACATAAAGAAGGGCTTCATACAAATTCTGTTAAAATGGTTAGCTAGTGGAATTCCTACACTCATAAAACCTATGCATTACGTGCAAAGGCTGCCAAAAATTAGAAGGAGGGACTTCAATACACCCTTACACCCTAGAAATTATGTAGAGTATGGCCTCAGAATAATTTTTTTGACCATTTGAAAAATATTCTGACTCCTACACTGGTGAAGCCTATGCACTAATTACAAGGCCTAGCACAAATTGAATGGTTGCTCATCAACAGATTGCCCCCGGAAAAAGCAGACAGGAAGTGTGTGTTGAGTCATTGTCAGTGGCCATTTTCTCAGAGACTCATCTCCATAGAGGTGCTAATGGATCTGGTAGGAGAGATGCTGAAGCCAGCGTCTCTTGATTCCACAGACCCAGAGGCGTTGAGTCTATCAGAAGAGAAAAGGCCTGAAGGAGACAGGTGGCAGAAGGCCATGTTTAGTATGTGGCCAGTTTCAGAGTGCCCTTACTCCTTAGAAGAAATTGGGGATAGTCGGTCTCCAAGGGGACTATAGTTGAAGGCGTAAGAGCCTTGTTCAGGAGGGACTGATAGGAAATCCCTCAAGGCCAGTTGCGCCTGGTCTTTAATTATATTTTTTTTTTCCTGTGGACTTTACCCAAATGGACCTTGCCCAAAATCCCATGGATTTTGCCTCTCCTTGACTGCCACTTTGTACTATGGACTGTTGCTGCGAGGGTGGGGGGATTAGAGTACCCTAGGCATCGTTGGCTTGAAGAACAAGTTTAGAAAGTCATACTGGGGACTATTGGTGTAAGGGCCTTGCTTTTAAGAACTTGAACTCCCTGTTTCGGGGTCCCAAGCAAGTGGAATAAGGTCATGATGACCCTGAGGAGAAGTAAACAAAACAACTACCTGCTGGAGAAGCAAAGAATCATTGTTTTTTCTGTGTGGTTTTAAGCTTTGGTCTCTTCCAGCTTGCTGCATGGTGGAGGATGACCATGATTAAAGAAGGGGAAATTGTAACGAGATGGACCAGAGGTTGTCCCCCCCCATAGACACTTATAGGAGGTCCTTAGATAGTTTACCATTATTAAGGACTGAGACTCCTATACTGGTAAAGCATATGTACTTTTTGCAAGGGCGGAGAAAAAATTAGAAGATGGCACTCCAATACACCAATACACCTTGGTATAGAAATAAAGGAGGACTTAAAAAAAATTCCCATTTGTAAGGGGTTGAACTCCTAGACTGGTAACGCCTATGCACTAGCTGCAAGGGCTGAAAATTTTAGAGATAGGCCTCTAAAATGTATGTAGTAGGGCACTATACACACCCTCGAAAAATTAACAGTGAGGGTCGCATCATGATCATGTTGAATGGTTGTGGAGAAGGAGGAGAAAGACACTAAAAAGAAAAAAAACAAGAACTATATACCCTTGTTTGGGTGGGAAAGGGTGCATGGGAATACACCAGAAAAAAAAGAAACATTTTAGTTTACTTTATGATCTACTGCTCTCATCTGTTGAGGTTGAGAAGTCTGGTCCAATCCAGGCCTTGTTCATTTTGATAAAAATCAGCCTGTCAGCGTCTCAGTTGATAGGCGGATGTACCTATCAGTTATTATGCCCCAGCAGCACTAGAAGCCCACTCTGCAAAATGCTAGTGGCAGGGCAGACAAGCACCTCCAAGGTGTAGAGTGACAGTTCATGCCACGTGTCCAAATAGGATATCCAATAGTTTTACAGCACAGAGGAATCATGGAGGGTGCTGGTGCAGATGGCTAGGTTCTCTTCACCATCTTCATAAACTTTTCCTTCCTTGTCAGGGTATCCTGCAAATCAGGGCCTGGGCACTGGAACGGTCTAATGAAACTGTCTCAAACCTTTGATAATGTTCACCTTCCTCTCTTGGACCTTGTATGTGTCTCCCTCCTCTCTCTTCCTTGGTTGTACAAAACACTATGGCTCTGCAGCATTGTCAGATGGGAATTTCTTCAACAAGTCTTCATCTATAAGCCTTTTGATATTGCATCAGTTTGCAGCCTTCTTCACCGCAGGAAGGAGATATGGAAAGTTCTCCTTGTAGCATGGGTCAATAATAGTGAACAACCAATAATCGATGTTAGCCAAATGCATATAACGAGAGGGTCACAGGTAAGGCAGCAGGACATAGTCTGCCATGTGCGCCAGACTTCCAACAGGCAAGATTTCCCCATCCTCAACAGTAGGATGACTTTCCAGCTCCTCCTCCTCCCTCTCCTCTTACTCCTCCTCCTCTTTAGCCCATCCATGCTGAAAAGACAAGAAGCTGGTGTTGGTAGCATCCTCTGTAGCGCAGACAATCATCGCCTGTTCCTTCTCTTCCTCCTCAGTCTCCTCCTCCTTATTATCACCCAAAAGATGCTGAGAAGATGAGATGAGGTTGGGATTGGTAATATAACCCTGTGTACTTTATTCCTCCATCTTCACGTGGTCTACATGCAAAGCTTCCTTTCCAAATGTGAGAAACGAGCGTTTCAGTAGACACACTCTCTGCTTATTCTTCTTGACCTTTCTGCTGCCTTTGACACTGTTGACCACCATCTCCTTCTCTCTATGCTCCATTCTATCGGCCTAAAGGACACTGTTATTTCCTGGTTCTCATCCTATCTTTCTGGCCGCTCATTCAGTGTATCATTTGCTGGCTCCACATCTTCTCCTCTTCCTCTCACTGTTGGGGTCCCTCAAGGTTCAGTCCTTGGCCCTCTTCTTTTCTCCCTCTACACTGCCCCAATTGGTCAGACCATCAGCAGATTTGGCTTTCAGTACCATCTTTATGCTGATGACACACAGCTATACACCTCCTCCCCTGAGCTCACCCCCGCTGTACTACAGAACACCAGTGACTGCCTGACTGCAGTTTGCAATGTCATGTCTGCTCTCTATCTGAAACTTAACCTTTTTAAAACTGAACTTCTTCTTTTCCCTCCATCTTCCAACTTTCCTCAACCTGACATCTCCCTCTCTGTGTGTGGCACAACGATAAGTCCTAGGCCGCAAGCCCGCTGCCTGGGGGTTATACTTGACACTGATCTCTCCTTCACCTTCCACATACAATCTCTTGCCCGCACTTGCCGCTTGCACCTCAAGAACATCTCTAGAATACGCCCCTTTCTCACTATGGAAACGACAAAAACCCTCACCGTGGCCCTGATCCACTCTCGCTTGGACTACTGTAACTCTCTATTAATTGGTCTCCCCCTAACTAGACTCTCTCCTCTACAGTCAATCCTTAATGCAGCAGCCAGGGTCACCTATCTGGCTAACCGCTACTCGGATGCCTCTGCTCTGTGCCAGTCATTGCACTGGCTGCCCATATATCATAGGATCCAATTCAAACTGCTTGTTCTCACCCACAAAGCTCTCCACAGTGCAGCACCCCCCTAAATCTCCAACCTCCTCTCTGTCTATCAGTCCACCCGTTCTCTACGCTCTGCAAGCGACTTTTGACTAACATCCACACTAATTCGAACCTCCCACTCCCGGATCCAAGACTTCTTCCGAGCTGCACCAACCCTCTGGAACGCTCTACCCCAAGAAGTTAGGACAAATCACAACTTACTCAGCTTCAGACGCACCCTAAAGACGCATCTTTTTAGGGCGGCCTATCACTCCCTAATCAGATTCGATTCACATAGTCCCTCTACAACCTCTCACAACATAGCTCCACATCAAACTCCATGGCACCCAAAGGCATCTCAAGGCTCGGGCCCACTGGTCCAGGAAACCATTATCCAGCCCCATTTCCGTGAGATGGTTGGATTGTCATTGTAAATAAGAACTTGAACCTTGCCTCTCCCCCCATCTCATTGTAGATTGTAAGCTCTCACGAGCAGGGTTGTATTTTTTTTTCCCTCTAAATATTGTATTTCTATAACTGTTACTTGTTTGTATATGATCCTCCTGAATTGTAAAGCGCTACGGAATATGTTGGCGCTATAGAAATAAAGATTATTATTATTACACAAAAGCAAGCTGATCATGCTAATTATGGCATAATTGCCGCCCACTATCTTGGATGATTTCTCAAATTTTTAGACAACAGCTCAGATGTCAGACATACATGGCTACATGTTTGTTCTTATGTTCAAAAGCTGACAGGAAAACCGACCGGCATTTTGTAGCTGGTATTCAACTACTGCCCTCTGCTTCTCACAAAGACTTGCTAATGTGACGTCCTGGCAAAACCAGGGTGTCACAGAGCCTGCAGAAATCCAGCAAAGTGCAGGCCATTCTCCTCCTTGGTAACTTGATCCCACAACAGTGCAGCAGGACAGACACCCCCCCAGTGTAAGAGCTAAACAGAGCAGCGGGGGAGGGGATGGAGCAGAGTGAGTGAGGAGAGTGAAGAGAGCAGACCAGGGGTTGGATAGCTCCTGGCTGCTGTAAGGAAGGGAAGTGTGAGGAAGGGGCCCGAGGTCACCGGGGCAGGGTAGTGGCCCGCCGGTATCAAGGGACGACCCGGATCACTGCAGGGGAGTGGGCTCCCCGTTCCCGACTGAGGAAGGAGAAAGAAGCGTCTGGCTGCAAAACAAGAACAGGATCCTGCTGTACTGTGTGTGGGACCCAAACACCCTCCGCACCGAAGGCTGCGGACTTCGGCAGTTTCTAGTTTACCAGTGACTCTGTGTGGTTTAATTGTGAGTACAGCAGTGCCATCAGGCACCGCACCGCAGCACTGCGCCCTGCAGCATCTCCCCCTACCTCCTACCGGGCCCCGGGACCAACAACCCTTACCTACGGAGAGGTCAACACCTAGCTGCTCCCCACCATCGCTCCCGGGAACCCCGTCACCAGCAGCGGTGGTGCCCACCATCACCACAATCCGTGGGTGACGTCACAAACTCTCTACATCCCAAAAGAAACCCAAGTCCCCTTTTCACTCGAGGGCAAGGAGCGCTGCTCGAGCCCCGGGTCCGGCCCACTCGAGCCATCGAGGAGAAGGCACCGGAACTGAGCACGATCTCCCAGAGCAGCCCCCACGATGGGGAAGCTGGCCCCCACCCCCGACACTAACATATGTAATGTTCAGTTCCACCGCATAGGCAGGTTGAAAACCAGTCGGTGAGCCTGCACTTACAAGAGCTGCTGCATTACTGCCAGACCAGCGGCAGCTGTAGGTTACTTGCGGAAATGGGTGCACATGCAGCAAACCTTGACAAGTAGCTTAGAAAAATCTGTGTAGGTTTTTAGAAAGTGCCTAACCACTCAGTTGAGAATGTGGACCAAGCATGATATGTTTGCGAGCTTGCCAAGTTTCAGAGACTCCACCTGGTTATGGCCATTATCACACATGACCTTGCCTAATTGGAGGTTCAGTGGTGAGAGCCACAGATCTGTCTGGTCTGTTAGAAGTTTTAACAACTTTACAGCAGTGTGCTGTTTATCATCTAAAGAACTGAGTTTCAGCAGAGACTGTTGTCACTTCACTGAGGCAGTGCTGCAGTGCATCCAGCTTGTGACTTAAATGGATGACAGTTTGGAGATGGAAGAGGAGGGAGTGCAGGAACTTGTATAGGAGGTGAGAGGAAACCTTGATGCAATAGGGCCTGCAAGGTTCAGAGTTGGTAGCACATACCTGCCTCCACGAGGTTCATCCAGTGTGCTGCCAGGGAAATGTAGTGTACCTGGCCACAAGCACTTGTCCATGTGTCTGTATTTAAGTGAACCTTCACAGTAACTGTGCTGGTCAGGGCAAGGGTGAGGTTAAGTGTAATGTACTTGTGTAAGGCGGGGATGGCACACCTGGAGAAATAGTGGTGGCTTGGGACAAAGTACCGATGGACGGCTGCTGCCATGAGGTTGCGGAAATCCTCAGTGTCCACAAGCCATAAAGGACAACATTATTAGGACAAGCAGTGGAAATGTGCACGTTTAGTGTTTGGACCTGCGGGTGGGAGGTTGGGTATTTCCACTTGTGCTCTAAGGCCTGTGGTAGAGATAGCTGAATGCTGCGCTGGGACAAAAACATAGACATGATTGCTGATAGTGGTTATGGTGGTTATAAATATGCAATAACAGGTGCAGGGTGGGAGGCACCAATATCTGTGTCCTGGACAGCAGTGCTCAGCATGTACCAGAGGGTAAGCACCACTGGCACCATCCACAGACACTGATTGTGGACCCAGTCACTCGGCCCACCTAGTCAGGTGCTTGGATGACATGTGCTTGAGCATGCGGGTATTGGTCAGGCTCCTGCTGATATTGGGATGACACAGGTTGCATATTATTGTTTTCTTATCGTTCCCACTGTCTGTAAAAAATTGCTACCCCTCCCATGTTGCGCTGATGTGCTTGCTCTGAATGCTATCTTGCAGGTTGGGTTGGTCACTTCATCGTCCACCACCTTGTTTTCCACTTCTTTTCTCTGGTCTTCTTCCTTACTTGTTGACTTAACAACATGACTTTGTTGGCAACTGTGTGTCATCATTATCCATCTCTTGAGACAGTAATTGCTGTCCCCCACTGTCATCTTCTTGTGACTGTGGTTGTTCAAATATTTGGGCATCACCACACAGGATCTCATCATGTCCCTCTTGAATCATGAATGGTGAGAAACCAGAAGAAGCCATAAATGGAAAGTTAAAGAACTCCTCAGAGTGTCCAAGTGTGAGATTGTTTGACTCGCCATGGTTAGAGATAGAAGGATCAGTGTTAGGGTTATTTAACCCAGACGTTTGGCTAGGGAGACTGGACCATATGAAAGACAGGGTGATACTGGGAAACAGAATAGAAGCATTGTTTGCTATCCGACCGATCACCTGTTCACACTGTATTGGCTTCATCAATGGTGTCCTGCGCCCCCCTACAAATTGGGACATGAAGATAAGTGTAGATGATGACTGTGTTTGTTGTGCTCCTGCAGGAGGCACAGTTGGCCCACGACCTCTGAGTGCACTATTATCAGCAGGATTTTCACTTCTCCATCTCTTACCGCATGCCTTGCACACGTTAAATTAGGTATAAAGCAAACAGCAGTATTATAAAAGAATAGAATAATTTTAATTAGCTCTGAAAAGGACTTTTTGGTTTCTAAGTGGCAGCAGCAAGGACTGTAAGGCAATCATTTCTGCCTAGATGCATCTAATATACTAATCCCTACACTAATTGCAACTAAAAGTGGTATTATTAGAGGGTAGAATATATTTGAATTAGCCCTGAAAAATACTTTTGTGTTAACCTAGCAGCAGCAAGGAATGTTAGGCAGTAAGCCTTCCTAGATTCTGCTAATACACTATCCCTATCATGCAGCTCTCCCTAAACTAATTTCAGCTAAGAGTGATATTATTAGAGCAAGACATATATTTAAATTAGCCCTGCATAGGACTTTTGGGTTAACATAGCAGCAGCAAGGAATGTAAGACAATAATCCTTTACTAGAGGCCTCTAATACACTATTCCTTCTCCAGGAGCTCCCTCTGTACTAATTGCAGCTAAGAGTGGTACTACTAGAGAATAGAATGTATTTGAATTAGTCCTGAAAATGACTTTTCAGTTAATGTAGCAGCACCAAGGAATGTAAGACAATAATCTCTTCCTAGATACCTCAACTGCACTATCGCTTCTCCAGCAGCTCTTGCTACATTATTTCTGGGGTACAGTGCACCAAGCATGGCGTCACTGCATCTTATATAGACTTGATGGTGATATGTGTCTAGCCAATCACACGGCTACGTCATTATCGTGATTGGTATGCAATCCTCGCATGTATAGTGGCTGAAAAAAGCTGGAAAACATGCGGGGTGGGAAATTGAGCATGGCACCTGAGCACCAGGATACTTAAACGAGGACTGAGCACGTCGAGCACCCCGATACTCGATCGAGTACTGAACAATGCCGTGCGTGATCGCTTATCACTATTATCTACTTTTTTCACTATTATCTACTCCTGTGTTTGGTTCAAGAAACCTGCATATTTGGTTTCAGTTCTATTAAGATATCACTTACCAGAGTATAGTTCTCTGTAGTGTCCATGTTCAATCTATCAAAGTTGATATAATGCTCCTTCAAATAAATAAAATGAATGATTGATTGTACATATGCATATTTGCTTACTTACCTGAAGATGAAGAGCCTGCAAGTTATCAGGAAGAGGTAATGGGATATGGTCTAAGTTGTTGTCATTCAAGTATAAAATGCGTAGATCTTGCAAGTCCTAAAAGTGAAAAGAAATTAATTTTCCTAATTGAAACACATTTTTCATTTTCACAATCATTGACAAAGAGTTTAAATTAAATAATACAACATATGATTGCAAAATTTCACAGTAATCTTGTGACATTGTTTGTCATGTGAGTACTGTAGTCCATCAGCATTCATTGATTTGCGGCAGCCTTTACATTCCCATTAGACAGAACTGTTCCCATTTTGGCAGGATCAGCCAACACTCTTATGTGTATGGGAGCCCACATATTCCCTTCTAAAAGATTATGTTAAGGGAGAGAGGGATCCTGTCTGTTGAATTTCAAAAACCAATCCATTTTTTTGGCATTGAGATAAGCCTTTAGAGTTTTTTTAAAGAGTACACAAGAACTCTCAGTTGAGCCGTGCATTTCAGTGTATGGGAGAAACAGGATGTATAGCTGTTAACGGAGGCTTAAGGCCCAGTCACACACAGCGATCCCGACGATATGACCTGATAAGGATCACTGGTAAGTCACTGCGAGGTCGCTGGTGAGATATCACACAGTCAGACCTTACCAACGGCGTGGTAATGATGAGCAACCTGTATAACGATCTTGGCGGTCGTTGGGACCCTGTCACACAGCAACTAGTATGACGATTCAGACCTCGAATAGGGGCGTAGTGTTTGAAGATGTGAGACACGTAGGCGTGCATATGCGTTGCCTTTTCAGCGCCCCACAGCTCTGATTGTACATATAGAAGAACGGCACTATGGGTGTTTGCTCATGCTAGTATGAGGACATATAGAAGAACGGCACTATAAATGGCACTATAGGTGTAAAAAATGCTAAAATGCTATAATAGCAAGTAGGTGTCCTATGAATGAAAATGGGAACAATTTTGAGACCCCCAAAAGATGCCTACCGTGTCCAGGGAGTATAGCTGTCTGAAGAATCAGTGAAATCTGGGTGGAATTGCAACTACGATCCGAAAAACAGCACTCAACCGGGAACAAATAAACCTGGGATTAATGAATCCGGGTATAGTTGCAACTACGATCCGAAAGGCAAGCTGCCCAATCACAACGAAGTAGCGGCCATTAATCGGTACTGAAGGGTTGTGGAAAATGGGATGCACAATGCACGCTTATGTGTCTGAGTTCGCAGTTGTCAACGAGGTTGTTAGGAGGTCGTTGGTAGGTGTCAAACACAGCAATGCGTTTTGCCCAGCATGACATCACCTTTGAAGAAAATGGTCCGGACCATTCGGCAATCACTAGTGATCTCACAGCAGGGGCCTAATTGCTGGTAGGTGTCACACATAACGAGATCGCTGGCGAGATCGTTGCTACGTCACAGAAACTGTGACTCAGCAACGATCTCGTTAGCGATCTTGTGTGTGTGACGGGGCCTTTAGGTCTCCTCCAAGGTGAAATAAATCAGTGATGTACAGTACATAATATTTTTTTAATTTCAATAGCAGTTAAAGGGAATCTGTCACAAGGTTTTGCTACCTCATCTGAGAGAAACATTATGCAGGAAAACAAACCATCATTCCAATAATATATCACTTAGTTTACTGGGTGCAACAATTGTGACATAATTTGAATAATTAGATGTAGCATGTAGCAGAGCTCAGAAAACTAATCCCGCCTACACACCATATCTTTGAACGTACAACGTCTATTGACTGTGAGCTGCTTATACAAGGAGAGGACCATGATCGGACAACTGCTCATGAGCCCTGAAGTCCAGGCAGTGATAATCCCATGGTGATAAAATCTTTATTGTAAGGAAACAACAGCACAGAGACTAATAAGTGACACATTGCTGAATTCAATGTTTAAACCCCTATCTTTTGCTGTCCACAAATTACATGGCAAAAACCTCCTGACAGATTCCCTTTAAGGGATTTATTTTCCCAAACAAATTAGATATTTTAACCTATAGTAAATGGCCTAATTTGGTGCATTTTTAATTAACTCATGCATATCAGTCAAATGTTTACCAAAGAGATACTCCTACTAATAAAAATGTAAAATTCATATAAGTTGAGGTAAATTCAAAATATTTATCAAAACATTGACCCCAATTGTAGTGTGAACTTAGCCTGTTCTTGATTGACTCCATCTACATACTTTGAATGCCTCCTGTTTAATTCCTTTGCGTCCAAGTCTATTCTTGCTGACATCAATGAAGTTCAGAGAGTTTGGAAGTTCTGGAAGCTGCCTTATCCTATTATCCAAAAGTGAGAGCTCATTAAGCTGTGACAGGCTCCTAAATGCATCTTCATCAATTTCTGATATGATATTTGATGTCAGATCAATCTTCTGTAATTTGCCTGAAAGATGTAAAATACTTAGTTATGACTGAAGTAAAAAGAAATTTCTACACAGAGCTTCTTAATTAGAAATTATATTTGTAACACAGAAAAATCAGAAGGATAAAAATATACAATTAATATTCAGTTGTAACATTTCTTAACTTAAAGCACCTTAACAGGATGAACAAAGACATCTTAATGTAGAAAATTGAAACTTTACACCTCGTGTTCAATGGCTCACGTTGTGTTAGGCTTGGCTCTCATGAATTTTTTTGGGAAGCGGAAAAAAACAATACTGGTTTTTAAAATACATTTTAGGGAATACTACTTTTTTGGTGTTTCTTTTTTCTACACTGTGTTTTGCAGCCCTTTGACTTAACAGTCTAAAGTTAGAAGGGGATAATATAAGGAATATGCATAAAAAATCAATGTCACTTATTTTTTTTCTCAGTGAGGTTTTAAAAAAACTCATTAATAAAAAAATAATAAAAAAAAATTGTAAAAACAACAAAGTTAATTTTCCATTTTTATTGGGAGTATATGAAGAGTATTTAGAGGGGTGGCTCACCCATATTTATTATTTGCTACATCGATATTATGTTGAGAAACAATGTTTCTCTCAAATACCTTATGTTGGCAATAGTGCCTGTGAGAGGTGCTATTGCGGACCGTGATGCAGATAAACTGTCTTTATAGAGAGAACTGTAACATTCTCACGGAGTTTCTGGTGGAGGATTTTGAAGTAGAACCAAAATCGTCTTCAAAACCACCTTAAAGAAGTGGTTCACCCATATTTATTATTTGCTAGATCGATATTAGGTTGAGAAACAATATTTCTCTCAAGTATGTTATGTTGCCAATAGTGCCTGTTACCGACACTATTGCGGACTGCTGATCCCCATCGCTTGATCTCCGGGCTCCGTGACCTCATGGATCCGGTGATGTCATGTCAACTTGCTGATCACGTGACATAACCGTGCCCAGCCCCAGTCTTCCTGAGTCACTGGGCTGTGGGCAGTGTGTCACCACTCGTCACAGCTCAGCTTGTCTCCTGCTTGCAGCACTTTGCTGTGAGGGAGGATGGAGCGGGGAGCTGATGGGCTGTCACGCTGGGCTATGATGAGCGGTGAAACACTGCCCACAGCTCAGTGACTCAGGAAGACTGGGGCCGGCCACGGTGATATCACGTGATTAGGAACTTGACGTGACATCACCGGATCCCCAAGGTCACGAAGCCCGGGGGTCAGGCGATGTCGAACAGCAGTCCTCAATAGCGCCACTCACAGGCACTATTGGCAGCATAAGGTATTTGAGAGTTACATTGTTTCTCAACCTAATATCGATCTAGCAAATAATAAATATGGGTGAACCACTTCTTTAAGGTGGTTTTGAAGACGATTTTGGTTCTACTTCAAAATCCTCCACCAAAAACTCCATGAGAATGTTACAGGTATCTCTATAAAGACAGTTTATCTGCATCACGGTACAGAAAACATTCGTTAGGTTAAAAACGGCTTTCATAACTGATAATTACACTGCACTGGCCTGCAAAATGTTCATTTTTTTGTTTTAAATGTATGAAATAGGCTGTTTCTTATGGTAATTGGTGCCCTGATTCCATATCTACTTTTAAAACTTTTATATTGGGCAGGAATTTTGAATAGCATGTGCTTACATTGTTTTTATGTTTTTATTTTTAACAGAATTTTCTTTTTTACAAACTTTCTTTTTTTTACCTATTTTTTTTTTTTTTAAAAAAATTCTTGAAGATTTAGCTGCAGGTGCATCCCTTTTTAGTCTTCAACAGTAGTTTGCAAGCATTTTTGGGCTCAATTTCCCTGTATAACGGCCTTCAAGTAGTGCAATGTATTGATGAAACTGCTTCCCGTGCATCCGATCCCCATGCTCATCACTGACATCTCCAAGGTTATTGGGGAAAAAATGTCAATGGGAGTCCAGGAAATGTATCTTGAGAGCCAGATTGCTTCCCAAGTCTTTGTAGAATTGTAATAACTCGATCACAAGATTTCTATAGGTTGATGCTTTATGGTTGCCAAGGAAGTTTATCACTACATTTTTGAATGACTCCCCACATCGGTGCCTTAGTCTTGCTTAATTTTGTATCAAGATCAGTTTCTTTCGTAATTTCCCTTATTTGTGGCCCCACAAATATTACTTCCTTGATATTAATCTTATAATTTGGGGAAATGTATTTCTGAGGTATGCAAAACCCTCAGTATCCATCGCTTTGACAAAATTCTAGATCAGCCCACGTTTTTTGTGAAATGCTTTTTGTGGTCTCTGCTGTCCCATTCACAAAGAAAACAAAACTTTACACCAAGGCTATTTATCTTCAGATTACCACAAATTTACCACTTGTAGTTTTCGGAACGGATTTTTGATGGTAAAAGACACACATTTTGATATGTTTCTTTCAGACTTGTTGCAGGTAGCGTTCAAAACGCGTAGCCGCACATGGGCTCCCTACTTTGCCCCTTTTAATGACAAGTATTTAATACGTCCTTTAAAATAAAGCTTGCACAAGATTTTGTATTATTCCGGAAGCTGGATTATTTTTTTCTTCTATTGGATCCCTGCACTACCAGAGTGTTATCCTTGCATGCCGGACCTTGCCACAGCTGAGCTGGATCACCTTCTTTCCCTTCTGATAAGCAAGAGAGAGTTTAGATGGCTTTTCATTTCCATTATACAGAAGTATTGCTTTTAAACTTTCTGGAGGCCTTGCTCTTGTCCCATTGTATCTAACAGGGTTTGCAGTAAACTAGGTCACCTTTCATTGAAAATAAGTGTTCAAGCTCCTCATATCTACGGTGAAAAGAACATATTTTGGTTCCCTGCTCCAGCAAGTGCCAGCCTTTGAGCCTCAAAGCCAAAAGGTCTGGCTGACTTTTTGATAGGTTTAGATCACAAACTAAATAATTTAGATCAACCTGGTTTAGTTTGTTAGACTCTGCAGACTTATGACCTAGAATATCAGGATCTTCTCGATTAGTCTCTTTTTCAAAGAAAATCAGCATCAGCTTCTTCTTCAGTATTTAAGGTCCAAGATCTTGGTGGAGTGGGGACTCCACAGCTCTGAGCTATGTGAGACCAGACAAATTGCTGAAGAAATGTTTGGATGTGTCAATGAACCTCTTAACTTGTTATTCCATCAATCTTTGTCATACAGAAATGGCAATCTGTAGAATGGTCTCTTGGCTCTCTTTATACCTTTGGAACAGCAAATGCCATGCACCGTGGTTTACCATTGAACAAACTTTGGAGAAGTATAACACAAGATGAGCAACAAATATGGGTGGCTCAAACTTTGTCTTGATCTCCAATTTTTCACTGAAAATATAGGAAATAATTTTTCTTTACCAAACGGCGTTTTTCTTCTCTGTGATTTTAAAGACACTTGACCACAAATATAGCAAACGTTGTTTCGATAATTTAAACAAATGCACAACATGTTTGACAAAATGTCCTACAGCACAAGAAAAACAACAGAATTAAAATTAAGTTTATCGCAGCAATAGTTTAAAGTAAAAGAAAAAAGCATAAAAATACAACTGATATTCACAAAGGACTGTGAGATAATGAAGAATTTTAAATGTAAGCTGTGAAAAATGAAAGCTCGCATATCCCTAAGATATCTTGGGAAAAAACAGAAGCTCTGTTACCGAAGTATGGAAACAAAGCAATTTCATAAGAACAATGTAAAGATATAATATATATAATTTGTAACCAATTTTTTTGTCTCAGTGGCTCTAAAATGAAGAAATGAGAAAAGAAAGAATTTTTCAATTGGTCTTAACCACTATGGTACACAAGCCAATTTTTATTTCTGCTTTCTTTTATTCTCTTTGTCTTCCAAGAGGCACTCTAGCTTTATTTTTATGACAACATAGCTGGATAAGGGTTTGTTTTTTGTGGGATGAGTTGTGATGTTGAATGTTGATATTTAGTTTACCAAATAATGTACTTAAATAGGTTTTCTTTTACTTATTGATGGACCATGCTTAGCTATCAATATCTCCAATACAATGTACAAATTCCATATCTATCAGCAATGCAAGCAATGTAAGGAGACTGCACAACTCTATACACTGTGAAGTGTCCATTGAAGTCCCAGACTGCCATGACAATCCATAGGCATGGGGAGAATGGGATAACAATTCCAATGCTTTAGTCATTATTAACAGTCTAGGCATAAATAGAACTGATCTAAAAGGTTAACGGGAACCTGTCACCATTTTTTTCACTATTAAACTAAAAGTATCACCTTCTGCAGCTCCTAGGCTGCATTCTATGAAGGTGCACCTTGTTCCCTGACTCCCCTTGCAGATCCCAAATATAATTTTATAAAAGCTGAATGCCATGTATGCTAATTACCTGTGTGGCTCAGATGGGCGTGCTCATTTTCTGCTCCTGTCCCCCCTCCTGCCACTGATCGCCATCCTCCTTTCTTGATTGACATGATGACGCTTCCATGGTCATCCACGCTGCACTTTCAAATCTCACGTCTGTGCAGTCATGTCTGCTCGCGCAGGCACAGTTTGCTTTGCCATATCGCGGGCAGAGCAGAAAACATAGCTGCCCTCGCGCGCAGGTGAACTATTTGCACAGGCGCGAGATTATTGTCAGCGCTGTGCATGGCGTCACTGCGTCATCCTCGTACTCAATCTAATCCTCGTGCCTGCGCATTTAGCTCACCGGCGCGCCGAAGGGCAGCTATATTTTTCTGCTCTGCCCGAGATATAGCAGAGCGAACTGCGCTTGCATGAGCAGACATAACTGCACAGGCGCGAGATTTGAAAGTGCTACGTAGATGATGTCGGAGGCGTCATCATGTCAATCAAGAATGGAGGACGGCGACCAGCGGCAGGAGGGGAGACTGGAGCCAAAAAAGAGCACGCCCATCTGAGCCACACAGGTAATTAGCATACGTGGCGTTCAGCTTTTATAAAGTTATATTTGGGGTCTGCAAGGGGAGTTAGGGCACAAGGTGCACCTTCATAGAATGCAGCCCAGGAGCTGTAGAAGGTAATACTTATAGTTTAATAGTGAAGAAACTGGTGACAGATTCCCTTTAAACTGCTGCAATCTGGACTTAGCTTTTGTGACGCCCTGGACTAGCCAGGTAGTCACAGACATTACACCACACACACCCCCTTCCCTGGATAGTCACACCAGTCAGACAAAAACCCTTGTTGCCTCCCTCCAGGGTCTGATGTCAACACCAGGTGGGGCGGAGCCAGGCAGTTGGCCCCACCCACCGAGGAGTTCACAGGTCTGGAGGCGGGAAAAGTGACAGTTTTGTGTAGACAGTAAAAGTGAGAGGTCAGAAACTGTCGGTGTCTGGGTAGGGGCCCAGACACAACCAGCAAGGTTGGCAGATGGTGGTGGCCGTCTGCAGGAGTTAGTGGATCTCTGTGGAACCGTAGGACCGGGGTCGGGCGGCGGCCCGCCGGTACCGAACCGGGGAGTGGAGTGAAGCTAAGCACACAGGCAGGGCCATCGGACCCCGACTAGGCTTGGAGCCACCGATAATGGTCAAATCCAAGTGTGACCGGAACCCCAGGGGTTTCCCAACAACCAAGACCCGACAGAAGGCAACAGTCCACACCGTGAGGATATACAGCCACCGCCATAGGCTAGAGATCCAACGGCCAGCGCCTGCGGGCAAAACGGGCTCCTTCGGTACCTATACACCGGGGAGCGGACTACCGGTGGGCAACCACAGGAGTCAGAACATTCTAACAGGTGCAGGGAAAGACAGCCACCATCACACTGTCCGGGGAGAGCACAAACACTGCAGCCGGCTGCGGAACCCGTCCATCCAGCTGTTTGGTTTACCAGAGACTCTGTCATTGACTGCCTGAGTGAGTACACCAGTGCCATCCGGCACCGCGCCGCGCTGCCCCTGCATCCCAGCCATCCAGCCTCCCCATTACACCACCGGGCCCCGGGACCACCAACCCCTACAAACGGAGGGGACAACATCCTAGCTGCTCCCTACCATCGCTCCCGGGATCCCCGTCACCAGCAGCGGTGGTGCCCTTTATCACCATGACCCGTGGGTGGCGTCACGAACTATCTCCCTAAACAAACCAACCCTTTTCACTCGTGGACGAGGAGTGCTGCTCGAGTCCCCGGGTCCGGCCCACCGCTCGAGCCACCGAGCAGCAGCAGAAGCCCCGGACCCAAGCGTGGCGAGCGCATCCCCTCTGCCCGCGACACTTTTACCCCAGCAATTACAAGCGAGTGTAAAGTGTATAGCACATCTAGCACTCGCCTCTTATAGAATAAGGCTATGTGCGCACGTTGCGTTCAGTAACTTGCAGAAATGAACGCAACCTCTGGCAGAATTTATCATTGTCAAATTTGATTTTGACCACATAAACGCAGGAAATACACAAGCGTTTTTATAGCGTTTTTGTCGCGTTTTGGCAGTGCTTAAATTGAGATATGTTTTCAATACAAATACACAACTAAATAAAGTTTGAGCATTCAAACAGCAGGAAAAAAATGAAAAAAAAAAATAAAAATATTAAAGACCTTTAAATCATACACTATAATGATAATTTACCGAAAATGATTAGTGCGATTTAATAATTATGTTCAAAATAAAGTAAAAGTATTGTTTGACTCATTTTTTAAGGTCGGGATGGATGTGAGGGCAAATGGAAACCTCTTGACCTCACTATAATGCCAAAAACGCATGCTTCTATTTTGACAAAAAAAATGCGTTAGCATCAAAAAAGCATGTAAAACGCTAGAAATTTCTTTGAGGATGCGTTTTGATAATTCTCATTGACTTCAATGTTACCAAAACGCTACCAAAACGCTCAAAACAGTTGACATGTTGCTTCTTCAAACGCAAAGATTTTGACAAATTTTTGTCAGAAAAACCGCAGCGTTTTTGGATGCATAGTGCGCACACAATATGCCTATTTCCCATAGTCTTTGCTTGGAAATCAAAACGCATGCATTTTTGCATTAAAACGCTGCAGTTCAAAACGCTGCGGAAACGCATGAAAAAAACGCAACGTGCGTACATGGCCTAAGTCTGCTCGGGAGCCTACATCATAAACGTGCACCTGACCTCCGTACATATACAGAGGATATTATAAAGGGGTTAATTCCACTTTGACAATGCATCTATTCTTCATGGTAAAAAATAACAAGCACTGTATAGAATAATCTTTCAGTCAAAGTTTTTTCAATTTCAATTGCATTTATGCTAAATTACACCTAGTAGGTTCACAAGAAGTAAAGAGCAGAGCAGAATGAGACTACACAGAATTTGCTGTCTATTATGATATAGACACATAGGTCTGCATAAAAGCTTTGGAAAAAACATGGTAACACATTTTTAATTATGACTTACTGCAAAATTATTTAAAGATTGACTGTCATTTTAATTTTTCTTTCATAAATCAATAGTACACACGAAAATAAGAAACTTTGTAATATATCTTACAAGAGAAATCTGCTTGTATCTGTTTTTGGGCTAATCATTCATTCTCAAGATTCAAAATTTTTCTCACTTCGGTTGTATTAAAACTTGTGTGGGGCGCACTGTCTTATCAGAGCTTTCCATGCAAGGCTGCTGTGAGATTATGTTGAAAAATGGTATATTTGTCTTTTCTGATAGATGGCTAATATAAATTCTACATCCAGAATGCGAATAATTTTTGACTCACTCTTAATATCTAACATATGTTTTAAAGTTTCATGTCTGCGCTTTTACTGTTGATTTATGAAAATTGATTATTAATAACTTTGATTTATCAAGAATACATACTTAAGTATGAAAAATCATTCTTGTTTATCTTGCTGATCTTATTAAAACGTAGGTAAACATGAGTAGTGTCTTTAGGAAGCGGTGGAACTGAATCGAGGTTGTGGTCATCACAGTAAACAGTAGTGCGAATGCAGGCACATAGGATACAGGTTGAGATTCCTGGAAGACAAAGACAGTCTGGTTAGCATATTGTAAAGGCAGTGCTAGACTTTTATGACCAATTCTGAAAATTTTAGAAGCTCAATGGCTCACCATTTTCATAAAGTACTTAAACCATGTAACTAACTCATATGCATCATAAATAAGGATGATCGAATACCTCAAATATTCGGCTTCGAGAATATTTTCCAAATAGTTAGCCGATATGCGATTATTCGATGCGCAATGTAAGTCTATGGGAAGACCGAATAGTTGTTATTCGGGTTTCCCATAGACTTGCATTGCGCATCGAATATTCGCGAATAGTCGATTAGCGGCAACCTATTCGGAAAATATTAGCAAAGCCGAATATTTGAGGTATTCGATCATCCCTAACTATAAACTTTAGGAGCTTTAGCTTATTTCTTCAGGTAGTTGAAAGGTCATTAAGATTTTAAATAAAATGTAAAAAAAATGTTTAAAAGAACTGAGAGTCCTCAGGGGTTGATACCTTTTAATGGCTAACTGAAAAGATGGTAAAAATAGCAATCTTTTGAGACTACTCAGGTCTAGAGATGAGCAATGTTCGAAGTTCGAGGTTCGCCAATTTCATGTTCGAGTGATTTTGGGGGGTGTTCGAGTCATTCGACAAACTCGAACGATTTGCTAAACGTTCGGCAGTTCGAGTTACATTCGAGAATGGTTTGATAATCAAAAGCGTGGCTTTTTACAGCTACGTGTGCAGGGAGCCATCGCTGGCAGCCTGCGGTAAGCTGGTAACCAGGTTAAATATCCGGTATCCAAGCAAAGCGCTTTGCTTAGTAACCCGATGTTTACCCTGGCTACGTGTGCAAAAATCCCCGAAAGCCACACAAAAGCACTTCCGTGTGACTTCCGTCGGATGCCGCTGCAATCTGTGTCCCACTCCAGCCCCCTGCCTGCTCAGCAGTGTCCGCAGCTGCCCACACTGTATGGTGTCCGCAGCTGCCCACACTGCAGTGTCAGCATATGCCCGCACTGTATGGTGTCCGCAGCTGCCCACACTGCAATGTCCGCAGCTGCCCGCACTGTACGGTGTCCGCAGACGTCGCTGGAACGACAAACATCTCCTTCCCTGCGTCCGCCGGAAAAGTAGGAAGGAAGGAGGTGAGTGGCATGTTCTGGCCGCTCATCTCCTCCCCTCCTTTTCTATTGGGCGGCGGTTCAGTGATGCTGCTGTGACATCGCTGTGACGCTAAACGACCCCCCCTTAGAAAGGAGGCAGTTTGCCGGTCACAGCGACGTTGCTGCACAGGTATGTGCATGTGACGCTGCCGTAGCGATAATGTTCGCTACAGTAGCGATCACCACATATTGGCCATACGATGGAGGTGGGTGCTATCGCGCTCGGCATTGCTAGCATCGGCTAGCGATGTCGCAGCGTGTAAAGCACCCTTTAATATCAGGTAAGTTTGACCCGGCTATAAGGAATCTCCAATAAATTGTTAAAAAAAAGACACCACACAGAGAAAAAATACTTTAATAGAAATAAATACACAGACACACTTAGAGACTCCATGTTTATTACTCCCTCTCATCCCTCCACGATCCATGGTCTTCTGTCTTCTTTCTCCTTTAACCCATGCAGCTCTGCTACATCAGGCAGCACTGCATGGGAGGAAGATGCTGCTGCTCCCCGTGCAGTCTAATCACTCAGTGAGTGAGCAGAAGCTATGGGCTGTAAGCGGTGACATCACCCCTGACAGGCGGGTTACCATAGCAACGTTGCTCCGATCACGTGATTCCCGGTGCCGCTATTTACCGGCTGTGACAGCTAGTCCCTGCTTGTGGGCTGACTCTGTAAAGAGCGCCCACATGCAGGAACGGGGAGTCGACCATATGCCAGAGCATTTCGCCGGTACACGGAGATGCTGGAACGATCACCGCGTACCGGAGAGATGCACTGACAGGACCTAATGGGACGTCTAGCCATGTGACCAGTCTGTAGCCAATGAGATAACAGACACATGACTGGTTACATGCTATTTTGACATCACGATAGGTCCTATCATCACTGCTGGTTACGGGGAGGACGCAGCGATTATCGGAAGGAAAAGCAGCGGGAGACAGAGTGCGGGATGCGTTGTGGGGACCTGTAAGTTTTATGGCAATGTTTATTAACTGTATGTGTACATGTATAATGTGTTTTTATGTGTTTGTGTTTGCCTCCCATTGTTTTCAATGAGGTTCGAGTGGTTTGTCGAACGGTTCGTCGAACGGTTTGTCGAACGTTCGTCAAACGGAGCCTCCATTCGACAAACCGAACCAAACTCGAACTCTAGGGGTGGCTCATCTCTACTCAGGTCTCTTCATCAGGCTCAGTAATAATTAAAAATAGAAATAAAATGTAGGCATGTCATGTTCAATCGGAAACCCTTCCTGTCAGCATTGGGGCCTTGCCAATTCAAACTTTTGGCATGTATTAATTAACCCCTTAAGGACGAAGCCAGTTTTGTACTTAATGCCCAGGCCATTTTTTGTAATTTTGACCAGTGTCCCTTTATAAGGCTATAACTCTGGAACGCTTCAATGGATCCCGGTGATTCTGAGATTGTTTTTTCGTGACATATTGGGCTTCATGTTAGAGGTAAATTTAGGATGAAATTTTTTTTTGTGAAAAAATATGAAATTTGACAAAAAAAATTAAAATTTTGCAATTTTCAAACTTTTCATTTTTATGCCCATAAACCAGAGAGTTATGTCACACAAAATAGTTAATAAACAACATTTCCCACATGTCTACTTTACATCATCACAATTTTTGAAGCAAAATTTTTTGGGGTTAGGAAGTTATAAGGGGTCAAAGTTCATCAGCAATTTCCCATTTTTTCAAGAAAATTTACAAAACCATTTTTTTAGGGACCACATCACATTTGAAGTGACTTTGAGAGTCCTAGGTGACAGAAAATACCCAAAAGTGACCCCATTCTAAAATCTGCACCCCTCAAGGTACTCAAAACCACATCAAAGAAGTTTATTAACTCTTCAGGTGCCTCACAGGAACTAAAGTAATGTGGAATGAAAAAAAAAATTAACATTTTACCTAAAAATGTTGCTTTAGCACTAATTTTATTACTTTTTCAAGAGGTAACACCAAAAATTGGAGCTCACACTTTGTTACCCACTTTCTTATGAGCGCGCCGATACCCAACATGTGGCGAGAAACCTCTGTACGGGCAAATGGTAGAGCTTGGAACGAAAGTAGCAATATTTGAATTTTTTAAAGCAAATTTGGCAGAAACAGATTGCGGGCACCATGTTGCATTTACAGGTCCCCTAAGGTACCTAAACAGCAGAAACCCCCCTCAAGTGACTCCATTTTGGAAACTAGACCCCATAAGGGTCTAGAAGGCTTAAGAAGCCTTACGGCTTCTATCTAGGGGTATAGTGAGCATTTTGGACTGACAGGTACTTCACAGAATTTGATAACATTAGGTTGTCATATTGAAAATTTTCATTTTTTTAGCAAAAATGTTGCTTTAGCATCAATTTTCTCACTTTTTCAAGAGGTAGCTCCAAAAATTGGAGCTCACACTTTGTTACCCACTTTCCTATGAGCGCGCCGATACCTCACATGTGGCGAGAAACCTCTGTACGGGCAAATGATAGAGCTTGGAACGAAAGGAGCAATATTTGAATTTGGGAAAGGAAATTTGGCTGAATTTGGAATATATTCTCAAATTTTCAGAGCTTTTGGGTTTCAAGAACAGAAAAACCCCATAAATGTCTTTGTAAGTTATACCCTGTAATGTATTTGTTTACAGAGGTAGGGCGTAGTTTGACACCATTTTTTATGCAGCTGATGCCTATTATAGATGGTGCACCATTTGGTCTTCAGGGTAAAACTGATGGAATCCCAGAACCTATTCAAAGCTTACAGAGACATTGTGCTACCAAACAAGAAAATCCTTCCAGGAATTATTACTCACAAAGGGCGGCATGCCCCTAAAAACACATTTACTGAACTTGGTCTTGCTAACAAAACAGTTGTAGAAGGAAGAATAAACTTTATTGGACGGAAGGGCAAAATGTTCAAATGTGGAGGAGTTGGCAGCCACTATGTGGCAAACCTGAGTGTGCCAAAGATGACAGAACACCAGCAGGGCCAGAAGGACAGCTTTATCTTCCAAATAACTGGTCGTACAATGTCTTCTTAGCGCCATCAATCCCTATATGAGGGACAAATGTGCCAAGCGACATGGTACACCATAACAGGCTCCTGCCCGCCAAGGTAGGAACCGCTATGTGCACAAAACGACCAATTCGTTACAGAATTCTGAAAGTATTGTTCGATGCAGGTGGTTCGGCAAGAACCCTGCAGTAAAGCCCATAGTGTATGAATACGGAACAGCATCATTGTTAGGGGATCCTCCAATAAAATGATCATGCCCATAATACCAAGATAAATGCAAAGAAAAGTTTTGTGTAGTAAGACCTAGTGGTAATATGAGTCAAACTAAAATAATTGGTAAAGAAAAATGTTTGAGTAATGAAGTCCTGGAAAGTTGTCAAATGATGAGACTTTTCAAGAACATTAGTGGAGTCCACACTCTGGAGTCTAAAGACGTGGGCATGTGGACTGGGTTTTGTCTGAATAATTGTTTGGTATGTGATGATAAAGTCCTGGAATTAATTGTGAAATGGGGTAAAATGTGTTTTACTGCTGAAAATTTTCTCTTTATTACTAGTCCAAGAAAAAAAAATTACTGAACAGAAATATAAAAGTAAAGTATTTGCAAAATTAAAAAAAAGCTGCTACCACACAGTTTGGTGTAATTTATTTATGCCAATTAATAATTGTGGGATGTGTGGTAGGTTTCAAAACAGGGGGAGATGCAAAGGCCTGGTTGGGAGGGGCACATGGGGCAGTAGTACCGGGAATCGCTCCTTGTGCTGTGCTTTCTACAAACACAGCATCTTTTTTGGGGATACCTTTGGGTGGGAGTGGAAGGGATGGGGCGAATGAAATGACGCTTGGAAAGTCTCCGGACATCCTCTGACTCGAAGGCTTCCTCCTGTGCCTCCGAGTCAAAGAGGAGGCTCTCAATAATTTTCTCCTGGTATTGGAGGAAAGAGAGCGGTCCTTGAGATTTTTTATAGAGGATGAAGCTATTATAGGTAGCTACCTGTAGGAGATAGATTGCTACCTTTTTATACCAGGTCCTGGTTTTCCGCTTCACTAGGTAAGGCTGAAGCACCTGGTCAGACAGATCTACACCTCCCATGAACTTATTGTAGTCTGCGACACAGAGCGGCTTCTGTTTGTCCCTGGTGGCGCCCCTGTTCCTGACCGTCACAGTGGTGTCCGCATGAAAACGTCCTTGTGGTCTCTCCATTTTATGGCAAGAAGATGGTCACTTGCCAGTGAGGAGGACGCACCCTTCTCCCCACGTTTAGACACCAACTGTGACGGTAGACCAACTCTGTTTTTTCTGATTGTTCCACAAGCCCCTGTGTTTGCAGCGTGGAGGGATTTAGAAAGGGGGACACTGGTGTAGTAATTGTCGGTATACACGTGATAGCCTTTCTCAAGGAAGGGGATCATTAGCTCCCAAACAATTTTGCCAGGGATGCCAACTGCCTGGGGGCAGTTTGGGGGGTTGATTTGGCGATCCCTCCCTTCGTAAATGAGAAAGGTACACGTGTAACCGGTTGTGCTTTCGCACATTTTGTATAATTTTATACCATATTTGGCATGCTTGGAGGAGATAAATTGGCCGAAAGACAGACGGCCCTTATAGCTCATAAGGGACTCGTCTATAGAAACATTTTTGTCCGGGGTATACGAATTTAGGAAGGTAGTTTTTAGAAGGGATATTAGGGGTCTCAATTTATAAAGTCGGTCATAGTTTGGGTCATTTCTTTGGGGGGCTTAGGAATTATCGTTAAAGTGCAGGAATCGCGAAAGGGTCTCATATCGGGATAGGGTCATGAAGGCTGCAAACACAGGGGTGCTGTGCACTGTTTTTGTTGCCCAGTACGAGAGGAGTGTAGGTTTTTTCTCTAACCCCATGTTAAAAGTAATGCCCAAAAATTTTTTAAGTTCAGGGACATTTGTGGGGATCCAGGAGCGGGAATGGATGGAGGTAGGATTTTGGGATATATGTTGACGGGCATATAAATTGGTTTGGTGGACAAATAATTGGAGGACTTCTGGGGTAACATAAATTTGGAAAAAATCTAATGGGGTAAAATTTGTGACATTTACATTTATACCAAGGGTTGCTACAAATGGAGGAATTTGAGGGGAGAAGGACGGGTCAGGATACCATAGTGGCCGGGGAAGGGCACTACTTGGACCTGCCTCTGACTTTTCAGCAGTGACGACCGACTCCACTACCATCGGGCTGTCAGATCCCGAGGAGGAAGCCGAGTAGTCACTATCCGAAAATCGCTCGATTTCAGAGGCAGACTCTGTATCCGAGCCTGAACTGCCGGAGGCAAGAAGCATGTATGCCTGCTCGGCGGTAAATGTTCTCCGCGCCATTACGGTATTTTTCACTGCCTAGCAAAAAAAAAATACTACAATTTTTTTTTTTAAATTTTTTGAAATATTTTTTTTAGATTTTTTTTTTAACCCTAACCCTGATCTAACCCTGATCTAACCCTGATCCTAACCCTGATCCTAACCCTGATCTAACCCTGATCTAACCCTGATCCTAACACTGATCTAAGAAAAAAAAAAATCTAAAATAAAAATTCTAACTACGGGGGGATTCTGACAGCGGTGATGAGGATATTTGGGGGGGGGGATATTTTGGGTGAGGATATTGGGGATGAGGATGAGTGATTTATAATAAAAATTGGTGTTTTTTTTTTTCTGACAGAAACAGCAATAAATGTAGTCTCTCTCTCTTCTCTCCCAGATCAACTACAAGGGAGAGAAGAGGGAGGCAGACCCAAATGCTGCCATTTCCAAAATATTTGGGGTATTTGATCACTGTGATAGGGTCTAACACAGTGATCAAATGTCAGGAACCAATGAAATTAATTCCTGACGTTGCTAGGTGGAAGGAGGCAGACTTTGGCGGTCGAACTGCACATGCGCCCGCCATTTTACACGGACACGAGAAGGAGGGAGGCCAGGGGAATGCCGTGGGAACTCGGTAACGAGACCCAGGTACCGGGGGGGGACCGAGAGGGACCGGACAAGGACCGTTCTCTCACATTTAACTGTTAGATCACGTCAAATGTGAGAGAAACCATTAAAAACCATTAAAAACCGGCATTTCATTTTGCTAGTACATGCTTGCCGTTATTCGGTTAATAACGGCGATCACCGTACCTTTAAATGAAAAAACCGGCCCGAACCGTAATCTCCGGGGTCTCAGCTACCCCCGGCAGCTGAGACCCCGGAAATTTTCCGACTCTGGGGGGCGCTAGATCCTTTTTTCCGACCGCCGTTAAAAAGCGGCGGATCGGAAGAAGTACCCTAATTTGTCGCCGTTAAAAGGCGTATCGGCGGTCGTTAGGGGGTTAAAAGGCAGATAATGTTGTTTTTAATAGTTTCCACCCATAAAGTCATTCAGCCAATATTTTTAAAAGAAAAATCTTGCACCATCATATTTATAGAGTCAGATATATAGTGTGCACACAATTTCAGTGTAGTCTAGTTTAGACGTGCTAGTGTGGGGATTTGAAATCCCTGAAAATTAGTTTAGGTATAATACTGCACATTCCTTTTAAGAATGAATTGGCAAGAAGGCGAGTTAATTTGGGCAAAACAAACGTGAATTTTAATATAATGGCGACAATTGAGCAATTGACGTTTTGGTCCTCCTGGACCTTGGTCACAATAAATCGCTAATTTGCATATACATATGGAAAGCAGGGTCACAGGTTAGATTCCTCTTTGTCCTATAGATGTATGGTCAGCAGGATAGGACCTGGGTATTGTATCCAGTGTCCTATATAAGGCAATCTATGGGAAACAGCCAGATATAGCAGGAACCTGGGATTATATGCATTGCAAGTGTTTCATCACATGCGAGGTTCTATATTGTTACTGCCAAGTGAACTTCCATTGGGAGCATAAGTTAACAGTGTAATGTCACTATTGCGGAGGTCGACCAATTTGCGGTCCTGCTGTATGTGTCTGCCGGTTCACCTGGGCTGCAGCTCTGTGTGTATTCTTGCCAATCATTGGCTTGTTGCCAATTCATTCTTAAAAAGAGTGTCCATCATATTTATATACAGTAGTTCAAAAAAATATCCAATTGATTGCAAGGAAAATTGATTTTCTCAATACCATTGGGAAGTTTACCATTGAATTTTAATGTTCCTAAATAAGATCCATCTTTGAATTTATGCAAACTATTCACTTACATCCATGTAAAAATGTTTCTTGATATCACAGGCTGCACACTTAAGTAATGAAAAATGTATAAAAAAACCCCCTACATACTGTAGCTACTCAGTGTGCTGCATGGACACACATTGATTTCAATGACCTCCTGCTGAACATCTAAGATATAGATTTAAAAGAAGACAAGCTGTGATACCTTGGTATTTTTATGTCTAGCAGATGCTCATTTCATCTAGGAAAACTCCTTACATGTTTGAAGTGAACACACAATAAGAGAATATGTTCATAAAATGGACAACTCCTTTATGCCGCAATGTTTGATGGCTAAGACATTAGATACCATCTAGATATGACCACATTTTCTTTAAATTCGTTGACTTTGCTAATTTTTCACAAATTTTTTTTTTTTTGTGGTTTGCATCTTTTTATTAACATTTTACAAATTTTAATACAAGAAATAGAAGGAATAAGGGAGGAATTAGGGAAGGGAAAAAAGAATAGACATAAAGGAAAAAAGGAAAAACCAACAGTTAAGTGTTGCCTTTATGGCCAATGCTTCAAAAGTATTAACATCGAACGTTTTGTCACCAACGTACTTGGAACAACAAAAACAATAATATACATGAGAAATAATAATCATTACATGTTAGGAGGCTAAGTTATATGCAGACTAGGCATAAATGTTTTCGCCCATAAAGACCATCTCAATTTGTATCTCAAAAAGTTATTTTCTTTCAATGCAAAGCTATACTCATATGAATTATGTGATGATATCCGTTCAATAATTTCTATTATGGAAGGTGCCTCTACCGGTCTCCATTTTGAAGCAATAGGATGTTTTACCACGAGTAGAATATGGCAAATTATGTGTCTGCATGGGTCTTTAAACTCTTCTATACCAATTAACAATAGTGCCAGTTGGGGTGAGAGAATGAAACTCTGTGATGTAACTTTATTTATTAGATCACACACATCTTCCCACATCTTTTTTAAAGCTGGACAACTCCAAAATTCACAAAAAAAATTTGATTAATTGCGAATAAATTTGTATGAATTTCCATACTGGAAAGCTTATAATTGCCCATAGAGAGGAGAGAGAGAACCCAGCTGACCATAAAACCTTTTACTTTACAGGTGAGAAAAAGAGAGAGGATCCCCACTGACTATAAGACCTCATACTATATATGTTCTGGTATGATAATCCATAAGATGTCTTAACAGCCTGCTCTTTGATGCTTAACCCCTTTACCCCAGAGCATGGTATTCACCCTCATGACCGAGCCATTTTTTGCATTTCTGACCAGTATCATTTTGACAGGTTATAACTCTGGAACGCTTCAACGGATCCCAGAGAATCTTTTTTCATGACATTTATACATACTTCATGTTAGTAGTAAATTTAAGATAATTTTTATTTTTTATTTATGAAAATATCGGAAATTTTGCAATTTTAACACTTTGAATTTTATGCCCTTAGATCTGAAAGTTATTTCACACAAAATAGTAAATAAATAACATTTCCCACATATCTACTTTACATAAGTGAAATTCTTGAAACCTAATTTTTTGCAGTTAGGAAGTTAGAAGGGTTAAAAGTTCATCAGCAATTTCCCATTTTTCCAACAAAATAAAAAAAAACACTTTTTTTAGGGAACACATCACATTTGAAAGAACTTTAAAAAGTCTAGGTAACAAAAAAATACACCAAATGATTCTAAAAACTGCACCTTTCAAACTGATCAAAACCACATCAAAGAAGTTTATTAACCCTTTAGATGCTTCACAGGAACACAAGCAATGTGGAAGGAAAAAAATTAAAATTTTACTTTTACCCACAAAAATGTTACTTTAGCCCCAAATTTTGTATTTTAAGAGGGGTAATAAGCGAAAAGGCATCAAACAATTTGTTGTGCAATTTCTCCTGAGTACACTAATACACCATATGTGGTGGAAACCTACTGTTTAGGAGCATCGAAGGTCTCTGAAGGGAAGGAGCGCTATTTGAATTTTTGAATGCAATATTAGCTGGAATTCTTAGCAGATGCCATGTCGTGTTTGAATAGCCCCTGAGGTGTCTAAACAGTAAAGCTCCCTCAAAAGTGACCCCATTTTGTAATCTAGATGTGGTGGAAACCTACTGTTTAGGAGCATCGAAGGTCTCTGAAGGGAAGGAGAGCTATTTGAATTTTTGAATGCAATATTAGCTGGAATTCTTAGCAGATGCCATGTCGTGTTTGAATAGCCCCTGAGGTATCTAAACAGTAGAGCTCCCTCAAAAGTGACCCCATTTTGTAATCTAGATGTGGTGGAAACCTACTGTTTAGGAGCATCGAAGGTCTCTGAAGGGAAGGAGAACTATTTGAATTTTTGAATGCAATATTAGCTGGAATTCTTAGCAGATGCCATGTCGTGTTTGAATAGCCCCTGAGGTGCCTAAACAGTAGAGCTCCCTCAAAAGTGACCCAATTTTGTAATCTAGACACCTCAAGGAATTTATGGAAATTTTTTTGGGAACACCTTGAACCCCCAGTTCCTTCACAGAACTTTGCAATATTGGGCCATGAGAATGAAAAAAAAATATTTTTACATCAAAAATGTTGCTTTCACCTCAAATCTTTAATTTTCACAATCTTAACAGGAGAAAATGCACTGTCCAATTTGGTGTACAGTTTCTCCTGAGTATGCCAATACCCCAAATGTGGTGGAAATATACTGTTTTGGTACACTACAGGGCTTAGAACGGAGAGAGTGCCATTTGACTTTTTCAATGCAAAATTAGCTGGAATCATTAGCGGACACCATGTTGCATTTGGAGAACCTTTGAGGTGCCTAAACAATGGAGCTCCCCCTCAAGTGACCCCATTTTGGAAACTAGACCCCTCAGGGAATTTATCTAGATGTTTGTTGAAAATTTTTAGCCTACAGGTGCTTCACTGAATTTTTCAACGTTGAGCTGTGAATATGAAAAAAAAATAATTTTTACCATAAAAATGTTGCTATAACCTCAAATCTTTCATTTTTTACTAGGGTAACAGGAACAAAATGCATCATATAATTTGTTGTGCAATTTCTTTTGAATATGCAAATATCCCATATGTGGTGAAAATCAACTGTTTGGGAGCACGGCAGGGCTTGAAAGGGAAGGAGCGCCATTTGAATTTTTTAATGCAAAATTAGCTGGAATTGTTAGCATACTCTATGTTGCATTTGGAGAGATCAACTGGTGCCTAAACATGCGAGATCCACTACAATTGTCCCCATTTAGGTAACTATACCCTTCAAAACATTTGTTTAAAAAAAATGAGAGTCCTCAGTGGTTGATATATTATACCCTTCAAGGAATTTATCTAGCTGTTTGATAACCACTTTGAAAATCCAGGTACGTCACAGAATTTTATTATGTTGAGCCATGAAAAATGTTGTTTTAACCTCATATCTTTCATTTTCACAAGGGTAACAGGAGAAAATGCACCATACTATTTGCTGTGGAATTTCTCATGGGAATGACAATACCAGTGTAAAGTGAAGAAGAGGAGGGCCATATTTGAGTTCAGATTTAGTTGGAATGGTTTGGGGGTGCCATGCCACATTGGAAAATCCCATGAGGTGTCACAACAGTGCAGTTCCCCAACAAGTGATCCCATTTTTCAAACTAGACCCAACAAGGAATTTATTTAGATGTTTAGTGAGGACCTTAAACTCACAGGTGCTTCACATAATTTTAAAACTTTGAGCCATCAAAATGAAAAAATACATTTTCAACCACAAAAATGTTACTTTACTCCCAAATGTTTCATTTTTGCTGGGGTCACTGGAGATGATAAAGCATACAATTTGTTCTGCAATTTCTTCTGAGTATGTTGATACCCGATATGTGGTAGAAAACTACTTTGGAGGCACAGAACAAAGTGAAGAAGGGAAGGAACGCCATAGTTGGAATGGTTTGCGGATGTTATGTCACATTGGCAAAGCCGCTGAGGTGCCAGAAAAGCAGAAGCCCCTCACAAATTAACTCATTGTACAAACTGCACCCTTCAAAAAAAATAATTCATCCAGTGTTGCAGTAAGTATATGGAGGTCACAGGTGTGTCACAAAATGTTACACTATTGGGCGGTAATTTTTACATGGGGAATAGGTAAAAAAGGCTGCATAATGTGTTTCAAAATTTCTTCTGAATGTGGCAATACCCCACATGTGACTGTACAGTACTGTTTGGTCACACCGCAAGGCTCAGGAGGGAAGGAGAGCCATTTGATTTTTATAGCACAGATTTTCATAGAATAGTCCTTTCACAGAGCCCCTAAGGGGCACTTTGCACACTACGACATCGCAAGCCGATGCTTGCGATGCCGAGCGCGATAGTCCCCGCCCCGTGGCAGCTGCAATATCATGGTGATAGCTGGCGTAGCGAACATTATCGCTACGCCAGCTTCACATGCACTCACCTGCCATGCGACGTCGCTCTGGCCGGCAACCCGCTTCCTTATTAAGGGGGCGGGTCGTGCGGCGTCATAGCGACATCACACGGCAGGCGGCCAATAGAAGCAGAGGGGCGAAGATGAGTGGGACGTATACATCCCACCCACCTCCTTCCTTCCGCATAGCTGGCGTGAGCCGCAGGACGCAGGTAGATGTTCCTCGCTCCTGCGGCTTCACACACAGCGATGTGTGCTGCCGCAGGAATGAGGAACAACATCGTAACATCGGTCATTTCCAAATTATGGAAATGTCCGACGCTACACCGATGATACGTTTACGTCGATTTTATGCTCATTAATCATATCAAAAAGGCTTTACACACTACGATATCGCCTGCGACGCCGGATGTGCATCACTTTCAATTTGACCCCACCAACATCGCACCTGCGATGTCGTAGTGTGCAAAGTGCCCCTAAGTGTCAGAACAGAATAAATCCGCTCAAGTCACCAAATTCTGGAAATTACACCCCTCTGGGAATTAATTTATGGGTGTTGTAAGGATTAAGGGTGGCTTTACATGCTGCGATATTCGGCCCAATATCGCTAGCATGACACACGCCCCCATCGTTTGTGCGCGACGGGCATATCACTGCCTGTCGCGCACAAAATCGCACACCCCTGCCACACATACTTACCTGTCCTTCGACATCGCTGTGACCAGCGAACCGCCTCCTTTCTAAGGGGGGCGGTCCGTTTGGCGTCACAGTGACGTCACTAAGCGGCCGCCCAATGTAAGCGGAGGGGCGGAGATGAGCGGGACGTAGCATCCCGCCCATCTCCCTCCTTCCGCATTGTGGCCAGAGGCAGGTAAGGAGATGATCCTCGTTCCTGCGGCATCACACGTAGTGATGTGTGCTGCCGCAGGGACGAGGATCAACTTCGCCCCTGCGACAGCAGTGATAATTGGGAGTGGACCCCCATGTCAACGAGGAGTGATTTTGGACGTTTTTGCAACGATCCAAAATCGCTCCTAGGAGTCACACGCTACGACATCGCTACAGCGGCCGGATGTGCGTCACAAAATCCGTGACCCCAACGAGATCGCTGTAGCGAAATTGTAGCGTGTAAAGCCCACTTTAGTCTCTGAAAAAACTAATGGTGTCTTATGAGGTGAATTTTTCAGAATTACAAATCGCAAACAAGCCCTTGTTGTGCCCAGTACATTGTAGTGCCCATCTATTATGTGCACCACCTCCTTCTGGAGACCCGCACCCCATAAATTAAGAGGGCTTTCCTTACTATAGCAATGCCAAACATGGAGACGCTAACTGTAGTTTATGCAGACTGTAGCGCTTAGAAGGAAGGGGGGCATTTGGATTTTGGAGAGCAGATTTTGCTGGGTTTTTTTTTTGGGGAGGGGAGCCATAGAGTTATTCCAGAGCATTTGTGTTGCCAGTAACATGGAAGCCCCCTATATTCCCATTAACACATGATGAACCTGATTGGGGACTTGTGTTTTTGTGGGTTGAGTTGAATGGTTTTTGGTGGCTTTGGATCAGATCACATTTACCCCATGCTCTATGCTGAGTACTTACTTTGGGGTTTTCATCCCCATCTCCAATATATGCGATTCAGGTAAAACCTCAACAAATCCATTCACAATAATGAGACAGCAGAGTTAAGGCCGCTTTACACGCTGTGACATCGCTCAAGCGATCTCGTTGGGGTCACGGAATTTGTGACGCACATCCGGTTGCTGTAGCGATGTCTTTGCGTGTGACACCTATGAGCAATTTTGAATCGTCGCAAAAACGTTCAAAATCGCTCATCGGTGACATGTCCCCCTATTCTCGAATATCGCTGCTGCTCGTCATACGAAGTAGTTCGTCGCTCCTGCGGCAGCACACATCGCTATGTGTGACACTGCAGGAACGAGGAACCTCACTTTACCGGCGGCCACCCGCAATGAGGAAGGAAAGAGGTGGGCGGGATGTTATGTACCGCTCATCTCCGTCCCTCCGCTTCTATTGGGCGGCGGTTCAGTGATGCTGCTGTGACGCTGAACGAACCGCCCCCTTAGAAAGGAGGCGATTTGCCAGTCACAGCGACGTCACTAGGCAGGTAAGTAGTATGACGGGTCCGCGCGATGTTGTGCGTCACGGGCAGCGATTTTCCCGTGTTGTACAACCAATGGGGCGGGTACGTACGCTAGCGATATCTGTCACAATATCGCAGCGTGTAAAGCGGCCTTTACTCTGGACTCCATTTACCCCCTATTCAGCTGTATCTATCTTTTCAAAGGTGCACAAAACTGTTGATGACAGCACTTTTGTGCATGTTTTAAAAAAAGGAATAAAAAGATGGATATCGCTGCACCACAGGCCAGGCGGGAATTCAATGTTACTCCCTCTGTCTCATTACAGTGAATCTTCCATTGGGAAATATGTCTGAATCACGTTTTTCAGATATTTACATGTAATCCCTGTTGTAAGCGCTCAGCATAGAGCGCCAAATAAATATAAGCAATCTTTGGGAGGCAGAATAAACTAATCAATAGCGGATGAAGAAATGGCTTCATATATTTATTTTTTATGCCATTCACCTTGCGGTATAGATGATTAGGTGCCTTTATTCTTCTGATCAGTACGATTACAGTGATACCAGGTTTATATTTTTTTTAGGTTTGGCGACTATCACACTAAAAAATACTTTTTTACAAAATAAAGGTTTTTTGCATCACTGGATTTTGAAGACTATAATTTTTTTTCTTTTTGCCGACAGTATCATATGAGAGCTTGTTTTTTGCGGATGAGTTGAAGTTTTTATTGGTACCATTTTGGACCACATAATATTTTTTGATCACTTTCAATTCTGCTTTTTGTGAAGCAGAATCATGAAGAAATACAAATTCAGGAATTGTATTTTATCTCGACATTAAAAGTGATAAGACAGCTTTATTCTTCGGGACAGTATGATTACAGTGATACCACATTTATATAGGTTTTTTTTATGTTTTGCTGCTTGTTTTTTGTGTGACAAGATGACATTTTCAGCTATACCATTTTCATTTATATATAACTTTGAACCATGGATATCTAAGCTGCAATGCCCTCAACATGAGGTGCAAGACAAGAAAGCCATGGACCCCATAGGGGGGAGGGGCCACATGACCAAAGGGAAGGGAAGGAGTGATGGGGTTAATAAAAATGAATAGGGTGCATTATGGGATGCTATATGAGATTGGTTGAGGAAAAGGATCCCAGGAGGAGGAGGGGGGGAGTATATAAGGAACTGGGGAGGGGTCTTACCTCCCTTGTGACTCTGGACGGCAACTGATCGGGACCAGGACGCAGATGGCGGACCTTCAGGAGCTGGAGCGCCTGATTAGAGCGGTGATGGTGGTGCACGGGGCCCAGGCAGTGCACCATCTAGCCGTGGCCAGCATTCCAGGCCCCCGTCCAGGTATTCTCCGGGTGCAGGGGGGCAAGGAGGCGCAGTGAGAGCCCCCCTCAGGACCCTCCGTGGCGGGGCGGGCAGCGGCAGCATCCAGCGTCTGCCCCGGCCGCCGGGAGGAATCTCCAGGGAGGCCGCGGCGGCCGAGAAAAGAGCGTGGCCAGCCCGGGGACTTCTTCCGGTGTCGGGCCTTGGGCTGGAGTACAGAGCCCAGCGGCGTCTCCCGTCCGGGAGCGAGCCCGGTGACTGACTGAGTCCAGCGGCAGCTTTGGAGGAGGAGGGTCCGGCCCGGGGCCTACTTCCGGTCTCGGACCTCAGACTCGATTTCAGAGGCCTGCGGCAGCTCGGGATCCGGAGCATGCCCAGCGGGGACCTGAGGTGTGCAACGTGGAGAGAGGAGATGTGTCCAGCCTGGGTTCTGCTCCCGGCGATGGGCCTCTGGCGGTGGGACACGTCTCTGTGGCGGCTTCCACCCGGGAGCGTGCCCGGCATGATATTGAGGCCAGCAGTACCCCCCGTGGGCGGCAGGGAGGCCGGGTGCAGGCAGCCAGTGGGGGGCCAGTGTGGGCAGGCGAAACCCGGATACCCGTGAGGCTGCAGGGAGCAGGAGTGACGTCAGGAGCCCTGAGGTTACTGCCAGGTCACTCAGGTCCCCCGCACGGCGCCCGGCAGCAGCGGTCTCCCTCGGGTGGGGGAGGGCTCGACGAGATGGTCTGGTCGTAGGCCCCGGAGGGCAGGAGGCAGCGGCAGGGAGCCCCCTGAGCCCAGGGAGAGGCTCCACCAAGAAGAGGACATGGTCGGCGGCAGCAGCTCAGGGGACAGGACAGTCTCGTGGGATTTCGCCGCGCAGGAAGCAGCGGATTTTGGATGCCAGTGCCCACGCAGCGGCCCAGGAGGGTGTCCGTGGTGGAGGGGATGCATCGGCTGTGTCCTCTGGAGCTGGTACAATGGAGGATGGCTACAGCGAGGAAGAGGAAGGAGCCCTCATGTCGGGGGACAAATCGGAAGAACAGATGGCGAAGGACGTCAAAATACCGATTTCCAGAATTTCTGAGTCACGGTCAGGTGAGCTAGCCATGGTTTCGGCATTGGTTACGGTGCGGGGTGATTGTGTCGAGGAGGCGGCTGCGGGTACAGCAGCGCCAGAGGAGTCAGCTCTTTTTAGTCAGTTGCTGGGGCTTTTGCAGGTTTTAGCGTGAGCGGCGGTGGCGGCCTGGACGGGGTCGGCGGCGGACTGCGCAGCGTCGGTAAGCAGCGAGAAGGTGCCGGAAGGGGCAGGAGCAGCTAGCGTTGTAGTGGAGTCATGGGTGAGAAGGCGATAGAAAAGGAGAAGGAAAAGGAAGATGAAGTGGTGCGGCTAGATGACAGGGCTAAGAGCGAGGTGTACGTGTGCTTTGAGGGCCCGCTGGGGGCTCACCTCAAAAAAGAGGTGAGGAAGGAGATTTGGAAAAGGGAGCATGTGGAGATATTTTCCTTACTGCCCCAGGAAAAATTTAATTTAAACAAGGTGAAGCCGAGTGATTCCAAGAAGGAAAAGGAGGAGGAAGAAAAACGCTGTTATAGGCTCATTCCTAATTCCTTTTCCAATTGGCTGCAGGCGTTTGCGATTTTGGAAAGTGTGATAGGGGAGAAGGAGCCGGAGCACTGCTCGACTTTGTTCGGATATATGGACGCGATCAAGGAGGCGTATCGGACGTATGGAGGCTTGGCATGGTTGAGATACGACGAGAAGTTTAGGCAGAGGAAGGTGTTGCGGACAGGCATGCAGTGAGATCATAAGCATATTTCCTTGTGGATGCGTTTGATGGCTGCCTCGAGCCAGCCCTTTCGTGGTGGCACCGGGGGAGCGGGAGTCGGGCCCTCGGGTAATCAGAAAAAAGGATTTTGCTGGCAATTTAACGAAGGCCAGTGCAAATTTGGCGCAGCCTGTCGTTTCAAGCATGAGTGCTGCGGCTGCGGGGGGGGGGGGGGTCATAGTTTGTCCAAATGTTTTAAGAAGGGGAGAGGTAAGGCTGGGGACGAGTCTGGTAAAAGGGAGGACGCCGGTGAAAATAGAGGCGATGGCGCCGTTTTTAAATAGGTATCCGGATGGGGCAGCGGCGTCCCTTGTGCGGTCTGGTTTTTTATATGGTTTTCGGATTCCGTCGGTGGTTGAGGCATTGCCGCCGGTATGTCATAATTTACGGTTGGCAAGGGAACACCCTCTGGTTGTGGGTGAGAAATTGGGTAAAGAAGTTGAGCTGGGCAGGATGGGGGGCCCGTTTGAGAGCCCGCCATGCTGTAATCTTTTGGTTTCTCTGTTGGGGGAGTTGCCAAAGAAGGAGCTGAACAAATTTAGGCTCATTCATCATCTATCATTTCCGGAGGGGTCGTCTGTGAATGATGGCATTGCGCCGGAATTGTTGGCGGTGTATTACGTCTCGTTTGACAAAGCGCTGGATTTGGTAAGGGCGGCAGGGCATGGTGCATTGATGGCAAAGGCGGATGTTGAATCGTCGATTCATTTGTTGCCGGTGCATCCGGATAGTCAGCACCTTCTGGGTTGCTGGTGGAGTGGGAAGTTTTATGTTGATCATTGTTTACCTATGGGTTGTTCAATTTCCTGTTCATATTTTGAGACGTTTAGTTCCTTTGTTGAGTGGGTGGTGCGGAACGTGTCCGGCTTGTCCTCCATTATCCATTATTTAGATGATTTTCTTTGTGTGTGTCCGGCGGGTTCCATGGTTTGCGTTGGTTTATTGTTTGCCTTGCAGAGAATAGCGGATTGTTTTGGGATCCCTTTGGCGCGAGAAAAAAATGAAGGGGCCGGCGCCGGTCATGCAGTTCCTGGGGATAGAAATTGACTCTCTGGCTATGGAATGCAGATTGCCCGAGGACAAAATTTTGGATTTATGGAGCGCGGTAGCAGCGATGCTGACAGCGAAAAAGTGCGGCTTAAGGTGGTACAGTCTTTGCTCGGGAAGCTGAATTTTGCATGCAGAATTATGCCGATGGGGCGTGTGTTCGTCAGGAGGTTGGCGACGGCTACGGCAGGCGTGAGGTCCTCGGCTCATTTTGCGTGGGTCACGTGGGAGTTCAATGAGGATTTGTTGGTTTGGGACGTCTTCTTACGGCAGTTTAACGGCCGAGCTTTGTGGTTAAAGAGGGTGGTGCCCAATGGGGCGCTGGAGCTGTATACGGATGCGGCAGGGTCGGCGGGTTTTGGCGTGATTTTTCAAGGCCACTGGTGCGCAGGGAGGTGGCCTGAGGACTGGCGGCGGGGTGGCCTGGTAAAAAATTTGGCGTTACTGGAGTTGTTTCCGATCGTGTTGGTGGTTGAGTTGTGGGGCTCGCAGTTTTCAGAACGTAAAGTCTGCTTTCATTACGACAATCAGGCAGTCGTTCATGCGATAAACAGTTTTTCAGCTAAGTCCGTAGTGGCATATTTGCGGTATTTGATGCTCAAGTGTTTACTGTGGAATATTCATGTGGTGGCAAAACATGTACCCGGGGTCGACAACGGGGTAGCTGCCGCTTTAACTCGTTTTCAGTTCCGCAGGTTTCGGGAGTTGATGCCAGGGGCAGACGAGATCGGAGCGGTGTGTCCAGAGAACTTGTGGAGTCTGGTGAGGCTGTAATTGCGGGTTTGATTAGGAACTCAGTGACTGAGGTAACTTGGTGCTGTTATGCTAAAGTGTGGGTTGAGTTGCAGGCATTGTTGGGAGCAATGTTTGGAAAAGGCCGGGGGAATTATCTGTTGGCGCTACTGGCATTTGTGAGTCATGATTTCAGGACCGGTAGGTTAGCATCGGCAGTCGCACTTAGGGTGGCGGATGTGGCCTTTTGGTTGAAGGTCAGGGGTGAGCGAGACATTTTGCGTGATTTTCGTGTGTGGCAGGCCTTGAAGGGGTTTCGTAAAGGAGTGAAGGAGCGGGAAACTAGGCGGACCATTTAGTTTCAATTGTTACGGCATTTAGTGAATGGTTTGCGGGGGATTTGTGTTTCAGTTTATGAGAGGTTGCGTTTTGAGATTGCTGTTGTGTTAGCCTTTTTTGGGGCTTTTCGGATTGGAGAGTTGGTGAGCCCATCTAGGGTTAGAGTTGGTGGTTTGCTGTCTGAGGATGTGTCAGTAGTGGGGCAGAGAGTGGAGGGTCGGCTTCGTCGGTCCAAAACGGACCAGATGGGTCGAGGCAGGTTGGTGGTGTTTTATGCGGTACAAGGGGTACATTGGCGTGCGTGGAATGGAGTGGAGCAGGGTCGTGCTAGAGTTCGAGTACTACTGCAGTATGGACCGACCTCCGAACATGTTAGTGTTACATGCGGGGAGGAATGACCTGGATTTGCAGGCATCGAGCGATCTGATCAGGGACATTAAGATGGACCTGTTGCGTTTATGGGCAAGGTACCTGGGTTTGATTGTGGTATGGTCGGAAATTGTGGCCAGGCTAGTGTGGAGGGGGGCTCGGTCGGTTGAGAAGCTTAATTGAGCCCGGGCACAGGTGAACAGAGTGGTGGCGCGTTTTGTGCAGAGAAACGATGGTATTGTAGTGAGACATGTGGAGCTGGAGTCGCTGAATTGGCAGTTTCGGAGGGGTGATGGTGTACACCTTAATGATATTGGTTCTGATTTATGGGCGTTGGGTTTGCGTGATGGTGTGGAGCAAGCCTTGGGTGTGTGGCGGGTCCAGGCCACGTAAGGAGTCACATGTCCTGTCCTGTGGCGGGGGTAGGTTTGGTCCAGAAGTGGTTTAAGAGATTGGTAGCTGGACCGAGAGACACTGTCTTGGTATGGTGTCTCCGGGTTCCGGGAATTGCAGGCACGGGGTTCTGCAAAGTTTGGGGGGTATTAATCCGTGGGGTGATTAATACCTCATCTCTGGGTCAGAGTGTTGCAGCGAGGGATATTGGTGTAAGAAGTAGTTTCTGGACCGGGCCTACATAGGGTTACATAAAATCTTTGTTATTTCTGTGTTACCTTTTATTGTTTGGGGTCGCCCATTGGACGGCGCCCCCTTGTGTTAGAGTGTTAATAATAGGTAATAAAGGCTGCTATGGCCAATTTTCAACCAAGTCGCGTGCAGTCTGTGTGTTATTTTATTAAGGTTAAGTTTGGGGTATCATAAAGCATCACGACTGGAGAATCCTTCCTCAGTGGTCATGGCTATATTAGTAGAACTGTACTACATTTCTAATTAGCGGCATGTGCTATTATTATTACTATTATTATTATTATTCCTACTACATATTGCAATAGGATCTTCCAGTTGGGAATATTCCTTTAATGTTATAAAAATTCTTAACAAATACTTAGAATTCCTTCAATTACAATTATTATTTCTAACATGGGTCAATTGTGGGTGTCTGCTGTTTTTGTACCTTATTGGCTGTGAAACTTCTAGCCAACATTGCGCTCCAAAAATTCAAGTAGTACCCCTGCCTTCTATGCCCTGCCGTATGCCCAATTAGTAATATCTGTAGACATACTGGGTACTAGTAGAAAAATTGACAACAAATTGTGGAGTCTACTTTCTTTTGATACCCTTGTGAAAATATAAAAAGCTAAAGCAACATTTTAGCTAAAAAAAGTTATTTTAAAGCATACTCCAGCACTTTTTTCAATGTGGGAGTGAGCTTTAAATGTAAGAACCCAGCCCACAGTCATACTTTTCCTCCAGCATTTTCATATTTTTTTGGTGCCACATCAGTCCCATGGTGCCATCTTATGACTGTTGCTTTGGTTTGGTCGGAAGTCAGAAGTTCTTTTACAAGTTCTCAATACAACTCTATGGTAACAAGAACAAGCCAGAACAAGGCTCTCATAGACTTGTATTGATGTGCGACCTCTGGCATGCTTCAGCAAATACTGGAGCATTCGGCAAGTCACAAATGGCCAGAGCCCAACATTAGAGATGAGTGAACCTGAGGTTCGATGTTCAGAGTTCGAGTTCAAAGCAAACCAACTACCAAAAGAACAAAGTTCAGGTTCAAAGTTTGAGGGAGTTACAAGTGCAAACCACTAAAGCAAGCAGCGCTGTGCTTATGTATAATTGTTGCTCAGCCCTGTCCAAGCCGCTTGCAGTGTTTGAACGGCTCACACTTAAGGTAAAACCAGCATGATCAGATGTAGTGTATACTCACAAAAAAAAAAAATTAAAAACCCCACCCTCCCCCGGAAGTGTTTTGCTTATGGCTGGCAGCATGTGAGTGGAGTCACAAACTGCCCAATAACTGACTTCCATTGAGGTTCAGATCAAGTCAGGGTCACAAACCGAACTTTTTTAAAGTTGGACTGTAGCTGCCGAACCAAACTTCCAAAAGTTTGCTCATCTCTACCCAACAGAAGCAGCAACAGAAGGAGACAGCAGAAGGTAGATATGAGCAAACCTGAGGTTTGATGTTTGGAGTTTGGGTTCAGAAACCGACTACCAAAAAAATCAAAGTTCTGGTTCGAAGTTCGAGTGAGTTACAAGTGCAAACCACTCAAGCAAGCAGCGCTGTGCTTGGGTATGAGTGATGCTCAACCCTATGCGAGCCGCTTGTAGTGTTTGAACGGCGCACACTGGGGGTAAAATCAGCATGATCAGTTGTAGTATGCACAAACACACACACACTCAACCACTGAGGACTCTCAGTTCTTTTAAACAATTTTTTTATCAAACACACACAGACAAAAAATTGATAACCCCCCCACGCTGCCCTGGAAGTCTTCTGCTTATAGATGGCAGCATTTCGCTGAAGCCAGGAACTGCCCAATTACAGACTTCCATTGAAGTTCGAATTAAGTCGGGGTCACAAACCAAACTTTTTTAAGGTTCGACTTTACCTGCTAAACCGAACTTCAAAAGGTTTGCTCATCTCTAGCAGAAGGAGTAAGGGACTTAGATTTAAAGCACCACTCCAGAGTTGCAATATAAAAATGCTGAAGTGGTGCTTTAGAGTAATAAAAATTAAAAAACTTCAATTTTTTTCAAGATGCAAATCGTGTTAGCGTAAATTGACCACGGTGTCATGAAATCACTTGGCTTGTAAAAGCATTGAAGAGTTATTACGACATAAAGTGTCACGTCTTATTTTAAAAAAAATTAGCCTTGTGAGGAAGGTGAAAACTTACTTAGGCAGAAAGGGGTTAATTAGGTTGAAAAAAAGATGTTGGTTCATCTAGTTATACCTTTCTCCATCAATTATATATTATCTATCACTAGACCATCACTAGATTACTTATCACCCACAATGCTACTGGTTACAAGAAAATGAACCAACCTTAAGGCCCCGTCACACGCAGCGTTTTCTCTAGCTATATCGCTAGCGAGCGTTCCCGCCCCAATCGTCTGTGCGTCACAGGCAAATCGCTGCCCGTGGCGCACAATATCGTTAGGAGCCGTCACACGGACTTACCTGCCTAGCGACGTCACTATTTCCGGCGAACCGCCTCCTTTCTAAGGGGGCGGTTCGTGCGGCGTCACAGCAATGTCACTAAGCGGCCGCCCAATAGAAGCATAGGGGCGGAGATGAGCGGCCGTAACATCCCGCCCACCTCCTTCCTTCCTCATTGCCGGCGGCCACAGGTAAGCTGTAGTTCGTCATTCCCGAGGTGTCACATATAGCGATGTGTTCTGCCTCGGGAACGACGAACAACCTGCGTCCCCAACAATCAACGATTTTTGGAAAATGAACAACGTGTCAATGATGGATGATATGGTGAGTATTTTCCATCATTAACAGCCGCTCATTGGTGTCACATGCAACAATGTCGCTAACGATGCCGGATGTGCATCATGGAATCCGTGACCCCGGCGATATATCGTTAGATTCATCTCTGCATGTGATGGGGCCTTTAGTGTCTGTAATTGTGACCTTCCACAGTCTACTCTAGTTATATCTCTCAAATTTGGCAGGGAAATTAGTTTCATATCAAAGTTATTTGATTCAAATAAATGTTTCCCTGTTATGCACTTAGTTCTCTTTACACCATAGAGCAAACATTGGATGCAAAAAGAAACCCAAAAACCTTTCCTCATCCATTCCCTGCCCTGCCACAGCCCATAGTCAAAGTTCTCTGCTCCGTCTTCTTGTCTCCTCTTTCCTGCGACATGTAACCACCTCTTTGGCCAACTTTATTCTCTGCCTAGGCTTCCTTTGCCAAAAAATCCTCTGACATTGCATTCTACTTTTTACATTCAGCTATTGGAAACCTCAAATAGAGACTGATACAACCCATTGGCAATGCAAAGCACCACTGCTTATGCATTGCATTGCATATGCCAGTAGGATAGCAATTTTGATAGCTCTCCCTTTTGCATTTGTGGCTCATATATTGTGCTTTATTGTACAATTTTCCTGCTGCATTCTCTCTCCATAACCGGTGACTGTATAGCCAGCATACTGCTGTAATCTGTTTGGTATTTGTATTTTATTTTGTAGGAGGTTCAGCATGTGTGCAGTTGTCTTACCAGTATTTATAGCCGCTAACACAGCCTGCTTGGGTGACATTTGCTTATTCTATTTAAGCCCTTACTCCCTGCCCTTGTAGCATCATGGTCACCATTGTAAATCTGTGCATGTGCATATGGTATATTTCATTCAACTCTCTACAGTTTTTCAGGAAGCGCAAGCATTAGCAATAATGGCATCTGATCCTGTAAACGCCGTCTACCTTGCCTTATTGTGCCATTACTGCCTGTGTTTGATACATCATCAGTTACTTTCGTGCACTCACAAATGCGTATTGTGTTTAGCTCTGTCTGGGTTTGGACATTTTCAGGATGTGCATGTGTACAAACATCCCACATCCTCAGACTTCACTTCTGTGTTACCAATATGATAAACCTGACTACCGGTAAGTTCATTACATAATTGAGCGACAGATACTATATATTAGTTCATACACGTTGGTCCAACCTACTCCCCTGATGAAGCTGGCTACAGTGATACATGTGGAGTTTTCCTGACAACCCCCACCGCCTTGCTCTGTTGGTTTTTTTTAAGGCAGCAACACTGGGTATTTCATATTTATCTCTGTTTCTTCTCATAGCATAAACGCTGGTTCTCTTGCACCAACAGCAACTTTGATAATTTTACCTCCTCCACCTCAGCACACAGATTTAGTTAGGTAACTATAACATCTACATGTATGCACCATGGAGCCTTCTGAGCACCCCATGTAGCTTTCTGAGCACCCCATGTAGCTTTCTGAGCACCCCATGTAGCCGTCTGAGCACCCCATGGAGCCTTCTGAGCACCCCATGGAGCCCTCTGAGCACCAATTGCATGGTCTTTGGCTCCCCTAGGTTTTCATGCCTGCATGATCGTTACATAGTACTCTTGCCTGATACTTTGCAGAGCTCTTGTCTCTTCTATGTATATGTCTCATTCTTGCGGACACTAACTGTCCTCTATATCATTTCTGTGTGTTTATGTCTGTGTGAGATATATCTAGGTATTTATTTATGTATGTGTTCTCAATACATACATAGCATTGCCATTGGTGCTTTTTGTGCATTACTTGTGTTGTCTGCATTGTACATAGCAACTTTGCATTTTTATAGAGATTATGTGGCACCCCTGAATACATTAGGGTGCCACAGGGAACTGCATCCTTACCCAGGGTGCAGGGCTCACCCCCCATGGTTCTAGGTACCCAAGAAACTGATGTCACTCCCATCTGCACCACAAAACCCAATCACCTCACATCAGTGACTGCAGACACATCAGGGGGTTGGACTAACTGGAAATGGGCCAGCCACTTGGGGAAACTGAGCAGACTTTGAGAGGGAGACGAGAGAGAAGGAAGTAGGCCCCAAAGAGAGAAACTGGGAGAGTGAGATCCTGGGGAGCTAGGGACACTGGTTGGGTCGCAATCAGTGGTTCGGGTCCAGAGGAGTTGGGGACCGGTAGCTGGGACATTGGACAAGGGTGTGACAGACATAGTCTTGGAGGACTGTCGGCACCAGAAGGGCCCAACAGAACTGACCGGTACTGAGCACGATGGGGTACAGGACCCTATGTCAGGAGCCGATTCAACGTCCTGGCAATTCACCTGCAAGGGAGAGGATCTTCAAGGACTTCCCTACAAGCTCATAGGTTGAGGGCATCAGCACAACGAGGGGGACAGGGGTGTTTCCAAACACAGTAACCCACTAAAGTCCCACATGCCAGCCCTCTGGAGCACAGCTACACTACAAATAGTGAGCAGGGCCCCCAACAGCTTCAAGCCATGGGGACCACTAACAGACCACAAATTGTGCACGGAGGCAGGCTCCGGATCACTAAGTGACATTGGTGGGACTGGGTACTTGGACGGACTCCCGGCAGCGGCAGTTGTACACAGAGACTTTGGTTTACCTGCAGTGTGTGTGTCTCCTTTATAAACCTCATCCAGCACCACGACTACCCACAGTAAGTACCCTGGTCCCCTACACCCTGTCCTCCCAAATCTATCCACCAGCACCCTGAGTCCAGGGCCTTCCCTACCTGCGGAGGGACTGACAACTTGCTGCTTCCCACCATCTGCCCCGGCACTCCTTCCAGCAGCGGTGGTACTCCCATTACCGCAACCCGCAGGTGGCATCACAAACTAAATCCCTGTAAATACCCTCCTTTTTACAGATCAAAGTTTCCGCCAAGCCGGGTTCCGACCCCTTGGGTCACGACGATCCCAGATCCGAGCAGCCCAACTAACACCGGGGCTGTATAGTTACAACTGACAACGCAGAGCTTTTCAAATTTTTCAACCTTCAAGTTTTTGTTGCGTTGTCTAACCATAATTGATGTGATGATGTGAATGTTTATAGTATGTTGGTTTGTTATCAATAGAGTGTTACATTTCAGTATATATTGATGTTACTATTTTTGATGTTCACATCCATTATGTATTGGCTTTTCTCCCCTTGATTGTTCATGTTTCATAAAGGATGCAGCACCCAACATATTGACATATATTGCTATTATTGCTGTGCATCCTTTTATCGCAGGTTATTGTGACTTGCACTTTGATGTCAGGGGCCTACTCTGCACCGAAAGCTCTGCCATAGGCTGAACTCACACAAACGTATGAAAAAAACGCTCCCATTCTCATCAGGAGAGTAGGACAGGTTTTTTTTCCCAATTGTCACCCGTGTGCTGTCCGTTTACAATCCGTTTTTTTCTCAGCAGCTATTAGTGATTTGCAGTCATTTCCAGTACTATTTACAGTGTTCTCTGCTACATGATTGTAATGTATCCTTAAAAACGGACGTCACTAGGATGGTCCATTTGCCATCCATGTGACGTCAGTTTTTTTTCTCACACCCATTGACTTGTATTGGCGAGTCTCGAATGATTTCAGCATATTGCAACTTTTCTCTCATCCAGAATCTGGATGAGAAAAAAGCTGACTAACTGCTCTGCCTCATTAACTAATATTGGTCCGAGTGCAATGAGACATTTTCTCGCGTTGTACTCATCCGATTCATACGCACGTGTGAGCACACCCATATAGTGAATATAACCAAAGAACATATTGCATGCCAGAGGATGAAGGAAAGAAGAGTTTGGAGCAGAGGACTGGAAGATGGGCTATTATTATTATCATTATTATTTTACCCCTGTCCCAGCCCTATAAAATTAAGCAAAACAGAAGCCACCATTTTTCTCAATTTCTAAAATATTAATTGCAAGAAATTCAGATTCTGGAAAATCCCAATTTTTAACCCCTTCATGACCCATGACGGATATATCCGTCATGGATCATGTGGGGTTAATCTCCGCCCCCTGCCGTGGGCAGGTCGCTGCGATCTGCGCACATATCAGCTGTTTTCAACAGCTGACATGTGTGCCTGCATGTTACGAGTGGAATTGCATTCCACCCGCAGCATTTAACCCATTACATCTCACTGCCAAAGTCTGGCAGTGAGATGAATATGCGCGCGGCCATTAATTTCACTTAACGCCGCACCCACCAGAAGTCACGTGCATGATCACGTGACTTTCAGTGGTTGCCATGGTAGCACAAGGTCATGTGATGACGCCTGTAGCTAACATAAGTCAATTTCGGTTTCACTTGGCCCGGAGCCGAGTGAAGCAGAAAGTGAGCATATCTGCTGTTTACAGCTGTATAGCTGTGATCAGCAGATAGGGCAGAGCGATCGGATTGTTGATCCATAGGGTAACTAGTAAAATAAAAAAAAGTTAAAAAAAGTTTTAAAAAATAAAAAAAAATAAAAGTTCAAATCACACCCCTTTCACATCATTGAAAATTGAAGGGTTAAAAAAATAAAAAAATATACACATATTTGGTATCGCCGCATTCAGAAATGCCCAATCTATCAAAATGTAAAATCAATTAATCTGATTGGTAAATGGCGTAGCGGCAAAAAAAATTCCAAACACCAAAATTAAGTTTTTTTGGTCAACGCAAGTTTTACTCAAAATGCAATAACAGGCGATCAAAATGTAACATCTGCGCAAAAATGGTACCGTTAAAAATGTCAGCTCGAGACGCAAAAAATAAGCCATCATTGAGCCATAAATCCTTAAAAATAAGAACACTACAAGTTTCATAAATGGCGCAAAACGTACACCACTTTTATTGGACAAGATTTTGAATTTTTTTAACCCCTTACATACAAGTAAACCTATACATGTTTGGTGTCTACAAACTCACACTGACCTCAGGCATCACAACAACACATCAGTTTTACCATATAGTGAACATGGTGAACAAAATATCCCAAAAACTATTGTGCGGTCACACTTTTTGTCGCAGTTTTTCCACACTTTGAATTTTTTTGCTGTTTTCCAATACACTATATGGTAAAACTTATGATTTATTTTAAAAGAACAACTTATCCCGCAAAAAACAAGCCCTCATATGACAAGATTGACGGAAAAATATAAAAGTTATGGCTCTCGGAAGAAGGGGAGCAAAAAAAATAAAAACGGAAAAACTGAAAGCGCCCGGGGGCTGAAATTTGAGGTGAGTTCAATTTGCCTCAAACAAATTTGTTCATTTCTACACTTTTGCCAGGCACTATATATATAGTAATATCTATGGTCTGTATTACAGTACTATGGAGGCAGCCCATAAGTTCTTTATGGTCCATAAAAACTTTGGCTCCAGCATATAGGGCACCATAGTTTAACTGCTACATTAAAAATAATATATTGTATAATAAATAATTAATTTCATAATTCAATTTTGAAAAAAAAAAATCCTCAAATTTAGCATCAAAAGCTATTTTCATTGAATAGTATACCTTTTTGTTGTGGCAAAAAAAGTTGTTAATGCAAAAACACATGCAGTAATTGTTCTGAAATTAAAATCTAAAAATGTAACAAATGCAGATGAGTAAAACCGAACCATGAAAATGTAAAATGTCTAAAATATGAAACATTCAATATTCAAAAAAGCTTTTAATCATTTAAAGGTCATCCTAAACTATTTCTTCACTGTACATCTGTGTGCTCAGCTCATGTAACTGAATACTAATAACACAAACCTCCACTTGCTTCAGGAGTTTGGACTCCAGGAGACAAGGGCCCCTGTGGTGAAGAGCCATCAATTAACTTTGGTGTGGATTCTTCTTCTTCTTCAATTTCTTCTTGAACTGGCTCTGGAGACAGAATAGGTCTATTCACAATAGGCAGTACAGTTCCAATCTCTATCTAGAGGAAAGGAAAGTACATTTATTGATCAGAAAGAACTAGTGCACCAATACATTCATTCTTGATGTGTGTATAGCGATATAAAGTTTGTCACTAGGTGTCAGTATACAACAAATCCTTATTTACTTGCTTACATGATATTTTACACAGATAAAGGCAGCAGCTAGTGGTGCTGTATTACAACCAAGAAGAGACTTACTTGAAGCAGTAATATTGAAGATATAATAAAACTATAGTCGTGGATTAATTGTCTCAAGTACAGAGAAAGCTGTTGTGTTCTCTACTTGTTTATACTTTTACCACCACAAACTATTTTTTTCTTTTTAAAACATATCAATAAGTTTAATATTCCTATTTGGATGCATATTTAGCAAAAAAAAAAATACAGATATTTTGCTTCTTGTCTACTTGGAATGCAAAAAAAATGACTACTTTGTACACATACATATACTGTTACTTACTGCCCTTTGCAGCAGAGGAAGACAGTGAGAGATGGAGATATAATAATAACTAGAAGGTGGCCCGATTGTAACGCATCGGGTATTCTAGAATTTATTGTGTAGTTAATGTATGATTTTTGTTATATATATAGATGTTGTTGTGTGTAGTTGCCAAGTGTTTGTGTAGGGTGCTGTAAATGTTCTGGGTGTTGTCTGGGTGGGCGGTGTGTGAGAGTGGTGTTGTTTGTGTGTTGCGTTGTTTGTGTTGCGTTGTTTGCAGAGTGCTGTGTGCCTTCAGCATTGTGTGTGTGTGGTGCTGTGTGTGTTGCACGGTTTGTGTGGGGGTGTGTTTTGGGGGGAGGTATGTTTTGTGCAGTGTGTGTGTGTGTTGGAGGAGTAGTCCTGGGAGGAGAGGAGTATAATAGAAGGAGTAGTCCTGGGGGGAGAGGAGTATAATAGGAGGAGTAGTCCTGGAGGTGAGGAGTATAATAGGTGGAGTACTCCTGGGGGGAGGTGTCTAATAGGTGGAGTAGTCCTGGGGGGAGGTGTCTAATAGGTGGAGTAATCTTGGGGGGAGGTGTATAGGTGCCCAATGTGTGTGGTGGGTGTGGCCGAGTGGGTAAAGAGTGCGGGGGGCATGACCGAGCGGGCAAAGTGTTCGGGGGCATGGCCAAGCGGGCAAAGTGTGCGGGGGGCATGGCCAAGCGGGAAAAATGTGTGGGGAACGTGGCATGGCCGAGCCGAGCGGGCACAGTGTACAGGGGGGCATGATTGAGTGGGCAAAGTTTGGGGGGCGTGGCTGAGCGGGCAAAGTGTGCGGGGGGCATGGCCGGGCCGAGCGGCCAATGCGTGCGGGGGGCGGGGCCGGGCCGATCTGATCCGAGCGGCCAATGCGTGCGGGGGGTGGGGTCGAGCGGAGCGGCCAATGTGACGGTTGTCACTGAAATGACGTTATTTGGGAGCAAGACAGTCAGTCAGAATAAGGCAATTTTATATATAGATAATAAAAAAAAAATCTTTATTTCTATAATGTCAACATGTCCCGCAGCGCTTTACAATTCAGAGGTTCATATACAAGCAAGTAACAGTTATAGAAGATACAATATGGACAAAATAAAGGCATCCTTGCTCGTAAGAGCTTACAATCTACAATGAGGTGGGTGGGAGGGGGACAAGGTACAGGTGCTTATTTACAACAACAAGCCAGCCATCTGAAAGAAATGGGGGATAGATAAAGAATGCATGAACCAGTCATTAGCCAATCTTTGTGATGCTTTTGGGTATAGTGGAGTTTGACGGAGAGGAACAGTATGTTCTGAGAAATAGTGGCACAACTATATGAATTGAATTCGATTAGGGAGTGTGACAGGCCACCCTAAAAGTATGTGTTTTTAGAGAGCATCTGAAGCTGAGTAAGTTGTGGTTCATCCTAGTTTCTTGGGGCAGCGTATTCCAGAGGATTGGTGCAGCTCAGGAGAAGTCTGTAAGCCGGGAGTGGAAGGTTCGGATTAGTGTGGATGTTAGTCGAAAGACGTTTGTGGAGCGTAGAGAATGGGTAGGGTGATAAAGAGGAGGGTTGAGATGTAGTTGGGTGCCGCAGTGTGGAGAGCTTTGTGGGTGAGAACAAGCAATTTGAATTGGATTCTATCATATATGGGCAGCCAGTGCAATGACTGGCACAGAGCGGAAGCTTGCACCACTTTTTGAAAAAGGGTGGATTGATGATGTATACTGTACAAATCCCTTAATAATAGGGATATAAGAGGGTGTGCTACACTAACTGTTAAAGATTGTGTTGTCCCTTGATGGTAGAGTGGTTACAAACAAACTTAGTGATGATGTAACAATGCAGGCATTATCAGTTGAAGAAGCTTTACTAAGAATCAAGAAATACACTTGGTGATATACAACTAACATGAGCCAACTAGCTTGATGGTTTCAACACAGGAGGCAAAAGGTAGCCTGGAGCAGAGTTAGATAGTTGCCATTAAAACAACTGCCTAACAGTTAAGACATTTGCTGACACTTGAAGCACTAGCTAGCACTTGAATTTACTCAGCAGCACAGTCTATTTGGGTTAGTTACAACCTTCTTCTAGTCGCTTCCTGCAGTAGCTTCTCTGGCTCTTAGCAAAAAATACAGCCATATCTTCACAGGTTCTGCTGTAAGGAGGTGGTTGTATTCCTTCCCCTGAAGACACATGCATATTGTAATACTCACAGGGCGAGTAAGGGGTAAGTGGATCCACTGGACTAAAAGCACCGATCACTCACCTGGAGGAGCAAACCTGAATGGTTGCTGAGTCTTCAACAAATCCATTATAGGTGGAGATAGGCTAACTCGCTGGTAGATAGCCGACAAGGGCAGCCTCAGGGTATCACGGTGCCAGCGACATGGGTTTATACACCAATAATCTAGTAAGAGCAGCAGCTGGTATTGTAAGGTCGGCTGAGAAGGGTAGTTGTGGCAGCAGTGGCTGAGATGAGTAGTTAAAGCAGCAGGAGCTGAGATGCGTAGTTGCAACAGCGGTGACCGCTATTGTAGGAGCAACCGTTGTGGACAACTCAACTGCAGTAGAACCAGTATTAGGTATGGATAGTTGCAGCAGCAGCGGAGTAGCTATGCTCAGGAACACAGAAGAGTATCAGCAATTCAACTTACTATGGGACAGAAATGATCCAATCATCCAGACCCTGAATTTTTTTTGAGACATTCCGCAAGATGTTCGACAAGCCAGGCCGAGTGTCTTTAGACGCATCCTCACTGCTTTGACTCTGCCAAGGGAGTCTCACCATAGGCCAATATTCTGTCCATTTCTGTATCCTGCTCTGCAACCTGGTCTGGAGTAATGAAGCACAGGTGGTTATATTCTGGTCAGGACTAATTAGAAGAATAAATGAGCTGGCTGGTCAAAATGTGCCATCTTCAATAGATGATGTAGTATTGCTGGCTATCAGCATTGATCTAATGTTCCAAGAGCAATCCAGAGAGGCAACCTGGGAGAAGAGGTCAGCCGCTCTTTGGCATCATATAGCGATGGTCTTTATCACTGACCTGGCGAAGTCCTCTTGCTGCACCGTTATATGGGTAGTAGTGGACAGGTTTTCGAAAATGGCCCATTTCACCCCACTGTCTAGTTTGCCTACTGAGCACTTCATCCAGCACATCTTTCAGCTGCTTGGTCTACCACATCATGTGCTGTCAAACAGAAATGTCCATTTCACATCCTGGTCCTGGAGGGCCACCTGTAAGTTGCTGGATGACAGCTTAGACTTCTCATCGGACTATCATTCGCAGTGCAACGGTCAAGAAGAATGAGACAAACAAATCTTGAGAAATTTCCTGCTGCACTTTGTTAATGATCATCACAGCAACTGGGTCAAGTTCCTTCCATGGGTGGAGTTTTTGTATAACAATCACGATGAGCGAATCCTAAATCTCCTTTTCAAATTGTGTATGGACAGCAGCGCAAAATCCAATTCTTTATCGCGATCACTTTTGACAAACCAGTGGCCAATGCTCTGTTCAAGACATTCTTTGAGATCTTGGCGGAGACCAAGTCCTCCCTGGAGCATTCTTCCATCCGAATGAAGAGGCATGCAACTAAGAAACGATAAGACCCTTCTTTGTTCCAGCCCAAAGACAAGGTATGGCTCTCTTCCAGATATCTCCACCTCAAGTTGCCATCCTACAAGTTGGGTCCCTGTTTTATCAGCCCCTTCGAGTTGCTCTAGTGGATTAACAATGTGTCCTACAAGTTGAAACTCCCAGCTTTGCTACGTATCCCCAACTCGTTCCATGTGACCCTTCTCAAACCTGTCATCCTGAGCCGTTACTACAGGTATCCAGGTACCTCGCCTCATCCAGTCAGTGATGAAGACACCTTTGAGGTAAAGCTATCCTCGCTGTAAAAAAGTTCTGTGGTAAATCCTTCTACTTAATGAACTGGAAGGAATTTGGTCCTGAGAAGAGGTCATGGGGGCAGAAGGAGAATATTAATGCCACTCTTCTCCCTAAGAAATTCGTGGAAATGGGAGGGCATAAGGGGGGTAGTGTAATGTCTGTATCAGTGTCCCGACACTGTCATGCTCCTCCCCTCTGGTGGAGACATTAGTACTGTCACCTTCCTGGCCTACGGATACATTCAGGAGACCTGTTCGGTGTGCGCAGGCAACAGGGAACAGCAGCAGGGATCTAGGGCAAGGCAGCATGACCGGGAAGTTGAGAATGGGGATGAGGGGCAGGACAAGTGCAGGAACGTTACACACAATAATGGAAATATATTTTTTTATATATATATATATATATATATATATATATATATATATATATATATATATATATATATATATATATACACAGTGTAAAGTGATAAGAATATAGAAAGCAAGTCTGTTATTGGTATACCCATCGGTTGAGCAGAGGATTAGCGGACCCACTGGGCCACAACACGCAGAAAACCCAGAGGGGCTTAACTGCGGAACCAGGGCCGGCGTCAGCACCCAACATACCCGGGCAAATGCTGGGGCCCTGGAGAGCTGGGGGGCCCACTCAGCCTCATCACTTCAGCTGCCCCCGGGCCGGGCCCACTCTCCTTCAGTTCTGCTGCCCCCGGGCCGAGTTCCGGGTACCGCAGTACCTCGGCAGGAAACTGTAGCTGCCGTCCCTTAGCTAGTTTCACACTTGCGTTGCAAAAAGTGTGATAATAAAGGCCACGGATTCCAGTGAAATAAGTTTTCTTTAGCCGAGAAAGAGAGCCCTCATCATCACCGCACACCTCCCAACATTACCGCACACATCCCGACATCACCGCACACCTCCCGACATCACCGCACACCTCCCGACATCACCGCACACCTCCCGACATTACCGCACACCCCCCGACATTACCGCACACATCCTGACATTACCACACACATCCCGACATTACCGCACACACCCCGACATCACCGCACACCTCCCGACATCACCGCACACCTCCCGACATTACCGCACACCCCCCGACATTACCGCACACATCCTGACATTACCACACACATCCCGACATTACCGCACACACCCCGACATCACCGCACACATCCCGACATCACCGCACACACCCCGACATTACAGCACACATCCCGACATTACCGCACACATCCCGACATCACCACACACATCCTGACATCACTGCACACCTCCCGACATCACTGCACACCTCCCGACATCACTGCACACCTCCTGACATCACCGCACACTCCCGACATTACCGCACACATACCGACATTACCGCACACACCCCGACATCACTGCACACATCCCGACATTACCGCACACATCCCGACATTACCAAACACACCCCGACATCACCGCACACATCCCGACATCACCGCACACATCCCGACATCACCGCACACATCCCGACATCACCGCACACATCCCGACATCACTGCACACCTCCCGACATCACTGCACACCTCCTGACATCACCGCACACTCCCGACATTACCGCACACATACCGACATTACCGCACTCACCCCGACATCACTGCACACATCCCGACATTACCGCACACATCCCGACATTACTGCACACATCCCGACATTACCGCACACACCCCGACATTACCGCACACACCCCGACATCACCGCACACATCCTGGCATTACCGCACACATCCCGACATCACCGCACACATCCCGACATCACCGCACACATCCCGACATCACTGCACACATCCCGACATTACAGCACACATCCCGACATCAGCGCACACTTTCTGATATTACCACACACATCCCGACATTACCGCCCACATCTTCACCGCACACACCCTGACATCATCGCACACATCCCGACATCCCCACACACATCCAGACACTACAGCCCTCATCATCACCACACACACACCGGCACTACCGCACCCATCATCACCGCGCACACACACACACCGGCATTACTTCAGTGACGTCCCCGCTGACAGCTGCGTGGAGATCACAGGAGTGGCAGTGTTCTACTGCCGCTCCTGTCAGATTCATGTAGCAGAGCTGGATGCAGGACCTAGTGTGGATTACGCCAGACCTGGAGGGGTATTTGGGGATTTTAATAAAGTGGTGAAAGCGGGTGTTTTTTTTGTCTTTTATTCCAAATAAAGGATTTTTTCGGGTGTATGTGTTTATTTACTTTCACTTACAGATTAATCATGGAAGGTATCTCGGGGAGATGCCTGCCGTGGTTAACCTAGGACTTAGTGGCAGCTATGGGCTGCTGCCATTAACTCCTAATTACCTCGATTGCCACCGCACCAGGGCAATTCGGGATGAGCCGGGTTGAGTCCCAGGACTGTCGCATCTAATGGATGCGGCAATTCCGGGCGGCTGCTGGCTGATATTTTTAGGCTGGGGGGCTCCCCAAAATGTGGGGCTCCCCATCCGAAGAATACCAGCCTTCAGCCGTATGGCTTTACCTTTGCTGGTATCAAAATTGGGGGGACCGCATGCCGTTTTTTTTTTAATTATTTATTGTACTACACGATATAGACCCGCCCACAGGTGGCTGTGATTGGTTGCAGTGAGACAGCTGTAACTCAGCGTGGGGGCGGGTTTGATTGCAACCAATCATAGGTGCCGGTGGGCGGGGAAAGCAGTAAATACGAGATTGAATAATGGACAGACGGCTTTTTCAAAAGAGGAAAAGCCGCCAGAGCAGTGTGAGTGTGTCTGTAAGTATGCAGCAGAGCAGTGTGTGTCTGTATGTATGCAGAAGAGCTATGTGTGTGTCTGTATGTATGCAGCAGAGCTGTGTGTGTGTCTATGTATGCAGCAGAGCTGTGTCTGTATGTATGTATGCAGCAGAGCAGTATGTGTGTGTCTGTATGTATGTATGCAGCAGCAGTGTGTGTGTGTGTCTTTATGTATGCAGCAGAGCAGTGTGTGTGTCTGTATGCAGCAGAGCTGTGTGTCTGTCTGTAGGCATGTATGATGAGTATCTATGTATGTCAGTGTATATGACTGTATAGATTTGTCTGTTTATATGTATTTTGTGAGTTTGTTTTTTAATATGTATATGTACGTATTGTGATGGGGTATGCAACAGAGCAGTGAGGGACGCCAGGCCAAAGAACAATCCAAGAAAGATTTAATGAGGCAGGGAGCATAAAACATGCAATATTAAAATGGTTCTTTAGAGTCCACACAAAGGAAATAGGTCCGGGGCGCCAAGGAGAATGCAAAAGTCCTCAAAGTCCAATCGTCCATGTACGGGCGATAAGGAGCTGGCCTTAGCACAGGTCCTCACCCTTCACTCAACAAAGCACAATCCTACGTGGCCGCGGATCTCCAGTCTGTAACAGTCCACACACACAGACCCCAGGATCCAGCCTCAGCTATAGATCCTAGTACGTCTCCAGCCGAGATCCAACTAACTGAACTAACATGTTCTTCTCTCCTGAGATCAGCCCCTTAGGTGGGCACACCTCCCCCTGGCCATTTGATGCATGAATGGACTTTAGACTGCTGGCTCTGTTCTGTTTACCAAGTTGTAGATTGGAAAAGTCCCATGCTGAGAAGAACAATATATATGCAACCCCCACCAAATCAATGACAATAGCTACTGCTGAAGCCTGATTGCAATATGATACAGGCTGGGGGGAAGGTATGGTCACTTACATCCCAAGACATTTCAAAGTGTTCAGTAAGTACAACCAAAGGAAAGTTACATCACATCCTGACATAGTATTACAGCAAATACAGTGAGAAGGTAAAATACATCACATGGCATCTTATACAAAAAATATGGGATGGAGAAAACTACATACATCATGACAATTCCTTCCCCTCCCAACTTGTGTACGTACTATTGACCTCTACAGGTCACTGGTTAAGTACACGCAGGCATGGCTGACAGGACTCAAGGCTCATCTTGCCTGGACAGTCCATCTGCATTTTGGGTGTTGGCTCCAGGTTATTTAGTGTATGATGAAGATGTAGGGTTGAATGTTCGGGTCCAGTTTATATCCTCCTTCACTTAAACTCTGCTTCCTGCACCCACAAATCGGCATTGTATATCTCCCACATCATTGGCTAGGAGTATGTTTGCAGGAAGGCCACTCATCACACCGATTATGCACTGTTTTGCCCCAAAGCCATAATCCAGGGTCACACTCACTCTTGGAATGTATCTTTGAGTACCTCCTGCCAATTCAATGGCAATTCCTGGTCCCTTTTGAATTGCTTCTGGTTGAATTACTCGGGGATCTGCGATGGTGAGAAAAGCCCAAGTGTCACGAAAGCCAACAACTTTTTGGCCATTCAGCACGACCTCCTGTAGATGTTTATGCTGAAGATCATAAGAACGCGTGGCTGTGGCTCGCATTCCATAGACTCCTGGTAGGGAAGTCAAGATATCAGGGTCACTTGGCAAATCATCAGGGCCTGAATCCAGCTCTTCTCCTGCTGAAGATGTCTTTAGATAATGGACAGGCAAAGGTGGTCTGCAGCTGTTCTGCCTCTTAACACCTGGACAGTGAGCTTGCAGATGACCAGGCTGCCCACATTGATAACATCTGCGCTGCGTCTCACTCCTTCCAGTTTGCCTTCTGGAGAAGTAGGTAGGAGACCTTGGTGACTGATAGGGAGGTGCAGGTGCAGGAGGTGGTTGTCGATTTGGAGGATGACTCCACTGGATAGATGGGCATGTGGCCCGCAGATGTCTGGGATGCCCACAGCTATAACATCTCCGCTCTTCTACTTTCTCTCCTCGTCGTATTCCAAAAAATGTAGTAGAAACAACTGGAGGCACGTACATATGGGTATCCACATGAGGTGGTGATCTAGGTCGAGGAACATTGGACACTGAAGGACAAGGAACCTCTGGTGTTGGGGAGCTGGTCATTTTTGCTCCCTCTGCTAGCAGCTTCTTCCATTGAGGCTTGATAGTGAGCACCTCATCAGCTAGAGCAGCAGCTTGTTCCATTGTCTCTGGTCTCCTCTCACGCACCCATTCCCGAATTTCAGTAGGGCACTTGGCATAAAACTGTTCTTTTAGGATGACCTGGATGAACGTCTCCCAAGTTAAGGCCCCCTCTCCCTCCAGCCAGCGATGGCATACTTGTTTCAGTCTGTGGGAAAACATCTTGAAAGACACTTCTCCATCACAGGCTAATGTACGGAACTTAGTCCTATAAGTACCTGGGGTCACGGCATAATGTTCCAGAATGGTCTGTTTTATCTCCCCATACCCACAATTCCACTGAGGGTCCATAGCTCTATAGGCGTCGGCAGCTCCACCCTCCAAGAGGCCCACCAGGTGTCTGACTCGCTATCTTTCTGGGACTTCCATTAATCGGCACTGATGCTCAAAGTCCTGGAAGAAGCCCTCAATGTCACCTGCAGCTTCATTAAATGGCTTAAAGTCCTTGCGGGACACTCTGGAGAATTCCTTCATAGTTGGTGCTGTGGTTAAAGTTTGTCTGGAGCCTCTAGCTGCTTCCACAGCAAATCTCCTCTCCAGCAATGCCCTCTCTTGAGCTCTGCGAATAGCATCCATCTTATATTCAATGGTGACCTCATCTCCAAGCAGTGCCATCTCCTCCTCATACCACACAATCCATTGACTTTTTTGGGTATTTTCCTCCAGCTCCCGTCTTTCCTCCCTTTGCTATGGAAATTGTTCCTCGGTGCCATCTTGCAGGCAAGCGTTTTCCAATGCCTCAATTAGTTGCTCCTTAGAGAGTCCTTTGTAACCGACTCCTAATTCACGGGCCATTGTTTGTAGGCTCACCACAGTCCAGTTCTTGTACTCTGAGGTTCTGATTCCAGATGTTAATGGGCCGTTGTCCTCCATTCTTTCTGCTCTGCTCCCGCCGCTGCCACCAGTTTGTGACGGGGTATGCAACAGAGCAGTAAGGGACGCCAGGCCAAGGAACAATCCAAGAAGATTTAATGAGGCAGGGAGCATAAAACATGCAATATTAAAATGGTTCTTTAGAGTCCACACAAAGGAAATAGGTCTGGGGGCGCCAAGGAGAATGCATAAGTCCTCAAACTCCAATCGTCCATGTACGGGCGATAAGAAGCTGGCCTTAGCACAGGTCCTCACCCTTCACTCAACAAAGCACAATCCCACGTGGCCGCGGATCTCCAGTCTGTAACAGTCCACACACACAGACCCCAGGATCCAGCCTCAGCTATAGATCCTAGTATGTCTCCAGCCGAGATCCAACTAACTGAACTAACATGTTCTTCTCTCCTGGGATCAGCCCCTTAGGTGGGCACACCTCCCCCTGGCCATTTGATGCATGAATGGACTTTAGACTGCTGGCTCTGTTCTGTTTGCCAAGTTGTAGATTGGAGAAGTCCCATGCTGAGAAGAACAATATATATATGCAACCCCCACCAAATCAATGACAAAGCTACTGCTGAAGCCTGATTGCAATATGATACAGGCTGGGGGGAAGGTATGGTCACTTACATCCCAAGACATTTCAAAGTGTTCAGTAAGTACAACCAAAGGAAAGTTACATCACATCCTGACATAGTATTACAGCAAATACAGTGAGAAGGTAAAATACATCACATGGCATCTTATACAAAAAATATGGGATGGAGAAAACTACATACATCATGACACGTATCTGTGTATGTGTGTGTGTCTGCATGTTTATAGGGCCTTCTGGGACTCTTCCGCCCGGGCCCCACAAAAATCTGGAGCCGGTCCTGTGCGGAACCACTCCTGGTTTTCACCAGAGACTTTAATAGTGAGGATATTACGCTGCAGGTGTGAGACCAGATGCCAGTAGGGAAGACTAATGCTGTGACAGCTGTTCCTAGGGGTACAAGAAGAACAGTCTCTGATGGTAACAGCAGCAGTACCAGGTGTAGAGGTTACAGCAAGGATGGATGGATATATGGGTGTGGTAGCAGTGCCCGGTGAGGATACTTGCGGATGCGGGTACCTTGGTAGGTGGCCAGCGTAACAGTGTGTAGCAGCAGCGGCATACTTGGGATAACAGCAGAACACTGAAACATAGACACTGATCAGCAGCAGAATATAGCAGACTACAGCAGCTGAAAAGACAGCAGCAACAGTGCTATAAGACCTGAGAACTAATCAAAGACATTTTTATTGTATATCAAGGAACATAAAAAGCACATTTGTGTCACACAACACCAAATGGTAACACAACAACCATAGACAAATTTTAAAAACATTTAAAAACATACAAAAAGGAGACCATGTGATTCCCTATATAAAATGGACCAATATTCTAACCAAGCTAGCTGGTGTAATAAACAGATCAGAAGCTAGTTAGATTTTCAAAGCACATAATGTTGCAACATAGCAAAAAATGCGCTAAAGCGCTTCACAAAAAATTGTAATACATATTAAACCCAGCAACAGCTTATAATGCAGTCATAATAGACCCTGATACTTAGACAAAGCAGCCCTGTGCAAAGAAATGATGGAAACCCCAATATCTCAACTAGCATAACCCCAGGTTGAACCTGAGCACCACAATTCCCAGAGCTGCAGCCTGATAATCCCTAGCCCTGGGCTGAGAAAATGAGTGCAGAAAATAGCTTGCCTCAAGGAGACAGATCTTTAGCTCAACTCGTGTGTCTATGCACCAAAGTCCAAGGGGTTAAAGCAGGATAATGTACAGCACAAAGTTGTTTGAAGGTCCAGGGAATCACCTTACCGTTGGGTAAGCTAGTTGAGATGTTGGGGTTTCCATCATTTCTTTGCACAGGGCTGCTTTGTCTAAGTATCAGGGTCTATTATGACTGCATTATAAGCTGTTGCTGGGTTTAATATGTATTACAATTTTTTGTGAAGCGCTTTAGCGCATTTTTTGCTATGTTGCAACATTATGTGCTTTGAAAATCTAACTAACTTCTGATCTGTTTATTACACCAGCTAGCTTGGTTAGAATCTTGGTCCACTTTATATAGGGAATCACATCTCCTTTTTGTATGTTTTTAAATGTTTTTAAAATTTGTCTATGATTGTTGTGATACCATTTGGTGTTGTGTGACACAAATGTGCTTTTTATGTTCCTTGATATACAAATTATGTATATGGTGATCCCTCATTTTTTGGCACTTCTTTTCTCTCTATTAAACATTAGCTTTTAGTGCCAGGGGTGATCCCAGGATTTGGTGCCCTCCTACTTCTTGAGTAAACAAGACCTGAGAACTAGCAACATATCTGACTCAAGACCAAGGCCCTTCCCAGGTATTCCCAGGTATTCTGCAGTGTCTCAGCTGAGCTAATAGGTCACTTCCGGGTCAGGGCACATTAGCCATTTAAGAAAAAGGGCGTGTTCGTGCGCACCCTACAATCAGTTCCAGGATGCCAGTGAGGTGTGCACAGCTTCCTGGAGAAAGCAACATGGACTGGAGATGGGACAGCCACAGAAGGAGAGCCAGACAAGTGAGAGAGCCAATGTCCTAATCCAGGGAGGAGGCGCAGGACAGTGCGGGGATGTCGGTATAAGCATTAAAGTTCTATAGAACTTCACGTGTGTATAATAGGATTGTAAATAATAGTATGTTGCTGAGATTCCACTTGCCCTGTGGTAGGTAACTGCACGGCAAGGAAGTAGTTAAGTTGTGGGTTTAGTCAAAAGGGAGAGGAGTCAATGACTAAGGAACAGGGCTGACTCCATCTTAGATTCAGATAGGGTATGACTAGAGTTGAGTTCGGATGTACAGGTCGAGTTATACCTGAAGTTAGTGAGTGATCTCATTTGCTCTGGAGCGGCAGAACAACCGTCAGTTATCGTGAAGTCCTCCTAAAGCTTGGAACATCAGACGAGAGAGCTAAGGGTTAATGCATGACGAATGTCACCATTACTAAAACCTGAGCTAGTGGACGTATTGCAAGCTGGCTCTTGACCCTTCCTGGCAGGGGTAAGAACCAACTCTGATGTGGCAGGGATACCAAAAGTTTACATACACTAAAGCGATACCATACTATGAAGAAAAAGACATGGATCGCACATCCCAAAAATACAATGATCTAAAGCCGCTTGGCAAAAAATTAAATAGAACATGAGGTTCTTTTGTTACCATTTTGATCAGATTGTATTAAGCCCACTGCCACGTCACGGCAAACCTCTTGAGTGGGTCCCTAACCTGACCTTTTTGTGCGGCACTGTGCACTGACCACCGCCGCAGCGACAAAGCGCCAGCAGGGCGGGCGACCCGGTGCCTCACAGCACCCATGCTGCAAGGCGAAGCCCCCAAGGCTCCAGGCCGCGCCGCCCCACTGACACGACACCACCACGACAGCAGCCACCACACAGCACCAGCACACAGTGAGAGGAGCTGTGCACTCACCTCCCACTGGCTCCCATATGTGAACTGGGAGCAAAAAGAAGGCTGGCCCCTCTTGCAGTCTCCTGCTGATTAAAAACACCTGTGCCAGATGGGGAGAGTGCAGATCCAAGCAAAAAAAGAGGGGGATAGCCTGATATAAATACCATACTATGAAGAAAAAGACATGGATCGCACATCCCAAAAATACAATGATCTAAAGCCGCTTGGCAAAAAATTAAATAGAACATGAGGTTCTTTTGTTACCATTTTGATCAGATTGTATTAAGCCCACTGCCACGTCACGGCAAACCTCTTGAGTGGGTCCCTAACCTGACCTTTTTGTGCGGCACTGTGCACTGACCACCGCCGCAGCGACAAAGCGCCAGCAGGGCGGGCGACCCGGTGCCTCACAGCACCCATGCTGCAAGGCGAAGCCCCCAAGGCTCCAGGCCGCGCCGCCCCACTGACACGACACCACCACGACAGCAGCCACCACACAGCACCAGCACACAGTGAGAGGAGCTGTGCACTCACCTCCCACTGGCTCCCATATGTGAACTGGGAGCAAAAAGAAGGCTGGCCCCTCTTGCAGTCTCCTGCTGATTAAAAACACCTGTGCCAGATGGGGAGAGTGCAGATCCAAGCAAAAAAAGAGGGGGATAGCCTGATATAAATACCATACTATGAAGAAAAAGACATGGATCGCACATCCCAAAAATACAATGATCTAAAGCCGCTTGGCAAAAAATTAAATAGAACATGAGGTTCTTTTGTTACCATTTTGATCAGATTGTATTAAGCCCACTGCCACGTCACGGCAAACCTCTTGAGTGGGTCCCTAACCTGACCTTTTTGTGCGGCACTGTGCACTGACCACCGCCGCAGCGACAAAGCGCCAGCAGGGCGGGCGACCCGGTGCCTCACAGCACCCATGCTGCAAGGCGAAGCCCCCAAGGCTCCAGGCCGCGCCGCCCCACTGACACGACACCACCACGACAGCAGCCACCACACAGCACCAGCACACAGTGAGAGGAGCTGTGCACTCACCTCCCACTGGCTCCCATATGTGAACTGGGAGCAAAAAGAAGGCTGACCCCATAAAGGCTTTAGATTAGGGACCCACTCAAGAGGTTCGCCGTGACGTGGCAGTGGGCTTAATACAGTCTGATCAGAATGGTAACTAAGAACCTCATGTTCTATTTAAAATTTTGCCTAGCGGCTTTTAGATCAATGTATTTTTGGGATGTGCGATCCATGTCTTTTTCTCCATGGCTTGTTACACTAAAGCGATGTTGCTGGTGAAAGCACCCGCCCCCGTCGGTTGTGCATCAAGGGCAAATTGTTGCCCGTGGCGCACAACATTGTTAATCCCCGTCACACATACTTGCCTGCCTAGCGACGTCGCTGTGGCCAGCGAACCGCCTCATTTCTAAGGGGGCGGTTTGTTCGGCATCACAGCGGTGTCACTAAGTGGCCGCCCAATAGAAGCAGAGGTGCGGAGATGAGCAGCCGGAACATCCTTCCTTCCTCATTGCGGGCCGCTGCAGGTACGATGATGTTCCCCGTTCCTGCAGTGTCCCACATAGCGATGTGTACTGCCGCAGGAACGATGAACAATCTGCGTCCTACAACAGCAACAATGATCGGATTAGAACGACCGGACAATGATCAACGATTAGGTGAGTAATTTTGATCGTTAACGGTCGTTCGTGTGTTTCATACGCAATGACGTCACTAACGAGACCAGATGTGCGTCACGAATTCCGTGACCCCAAGGACATCTCGTTAGCGATGTCGTTGTGTGTAAAGCCCCCTTTAAGATTAGGGCTCAGTGGAGGTCATATCATTACTCCTTGTTCTTCTGTATGCTGAAGTGAGTTCTTAATAACATTGGCTGTATGTTTGGGCCTCTTTCCTGTGGCAGAATACATTTTGAGCCAATCAGATGCCTCCTTGATTGTATTGCATGGTGGCTAATTACCTGCTTGTATTTCGTAGCATTTAGGACATCATTAATCTTAAACAAATTCCCAACTTCTTTGCTGAAATGAAAATCCATGCCTGTAAGGAATCTCCACTGTTACGGGCCGAGGTGCTGCCGTGCCTCGGTCGTCTTCTTCCTCATCTGGCCTTTCATTGCTACATTCTAGTCATCTGGCTGCTTCACAGTCTGTGGGGAGAACTTTCTATGGTTCAGGGACTAAGTTCCAAAAAGCAGCTACTGCACATATGCAGGAAAATTATGCTGTTTCCAAGCTAAGTCTGGAATAGGCCTCAGTGAGCATGCTCGCCACATGCCAGCTTCTGATTGGCTGAGGTGACATCACTCCTGACATGCTACCTCCTTATTGGTAGTGGGTGACATCACTGATGATGTTCTGTAGCGCTATTGGCCGAGGTTCGGGCTGGCTATGGATGCCACCTTCTTGTGGGCAGGGACTAAGTTATAAAAAAAGCCCTGGAGCACGCACATGAGTGCTCAGTCGTTTTTGTCCATGCATGTGCTCTCCTCCTGAGTACTACAGCGATAGACATTATAGATGCTGTCCGGTCTATAGCCTGTGTGTGACCGCTGGTTAAGCCAGTTCTACCCGCCCATTGCTCTGTCATTGCTGGTTAGGCATATACTTTCTGAGTGTAGGGCTTAGGTGTGGTTAGCACACATACTATCAGACTAGACCGATTGAATGGCGTCTTTTCTATCCTCTTCTCTTCTTTGGCTGTTGTTTTAGAGGGCAGTCGATCTGTATTCATATCGCTATACAGTTCGGTTAGCATAGAGTGCTCCTAGGTCAGTGTGGTTAAACTGAGCCAGCGTACAGGGCAGTACGGTTAGTACTGTGCCCTGCTATCCTTTTATACGCATTGTGTGTGTGATCTAGACACACTTTACAGTATATACAGTGCCTACAAGTAGTATTCAACCCCCTGCAGATTTAGCAGGTTTGATAAGATGCAAATAAGTTAGAGCCTGCAAACTTCAAACAAGAGCAGGAATTATTAACAGATGCATAAATCTTACAAACCAACAAGTTATGTTGCTCAGTTAAATTTTAATAAATTTTCAACATAAAAGTGTGGGTCAATTATTATTCAACCCCTAGGTTTAATATTTTGTGGAATAACCCTTGTTTGCAATTACAGCTAATAATCGTCTTTTATAAGACCTGATCAGGCCGGCACAGGTATCTGGAGTTATCTTGGCCCACTCCTCCATGCAGATCTTCTCCAAGTTATCTAGGTTCTTTGGGTGTCTCATGTGGACTTTAATCTTGAGCTCCTTCCACAAGTTTTCAATTGGGTTAAGGTCAGGAGACTGACTAGGCCACTGCAACACCTTGATTTTTTCCCTCTTGAACCAGGCCTTGGTTTTCTTGGCTGTGTTCTTTGGGTCCTTGTCTTGTTGGAAGATGAAATGACGACCCATCTTAAGATCCTTGATGGAGGAGCGGAGGTTCTTGGCCAAAATCTCCAGGTAGGCCGTGCTATCCATCCTCCCATGGATGCGCACCAGATGGCCAGGCCCCTTGGCTGAGAAACAGCCCCACAGCATGATGCTGCCACCACCATGCTTGACTGTAGGGATGGTATTCTTGGGGTCGTATGCAGTGCCATCCAGTCTCCAAACGTCACGTGTGTGGTTGGCACCAAAGATCTCGATCTTGGTCTCATCAGACCAGAGAACCTTGAACCAGTCTGTCTCAGAGTCCTCCAAGTGATCATGAGCAAACTGTAGACGAGCCTTGACATGACGCTTTGAAAGTAAAGGTACCTTACGGGCTCGTCTGGAATGGAGACCATTGCGGTGCAGTACGTTACTTATGGTATTGACTGAAACCAATGTCCCCACTGCCATGAGATCTTCCCGGAGCTCCTTCCTTGTTGTCCTTGGGTTAGCCTTGACTCTTCGGACAAGCCTGGCCTTGGCACGGGTGGAAACTTTCAAAGGCTGTCCAGGCCGTGGAAGGCTAACAGTAGTTCCATAAGCCTTCCACTTCCGGATGATGCTCCCAACAGTGGAGACATGTAGGCCCAACTCCTTGGAAAGGGTTTTGTACCCCTTGCCAGCCTTGTGACCCTCCACGATCTTGTCTCTGATGGCCTTGGAATGCTCCTTTGTCTTTCCCATGTTGACCAAGTATGAGTGCTGTTCACAAGTTTGGGGAGGGTCTTAATTAGTCAGAAAAGGCTGGAAAAAGAGATAATTAATCCAAACATGTGAAGCTCATTGTTCTTTGTGCCTGAAATACTTCTTAATACTTTAGGGGAACCAAACAGAATTCTGGTGGATTGAGGGGTTGAATAATAAATGACCCTCTGAATAAACTTTTCACAATTTAAAAAAAAAATAAAAAAAGAAATAACATTCTTTTTTGCTGCAGTGCATTTCACACTTCCAGGCTGATCTACAGTCCAAATGTCACAATGCCAAGTTAATTCCGAATGTGTAAACCTGCTAAATCTGCAGGGGGTTGAATACTACTTATAGGCACTGTACTGTGTAAATATATATACTATAACCTTTGTGAGGAAACAGAGGCTTTAGTATTAGGATCTCCGTGATACGTAACGGTGCTCCTACACCTTCATATTATTTAGTTGTGTCTGTGAGTCAACAGAGGATTCTTGCTCTAACGGAGCTACTCTAAAGTAAAGGCCGCTTTACACGCTACAACATCGCTCAAGCGATCTCGTTGGGGTCACGGAATTTGTGAAGCACATCCGGCTGTTTTAGCGATGTCGTTGCGTGTGACACCTATGTGCGATTTTGCATCGTCGCAACAACGTGCAAAGTCGCTAATCAGTGATATGCCCCCTTATTCCCAATTATCGTTGCTTCTGCGTGTCTGATGTAGTTCGTCGTTCCTGCGGCAGCACACATTGCTATGTGTGACACCGCAGGAACGAGGAACCTCACCTTACCTGCGGCCGCCGGCAATGCGGAAGGAAGGAGGATGGCGGGATGTTACGTCCCGCTTATCTCCGCCCCTCCACTTCTATTGGGCGCCCGCTTAGTGACGTAGCTGTGACGCCGAACGAACTGCCCCTTTAGAAAGGAGGCGATTCGACGGTCACAGCGACGTCGCTAGGCAGGTAAGTAGTGTGACGGGTCTGAGCGATGATGTGTGCCACGGGCAGCAATTTGCCCGTGTCGTACAACCGATGGGGGCGGGTACACATGCTAGCGATATCGGTAACGATATCGCAGCGTGTAAAGCAGCCTTAAGAGTGGCAGCTCTATATGTGGTGGGAACTGTAACACTACATTACTACCCCCTCGGTGTTAGGCTATGTGCGTACGTTGCGTACTGTCCCTGCAGAAATTTCTGCAGCGATTTGAACAGCACACGTGCTCTTCAAATCGCTGCAGAAACAGTCCGTAATGAAAAAAAAAGCCGATTTCATGCGCTCTGAGTGCAGCCCCTCCCATAGACAGAGCAGGGGCTGCATGCAGAGCGCACGAAAGAAGTGACATGTCACTTCTTAGAACGCTCGCTTCGGGCAGCAGCCGAAGCGCTACGCTCTAATACGCCACGTGCGCATGTCTCCTGCATAATCTTCATAGATTATGCAGGGGACGCAGGACTCATGCAGTTACGCTGCAGTGCAGATCGCAGCGAAACTGAATGCAATTACGCAACGTGCGCACTTAGCCTTACAGCTCCTGTTCTTTGTTATCAGCCATCAGTCAGCAGCAAGATAATACCTTTTCACAGTGGACCCTGACTATCTATTTGCACTATACCATCTTTTTCCCAAATAGATAGCCCCACCGTAACACTTCACCCTGCTTCACTTTTGCCTGCACTCATTTTACTGCTCTCCAAACTTTCATAGAACAAACTGATTTATATTACAGGAAATATTTCAATGTTTTTTTAATTCCATAGGACATACTGACATTTTTCTGTAACTTAGTTTTTGAATGTAATTCTTCAATGAACACAACTTCTGGCCAGACTTTTACAAACAGTAGATTGGTGTAGATGGGTCCCACTGGTTGTTGCCAGTTCTCAGATGATGACACTGCTGCTGGACCTTTTCCAATATTGGAAGGAAGAAAACATGATGTGTCTTTTATTTGCTGTACTAAGCTTCCTTGTCAGACCAATGTGTTTATGGTCATTAAGGTTGCCCATTCCTTGCTATCCTCAATGCTGAAAAACATAGGCACATATGTTTCCATTCCAGCAAAATGACAATGACTTTTTTACATATTTGCCAATTTAAAAGAAACATCCAAGAGATTCCAAAAAACAGAGATATTCCAGACGAGTCAATAGTCAAAGGTCAATAAATCTTCATGTCTCAAATTATTGGCTTAAACAAACTGGAAATTGGCAATTTTGTAAGGTTCATTTTACCTCAGTTTATCAAAGTGTAAAGGATGGTTGAATGGCTGCAGAGAGTATGATCTGGCAAAGGGGCATGGCTATGTTTGTGTAGAAAGAGGTCCGCCATGCAACGAACAGATGAGGAGAACGTAGTGATGACTTACAATTATTTTGATTGTTTATTATGTGGTGGCTTAATCAAGACGAATCAACATGCAAAAAATAGGTGGCACGGGATAGTCAGTTTTCGTATAACATAAACAGCAATGCTACTTAAACACTTCTAATATAGCTAACCTAGAGATCTATACTTTTTCTGGGTGCTCGTTAACCCCAGATAAAACTTCCGTCAAATCACTACGTTTGTCAGGGTCACTAACTACAAAACAGCAGATGGTTTACAGTGTAATCCCTGGGAGCTAGCGTTCTATGGTAAGAATCACACCATCTGGTACCGCATGGCCAAGCAGGAAGCAACAGCCCAACTCAATCAGTTTACCCACAAGATACGGTATCTGGTCTCCTGGGGGTTTTGACAGGTGACATCTGCTGCTTGACCAAAAAGTCAGAATTTTAGATGTGCTTCTGGAGGGTAACTCAGTACAGCTTCCTGCAAGCATGAATTTGCCCAGTCAATTCTTCAACAAGGTGGTCAGCAATCTGCACTCTTGCCTGCACGTCTGTTTTCTTCTGCAGTTTGGCCCAAGCTTCACCCTCGTCTGACATTCTGAGCTTTGGTTTTTTGCTGCTGCACCACTGCTATCACCTGACTCAATGTCTCTATGAAACTTGTCCCTTGAGGAAACACATTCTTTATTCAGTGGTTCTGGGTGGTGTCTTTGGCCAACAGAAGGCAGTGTTCTCTTAAGGTACCGTCACACTAAGCAACATCGCTAGCAACATCGCTGCTGAGGCACAACTTGCTAGTGATGTTGCTGTGTGTGACATCCAGCAACAACCTGGCCCCTGCTGTGAGGTCGCTGGTTGTTGCTGAATGGCCTGGACCATTTTTTAGTTGTTGCTCTCCCACTGTGAAGCACACATCGCTGTGTGTGACAGCGACAGAGCAACAACTAAATGTGCAGTGAGTAGGGAGCCGGCGTCTGCGGACGCTGGTAACCAATGTCAATATCAGGTAACCAAGAAGCCCTTCCCTTGGTTACCTGATATTTACCTTCGTTACCAGCGTCCGGCGCTCTCAAGCTGTCAGTGCCAGCTCCCTGCTCTCTGCACACGTAGCCGGAGTACACATCGGGTAATTAACCCTATGTGTACTGTGGCTAGGAGTGCAGGGAACAGGGAGCCGGCACTGGCAGTGTGAGAGCGGCGGACGCTGGTAACGAAGGTAAATATCGGGTAACCAAGGCAAGGGCTTCTTGGTTACCCGATGTTTACTGTGGTTACCAGCGTCCGCAGAGGCCGGCTCCCTACTGCCTGCTAAGCGGTATGCGCTGGTAACCAAGGTAAATATCGGGTTCATGCGAAAAAGGAGAAAAGTTCAGGGCACTGCCCCAACACCAAAAGACTTTCAGAACATCCTATACTGGGCCGAAAAAGGTGCACATGCTCTGCGGTGCCGTTGATGTGAATAGACATATGAACATCAGAGCGATAAAAGAGGAAAAAACATCAGGCACTCACCAGTTGTTGCTTGTGCAAGTTTTGTTGTTTTATTCGTGCAGGTTACAAGTGCATGGAGTGGAGGGGAGGGAGCGGACGCTACACACGTCCAAAGACGACGGCGGCCGTTTCGCACCTGTCTGGTGCTTCAGCTGGTCTGGATTGAGCTGACATCACATCCATTATATCCACATAATACAGGTGGTTGATATCAGCAGTGATTAAAACAAGTTTAAAATCAAACTGCAGTATTACTACTGAATGGAGTGCAAAATAAGCATGTACAAACATATAAAGACATACAATAATATCACATATAGCTGGAATCTAGAAAAATTATCCCAAGAATACGCTCAACTCATTTTTATCATTTAGTCCTAATGGACCCAGAGCATTAAACTTCATAATATATTCTGCCTCCTTTCTGAGCAGAAGTTTGTGCGTATCCCCACCTCTGGCTGGAGTTTTAACTAAATCAATGCCTATAAATGACAATACATTAGGGTCAGAATTATGGACTTCTTTTATATGATTAATTAATCTTGTAGCGCCTATTCCGCTAGAGATGGAATTTCTATGCTCCCTAAATCTTATAAACAAATTTCGAATAGTTTTGCCAATATAAAAATATTGACAAGGGCAGAATATTACATACACCACCATTTTGGACCTGCAGGTAATCAGACTTTTTACATAATGTGAATGGCCACCTATTTTAAATGTTCTGCCAACTATATGGAATTGGCAAAAAGAGCAATTGCCGCATCTAAAATTACCTGTAGGGCCAGCATGGTGTAGCCAGGTCATGGGCGGTAAATAGCGTTTCTTAATCAGAATATCTCCAATATTCCTGCACCTCCTGTGTGTCACTAAGGGCTTATTCATGGCCATGTCTCTAAGTTCATCAATCCCTTCGATTATATGGATGTGATGTCAGCTCAATCCAGACCAGCTGAAGCACCAGACAGGTGCGAAACGGCCGCCGTCGTCTTTGGACGTGTGTAGCGTCCGCTCCCTCCCCTCCACTCCATGCACTTGTAACCTGCATGAATAAAACAACAAAACTTGCACAAGCAACAACTGGTGAGTGCCTGATGTTTTTTCCTCTTTTATCGCTCTGATGTAAATATTGGGTTAGTTACCCGATATTTATCTTAGTTACCAAGCGCAGCATGCTTCCACGTGTAGCGACACTCCAGTGATCCCTGCCAGGTCAGGTTGCTGGTGGGATCGCTGGAGCGTCGCTTAGTGTGACATCTCACCAGCGACCTCCTAGCAACTTACCAGCGATCCCTATCAGGTTGTATCGTTGTTGGGATTGCTGGTAACTTTTTTAGTGTGACTTGGCCTTTACCAGCTCTGTTGGATCTGATTGAATGAGCAGGCTGTTCTGTCTACTTCTTTACATTTGAAAAAAGATTCCTCCAAAATGACAACCAGTAAAAGATGCCTTTCTTTACATGAAAGGGGTGTGCATATTATTTATATCCACATTGTAACAGTTATTATAGTGTTATACTATGTATATGTCGCGGGAGGAGGAGGGGACGCCGCGCTCTCCCACTGCTCGGGTCCGGCCGCTGCTGCTGCTGCGGCTGCCGCTGCTCGGTGGTGGCTCGAGCGGTGTGCCGGATCCCGAGGACTCGAGCGGCGCTCCTCGCCCGTGAGTGAAAGGGGTGGATTGGTGGTGGGGATTTGGTTATTATCCGTGACACCACCCACGGTTGTGGTAATTTTTGGTAACACCACCGCTGCTCTGTATGGGGATCCCGGGAGCGGTGACAGGGAGCAGCTGAGTTGTTAGTTCTCCCCTCCATGGGTAGGGGTTGGTTGTCCCGGGGCCCAGTGATGGGGTGGAGGATGGGTGATGGCAGGCCGGTTGCGGGGCCTGGTGAGGTGCAGGGTCACGGGGGCAGCGCTTTGCCGCATGGCACGGTGGTACTCACTCAGCCTGAGACGATGACACAGTTCTCGGTAAAACACACGGCTGGAAAGACGGTTCCCACAGACGGCTGCTGTTGCTTTTCCCCGGTAGTTAACGGTGACTGTCTCTTTCCCTGCACCTAGTACTTCTGTTGGTTCCAATGGGTTCCCACCAGTAACCCGCTCCCCGGCTTGGATATGGGCTGGAAGAGCCCCTCTTTGCCCGCAGGCGCTGGCCCTGAGAAACTGGTGCCTTGGCGGTGGCGGTGTCTCTCTCATACGGTTGGACTGTTGCCTTCAATCGGGACTTAGTTGTTTGGAAACCTGGAGGTCCCCTTCACTGACGGATTTGGCAAATTCACGGCGACTCCAAGCCTTGCCGGGGTCCGAAAGGCCCCTGCCAATGGTGCTGGCTTCTCCTTGTGTACCGGTCCGGTACCGCTGGGCCAAAGCCCGTCCACGGTCCTTACGGCAACTCCGATAGGCCACTCCTGCAGACGATCACCGCCGTCTGCTAACCTTGCTGTCTCTGTCCGGGGCACACACCCGGACGCTCTCAGTCAGTTGCTCTACTCCCCTTCACTTTACTCCTTCCACTTTCACTTCCCAAGCTTAACTCTCTGCTCTGCACTCAAGCTCTGCCTGAGCTAAACTAACTGCAGTTTCCTGCCTCCAGGACTGTGAACTCCTCGGTGGGCGGGACCAACCGCCTGGCCCACCCCCTGGTGTGAACATCAGCCCCTAGAGGAAGGAAACAAGGATTTTTGGGTCTAGCTTTGATGTGCCTAACCGGGATGTAGGGTGTGGTGATGTCATTACCTGTGACCCCTGGCTTGTCCAGGGCATCACATTCCCCCTTAGCAAAATGCAGACCGTCCGCGGGCTGCCCGTCCAACACCGGTTTTATTTTTCCTTTTTTTAACTGTAAAAATCTAAAAATGTAAAACGGTGACAGACATACAATTAAAATAACATCTTCCCACATCGGGAGGTACTCTTACTTAAACGGTTTCAATGGTTACGGCTTCCGCTCTCTTCCACCCAAGCAACCTGGCCCTGATGCTGCCCCTAGCAAACAGGCAGCACCCCTTGACCCCAGTCCTGCACAATTTGCCCGAGCGGGTTCTGTCCTTTTCAGGGGACCCACGTCCATGGGGAACCCCTGAAACCCCCAGAGGATTGCCACCGGTTCCTGTTGTGGCTGGGCCCCAGCCTCCTCCACTGCGGGCCCTTCCTCCAATCTGCCTCTCCGGAGGCGGCAACGGTTGGAAGCTGCAACCACACCTTATTTACAAGCCACTAATGTTTGTGGTTGCCCTGCAAGTTCTCAGGCTTGTCCATAAGAAGTTCCTTATGCAGCTTTGTAACGGTCCCCACGGGGACAACGGTGCCGGCAACGACCAGTTTCAATCAGCGGTAATCAGGTGACCTTTCTTTGGTTTCATTCACTTATCATTTTTACATAAACTTTCAACTTTTAAACTTTTAAACAGTGGTGGTCCCAACGGGGACGGTGCAACAGCATTCCGCTGCCCTTACTCCAATTCTTCAGCTGAGGCGGATCCATCCTCTGCCACCAGCATATCAAACATGCACTGACATGCCTGCTGTGACAGAGGTGCCCGGTATCCATTTCCACTGGTGCGCGGGGTGTAGAAAACCACTGGGTCTCCTTCATAGCGGGGACGCTCACTTGCCCCGTCAAACTCAGCAGTGGGCTCGGGGCCGGGGCCGGAGTCATCATCAATTATTCTTGCGTCAGGCGGGTTGCCGCCAGCTGCCGCAGCCTCCGGGTCCCCCAGCACATCAGGCTCTACCGCTGTGGCACGGTGCAGCATATCAGGTCGACCAACACTGGGGTGCCCCATAGGCAATGGCAGAGACGATGCAAAAGCCGAAGCTGGACCGGGCCTCCCATCCGCAGTGGCCGGTCCCTGTGGGACATGGAGACGTGGGTCGCCCGTCGGCTCCATCACGCCGGCTCCCATCGCATGCATCGGGACAGTCGCAACCAGCGCTTCCACCTCGCTGATCCACTGCTCCATCATCTGGAAGATCTGATTCTGCTGACGCTGGTTGAACTCAATTACTCTGGTCCTCATCCATGCCACAGTCCCGGGCTCGGGCACGGAACCCGTTGCAATCACTGCCGGGGCCTCCAACACATCTTCGTTACAGGGCCTCGGCTCCGGTGGCCTCTGGGGAAGCAGTTCAGGGCTGCCCCGGGCGTCTGCAGCCGGTCGGTCCGCTTGGGCGGACGGGCAGGGTACCGCTACCGGTTGGACAGGTAGCGGGCCTACTGGTGGGGCGGCAGTGACTAACGCGGGTAGCGGGGGAGGCAGCAGGGTGAACGGGTGTAGGCCGGGCCCCTCAGCCGCGATGACCGACCCACTAGGGGTACAGGGGCGTGGGTCTCTTACCCGTTCCTCCAAATCTTCCTCCACCTCGCATCTTCGCATAGCAGCCACCACGTCCGCCATGTCGGCCTCCCACTCCTCCAGGAGGAGCTGCATCCGGGCTTGCAGACGATGACTCAGCGGGGCAGTTCGGTCCTCCATCCACGCCGCTGTGCCGGGCGCGGGGGTCTCGCTGTTGTTAGCTGGAGCGGACATCTCAGCAATTGTGCTTTCCAGGAACTAGCAACAAGAGGGCCACAGGGTCCTGGCGTCCCTGCTTTTATAGCCACGCTCACATGCGGTTAGACGCCATTTCGTCCCCATTAGCCTCTTTCCAGCTCCTCCTCTATTGGGGCGGGGTTTTGGCCTTCGCGCCTCCACTACTCGAGGAGACACTCGAGCGGGAACTCTTCGCGCCAAAGATGGCGGCTTCTGAAATTTTCTGGCCGGACACCTCCGGCGGTAACAAGGCGCACCTCTACCCAATGGCAGAGCGGTAAGATCCTGTTCGTGACGCCAAGTTGTCGCGGGAGGAGGAGGGGACGCCGCGCTCTCCCACTGCTCGGGTCCGGCCGCTGCTGCTGCGGCTGCCGCTGCCCGGTGGTGGATAGAGCGGTGTGCTGGATCCCGGGGACTTGAGCGGCGCTCCTCGCCCATGAGTGAATGGGGTGGATTGGTGGTGGGGATTTGGTTATTGTCCGTGACGCCACCCACGGTTGTGGTGATTTTTGGTAACACCACCGCTGCTCTGTATGGGGATCCCGGGAGCGGTGACAGGGAGCAGCTGAGTTGTTAGTTCTCTCCTACGTGGGTAGGGGTTGATTGTCCCAGGGCCCAGTGATGGGGTGGAGGATGGGTGATGGCAGGCCGGTTGCGGGGCCTGGTGAGGTGCAGGGTCGCGGGGGCAGCGCTGTGCTGCACGGCACGGTGGTACTCACTCAGCCTGAGACGATGACACAGTTCTCGGTAAAACACACGGCTGGAAAGACGGTTCCCACGGACGGCTGCTGTTGCTTTTCCCCGGTAGTTAACGGTGACTGTCTCTTTCCCTGCACCTAGTACTTCTGTTGGTTCCAATGGGTTCCCACCGGTAACCCACTCCCCGGCTTGGATATGGGCCGGAGGAGCCCCTCTTTGCCCGCAGGCGCTAGCCCTGAGAAACTGGTGCCTTGGCGGTGGCGGTGTCTCTCTCATACGGTTGGACTGTTGCCTTCAATCGGGACTTAGTTGTTTGGAAACCCGGAGGTCCCCTTCACTGACGGATTTGGCAAATTCACGGCGACTCCAAGCCTTGCCGGGGTCCGAAAGGCCCCTGCCAATGGTGCTGGCTTCTCCTTGTGTACTGGTCCGGTACCGCCGGGCCAAAGCCCGTCCACGGTCCTTACGGCAACTCCGATAGGCCACTCCTGCATACGGTCACCGCCATCTGCTAACCTTGCTGTCTCTGTCCGGGGCACACACCCGGATGCTCTCAGTCAGTTGCTCTACTCCCCTTCACTTTACTCCTTCCACTTTCACTTCCCAAGCTTAACTCTCTGCTCTGCACTCAAGCTCTGCCTGAGCTAAACTAACTGCAGTTTCCTGCCTCCAGGACTGTGAACTCCTCGGTGGGCGGGACCAACCGCCTGGCCCACCCCCTGGTGTGAACATCAGCCCCGGGAGGAAGGCAACAAGGATTTTTGGGTCTAGCTTTGATGTGCCTAACCGGGGTGTAGGGTGTGGTGATGTCATTACCTGTGACCCCTGGCTTATCCAGGGCATCACATATATAGCACAGTATAACACAATTATTTTTAAGACCAGGTACATTTGAAACCAGAAATTTACATACACTTTTTAAAAAGACACATAAGCATGTTTTTCTAACTATCAGACATGAAATCAGAATAAACCTCTCCCATTTTAGGTCAATTAGGAACCAAAATTGTATGTATATTCCAAATGCCAGAATAATGACAGATAATGCTTTAAGGCATTTTTATTACTTTCTGCAAAGTGAAAAATGTACATACAGTACAGACCAAAAGTTTGGACACACCTTCTCATCTCTAGAACAACTATTAAAAGGAGACTTTGTGCAGCAGGCCTTCATGGTAAAATAGCTGCTAGGAAACCACTGCTATGGACAGGCAACAAGCAGAAGAGAATTTTTTGGGTTAAAGAACACAAGGAATGGACATTAGACCAGTGGAGATCTGTGATTTGGTCTGATGAGTCCAAATTTGAGATCTTTGGATGCAACCACTGTGCCTTAGTAGAAAAGGTTGAAAGGATGGACTCTACATGCCTGGTTCCCACCGTGAAGCATGGAGGAGGAAGTGTGATGGTGTGGGGGTGCTTTGCTGGTGACACTGTTGGGGATTTATTCAAAATTGAAGGCATACAGAACCAGCATGGCTACCACAGCATCTTGCAGTGGCATGCTATTCCATCCGGTTTGCGTTTAGTTGGACCATCATTTATTTTTCAACAGGACAATGACCCCAAACACACCTCCAGACTGTGTAAGGACTATTTGACTAAGAAGGAGAGTGATGGGATACTACGCCAGATGACCTGGCCTCCACAGTCACCAGACCTGAACCCAATCAAGAAGGTTTGGTATGAGCTGGACCGCAGAGTGAAGGCAAAAGGGCCAACAAGTGTTAAGCATTTCTGGGAACTCCTTCAAGAATGTTGGAAAACCATTTCCGGTTACTACCTCTTGAAGCTCATCAAGAGAATGCCAAGAGTATGCAAAGCAGTAATCAAAGCAAAATGTGGCTACTTTGAAGAACCTAGAATATAAGACATATTTTCAGTTGTTTCACACTTTTTTAAGTATTTCATTCCACATGTTTTCATTCCTAGTTTTGATGCCTTCAATGTGAATCTACAATTTTTAGAGTCATGAAAATAAAGAAAACTCTTTGAATGAGAAAGTGTGTCCAAACTTTTGGTCTGTACTGTACGTTTCAATAGTATTTGGTACCATTGCCCTTAACCTGTATAACTTGGGTTAAAAGTTTTGGATATCTTTCCACAAGCTTCTCACAATAGTTGGTAGGAATTTAGGACCATTTTTCCTGACAGAACTGGTATAACTTGAGCCTTGTTTGTAGGTCGCCTTGATCGCACCTACCTTCTCAGCTTTGCCAATACATTTTCAGTAAAATTAAGTTCAAGGTTTTGTGATTGCCACTCCAAAACATTGACTTTGACATCCTTAAGCCACTTTGTAATGAGTTTGATAGTATGCTTTTGGTCATTGTCCATTTGGAATACCCATTTCCATCCAAGCTTTAGGTTCCTGGCTAATGTCTTGAGATGTTGCTTCAGTATTGCCACATAATCTTCATGTTCATGATGACATCTATTTTGTGAAGTGCACCAGTCCCTCCTGCAGCAAAACAACCTCACAACATGATGCTGCCACCTCCCCCCCCCATGTTTCACAGTTGGGATGGTGTTCTTAGGTTTCAAAGTGACTCCATTTTTAATCCAAATGTAATGATGGTCATTATGGCCAAACAGTTCAATTTTAGTTTCCTCAGACCACAGGACACATCTCCAAAAATGAAGGTCTTTGTTCCTGTGTGCATTTGCAAACATTAATCTGGCTTTTTTTATTTTTCTTTTGGAGTAATGGCTGCTTCCTGGCAGAGTGGCCTTTCAGCCCATGTTGATACAGTACTTGTTTCACTGTGGATAATGACACAATCTTACCAGCTTCCGTCAGCATCTTCACAAGATCTTTTGCTTTTGCTCTTGGGTTCATATGTACATGTCTGATCAAAGCATGTTCATCTCTGATACACAGATTCCATCTCTTTCTTGAGGGGTATAATGGCTGGACATTCCCTTCTTGTTTGTACTTGCACACATTGTTTGTACAGATAAACTAGGTACTTTCAGGTATCTAGAAAATGTACCCAAAGATGAACCAGACTTGTGCAGGTCTATAAATCTCTTCCTGAGATCTTTGACTTTCCCATGATGCTACACAAGCAGTGTGTCTCAGGGGTGCATTAAAATACATCCACAGGTGTGTCTCTGATTAACTCAAATGTGACCAATAAAGAAGCTACCAAAGATTTGACATCATCATATGGGTTCTCCCATATTAATTAAGAGCATATTACTCTTAGTGTATACCAACTTTTTCCTTTGCAAAAAGTAATAAAATGCATTAAAACATTCTTTGTCTCGTTATTCTGGCATTTGGGAAAGATAAATAATTTTGGTAATCTGAATTGACCTAAAAAGGGAAAGGTTTATTCTGATGTCATGTCAGATAGTGAGAATAACATGCAGATATGTCTTTTTAGATAGTGTATGTAAACTTCTGGTTTCAATTGTATCTTTTACTATAATTAGGCACAGCACAGGAGAAGCAAAATAAGGAACAAACCTAAGCAGACAAAATCTAAATATACCAAGATATTCTACACAGCAGATAGCTTTGAAGTTACAAAAATAACATCACCCTGAAATCTACAGTTGTGGCTACCATTTATAACCCCTTCACGACCCTTGACGGATCTATCCGTCATGGAGCGTGTGACGTTAAGCCCCGCCCCCTGCATTGCTGTGATCCGCGCACATATCAGCTGTTTTCAACAGCTGACATGTGTGGCTGCATGTTACGAGTGGAATCGCTTCCACTCGCAACATTTAAGGGTACATCTCACTGCCAAAGTCTGGCAGCGAGATGTATATGCGCGCGGGCATGATTTTCACTTACCGCCACCCCCACCGGAAGTCACGTGCGTGATCACATGACTTTCGGTGGTTGCCATGGTAGCACAGGGTCATCTGATGATGCCTGTAGCTATGACTAGTCACTTTCGGTTTCACTCAGCCCGGAGCCGAATGAATCATTAAGTGATCATATCTGCTGTTTACAGCTATGTAGCTGTGATTAGCAGATAGGGCAGAGCGATCGGATTGGTGATCGCTATAGCCCCCTAGGGAGACTAGTAAAATAAAAAAAAGTAAAAAAAAAGTTTTTCAAAAAAAAAAACAAACCTTAAAGGTTCAAGTCACCTTCCTTTCACCCCATTGAAAATTAAAGGGTTAAAACAAAATAAATATACATACAGTTAGGTCCAGAAATATTTGGACAGTGACACAATTTTCGCGAGTTGGGCTCTGCATGCCACCACATTGGATTTGAAATTAAACCTCTACAACAGAATTCAAGTGCAGATTGTAATGTTTAATTTGAAGGTTTGAACAAAAATATCGGATAGAAATTGTAGGAATTGTACACATTTCTTTACAAACACTCCACATTTTAGGAGGTCAAAAGTAATTGGACAAATAAACCAAACCCAAACAAAATATTTTTATTTTCAATATTTTGTTGCGAATCCTTTGGAGGCAATCACTGCCTTAAGTCTGGAACCCATGGACATCACCAAACGCTGGGTTTCCTCCTTCTTAATGCTTTGCCAGGCCTTTACAGCCGCAGCCTTCAGGTCTTGCTTGTTTGTGGGTCTTTCCGTCTTAAGTCTGGATTTGAGCAAGTGAAATGCATGCTCAATTGGGTTAAGATCTGGTGATTGACTTGGCCATTGCAGAATGTTCCACTTTTTTGCACTCATGAACTCCTGGGTAGCTTTGGCTGTATGCTTGGGGTCATTGTCCATCTGTACTATGAAGTGCTGTCCGATCAACTTTGCGGCATTTGGCTGAATCTGGGCTGAAAGTATATCCCGGTACACTTCAGAATTCATCCGGCTACTCTTGTCTGCTGTTATGTCATCAATAAACACAAGTGACCCAGTGCCATTGAAAGCCATGCATGCCCATGCCATCACGTTGCCTCCACCATGTTTTACAGAGGATGTGGTGTGCCTTGGATCATGTGCCGTTCCTTCTTCTCCAAACTTTTTTCTTTCCATCATTCTGGTACAGGTTGATCTTTGTCTCATCTGTCCATAGAATACTTTTCCAGAACTGAGCTGGCTTCATTAGGTGTTTTTCAGCAAATTTAACTCTGGCCTGTCTATTTTTGGAATTGATGAATGGTTTGCATCTAGATGTGAACCCTTTGTATTTACTTTCATGGAGTCTTCTCTTTACTGTTGACTTAGAGACAGATACACCTACTTCACTGAGAGTGTTCTGGACTTCAGTTGATGTTGTGAACGGGTTCTTCTTCACCAAAGAAAGTATGCGGCGATCATCCACCACTGTTGTCATCCGTGGACGCCCAGGCCTTTTTGAGTTCCCAAGCTCACCAGTCAATTCCTTTTTTCTCAGAATGTACCCGACTGTTGATTTTGCTACTCCAAGCATGTCTGCTATCTCTGTGATGGATTTTTTCTTTTTTTTCAGCCTCAGGATGTTCTGCTTCACCTCAATTGAGAGTTCCTTAGACCGCATGTTGTCTGGTCACAGCAACAGCTTCCAAATGCAAAACCACACACCTGTAATCAACCCCAGACCTTTTAACTACTTCATTGATTACAGGTTAACGAGGGAGACGCCTTCAGAGTTAATTGCAGCCCTTAGAGTCCCTTGTCCAATTACTTTTGGTCCCTTTAAAAAGAGGAGGCTATGCATTACAGAGCTATGATTCCTAAACCCTTTCTCCGATTTGGATGTGAAAATTCTCATATTGCAGCTGGGAGTGTGCACTTTCAGCCCATATTATATATATAATTGTATTTCTGAACATGTTTTTGTAACCAGCTAAATTAACAAAACTTGTGTCACTGTCCAAATATTTCTGGCCCTGACTGTATATTTGGTATTGCCGTGTTAAGAAATGCCCAATCTATCAAAATATAAAATCAATTAATCTGATTGGTAAACGGCGTAGCGGCAAAAAAAATTCCAAACGACAAAATTACGTTTTTTTGGTCGATGCAAGTTTTACGCAAAATGCAATAACAGGCGGCCAAAACGTTGCATCTGCGCAAAAATGGTACCATTAAAAATGTCAGCTTGAGACGCAAAAAATAAGTCATCACAGAGCCATAGAACCCAAAAAATGAAAACGCTACAGGTTTCGGGAAATGGAGCAAAATGTATGCCACTTTTATTGGACAAGCTTCGTGAATTTTGTTTAACCCCTTAGATACAAGTAAACCTATACATGTTTGGTGTCTACAAACTCGCACCGACCTCAGGCATGAGACTCACATATCAGTTTTACCATATAGTGAACACGGTGAATAAAACCTCCCAAAAACTATTGTGCGATCACACTTTGTTTGCAGTTTTTCCACACTTGGGATTTTTTTGCTGTTTTACACTATATGGTAAAACTTATGGTTTCATTTAAAAGTACAATTCGTCCCGCAAAAAACAAGACCACATATGGCAAGATTCACGGAAAAATAAAAAAAATTACGGCTCTCGGAAGAAGGGGAGCAAAAAACAAAAACGCAAAAACGGAAAGTGCCCGGGGGCTGAAAGGGTTAAAAACATTTTTTTGGGGAGGAAAAAACCCAAACATTCATTGAGCAAATAGCAGTGCATTTAATCTTTATTAAAGAATACCTATCACCAAACCTGGGCTTCCCATTTTAATTAATTAAAATGTATTAAAAAAATCACTCAGAAAGGTCCTTCATGCCTCCCAAAAGGGTCCAATTTTCTGCCAGTTGTTAAGCTCGAACTTCTTGGTTTTAGGATTTTTGCAGGCATCTAATAGTACAGCCCTAATAATATTGCTACCATTCCATAATAAATGAGTAAAGTAAACAGTAGTGCTCAGTTAGTTGAAACAGCAAAATTTCATGACACTTCATCTATTAAGGACTTGTTTTTACTTATGGTCCAAAATGCGTCAGGTGCCCTTATGCGTGTCTTCTCATTTTTGGGCCCTCTGTAATTTTAGATGTCCAATAAAATTTTGATGTTTTAATATTCCCAATTTTTATTTTATGCTGGGCCCACACTTTTCCTTTCCTTAGTCATACACCAGCCTGGCCTATCTGGAGGACTACGAGCACCTTTAAGTCCTGGAGCACAGTTGCCTATGGTAAGCTGAAGTCTTTTTTCTTATTTTCTTCTACTGAGAGAGCGGCCATGGATCCTGCTCTTCATGCTGGGATCCCATAACCTGGAGCTTAGGACCAGACAATTGCAAGAAAGTTTGGCCTTTTTGGGGTGCATTAGGGGGGACCCTTCTGAGCAATTTTAATACCTTAAAACCATGAATCACATGGAGAAAGATTTGTGAGTCAACAGTTGTCTCATTAAACGCTTCACAACTTTGGACACACTGGTATGTTCAAGGTCGTGTCTCAACCCATGATGCGGGCTTGCACGACGAGCTCACATCTTTCTCTGTACCTGTCACCTTATCTGATTAGCCAACATGTGCCTCTAACAGCAGCGGGTGGATCGGAGATCCTCCCACAACTGCTAACCAGTTAAATCAGAGATTAAAAGTGGGATTTAACATGCGGCGATAGGGAGCGTGTCATTCCCCACTCCCATCGATGGCCCGGTGATATGATCACAGAGCAGTGATGGGTTGTCATGACAGCCACTGATCAGCTGACAACCACTGTTTCTCTCATGATGATCTTCCAGTGAACGCTGGCTGCAAGCCGACGATCATAGGAAGTCATCATTTCTGCATACAGAGCAGTGGTGATGATGACCTTCTCTGTATAGAAAAAGTGATTGGATGATTGCAACTGCAAGTCCCTTAAAAAGACTACAAAATATAATAAAAAATGAGAAAAAAAGTTTAAAAAAAAATAAAACAAACACAAGTTCAAATCACCCCCCTTTTGTGCCATTTAAAACAAAACAATAAAAAACAACACATATTTGGTATTGCTGCATTCAGAAGTGTCCGATCTATCAAAATATAAAATAAAGTCAACTGATTGGTAAACAGCATAACAGAAAAAAATGTAATCGCAAGAATTACGTTTTTTTTGGCCTCCGCAACATTACATCGCATCTACCTAAAAATGGTATGAGCAAAAAAGTCAGCCTAGTGTGCAAAAAATCTATGACACAGTACCAGATCCCAAAAATAAAGCCTTCATATGTCTGAAAACATAGAGCCAAGTGTGAAAAAATGTTTTGACAATTTTTAACTAATTAAATTATATATATATATATATATATATATATATATATATATATATATATATATATATATATATATATATATATATATATATATATATATATATATATATATATATATATATATATATATATATATATCACTTTGATAGGTACGTACTCATACTGACCTGTAAAATCACACAGCCAGGTAATTTTTGCCATGCAGTATGTATAGTAAATAGAAAACCCCCATAACAATTGTGGAATTGCACTTTTTTTGCAATTTTCTCAATTTTTCTAGTATATTATATGGTAACATTAATTCAAAACTACAACTCATCTTGCAAAAAACAAGCCTTCATACGGCTATTTTGATGGAAAAATAAAAACTCTATAGCTTTTGGTAGAAGAAGAGGAAAAGACAAAAATGAAAAATGGATAATTGCCGGATGGTGACGGGCTTAAGATACTAGGTAAAATGCTCCCTGTGCTGCAGGAGTAATTTCTTCATGGCTCAGTCAGTGGAAGATGATGGGGATGATCTTCTGCTGATATTCATCAACATTAAGAATTGTTCTACTTTTTAATAAGAGTGTGAAGATTACAATGCCTGCTACAATTCCAAAGACAAAGACCATCAGTTGCTGGGTAAGGATTTTATCTTGGCAGAAGTCTTCAAGAAAACAATAAATGTGGTGTTCACTGAGCTCATGCTTAGAAAAGGCTCTAATCTGGGACTGGCATCTCTATTTGTTAGGTCGGCTGATGATCCCTGTCACTGTCATGATGAAGTTCCTTTGAACGCTGGTTGAGCGCCAGTGATCACAGGAGATCAGCTTTTTTGCAGTACAGAGTGATGCTAAAGCACCGCTCTGAACAGTAGAAGCGATCAGACAGTGTGAGCTTCAAGTCCCCTAAGGGACTGTTTCAAAAAACATGAAAAAAATAAAAGAAACACAAGTTCAAATTACCCCCCTTTTTCCCTATGGAAAATAAAACAATAATAAAAAAAATTGGTTTTGCCACGTTCAGAAATGCCCGATCTAAAAAAATATAAAATAAATTGAACTGATTGGTAAAGGGCACAGCGAGAAATAAAATCAAAATGCCAGACTTACGATTTTTGGTTGCAGCAACATTGCAATAAAATACAATAACAGGTGATCAAAACATCACATCTACCCAAAAATGGTGTAATTAAAAATGTCAGCTCAAGACGCAAAAAGAAAGGCATCACTGAGCCCCAGATCCTGAAAAATGACAATGCTACAGGTCTTGTAAAATAGCAACAAAAGCACAATTCTTTTTTTTGATAAATTTCAGAATTTTTTTTCACCCCTTAATTAAAAGTAAAACTATACGTGGTTAGTATTAACAAACGTATACTGACCTGGGGAATAGCATGAATAGCATTGCCAGGTCAGTGTTACCATATATAAAAAAATCCTATAAAACAATCTAGGAATTGCACCTTTTTTGCAATTTCTTCGCACTTGGAATTTTTTCCCTTTTTTCCAGTACAATATGGGGCAACATCAATGGTGTCATTCAAAAGTGCAACTTGTATCGCAAAAAACAAGCCCTGATATGGCTATATTGACATAAAAATAAAAAAGTTATGGCTGTTGGAAGAAGGGGAGGAAAAACAAAACCAAAACAGAAAATTGCTGGGTTGTGAAGTTAAATTACATGGGCAGCCCAAGTGGGTGATAGATACCCTCCTGTTTAAACCACTTACGACCAAGGATGTGCTGTTACATCCTTTGTTGTCTCCCCCATTTACCGTGGGCTTCGGCGGTAAGCCTACTTTAACCCCTTTACGACCGCCGATACGCCTTTTAACGGCGGTAAATAAGGGTACTTTTTCCGATCCGCCGCTTTTTAACGGCGGTCGGAAAAAAGGGTCTAGCGCCCCCCAGAGTCAGAAAATTTCCGGGGTCTCAGCTGCCGGGGGTAGCTGAGACCCTGGAGATCATGATTCGGGCCGGTTTTTCCGGTCCCCGCTCACCTGATGACCGGTATACACCGTATACCGATCATCAAGTTATAGTAAATGACCGCGCCGGTAAAAAATGATTTATCTCCCATCTGGCATGATCAAACATGCCAGATGGGAGATAAATCTTTTTCCCGGTTCCCTCCGGTCCCCCGGTGTCCCCAAAGTGCCCCTCCCGACCCCCAACCCCCTCCCGAAAATCCAAGATGGCCGCGCGCACCGGCGATCACAGCAGCGCGCCGGCCGCATTTCCCCCTTTCCTATGGTTTCTGTCGTATGTGCCATAACACATACGACAGAAACCTGCTCCCTAGGCCCTGCCGGGTCCCCCCCTACCCCCCCCCTGGTGTTCCCCGGTGTCCCCCGGTGTCATACATACCTGTCGCAGCTCTGATCCCCCGCGGCCCCCTCCTCCGGCTCCTTCACAGCAGACTCCGGTCACATGAGCAGAGCGCAGCTGTCAGCTTCCTGTGTTCAGGACGCTGGCTGCTCGCACTCTGCAGCTGTGACCCAGGGAGGGTGGGTGCAGATTCTTTGCACCCACTCTCCTCAAATGGAGGGTCTGCCCTCCTAGAAAATGGGGGATACGTTCCCTGAACGTGTCCCCCATATTCTAGAAGGTCCAGAGTCGACGTGGGACATCCAAATGGATTATTGTGGATTTTTTTTTTCTTTTCAATAAATTGGTCAATCAGGGAATGTTTTTGGGGAGTGTTTTTTCAAATAAATTTTTTTTTGTTGTCAATTTTTTTTTTATTACTGTCAATTAGTTATGTCGGGTATCTGATAGACGCCGTGACATAACTAATTGCTGGGCTTGATGCCAGGTGACATTACACACCTGGTATCAACCCCATTCATTACCCCGTTAGCCAACGCACCAGGGCGCGGGATGAGCTGGGGCGAAGCGCCAGAATTGGCGCATCTAATGGATGCGCCACTTCTGGGGCGGCTGCGGCCTGCTATTTTTAGGCTGGGAAGAGTCCAATAACCGTGGCTCTTCCTATCCTGAGAATACCAGACCTCAGCTGTCAGCTTCACCTTGGCTGGTGATCTAATTTGTGGGGACCCCACGTTTGTTTTTTTTTTTAATTATTTATTTATAAATAATTAAAAAAAAAAAACAGCTTGGGGAGCCCTCCAAATTGATCACCAGCCAAGGTGAAGCTGTCAGCTGTGGTTTGCAGGCTACAGCTGTCTGCTTTACCCTAGCTGGCTATCAAAAATAGGGGGGACCCCACGTCATTTATTTTAATTCTTTTTTTTTTTTGGGCTAAATACAAGGCTAGGCATCCTTTAGTGTCACATGAAAGGCACTAAAGGGCGCCAGCTTAGAATATGCAGGGGGGTGGGACGTTATATATGTTTGACATCTATCCATTCATCCATTGTAGCATTTTACGCTGTGTGCCCACAATCAGGGTTTGCAACGTTTTGGGCGCAGAGTGTTTTCCCTGCGTCCATAACGCTGCGTTGTGCAGTAGAAGCACAGTGGCAGGATTTTTAGAAATCCCGTGCCCACTGTGTTTCTTTTCTCCGCAGCATAAATCGACCTGTGGCGCAGCTTCCCGAGCCTCAGGATGTCAATTTATGCTGCGGAGATGAGTGTTCTTTGCAGGTAGAATAGAACTAAAGTCCACAGCAGCCTGAACCTAAATCGTGGGCATGGGCAGCTGCGTTCTCCCGTGGACAACACTCACATTTCTGCAGGAGGCTGACACTGGGTACTAGACGCCGTGTCGCTGGATCATGGCCACATAGCCTAAAGGCTACTTTACACGCTGCGATATCGGTCCCGATATCGCTAGCGTGGGTACCCGCCCCCATCTGTTGTGCGACACGGGCAATCGCTGCCCGTGCCGCACAACATCGCGCAGATGCGTCACACATACTTACCTGCCCGGCGACGTCGCTGTGACCGGCAAACCGCCTCCTTTCTAAGGGGGCGGTCCGTGTGGCGTCACAGTGACGTCACTGAGCGGCCGCCCAATAGAAGCGGAGGGGCGGAGATGAGTGGCCGGAACATCCCGCCCACCTCCTTCCTTCCTCATAGCGGCCGGGAGGCAGGTAAGGAGAGGTTCCTCGATCCTGCGGCGTCACACATAGCGATGCAAAATCGCTCATCGGTGTCACACGCAGCAACATTGCTAATGCGGCCGGATGTGCGTCACCAATTCCGTGACCCTAACGACTCCGCATTAGCGATGTCGCAGCGTGTAAAGCCCCCTTAACAGTGAGAAATTTTTTGCTACAGCAACAGTTTTGTGAAGTACCTGTGGATTCAAAATGTTTACTATACTCCTGAATAAAATCCTTGAGGGGTCCAGTTTCCAAAATGAGGTCACTTGTGGGGGGTTTCTGATGTATAGGTGCCCAAGGGGCCCTGCTAATGTGACATGGTGCGCGCAATTTACTTCAACTTTTCCAAAATTCAAATGGTGCTCCTTCCATTCCAAGCCCTCCCATTTATCCAAACAAAGGTTTTTGGCCACATGTGTGGTATCCCTGCGCTCACAAGAAATTAGATAACAACCTGTGGGGTACACGTTTTGTTGTTGCCTCTTGAAAAAGTGAAAAATGTGTCGCTAAATCAACATTTTTGTGAAAAAAATGAAAATTTCAATATGGCAACCTAAGCTTATCAAATTCTGTGAAGTATTCGTGGATTCAAAATGCTCAATATACACCTAGATTAAAGCCTTGAGGGGTCTTATTTCCAGAATGGGGTCACTTGTGGGGGACCTCCACTGCTTAGGCACCTCAGGGGTTCTCCTAATGCAACATGGCGTCCGCTATTGATTCCAGCCAATTTTGCAGTCAAATTGCACTCCTTCTCTTCTGAGCCCTGTAGTGTGCCCAAACAGTTGATTTCCACCACATACAAGATATCAACAAACTCAGGAGAAATTGCGCAATAAATTTCATGGTGATTTTTTTCCTGTTACCCTTGTGAAAAAAAAAGCTACCTGGTTGAAGTAACAATTTTGTGGTAAAATTTTATTTTTTTATTTTCATGGCTCAACGTTATAAACTTCTGTAAAGCACCTGGGGGTTCAGGGTACTCACCAAACATCAAGATAAATTCCTTGAGGGGCCTAGTTTCCAATATGGGGTCACTTGTGGTGTTTTTTTGCTGTTTACGTACCTTAGGGGTCCTCCAAATGCGACATGGTGCCCGCAATCTTTTTCAGCCAAATTTCCTTTCCAAAATTCAAATATTGCTCCTTCTGTTCCAAGCCCTCCCATTTCTCCAAACAAAGGTTTCAGACCACAAGTGAGGTATCACCGCGCTCATAAAAAAGTGGGTAACAAACATTGGGGTCACATTTTTGGAATTACCTCTTGAAAAAGTGAAAAAATTGATGCTAAAGCAACATTTTTGAGAAAAAAATGAAAATTTTCAATGTGACAACGTAACGTTATCAAAATCTGTGAAGTACCTGTGGATCCAAAATGCTCACTATACCCCTAGATAGAAGCCTTAAGGGGTCTAGTTTCCAAAATGGTGTCACTTGTAATGGGTTTCTGCTGTTTAGGTACCTTGGCGGACATGTAAATGCAACATGGTGCCCGCAATCTATTTCAGCCAAATTTGCTTTCCAAAATTCAAATATTGCTCCTTCTGTTCCGAGCCCTCCCATTTGTCCAAACAAAGGTTTCTGACCACATGTGGGGTATTGGCGCGTTCATAAGAAAGTGGGTAACAAGTTTTGGGGTTCATTTTGTTGTGTTATTTCTTCTAAAAGTGAATAAATTTGGGGTAGAGCAACATTTTAGGTAAAATTTTATTTTTTGCTTTTTTTCATTCCACTTTGCTTTAGTTCCTGTGAAGCACCTGAAGGGTTAATAAACTTCTTGGATGTGGTTTTGAGTACTTTGAGGCGTGCTGTTTTGAGAATGGTGTCACTTTTAGGTATTTTCTGTCACTTAGGCCTCTCAAAGTCATTTCAAATGTGATGTGGTCCCTAAAAAAATGGTTTTGTGAATTTTGTTGAAAAAATGGGAAATTGCTGATGAACTTTGACCCCTTCTAACTTCCTAACCCCAAAACATTTTGTTTCAGAAATTGCGCTAATGTAAAGTAGACATGTGGGAAATGTTATTTATTAACTGTTTTGTGTGACATAACTCTCTGGGTTAAGGGCATAAAAATTAAAAGTTTGAAAATTGCAAAATTTTCATCAAATTTCCGATTTTTTCACAAATAAAAGCAAAAAATATCGTTCTAAATTTATAACTATCATGAAGTACAATATGTCACGAAAAAACAATGTCAGAATCACCGGGATCCGTTGAAGCGTTCCAGAGTTATGACCTCATAAAGTGACACTGGTCAGAATTGCAAAAAATGGCCTGGTCATTAAGTACAAAACTGGCTTCGTCCTTAAGGGGTTAATTACCACACATCTCTGCTGAGATGCTAGAGTACGCTGTGAAATACAGACAACATGAATTAAATGCTCGCGGCAGGGTTCGCGCTGTTCCCCGCTGCCAGTGGCCCCGTGACACGATCAGTATGTTGCCATGGTAGAGTGGAGTCAGCTGATGACCCCTGATGCTGCCATGACTTACTTCCTTTGAGAGCTGACAAAGTGTCGGTGCATTTAAAGGAAAACAGCATTTGTGCTGATCAGGGCAATGCTGCTCTGATTAGAAGAAATGAACAAGCAATCAGACTGTGCAGTGATAAAGTCCCTTAGGGGGACTAGTAAAAAAAAAAAATGTAAAAAAAAAAGTTTTTAAAATATGAAAAAATAAAAAAAAATCTTAAAGTTCAAATCATTTCCCATTCGCCCTATGGAAAATAAAACAGTTAAAACAACAAAAAATATACACTTATTTGGTATCGACATGTTCAGAAATGCCCATTCTATCAAAAAATATAATCAATTAATCTGATCGGTACATGGTGTGGCAAGAAAAAAATTCCAAAAGCCAAAATTACAGGTTTTTGTTAAATGTTATAAGAGGCGATCAAAATGTATCATTTGCAGAAACGTCAGCTTACGATGCAAAAAATAAGTCATCACTGAGCACCAGATCCTGAAAAATGAGAATGCTACGGGTCTTTGAAAATGGCAACAAAACTACTCTTTTTTGGACAAACGTTTAATTGTCTAATCTTTTTTAACCCCTTAGGTAAAAGTATACATGTTTGGTCTCTAAGAACTCATACCAACGTTAGGCATCATCTGACACGTGAATAAAAGACCCCCCCCCAAAAAAAATCGCACAATTGCACTTTTTTGCAATTTCATCACACTTAGAATTTTTTTTATTTCCTAGTACACTATATGGTAAAACTAGTGATTTTTTTCAAAAGTACAACTCTTCCTGCAGAAAATTAGCCCTCATATAGCAATATTGACAGAAAAATAAAAAAGTTATGGCTCTCTGAAGAAGGAGAGGAAAAAATGAAAATGAAAAATGAAAAATTGAAGGGGGGTGAAGGGGTGAAATCATTATTGTGTAAAATAAAAAAAGGTGCTAAAAAGTGCAGTAAAAATAAAACTTGGCTCTAATAAACATTTAAATGCAGTTAAAAGTACTTATAACTTCTATTCTTTCTCTTGCTGCTAAGAATCTAACTCCCATCCTAACTTGAAAATGGGGACTGACTGTAACAATTGAAGGTAATCTGTCAGCAGGTTTTTGATTTGTAATCTGAGGACAACATGCTGTAGGGGTTAACACATAGATTTCAGTGATGCATCTCTTTTCACAATGCATGCTGTTCTTTTACTGCACTGTTTGTTTCAGCTTCAAGTTAGAGTATCATTGTCGAACTAGGTCAGCTACAGGTCAGCTAGTCCAGCAAGTGCCCTGCTGTGATTAGCAGCTCACTGTCTATAGACATTTTACATACAGAGCCTGCTGTGAGTGGAGGCAGCTTTCTCAGCTCTTCTGCATTGCTAAATCTAAAAACTTATTGTGTCAGATCCACTACACCCAGTAAACTAAGTGATACGGTTTTGCCCACATCATGTTGCTCTCCGATGAGGTAGCAGAAACCTGCTAACAAATTCCCTTAAAGGAGCAAAGAAGAAATGTTTTTGACAATAATAAAAGCAAATAACCTTTCCCAACTGGTTCAGGACTCAACAAGAAAAGGGGCACTACTAGACCTACGTTTAACCAATAGGCCAGACCGCATATCAAATATATGGGTTGGGGGTCCCTTAAGTAATAGTGATCACATAATAATAAGTTTTCATGTATTCTTTAATAAGATGTAGAGTAAAGGGGCTAGAATAACATTGAACTTCAGGAAGGGAAATTTCCAATGGCTAAGAGATGATCTTAGTGCCATATATTGGGACGATGTCTTGAGACATAACAGTACACAAAGCAAATCCAAAAATATTCTTCTACTACATACACAGTAAAAAACGCAAAAATGACTGCTGGTCACCTAAAAAAAACAGTCTGGCTGAAATGGTGGAACAAGATAAGCAAAAGGCCAATCTGTAAAAAAATGTTTTTCTCTATAGTATTTATACAAGAAAATCCCATGACAGAGGCATGATTAGAGATACCATAAATTGTTCATTAAATGTCACCTGCTTAACCCAGCAACAAGTACGGCACCACCTAAAAAATCACTAAAGTAGATAAATCCCCAGGCCTGAATGGCATACACCCACGACTACTGCAGGAATTAAGTACGATCATAGACATCATAATTTTTAATATTCACAGATTTCATAATGGCAAGCTCTAAACCACAGGACTAGCACATAGCTGGTCATATTCAAAAAGGGGAAAAGTCTGAGCCTGGAATTTATATGTCTTTAGGTTTAACCTCTATTGGGGGAAAATCCATGAGGGTTTCATAATAGATACTATCCTGGTGTATCTCAAGAAGAATAACCCCATGACTCAATATCAACATGAGTTTATGGGGGATCAATCCTGTCAAACTAAGCTGATCAGCTTGTATAAGAAGGTAAGTTCCAGACTGGACCAGGGTAGCACAATGGATGTTGTCTATATGAACTTTTTATGGTACCACACAAAAAAATGGGACTAGGAGAAAATATGTGTAACTGGGTTAACAACTGCCTCAGTCTTAGAAAATGAAGGGCAGTTATGAATGGAACACACTTGAACTGGGTCACAAGTTACAGTGAGATACATTAGGGGTCAGTAATGGGCCCTCTTCTTTTTAACATATTCATTAAAGACCTTGTAGGGGGTATACAAAATAGACTTTTGATATTTGCAGATGATATTAAACTCTGCAATGTAATCAACATAGAGGAGGATAACTTATGATTAGAGAAAGAGTTATGTAAGCTGAAGGCATGGCCAGAGAAATGGCAATTGAAGTTTAATGTAGATAAATTTATTGTTATGCACTTGGGAAGGGGAAATACAATGTATACCTATGTACTAAATTGTAAAACACTCAGTAAAATTGTCACTGAAAAGACGTGCGTGTATGGGTGGATGGCAAATTCAACTTTACTGACCAGTGTCAGGCAGCTGGTGCCAAGCCTAATATAATAATGGGATGCATTAAAAGTGGCATACATTCTCAGGACAAGATCATAGTTTTGCCTCTATACAAGTCACTAGTGTGGTCACAATTAGAAAACGGTGTACAATGTTGATCTCTGGTGTTTAAGAAAGACATAGCTGAACAAGAGAAGAGCAACCAAGATTAATAAAGGAATGAGAGGACTGCAATACCAAGATAGGTTATTAAACTTGCAGTTATTCATTCTTAAAAAAATGAAGGCTTACGGGAGAGCACAGTACAAAGATTTTTCTAATGATCTTTTTACACCTAGGCCTGCAATGGGGACCAGTAAGCATCCACTACATCAAGAGGATAGAAAGTTACCAAGATATGTAAAGGGCCCTCACTCACCATTGTGATACTTTGCAATGTCTCATATTGTCTGTACATGACCCCTCTGAATTGTAAAGTGCTGCAGAAAATGATGGCACTATATAAGCAAAAATTATTATTAGTAAAAACAAAAAAGCCAGCTCAGCTCAAAAATGGCATGTATTATAAGATGTGAACTGCACTACATTTCCAAACTGTACTATTTTAAAATTTTAGCTTTTTGGCAAAAAATTGCAATTTCTTGAGCTACCCGGCCATGTCACGGCAAATCTCTTTGGGGCAGTTCTACTCTAAAATATTTTATATTTAAAATGTTCCATACGGCCTCACATATGAAAAAGTAGAACTGCTACACATTCAGTCATCAAGCCCTGTTCGCAAGCTATTCAATTCATGCCGCATTTGCTTGGGCCTGACCCACCCACAGCCATGATTCAGTCAAGTACTGCTTTAATCAGTTCTACTTTTTCATATGTGGAGCCATATGGCACATTTTAAATATAAAATATTTTAGAGTAGGACTGACCCAAAGAGATTTGCCGTGATGTGGCGGGGTAGCTCAAGAAGTGGCATTTTTTTGCCAAAAATCTCAAATTTTAAAATAATACAGTTTGGAATTTTAGTGCAGTGCACATCTTATAATACATACCATTTTTGAGCTGAGCTGGCTTTTTTGTTTTTTCTTCATTGAATTGGTCAGTGGCTGACTCCCACCTTACCGTGCACCTCCAATTTGGTTTGTTTTTCCACTTGTCTTGATTTTGGCAATTGGTGGCTGTTCACATTCAGCCATCAAGCCCTGTCCGTAAGCTATTTAATTCATGCAGCATTTGCTTGGGCCTGTCCCGCCCACAGCCATGATTCAGTCATGGGCTACGGGATTGAAAAGCACCAAGTAAGTGCTGCTTTAAGCAGTTCTACTTTTTCATATGTGAGGCCATATAGCACATTTTAAATATAAAATATTTTAGAGTAGAGCTGCCCCCAAAGAGATTTGCCATGACGTGGCAGGGTAGCTCAAGAAATTGCAAAATTTTTGCCAAAAATCTCAAATTTTAAATTAGTACAGTTTGGAATTTTAGTGCAGTGCACATCTTATAATACATGCTATTTTTGAACTGAGCTGGCTTGTTTGTTTTTTTTTCAATTATTATTAGTAGTAGTACTAATAGTAATCATAATCACAGACGCAGATTCTTTACTGTAAGATCAGTGAGACTATGGAACTCTCTACCACATGATGTGGTAATGGATGATTCACTACTAAAATTCAAGGGCGGGTCTGGATGCCTTTCTTAAAAATATAATATTACCTTTTACAGTCAATAGATTCTGTGATAGGACGTTGATCCAGGGAACTAATTTGATTGCTGTATGTAGAGTTGAAAAGGATTTTTTCCTCTAAAATGGAGTTTTTATTGTCTGCTCCATGGGGTTATTGCTTTCCTATAGATCACCATTTTTGGCTATAGGTTGAACTTGATGAACTTTAGTCTACCTTTAACTATAAAAACTATGAAACTATGAATAAACTTCATATCACTGACAGTTTGACCTTTCTCTATTCTAACTCCATTTTGCCTTGATAATCCCAGTCGGATTTATCTTGCATTTGTTACCTATCCTGTGATAACACCACACTCACCAAACAACCAAAGTTCACTCCACCTCAAAAGAGAAGGGGAAAAAATGCAAACCAAATAAACAACAAACCAGAGTTAATATGGCATATACGAGTGGCTGCTGATAAGTCTTTGACTTTACCCAGAAAGAAACGAAAAATGATGATGAAACATTATATTTATTCCACGTAATCTCCACTGATGTCAACACAGATCTTACATCGGTATTCCAAGTTCTGTAAGGCTAGAAAAATGAAGGATTACGGTTCTGCCTCAAACCAGGCATCCGTAGCAGCTATGGAATCAGAAATGGTGTGAAATTTGGTACACTTCAGGTGTTTCTTCAGGTTTGGAAACAGATGATAGTCGGAGGGAGTTAGATCTGGTTATTAAGGTGGGTGGTCAACCAGCTAGAAGCCCAGCTCTGCCAGTTTTGCTGTGGTTGCTTGTGCAGTGTGAGTGGAGGCGTTGACTTGCAGGAGCAAGATTCTTTGGACAGCTTGCCACGCCTTTTGGCCTTCAGAGCAGTCTTCGATTGGTCCAAAAGTTCAATTTAATACCTTGCATTGATGGTGGAACCCTTTTGAATGAAGTCCACTAGCAGCACGCCCTCCATATCCCAGAACACAGACACCATCATCGTAGTGGCTGATTTTTGCACCCTGAACTTCTTTTGATGAGGAGAACCACTGTGCTCCACTCTTTTGACTGCTCCTTGTTTTCAGGGTCTTACAAATAAATCCAGGTCTTATCCATAGTGACCAGTCGACCCAGGAAGTTATCAGTCTGGAAACACTGACAAATGGATCGGGAAGTTTTCACGCTTTCATGCTTCTCTGATCTGTTGTCAAACATTTGGGGACCCACTTTGCAGATAGCTTCCTCATGTGCAAATGTTCATGGATAATGACACAAACATGTTCACGGGAAATCCCCATGATGTCTGCTATTGCTTTAGCTGAAATTCGTCGACTCTCCAGTATGAGGTTGTGCACAGCATCGATGATCTCCGGAACAACCACCACTCTCGGTCGTCCAGGATGTTCTTCATCATTGGTGCTGAAGTGGCCCATTTTAAATTTGGCAACCCAGTTCTTAACTGTGTAATATGAAGGGCATTGATCCCCCAATGTCTGTGACATATCACCATGCATATCCTTCACAGACTTTCCTTGCAGAAACAAGAATTTTATCACTCCTCTGATCTCAGTTGCTGTGAATATCGCATTAGACTCCGCCATTTTGTTTTCCCCATATGCGTAGAACACTGTTGCCATAAGCAACAAACACAAAATTTTGAAAACATGTATTAGACACATAAGGTTTTTATGTGATGTAATATTCGTTACCATAGAAGAAAAAAAAAATCACAAAGCCGAAGACTTATCAGCAGCCTCTCGTAAATGTCTCAATTCATCAAGACTGGCATTTTTATGCTGATTTTAATGAAATATGTGATGGTGAACAGTTAGCTATATTCATTAAGAGGTGTACATCTCTTAATGAATATTTAGCATCTTTTAGCTGCCGTGTGCCACCACAAGAATTAAGAATTTCTGAAATAATTTATGCCATGTTTGTGGTGTACATTATGAAGAATTTGTGGGTCGTGCCTAGCCAAATCCTCTCCAGTTGAATTCCACCCACTTTTCAAAAAGTTGTTGGAAACTTGACACAACTGGTATAAATGGTATACATCAATTAGTTTCATACCAGGAAACTGGTGTAAACCGCTCAATAAATCATTCCTTCAGGCTACATTACCACAATTATTTGATCATTTTTTAATGTTGCTGATTTTCTACAACCTTTTGGCAGCGGATTTTCTGCATCTAAAGCAAGTCTATGGGGAATATCTGCACTTAAACCAGCATACCCACAAGATAAGTTAACATGATGTTGAACATGCACTGCAGATCAGTTTATGCTGAATTAAAAAGAAACATGAGATTTCTATAAATTCCATCCCCTTTGCTGGAACTGTATGATGCTGCATTTATAATGTGGCAAAAATAAGTAACATCAAAAACTCACTAAAAGATCAAGATGGGCACAGAGCCTAAATCTTTTTATCAATTTTACCAAAATGTGCAGATTATTTAAATACATTTTAATTAATATTAATTACAAGATACTGTAAATAATACTGACACCTTTTGTCTCTCGAGGCGATTATTCTTTTGTAAAAACATACAAAACAATATTTGTAATCATAAAATCTCTACTTACAAGTGCATATCAATAAATTCGAATATCCTCAAAAAGTTAATTTATTTCAGTAATTCAATACAAAAAGGGAAACACATATATTATATAGAGTCATTATACATAGTGATCTATTTCAAGTGTTTTTTTCTCTTAATGTTGATGATTATGGCTTACAGCCAATGAAAACCCAATAATGATTATCTCAGAAAATTAGGATAATTACCACAAAATACCTGCAAAGGCTTCCTAAGAGTTTTAATTGGTCCCTAATCAGGTTCAGTAGGCTACACAATCATGGGGCAAACTGCTGACTTGACAAATGTCCAGAAGGCAGTCACTGACACACTCTACAAGGAGGGTAAGCCACAAAAAGTCATTGTTAAAGAAGCTGCTGTATCTAAGCATATTAATGGAAAGTTGAATGGAAGGAAAAAGTGTGGTAGAAAAAGGTAAACAAGCAACCGGGATAATCACAGCCTTGATAGGATTGTTAAGAAAAGTCCAATCAAACATTTGGGGATTGGAGATTCATAAGGAGTGGACTGCTGCTGGAGTCAGTGATTCAAGAGCCACTGCACACAGACGTATCCATGACATGGGCTACAACTGTTGCATTCCTTGTGTCAAGCCACTCATGACCAATAGACAATGCCAGAAGCATCATACCTGGGCTAAGGAGAAAAAGAACAAGACTGTTGCTCAGTGGTCCATCTTGTTGTTTTCAGATGAAAGTAAAGTTTGCATTTCATTTGGAAATCATGGTCCCAGAGTCTAGAAGAAGAGTGGAGAGGCACACAACCCAAGCTGCTTGAGATCTAGTGTGAAATATCCACAGTCAGTGATGGTTTGAGGAGCCATTTCATCTGCTGGTGTAGGTCCACTGTGTTTTATTCAGAACAAAGTCAGTGCAGCCGTATACCAGGAAATTTTAGAGCACTTCATGCTTCCCTCTGCAGACAAAGCTTTTTGGAGATGGAAATTTCATTTTCCAGCAGGACTTGGCACCTGTCCACACTGCCAGAAATACCAATACCTGGTTTAAGAACCACAGTATCACTGTGCTTGATTGGCCAGGAAACTCGCCTGACCTAAACTCCATAGAGAATCTATGGGGTATTGTCAAGAGGAAGATGAGAGACACCAGACCCAACAATGTAGACGAGCTGAAGGCTGCTATCAAAGCAACCTGGGCTTCCATAACACCTCAGCAGTGCTACAGGCTTATCACATTCACGTCACACCGCATTGATGTAGTAATTCATACAAAAGGAGCCCCGACCAAGTATTGAGTGCATTTACTGTACAGACATTTCAGTAGGCGCCAACATTTCTGAATTTAAAATAATTTTTCAGTTGGTCTTTTATAATATTCTAATTTTCTGAGATAATGACTTGTGGGTTTTCATTGGCTGTAAGCCATAATCATCAACATTAACTGAAATAAACACATGAAATAGATCACTCTGTAATGAATCTATATAATATATGTGCTTCCCTTTTTGTATTGAATTACTGAAATAAATTAACTTTTTGAGGATATTCTCATTTATTGAGATGCACTATTATATTAGTAAAAATATATTTTGAGTGTTTTAACCCTTTGCTACAAAATGTACAAACAGCTGGACTTAAGTCTATAGTCACAGAAAACTGTTTGATTTTGCTAATAACTCGCTGAGTGTTACACACTGCCACTAAATATGAATCAAATCTCCATGCTCCATTGAATCTTTAGGAGAGTGAGGAAACGCTTTCTAACTCACCTTACATAACCTGTCTGGACAATAATGGAGCCTATTAATAACAACAACTGAGATATTTTAGGAATTATGAGACATCCTAAAAGATGGATTCCCATTTAATTACTTCTCAGTTCCCAACATCATTCTGCAACTCATCCCTAGATGACTTTTTCCAAAATATGACCTTAATGAAAAACTACAGAATAAAAAAAATATTTTTTTAATTATAGATATTGATGGTTTGATATCAATAAGGTTTTATATTTTAAGTTATAACCCATGATTTTACAATAGATATTAGAAAACACAAGACAAGAAGTGTTGTCATAGGAACTTTGGAACACCATGATAGTGATTAATTTTAATTTAACTTTTTTTGTGTGAAAAGTTAACTTTATTATTAAGTACTGTGTTTTCCTGAAAATAAGCCCTAACTGGATTTTTTTGGCATTTTTGGAGTAGGTATGAAATATATGCCCTCCTTAAAAAAAAAAACCCAGCTGCTTACTCAAACTAACAGTATCCTGAAATAGGGCTTGTAAATCCCTATTTCAGGATACATAACATTTTTTCTCCGCTTCTGTTGCTCTAAGCCCCGGCTAATTAAGTGAATCAATAGTCACCCTCTTTCATATCCAGAATCCCACCCACCACTCTGAACCCTGTATTAGGATTACATCAATCCTCAGTGGCTATCCTGAGCTGAGTGTGACATCTGCATAGACCCCATGTTGTCACTCTCAGATCAGAAGTGCCACCAATTACTGCGCTGAGTAAGCGCATGGCTAATTAAGTGAATGAATATTCAGCCTCCTCTCCCATAAACACACCCACCGCTCTGAGTCCTTCTCAGGTACCTGCTGTATTACTAGTACTGCCAATCTGAGGATCGCATTGCAATCATCAGTGACTCTCCTCAACTGAGTATAAGAGCTGCATACACATGCATGCTGTCCACTGAGCTCAGAAGGGAAAGAAACTCCCGGAAAATAAGCCCAAGCACATTTTTCATAGCAGAAAAGAATATATACCCCTGTCTTATTTTCGAGGAAATACGATATATAGGAGCTCTTTGTTAAAAAATTACATTTAAGTAAATGATCCTATGAAAATGTTCTTATTACTGACTTTCCAGTGTGGTAATACCTATTTTATTACCGTAAACATTTCAAAATAATTCTTAGGAGGAGTCCAAAAGTAAAAATAAATTTAATTTAAATCCCTATCTATTTGATGCTATAATCTAAGCTGCTCTGTAATATACTTGTATTAAACATTCCCTACCATTCTCTAACTACACCAGCCACTGTTCTATATTTTTTTCTTTTTCTTGTCTGATGATGATTTGTTTGAGAATCACAGTGCATGCTGGAATACTCAAATGAAGCGTCATCAGGGGGCAGAGACTGTGGCAGCGACAAAACCTTGCCCCCTCCCTGAAACAAAGCGTCATCAGGACGCTTGTTTTAGAGGCTGGTCTGCTCCTTCCTGCTCTGTGCCTTCTGTCCCTGTGATGTCCCTGCCTGCATTGTACACAGTGTGAACTGCACGAGCACAGCGCTGGCTTTGTTATTTGCTAAGATCTGTAATGATGACCAGTGCTATCTATACCCAGCATTCTGGGGACTAGTGCCGCTTCCGCTGGTGACGTCACTGGTCTCCTCAAGAGCAGGTATAGGGAACGCTGATCATTACAGATTTTAGCAAATAACAGGGCGAGCACTATGCATGTTGCAGATCTCACAATGTACTGCTCATGGAGGGACAACACAGGGAGGGACAACACACTGAGGATCACAGGGGGGAAATGCACGGAGGATCACAGAGGGACAGAGCAGTGCCTGAAACAAGTATCATGATGATGCTTTGTTTCAGGGTGGGGGCAGAAGCTATTGGCAATGCACCAGTCTCTGCCCTCTGATGGCAAAATAAAATGTAAAAAAATAGAATAGTAGTTAGATAGTATAGTTAGAGAATGGTAGGGAATCTTTAATGCACGTATATTAGAAAGTAGCTTAGATTATAGCATCAAATACATAGGGATTTAAATTTTTATTTCATTTTGCTTTCGGACCAACACTTTAATTAATATAAGAGTCCTGTGTTCAGAATCAGCATCTCTTGGTCAGAGTACGAGTGGTTACAAAGAACGTCTCTCATCCTGTATGGCACAGACAGCCCAATATGTGAATGGATGTGTGTCTTGTGTGCAGAGTTGAGCCTAGACTGTATGGCCTCTTGGTGGTGTGTGTATATATACGGTGTGTGTATATATATATATATATATATATATATATATATATATATATATATATATATACCGTATACACCATATATATATATATATGTATATACTGTATATGCAGATGTGCTGCTGATAACATGATACTGTAGGTGACAATATTAGCAAAACTTTTGCCCAGGGCCCCACTTTATCTGACACCAGCCCTGACTTTAAGCTCCCTGTATTAGTGGCCGGCATATAAAAAAATCATCCAAATTTCTGAAGGAATATCTGAAGTTACATTTAATGATGGGAATAGTCTTAGCTAATTTAGTTCCCCACCACAACATCTGCAATCAGAATAACTGGTAGGCAAGGATAGGCACTAGTGTAGGGTGCTACCTTTTGCCTCCCTGGTGTGACCCAGTTTTTTTTAAAAAAAAATACTACCAGCACTTTAACTGTGGCTGCCGTCGTTAGGCACAGTGACGGCCAGGGCACAGGCATTCAGGTGAGTAGTGTCAATGACTCACTAACACAATGCAACACTTTCTCTGCATGCACTCTGGATGTCATTCCTCCCAGTATTCAATTGTATTCCCAACTTTAAGATGCTGCAGAATGCCATAGAAAAGGGACATCTGCAGAGAGGAGCTATAGCTATAAAAAAGCTATAATGGCTTCTGGTCCAGATGCAGATGAAATGGATAAAATGAGTCTAATCAGAGGACACATCATCTGTAAAGTACTCACATGTAAATGTATATTTTTGATTTGGACTGCATCTAATCACTAATGTGGTACTTGTATGGTTCGAAGTCTGATGATGATTGGTAATAACTATTGTCCCCTTACCATTGGTAAGTTTATAGTGGGAATTGTAGGTTCATTGCAATTAAATATTGTACAAAACTTTGTTTTTGTAGTCAACTAGTAATGATGGTTTTTGTGCAATATTTGTGTACTTAAGATGGTTCTGGTGATGTTTCCATCGCCAGAACCATCATCACTATATGAATACATCACCAAATCCATCATCACTACATAAATACATCACCACATCCCTCATTACTACATAAATGAATTACCAGATCCATCATCATTACATGAATAAATCACCAGATCCATCATTACTACATGAATAAATCACCAGATCCATCATTATTACATGAATAAATCACCAGATCAATTATCACTGCATGAATAAATCACTGGAACCATTATCCTTACATGAGTACATCACCAGAACCATTTTCACTACAGGAGTACATCACCAGAACCATTATCACTCCATGAGTACATCACCAGAACCATTTTCACTACAGGAGTACATCACCAGAAACATTATCACTCCATGAGTACATCACCAGAACCATTTTCACTACAGGAGTACATCACCAGAAACATTATCACTTCATGAGTACATCACCAGATCCATCATCACTACATGAATACATCACCAGATGCATCATCACTACATAAACACCAGAAGCACCAGTTTTATTGCAAGCTGTAATTATACCATGACAGATGCAGACATCATTATATGAATCCCTTTAACTATAATGGGGTCTGTTTACTTTCCATAAGGATATCCATTACTGCTCGACACCTTAATTGAAACCAAACAATCCCAATTATAGTTAAGCTATATTAATTTTTCTGACTATCCTTGGGTTTGACATTTCAATTATAGAATGTCAATGATGAATGCAAAGAACAGTAAGTGATTCCTATATCTAATTGTGAAATTCCACTTTTAAGCCATACCCCTAGAGTTCACCACTTTTTTTGGTTTTGCTGGTATTTCTTGGTAAAAAAAGTAACAATTCGATTGATAAAGCTTGTTACCTAACCCATCTGAGTGGGGGATGTATTAGGGGGTCTTGTAACCTTACTCTCTGACCTATTCCTCTTTTTGGAGGAAGGGTGCAGGGTGCTAGTGACCTCACTTGCCAAGGGCATCAAAACACCTACTTCTGGCCCTGGTTACTTTGAAGCCCTACTCCTGCCACCAATTGCTATCTAAACCTGTATCTGCACATGCCCTAATCTCTTTCAGCACCTTTGCAGAATAGCAGGGGACAGTGTCATAAGGGTAAAAGGCATAGCAAGAGAGACTGTAATAGGGTAAATCAATTAAACACTTTTATGTCTGTTGTTTACTCCCGAAACCTCTGGCAGCCAGTGCGCTTCAACGTGGCCACTGTGTTAAGAAGAGAAGCCTTCTAAGGTATTGGACATTAGTTCATATAGCCTCAGAAAGACACTCATAAAAACATGAAGCTCCAACCAAGATATTTTAAGAAATTAATATTTAAACACTAAATGGTACTTAAATGTGGGCACACACTTTACATATATTTAGACATGTCATATCAGCAGGAACTTTTTACAGCATTTCTCAATATTGCTTGTAGTCAGTTCGAGCAACTGGAAGATTAAAATAAAAATAATTAATGAAAGAAAATACCTCTCCTTGATCAATATTACTGTTTTCATCATAGTCGTAATTGCTGTACAGATCAACTTCATATGTATCGGTATCATAGTTAATGGAATCCGTTGGGGGAGCAGCTACTGCCGCTTTAAGTATAAAAAGTCCCAAGAAAATATTTGCAAATGACTTCATTCTTCAAAGCTTTTAAAGGGAAACAAAAATATGGAAAAAATTTATCAAATTGTAATTATGATCACTGCTGCAAAATGGTAAAATCAACCCTAATTATATCATTTTAAGAGCAAATAGCAGAAAATGAGGAGCTCTATTCATTTGAGAGTAATGAGTACAAAAATATTGCAAGACTCCCACAGACTCACAGTAGCATTAATTCAATGATTTTCCTCCCTGCATATAAATGGGTGTACACATAGATCTTGGATGGATGCCATAAAGTCTACAAGTCAACATCTTCAAGCTGGGTAGCTGACATTTATGGATACAGTTAAGGATACATAATACCAATTAACCTAATATTTTTGCTACTGAAGGTTGAGTGTGACACAGTGCTGGATCTACTTCATTGTGAACTTTATTTTCTTCAATGTATCTAGTTATCTCTATGGACAACGTTATCATAATACATTGATGTCAAGATATGTATATAATAATTAGTAATCTTTTGTATAAGTATCTAAAAAGTGAAAACGTTTTATACACACAAAGAAGTGATTCATGGTCCACATGTTGTGGCTTTACCATATTTCTTACTTTTACGAGGTTATATAAAACATCTTTAACAGACTTCATTTTTCTCCCTATCTAGTGGACAATTTTTGCTATATATACCGTATGCATAGTGGAGAATCCATTGGACATTACTGACATATTGCAATCATTTTTGTTTTAAATTAAGAAAATCATTATTGTAAGGAAAATATTCTTTTTTATTATACTTGGAGTTTTAGTTTAATTCTTACTCAGCTTTGTGGTGATGAACTTATAACACTATAGCGCTAGTTAAACAGAGGACATATTTGCCACATATGTACTCCTCCTGCTTGGGTAAATAGGCATATAACACGTGGTGTCCTCTAGAATGATAGTTCTCTTTAAGATGCTAAGTGTTGCATACACCCATACACTTGTCCTATTCATCTGCAGTTCTTAGTACTTCTAGTCCAGTAACATTACCAATTCATGTGCCAGAAAGAACTGACACATAAACTAAACTTCAGTAAGTTAAAAGAAAGAAAGCTTTTATGAAGCAGCATTAGGCAGGAGGATATGAAATTCCACTGGGAATAGAGCAGTACAAAGCCTTCATTTATGTCAGATTCTCCAAGATACTTTATGCACTGCACCCATCATGAGAACTCTGCTTGAATTACCAGTTTCCATTGCAAGGCAACTAACTGCAGGATGAAATATCCACAGCTTGCAAAAAAAATCAGTATATGGAGTATTATAGATGGACAGATGGATGGATGGATGGATAGATAGATAGATAAATAGATAGATAGATAGATAGATGGATAGATACAGGGATAGATTCAGGGATAGAGGGATAGATAGATACATAGATAAATAGATAGATAGATAGATAGATAGATACATAGATAGATACATAGATAGAAGGATAGATACAGGGACAGATACAGGGATAGATAGATAGATAATATATATATATATATATATATGTATATATATGTAGATATAGATAGATAGATAGAAAGAAAAATAGATAGATACATAGATAGATAGATGGATACATAGATAGATAGATATAGATGATAAATTATAGATAATAGATAGATGATAAATAAATAGATGATAGATAGGTAATAGATAGTGCTGCCTGTTATTTTTATCTAAAATATTATCTACCTATACATATATGGTATTTTGAGAGGCCTTGTACCCATCTCTCATTTTCTAAAGTGCTGTTCCAATTTTCTAGATAGATAGATAGATGATAGGTAGATAGATAGATAGATAGATAGATGGATAGATGGATAGATGGATAGATAGAGGGATAGATAGATAGACGGATAGATAGATAGAAAGATAGATAGATAGATGATAGCTAAATAGATGATAGATAGATAGATAATGGATAGACAGATGGATAGATAGATGGATAGATAGATAGATAATGGATAGATAGATAGATAGATAGATATATAGATGATAGCTAAATAGATGATAGATAGATAGATAATGGATAGACAGATGGATAGATAGATGGATAGATAGATAGATAGATAGAGGGATAGACAGATAGATAATGGATAGAATCATAGATAGATAGATAATGGATAGGCGGATGGATAGATAGATGGATAGATAGATGGATAGATAGATAGATAGATAGAGGGATAGACAGATAGATAATGGATAGAATCATAGATAGATAGATAATGGATAGGCGGATGGATAGATAGATAGATAGATAGATAATAGATAGAGGGATGGATAGATAGATAGATAGATAGATAGAAGGATAGATAGATAGAGAATATACTAACATGCAAATTGTACTTTTAAAATTTTCCAAAAAACAAACCAAATCAAAATATTCATTAAAAAATCAATTAAAGTGGAGCCAAAATTTTACGTTGTATTAATTTTACTATGATGTCACTAAAATATATATGTCCATGTATCAATTTAGTAAAAAGGTTGTTTGGGGATTTTATTAGTTACTCTACTTTTTGGGCGACATTAAAAAATTAATGAATATAAAAACCCAGTAGAATTTCGTCAAAAACAATTCACGTTAGGAAATAGCGAGAGGGAAACTTACCTTGGCTCCTGGTTTTTGGGAATGACAGCAGGTTAGATGGAGTGCAGTGCAAGTGGGATGTAACCTGACCAATTACAAGCCATATCTAAGGCTGAAGGAGGCTGGTACACTGAGTGCTGTATCAACTTGGAATTCACACCATGAAATCTCTTTTAGTTTGCAGGTTAGAATTAGCAATGGTTTAAATATCTAAATGTGATATCCACTATGCATTGGCACTGGATTATGAAAACAGACGTCTGAGCCTAGAAGTTTATTTTACTATATGAATGCCTCCATTGTGGTACCAAGCATGGGAACTTTGTATTGATGTTATTAGGTTACAGCAACAACCTCTTAGAAATAGCATGGAACCAGCAATATACTGAATGTGCAAGTTGCAGTATGTTTCACATTGAAAGTGTCTACCCATAATTTCATATAAATTGCTAAATAATAACTTTTCTTTGAAATCATCAAGATTTTAACAATTTACTCGCTAAAAATAACTTTTAAACAGTATTAGAAAATATTTTGACATTCATTTAAATAAGATAATCCGTATAAAAAAAATCCTTCCCACATTGTGGTTTATCCCGAATCCCAGTACTTATTGTAAAGCAATGCATAGTGTACAACGTTTTTGCTAAGTGCCATTGCGAGAAACAAATGAATCCAGGCTACTAATACAATAAAAGAGACCTCTCTTGATTTCAGTAATTCTAAAGTGTCAAATGCTGCTGTGTTCCCATTATAAGAATTCCTTTGAAATTTGTTGAGAAAGGTGAACCTTTAGCAGTGTATCCCCTATTTTAATTGAATAACTTCTGAAAAGGCATCATAAAATGTTTCCTCAGGTACAAAATGTATTCACGAACACTTCAGATGCATTTGAACAGTAGATCATATCTTTTCTCCAAAACCTGAATAGGTCCTTATTAGTGATGGGCGGACCTGGACTGTAAAAGTCTGGATCCGCACGCTTTCAAACATACCCAGGCACCGGGTAAAAAAAATGCGGTTTTTTTGCCAGGAGGTGTAGATTGGGTACATAAATTTACTGGAAAAATGTAATCACGAAATTTGCATCTCTTGGCCCTAAAATGCAAAAAAATGTATTTTTCTGCCAGGAGGTGCATGTGGATTCTGTCAAACCTACAGATGTATTTTGGAGGTTAATAAAGTGGTGAAAGAGGGTGTTTTTTGTATTTTATTCCAAATAAAGTATTTTATGGTATTTGTGTTTATTTTCACTTACAGATTAGTGATGGGGGGGTCTCATGGATCTGCCATTAAAGATTAGTAGCAGCTGTGGACTGTAATTAAATCCTTACTACCGCAATTGCCACCGCATCAGGGCAATCAGGAAGAGCCATGTAAAGTGCCAGGTTTCTTGCATCTAATGGATGTGACAATCCCGGGTGTTTGAAGATTGCTATTTGAAGGCTGAAGGTGGCGCTATAAGCATGGATCTCCCCAGTCTAAGAATTCCAGCCCCCAGCTGTTGGGCTTATTCTTTTCTGGGTATCAAAATTGAGGGGACTGCATGCTGTTTTTTTCAATTATTTAAATAATTTAGAAAAAAAGCCGCATGCGGTTTCTCTTATTTTGATACACAGCTAAAATAATCGCAGGGCTTGGGCTGCAGCCTGTAGCCGAACACTTTATCTGTGCTGGGTATCAGAATATGGGGGACCGCATGACAATTTTTGTATTTATTTATTTATTTTTATTCTACGCTATAGACCCGCAGACCGGTTCTGTGATTGATCAGACACACTGTCACACAGACTGGGGGCGCATCTGACTGCAACCAATCACAGATGCTGGTGGGTGGGTAAAGACGTGAATATTCAATGAAAGTTAATTATTGGCTCCAGAAGTGAATGTGTGACATGGAAGCATTGTACTGCCATGACGGATCCTCGGTAAGTACAGCGCGCACTCCCATCCTCTTATTCCTTCTACCAACAGCTTTATTCTCCAGATTCTGGTCCCCATATACTTATATGGTGACCGGATTCCAGATCGGAGCTAAAAAAAAAAGAGAACAGGGCCCCCCTGGTCTCGGTTATCTGCGAGTCCATCACAAGTCCTAATATTCCAATAGACATAAAAAACTTATATTTTTATGTTTTCATATTTATGGTATGGCATAATGCATATAATGTGGTGCCACTGTGGACACCCCGTTATTTGCCACAGTCATAATATGGAATATGCAGAACTTGAAGCAGCAGTAGTTGAAAGTTTGTGAACTCACACGTCAAAATTTTTCTTATTTCTGCATAAATTTAACCTTAAACTACCTCCAATTTTCACAGAAGACCTCAAATTAAACAATCAGAACGAAATCAAACAAATGAGTCGAAAACATTGGACTGTCATTTTCAGTTGAAAAAAAAAGTTCCAATTTCAAGTCTGTGTGTGACAAATGTATGTAAACCTTTAAGCCTGCTTTACACGAGTCGATCTATCGTGCGATAGCATGAGCCATCGTACCCGCCCCCGTCGTTTTTGCGTCACAGGCAAATCGCTGCCCGTGGTGCACGAACTCGTTTAACCCCCGTAACACGCACATACCTTTCAAACGACCTCGATGTGGGCGACGACTGTCCACTTTCTGAAGTGGGAGGGATGTTTGGCGTCACAGCGACGTCACACGGCAGCCGGCCAATAGAAGCAGAGGGGCAGAGATGAGCGGGATGTAAACATCCCGCCCACCTCCTTCCTTCCATTAAGCTGGCGGGTGCCGTGGGATGCAGGTATGCCGTGTTCATCATTCCCGTGGTGTCACACGGAGCAACGTGTGATGCCACGGAAACGCTGAACAACCTGCACCCATGAAAATAAACGATATTTTGAAAGTTAACGACGAGTACATGACTCACGATTTGTGAGCGATACTGCGTCGCCAAATTGTAAAAAAGGCCCTGAAACAGCATGTTTACCCAGTTGAACCTCCCACCTAAGGTTGCCTGAGATCCAACACAGAGCACTCAATGTTTAAAAAGGCCCCTGATGGATGAGATGAGGATGGATGAGAATGAGAAAAGAGGTGGTTAATGAGAGCTGTAGGGACACACAGTTTAGACTGATACACAGGGTGATCTATGGCTTCAACGTACCAAACAAACAGAAGGTTAATAAGATAGTACATTGTCCCAAATGTAGGATGCTAAACACGGATCTGTTACATGGGATTTGGCAATGCCCAGAGAGTCAAAAATTCTGGAAAAAAAATGCAGGCGCTAATAACTAGTATATGGGGGATAGAGGTGGCGATGGACCCATTGATATGGATTTTTCATGATGACCATGTTGAACAAATGGCAAGAGTGAGTGAAAAAAGAGATAGAATGTAATGGGATCAACAATTCAGACTGCATCATCAATGTAGAAAGGGATTTGAACATTGCATTAGCACTTGCCCACAAGGGTGCAGTGTCAGACTGTGCAATCACAGACACAGAGGTGGGAAATCCCCTAGAGCTCGTGTGTTCTAACCAGGAAGAAAAAGAGCGGCAAAAGAGTACAGACCCAGAGCTCAGCCAGGACAGAGCTACGTGTGGTCTCCCTGAACAGAGGGTTCTTTTGCAACCGGATTCTTGGAAGAATCACCCTGTGGAAGTGGGTTCTGCCGTCCCTGGTCTGCAGGACTTTGTTTTCACCGAGGATCTAACCGGACTGCAGAGCATCGCGCCCGGAGTGCATATCCAGGGGCTGTGACAACTTGACTGCAGAGCATCGCACCCTGAGTGCAAGTGCAGGGGCCGTTACCGACACAAGGGAGCCATCCGTGCAACCGTGACCTCCCTTCTTCTGCTCGGTGTGCCCCGGGACTAAGAGACTGACTAGAATCTGTTACCAGCGGGAGAAGATCAAAGGAGAAGACCGAGGAGCTGCATCCCTTCAGCGCTGCACCGGGACCCATCATCGTGAGACTCCAGGCATGCGACGTGGGAGCGGCATCTTCTTCTGGGATAGACTGGTACGTGATTGTAGGGAAAGTTAGGGAAAGTTGCCGCCATTTCTTTGTTTTTTTCTCTTGTCTTTTTTCCTTGCTGCGTACCCGGAAGGAGTGAAGATCCGGGGACTCCACCATACACATGTGCGCAGATAGTTCGGTTGACTGTGTTATAAATATGTTTCATAGTAAAGAAATGTTACTACCGGTAAAATCTGAGTATGGGGATTTTGTTGGAATAGAGCATACACACACACCCGCGGCCCTACCACCGGTCGCTTCATGTGGCGTAGACGGCAGGATCGGCTGCACGGGCCATCTGTCGACAGTTCATCCATGTCTCTGGGTGTCCGGAGAGGTTGCACTCCGACCAGGGGGCTTGTTTCGAAGGCCGAGTCATCAAAGAGCTGCATCGGATGTATGGGATCCAGAAGTCGAGGACCACTCCTTACCACCCACAAGGGAACGGTGCATGTGAACGCTTCAACCGGACTCTACTCAAGCTGATCCGCACCTTGGCCGATGATAAGAAAGACCAATGGCCCCAATTCCTTCCCGATCTAGTATGGGCCTACAACAACCAGGTCCACTCCGTGACTGGTTACACCCCACACACCCTTCTCTTTGGCCGCCCCGGAAAAGGGGTCCATGACCTGAACCTATTCCGCCCCGGAGATGATGTCTGCCATAACTACCCCTCCTGGCAAAATGCTCACCGACAGAAGATGGAGACTGTACACCGGCTGGTGAGCCAACAAATCCGGGGCCAGATACATGCTGACCCACTCCCAGTGCAAGAGCAACCCTTGAAGTTGGGACAGCTAGTCCTGCTCTGTATCAAGAAGCCACAAGGGAAACTTCGAGCCAAGTGGGAGACTGAGGTCTACCGGGTAATCGAACGCCCCTACCCCAACGGGCATGCATACCGAGTGCGGGGTGAAGACAGTCGCAGCATCCGCACTGTGCACCGAAATATGTTGCGTCCCTGCCGATCCCAGCCTGACTCCCCTACCACAGTACCCGGAGGGGGTAACGCTGCCGACACGACTGACGTCACGGACGTTTCCCAGCATAGTGATCACGTCGACTCCGAGACCGGTGACCCACCTACACAACCCAGTTCTCCCCCCGGAGTGCTGACTGAAGTGGGGCGTAAAGACAGTGACGGGGAGGGGAACAACCGACCCTTGAGACGCACTGACCGCACCACTGCTGGGATCCCGCCCGGGCGGTCTTACAGGGACCAGTATGTATGGCCCACTTCTCAACCAACCCCTGTGACATCTGCAGTCATCACTGCCTGGGAACCGACGGTAGTTGACAGGGACTGCCAACCTTTAAGTGGGGGGGTATGTAATGGGATCAACAATTCAGACTGCATCATCAATGTAGAAAGGGATTTGAACATTGCTTCAGCACTTGCCCACAAGGGGGCAGTGTCAGACTGTGCAATCACAGACACAGAGGTGGGAAATATCCTAGAGCTCGTGTGTTCTAACCAGGAAGAAAAAGAGCGGCAAAAGAGTACAGACCCAGAGCTCAGCCAGGACAGAGCTACGTGTGGTCTCCCTGAACAGAGGGTTCTTTTGCAACCGGATTCTTGGAAGAATCACCCTGTGGAAGTGGGTTATGCCATCCCCGGTCTGCAGGACTTTGTTTTCACCGAGGATCTAACCGGACTGCAGAGCATCGCGCCCGGAGTGCATATCCAGGGGCTGTGACAACTTGACTGCAGAGCATCGCACCCTGAGTGCAAGTGCAGGGGCCGTTACCGACACAAGGGAGTCATCCGTGCAACCGTGACCTCCCTTCTTCTGCTCGGTGTGCCCCGGGACTAAGAGACTGACTAGAATCCGTTACCAGCGGGAGAAGATCAAAGGAGAAGACCGAGGAGCTGCATCCCTTCAGCGCTGCACCGGGACCCATCATCGTGAGACTCCAGGCATGCGACTTGGGAGCGGCATCTTCTTCTGGGATAGACTGGTACGTGATTGTAGGGAAAGTTAAGGAAAGTTGCCGCCATTTCTTTGTTTTTTTCTCTTGTCTTTTTTCCTTGCTGCGTACCCGGAAGGAGTGAAGATCCGGGGACTCCACCATACACATGTGCGCAGATAGTTTGGTTGACTGTGTTATAAATATGTTTCATAGTAAAGAAATGTTACTACCGGTAAAATATGAGTATGGGGATTTTGTTGGAATAGAGCATACACACACACCCGCGGCCCTACCACCGGTCGCTTCAAGAATACCAAAGCTGTTCCATAGTATAGCCATAATAGGAAAAAGGGCTTTACTGGGCAAATGGCTCGAAGGCAAGGTTCCGTCAGAAGACGAGGTAATGAGGCAGATTAAAATGCTACTTAGAATTGAACAGAGGACAGCAGAAAAAAACAAAGACGGTTTGACTGACACATTCTTTAAAAAATGGAGAAAATTCATTGAAAAACAATGTGAAGCTACAGAAATACAAACAATAGTTACCCCCTTCACGTACACAGAGTGGTATCTACTAGAAGACATTAAGGGAACATTAGGGAAATTACGTGTGGTCTCCCTGAACAGAGGGTTCTTTTGCAACCGGATTCTTGGAAGAATCACCCTGTGGAAGTGGGTTTTGCCATCCCCGGTCTGCAGGACTTTGTTTTCACCGAGGATCTAACCGGACTGCAGAGCATCGCGCCCGGAGTGCATATCCAGGGGCTGTGACAACTTGACTGCAGAGCATTGCACCCTGAGTGCAAGTGCAGGGGCCGTTACCGACACAAGGGAGCCATCCGTGCAACCGTGACCAAAGATCAAAGGAGAAGACCGAGGAGCTGCATCCCTTCAGCGCTGCACCGGGACCCATCATCGTGAGACTCCAGGCATGCAACGTGGGAGCGGCATCTTCTTCTGGGATAGACTGGTACGTGATTGTTGTTTAAAAAAAAAAAAAAAGGCCCCTAAACAGCATCTTTACCCAGTTGACCCTCACAGCCAAGATTGCCCGAGATCCAACACTCTTGCACAGTGCTATAATACAGATGGTTTTCGGAGCTCTGCAACACTGTACCTGCTGCAGCACAGTTACAGGTTTGTGATAGTGATGGGCAGTCTGGCTCTTTTTGGTGATCCGGTTCCCATGGCTCTGCTCACCAAATAGAGCCGGCTCTTTCAGATCATTCTCGGCTCCTTAATAAATATGTGTTCACCCCATATTTAAGATTATAGTAACGCCGCCAAAGCCGTGCCCACCCGTGGCTAATCCCCGCCCACTTACAAGCGGCCATTTAGATTGCTGAGTAGGCGGAGTTTAGCCGAGGGTGGGCGGGGTTTTGGCAGCAAAAAGAGCCGTTTAGAAATTTGAGTGGCTCATCCTGGTGATCCGGCTCCTGTCTTTCACAGCAGGGAGCTGGATCTTTGTGTCGACGGATCGTTCGCGACCGACACATTACTAGTTTGTGACAAATTAACCCACAATACCTGGTGCACAGTGACTACTCATCTTTTTTAAAAAAAAAAAACTGAACCCACAGATCTAAATTTACACTGGTAACAAGTACAATTTTGTTAAAAACTAAGGCCACAAATTCTTGTTCAGAAGTGGCAACAGCTATTTTTTCTTCCGAAAATTAAGGCCACAGAATCTGGTGAGAAGTGGTGGTAGGTAGTTTTTACAAAAACTTGAAACTACAAACCTTGTGGGTACATCGCGAGGAGGAGGAATGCCAAAGTGACTTTGCAGGGCAGACAGGCGAGAAGCATCAGGGTGAGAGCGTGCTCACAAACCAGCCTCTCTTTCAGCAGAAGCTCTGACTTATGTGGGTAAGTTTTCAGGAAGCACTACACCTTCAAATTTAGGCACACTACACACACTCTGTTTTTAAGTAGATTGGGCTAATAGTTTACACTGCCTGTATGCTGCTGTTTTTGATTGCTATGCAAAGCTATGCGATACAAAGCAGTATATGGTTTCAGAGATATTCACACAGCAAAGCATGCTGCACAAATTCTGCTTTTTGATATATTGAGCTAATAGCATACACTGCCTGTTCACTACAGTTTTTGACCTCTACACAAAGCTGCGTGATGCAATGCAGTATGAGGTTTCAGAGATATTCACACAGCAAGACACGCTGGAAAATAATAACTTTTGGTAGCTTGGGCTAATAGATTACACTGCCTGTACAATGCTGTTTTTGACTGCTAGCAAAGCTATATGATGCAACAAAGTATAAGGTTTCAGAGATTTTCCCACAGCAAAGCATGCTGTATAAAATCTGCTTTTTGATAGATTGAACTAATAGATTAGACAAACTGTATGCTGCTGTTTTTGACCAGTGCGCAAAGCTGTGTGATGCAATTGTCATGGTCATCTCCCTGTTTTTTAGAGTCTGATGACAGCTTGAGGACTGGAGCTTCTCATTTCCATCTGGAACAATACATTTAAATGAAGTTTCCTTTTTTTTGGTGCTTTGCAAGTTAATGTCAGTTTGGTTGTCAGCAGCCCATTAGATTAGAGTGCATGTCAGCTGCAGCTGCTTTGTAGCCATGCCCCTTTAGGTTTAAGTAGTTATGTTTCCCAGAAATCCTTGCTGATTATACAACCCAGTTGTATTCTGGCCACCTTTGTAGAAGGTTCTGCTGAGAATTTCTCCCAAAGTTGGACTGTACCCTTTTTGTTGCTGTTTCCATAGTTTCTATTTTCTTCCCTTTTGTCTTTTTAGTATAACAGCGGGTCTAGTGAACCTCTCCCGTCCTCACTAGCCAGGGCATCTACAAGGCTTCTCAGGGTCTCAGGTTCCTGCTCAGCGACAGATGCGGAGACTATATAGGAACTGTTGAGGAGAGTAGGGACAGCTGCAGATGAGGATAGGTGGTATCTAGAGATGAGCGAACCTCTAAAGGCTCGAGTTCAGTTCGGTTCGTCGAACGGAGGCTCCATTCGAGGAACGTTCGACGAACCGTTCGACGAACCTCTCGAACCCCATTGAAACCAATGGCAGGCAAACACAAACACATAAAAACACATTATAAATGTGCACATACAGTTAATAAACATTGCCATTGCACTTACAGATCCCCGCGACGCGTCCTGCACTCTGTCTCCCGACGCTTTTCCTTCCAATAATCGCTGCGTCCTCCCGGTAACCAGCACTGATGATAGGACCTTCCGTGATGTCAAAAAAGCATGTGACTAGTTACGTGTCTATTATCTCATTGCCTACAGACTGGTCACATGGCTAGACGTCATGCTAGGTCCTGTCATTGCATCTCTCCGGTACGCGGTGATTGTTCCAGCATCTCCGTGTACCGGCGAAATGATCTGGCACATGGTCGGCTTCCCCGTTCTGCTTCCCCGTTCCGTTATTCACAGGCTGCCACAGCCGGTCAATAACGGAGATCACCTTTGCTATAGCAAACCGCCTGTTAGCGGTGACGTCACCGCTTACAGCCTGCAGCCTCTGCTTACTCACTGAGTGAATAGACTGCACGGGGAGCAGCAGTGTCTTCCTCCCATGCAGCACTGTCTGATGTAGCAGATCTGCATGGGTTGAAGGAGAAAGAAGACAGAAGACCATGGATCGTGGAGGGCTGACAGGGAGTAATAAACATGGAGTCTCTAAGTGTGTCTGTGTATTTATTTCTATTAAAGTATTTTTTCTCTGTGTGGTGTCTTTTTTTTTTAAACTTTATTGGAGATTCTTAATGGCCGGGTCAACCTTGCCTGACATTAAGAATCTCTGACTTAATACTAGTTAGTAAAACAAAGCTAGTATTAACTCATTATTACCCAGCAAGCCACCCGGCTTTAGAGCTGCTGGGAGAGTTGGATACAGCGCCAGATGATGGCGCTTTTATAAAAGCACCATTTTCTGGGGCGGCTGCGGACTGCAATTTGCAGCAGAGTGAATTAGACTGCACGGAGAGCAGCAGTGTCTTCCTCCCATGCAGTGCTGTCTGATGTAGCAGATCTGCATGGGTTGAAGGAGAAAGAAGACAGAAGACCATGGATCGTGGAGGGCTGACAGGGAGTAATAAACATGGAGTCTCTAAGTGTGTCTGTGTATTTATTTCTATTAACCCCTTCACGACCGCGGGCCGTAAAATTACGTCCTATTTTAACGTGACTTAACGACCAGGGACGTAATTTTACGGCCTAAACTTCATTTGATTGCCGTGGCCATAGCAACGGCTTTCAAATGATGTCCCCTGCTGTTTCTTACAGCAGGGGACCTTTGCTTGACCCCAGGGGGGGCGGCATCGCCACCCCCTATCGACGATCGATGTGATTGGCTGTTCAAATCTGAACCGCCAACCACATCGATCGCACTAATTTCGGCAAAAATAATGCCCGAATTAGTGCGATCCTGTGAGATCCAGCTATGAGATGCCGCAGCTGCAGCAGCATATCATAGGTGGACCTCAAACATGCCGCCCCCAGCCCCTGCAGCACTGATTGGAGCGATCGTGCTATGACGCGCAATCGCTCCAATCAGTGTGCAGTGGGGCGGTCTGATCTGCCGGTGGCCGCCCTCCCCAGGCCTGTGCTGGCCTGCGAGCCCTCCCCCAACATGGCTGCAGCGTGCAGTGGCTGGTACTTGTGGTACCACGCCACCGCTGCTGCCGCCGCCGCCGCCTCTGATGTCTCCGCCGCTGCAGCTCTAATGGTAAGTATTCTGCTCCCTGCGCGCTCCCGTGAAGGCCCCTGCCCGTGCCCCCCCCGATCTGCCCCCCTACGCCCCGATCTGCCCCCCTACGCCCCGATCTGCCCCCCCGGCATCCCGATCTGCTACCACCGCTGCTGCTGAGGTCACCGCTGCTGCTGCAAAGTGAGTACTGTGCTCACTTTGCAGCCCGTGCGCGCTCCCGTGGTGCCCCTGCGCGCTGCCGTGATAGCCCCTGCCGTGCCCCCCCCGCGATCTGCTCCCCCCAACATCCCACCCCCCCCCCCCCCGCTCCCCCCGCGATCTGACTGCCTCCCCCATTATTTCTATTCTGCTTCTGCAGCTCCCTCTCCGGTCTCCCCCTCTGCTCTCCCCCCCTCCCCCTCTGCTCTCCCCCCCTCCCCCTCTGCTCTCCCCCCCTCCCCCTCTGCTCTCACCCCCCCCCCCCCTCTGCTCTCACCCCCCCCTCTCCCCCTCTGCTCTCCCCCGACGTCCTCTTACCTGTCTTCACCGGCCTGATCACATCTGCGTCCATCGCTGGGTCCTTCCTGGGCATTCTGCTGATCTGCCTGCTGCTCCTGTAAAGCTGTCCATCTCTCTGCCATCTGTTCCTCTGCAGCTCTTCTGGTCAGTGATCCTCCTGCTAGTCCTCTGGGTACTGTGAGTACCTTTTTTTTTTTTTTTCCGTATCCCCTGTCAATTTTTACACCTCATCCGTCCGTGCGTCCCGCCAAGCGCTGATCAGGGATGCAGATAACGGATCGGCATCCCTGCTCAATTTTTGGCGTGACTTTTTTTTCCGTATCCCCGATGCTTTTTGTATCGCATCCGTCCGTGCGTCCCGCCAAGCGCTGATCAGGGATGCAGATAACGGATCGGCATCCATGGTCAATTTTTGGCGTGACTTTTTTCCGTATTCACGACGCTTTTTGTATCGCATCCGTCCGTGCGTCCCGCCAAGCGCTGATCAGGGATGCAGATAACGGATCGGCATCCATGGTCAATTTTTGGCGTGACTTTTTTTTCCGTATTCACGACGCTTTTTGTATCGCATCGGTCCGTGCGTCCCGCCGAGCGCTGATCAGGGATGCAGATAACGGATCGGCATCCATGGTCAATTTTTGGCGTGACTTTTTTTTCCGTATCCCCGACGCTTTTTGTATCGCATCCGTCCGTGCGTCCCGCCAAGCGCTGATCAGGGATGCACATAATGGATCGGCATCCATGGTCAATTTTTGGCGTGACTTTTTTCCGTATTCACGACGCTTTTTGTATCGCATCCGTCCGTGCGTCCCGCCAAGCGCTGATCAGGGATGCACATAACGGATCGGCATCCCTGCTCAATTTTTGGCGTGACTTTTTTTTCCGTATCCCCGACGCTTTTTGTATCGCATCCGTCCGTGCGTCCCGCCAAGCGCTGATCAGGGATGCACATAATGGATCGGCATCCATGGTCAATTTTTGGCGTGACTTTTTTCCGTATTTGCGACGCTTTTTGTATCGCATCCGTCCGTGCGTCCTGCCAAGCGCTGATCAGGGATGCACATAACGTATCTGCATCCATGGTCAATTTTTGGCGTGACTTTTTTTTTTACGTATCCCCGACGCTTTTTTTTATCGCATCCGACCGTGCGTCCTGCAGCGGCCGATCAGTGCACTGCGTCTGTGCGTTTGAAAAGTCAAATGGCGCTCCTTCTCTTCTGAACCCCGCCATGCGCTCAAACAATTACTTTCCACCACATATGAGGTATCTGCGTACTCAGGAGAAATTGCACAATACGTTTTATGGTGCATTTTTTCCTGATAGCCTTGTGAAAAAAAAAGCTACCTAGTTGAAGCAACCGTTTTGTGGTAAAAAAAAAAATTTTTCTTTTCACGGCTCAACGCTATAAACTTCTGTGAAGCCCCCAGGTGTTCAAAGTGCTCACCAAACATCTAGAAAAATTATTTGAGGGCTCTAGTTTCCAAAATGGTGTCACTTGTGGGGGAGCTCCACTGTTTAGGCACCATAGGGGGTCTCCAAACGTGACATGGCGTCCGCTAATGATTCCAACCAATTTTGCTGTCAAATGGCGCTCCTTCTCTTCTGAGCCCCGCCATGCGCCCAAACAATTACTTTCCACCACATATGAGGTATCTGCGTACTCAGGAGAAAATGCACAATACATTTTATGGTGCATTTTTTCCTGATAGCCTTGTGAAAAAAAAAGCTACCTAGTTGAAGCAACCGTTTTGTGGTAAAAAAAAAATTTTTTCTTTTCACGGCTCAACGCTATAAACTTCTGTGAAGCCCCCAGGTGTTCAAAGTGCTCACCAAACATCTAGAAAAATTATTTGAGGGCTCTAGTTTCCAAAATGGTGTCACTTGTGGGGGAGCTCCACTGTTTAGGCACCATAGGGGGTCTCCAAACGTGACACGGTGTCCGCTAATGATTCCAACCAATTTTGCTGTCAAATGGCGCTCCTTCTCTTCTGAGCCCCGCCATGCGCCCAAACAATTACTTTCCACCACATATGAGGTATCTGCGTACTCAGGAGAAAATGCACAATACATTTTATGGTGAATTTTTTCCTGTTACCCTTGTGAAAAAAAAAGCTACCTAGTTGAAGCAACCGTTTTGTGGTAAAAAAAATTTTTTTTCTTTTCACGGCTCAACGCTATAAACTTTTGTGAAGCCCCCAGGGGTTCAAAGTGCTCACCAAACATCTAGAAAAATTATTTGAGGCCTCTAGTTTCCAAAATGGGGTCACTTGTGGGGGAGCTCCATTGTTTAGGCACCTCAGGGGGTCTTCAAACCCGACATGGCGTCCGCTAACAGGTGCAGCTAATTTTGCACTCAAAATTTCAAATGGCGCTCCTTGCCTTCCGAGCACTGCTGTGTGTCCAAACATTTGATTTCCACCACATATGAGGTATCTGCGTACTCAGGAGAAAATGCACAATACATTTTATGGTGCATTTTTTCCTGTTACCCTTGTGAAAAAAAAGCTACCTAGTTGAAGCAACCGTTTTGTGGTAAAAAAAAATTTTTTTCTTTTCACGGCTCAACGCTATAAACTTTTGTGAAGCCCCCAGGTGTTCAAAGTGCTCACCAAACATCTAGAAAAATTATTTGAGGCCTCTAGTTTCCAAAATGGGGTCACTTGTGGGGGAGCTCCATTGTTTAGGCACCTCAGGGGGTCTTCAAACCCGACATGGCGTCCGCTAACAGGTGCAGCTAATTTTGCACTCAAAAATTCAAATGGCGCTCCTTGCCTTCCGAGCACTGCTGTGTGTCCAAACATTTGATTTCCACCACATATGAGGTATCTGCGTACTCAGGAGAAAATGCACAATACATTTTATGGTGCATTTTTTCCTGTTACCCTTGTGAAAAAAAAAGCTACCTAGTTGAAGCAACCGTTTTGTTGTAAAAAAATTTTTTTTTCTTTTCACGGCTCAACGCTATAAACTTTTGTGAAGCCCCCAGGGGTTCAAAGTGCTCACAAAACATCTAGAAAAATTATTTGAGGCCTCTAGTTTCCAAAATGGGGTCACTTATGGGGGAGCTCCATTGTTTAGGCACCTCAGGGGGTCTTCAAACCCGACATGGCGTCCGCTAATGAGTGCAGCTAATTTTGCGTTCAAAAATTCAAATGGCGCTCCTTCCCTTCCGAGCTCTGCCGTGCGCCCAAACAATTGATTTTTACCACATATGGGGTATCAGCGTACTCAGGAGAACATGCACAATAAATTGTATTGTGTACTTTCTCTTTTCTCCCTTGTAAAAATGAAAATTTTATGGCTAAAGTAACATTTTTGTGTTAAAAAGTAAAATTTTCATTTTTTCCTTCCACATTGCTTTGGTTCCTGTGAAGCACCTAAAGGGTTAATAATCTTATTGGATGTGGTTTTGAGCAGTGTGAGGGGTGTAGTTTTTAGAATGGGGTCACTTTTGGGTATTTTCTGTCACCTCGGCCTCTCAAAGTCACTTCAAATGTGATGTGGTCCCTAAAAAAATTATTTTGTAAATTTTGTTGGAAAAATGAGAATTTGCTGATGACCTTTGACCCCTTCTAACTTCCTAACGGAAAAAAAATTTGTTTCGAAAATTGCGCTGATGTAAAGTAGACAAGTGGGAAATGTTATTTAGTAACTATTTTGTGTGACATATCTCTCAGATTTATGGGCATAAATTTTCAAAGTTTGAAATTTGCGAAATTTTCGCCAAATTTCCTAAATTTTCACAAATAAACGCAAAAAATATCGGCCTAAATTTACCACTGACATGAAGTACAATATGTCACGAAAAAACAATCTCAGAATCGCCAGGATCCGTTGAAGCGTTCCAGAGTTATAACCTGTCAAAGTGACACTGGTCAGAATTGCAAAAAATGGCCCGGTCATTAGGGTGTTTTAGTGGCCGGGGGTGAAGGGGTTAAAGTATTTTTTCTCTGTGTGGTGTCTTTTTTTTTTAAACTTTATTGGAGATTCTTAATGGCCGGGTCAACCTTGCCTGACATTAAGAATCTCTGACTTAATACTAGTTAGTAAAACAAAGCTAGTATTAACTCATTATTACCCAGCAAGCCACCCGGCTTTAGGGCTGCTGGGAGAGTTGGATACACTGCCAGATGATGGCGCTTTTATAAAAGCACCATTTTCTGGGGCGGCTGCGGACTGCAATTTGCAGCAGAGGGGCCCACTATTAGATATCTACCTTCTGGGTCAATTATCGTTTTCAGTTCTTCAAATCTTATTGAATCTCTTTTAATAAGGGCCACACCTGATTTTTTCTTTTTATTTGAAGAGAGAGGGATTGTTGGGAATGATTTATGTTCAAATTTGGGTGTTTTTTTCTAGGGCAAATTTTGTTTCCTGTAGTCCAATTCTGCTTTGAATTTTTGGCTGTCCCTCCATATGAGAAACCTTTTTTGTGGCGAGTTTAACCCATTGACGTTGATGGTCAGGAATTTTGTGGTCATCTTGGTGGTTGATGGCTTTTTTGGCTTTATCTCTTGGTGCGGTCTAGACATTTGATGTCCTGCTGGACATTATAAATGTGAAGACATTATAAATAAAATTAGAGAACTAGAAAATTCACAAGCAAATAGTCCCTCAGATGACACACAAAAAGAAATTTTAAAACTCAGACTAGACTTAAAAACCATCCTCTCAAACGAATACGAAAGATTCATACTGACCTCAAAATCCAATTTTTACCATCACATGAATAAACCTTCTGGACTCTTAGCCAAAAGACCAAGAATTCTGAGGTCTAAGACCAAAATCTTACAGATAAGAGATAGCGACAACACAATATACAAAAACCCAAAAGACATTTCACTAAAATTTGAGGAATTTTTAACAACCTGTATAACTTAAAAAAATAATAAACTAGAAGACAAATCCACTAAGGAAGATATCAATCAATTCCTTGACTTGATTCAGTTACCCTCTCTAACGAAGATTTAAATTTCCTAAACACCCCACATAAAAACAGTGACATAATGGCTACAATAAACTCTTTAAAACAAAATAAAGCACCAGGACCAGATGGAATTCCCAATGAGTACTACAAGATCTCATCAATGAACTATCACTAGTCTTAAAATTACCTGAGGAGATGCAAGAAGCCACTCTATCAGTTTTGTATAAATAAAAGGGAGACAGAGACTTCATTGGAAACTATAGACCCATTTTGCTCTAAAATTCTGACCTGAAAATATTGGCAAAGACCCTAGCCACCAGACTACAAAAATGAGTACTGATCCTTATACACAAAGATCAAGTGGGGTTCATTGCGAATAGAGGAGTAGAAGACGCTACCAGACGAATCCTAAACCTACTCACTCACTCAGGGAAAACTAAGACTCCCACAGTCTTTATCGCAATTGATGCTGAGAAGGCATTTGACCAGGTTGAGTGGAACTACTTTCTACAAACTTTAAAAAAATTTGGCTTCAAAGGGAGGGTATTAGACCTTATAAAATCATTCTACTCAAACCCGTCTGCGAGAATTTTAACAAATGGTCTCCTATCGGGTAAAATCAACCTCTCGAATGAAACAAGGCAGGGGTGTCCTCTTTCACCGTCACTGTTTGATCTTTTCATTGAGCCCTTGGTGGAGAAGATCAGGATGGACTGCGGGATTACGGGCATCCCTACTAATAACATGAAATTCAAAGTGTCACTTTTTTCAGACGACATCCTACTCTCTCTAACGGATCCACTGAACTCTGTCAAACAGACCTTGGAAATTTTTAAAGAATTCTCAAGGGTATCATTATATAGGACTAATGTTAACATTTTTCTTTTTATTCATATGCATTAAAAGTTTTTCAGAACCAAGACAAACAAACAACAATTACTTTTCAGTGAAGATTAACAAGGTGTCTTACTCACTCTACTTGAGGCACTTAAGAAGCAGAGAGTAGGTGATAATATTGATCAAGACAGTATCTCAAAACAATATATAGAAAAATTTTAATATTAGTCAATAATAGGAGTTGGGTATATTCTGACACAATGCTAAAACTGTATATGTATACCAATTTAAAGAATCTTTTTTCTGAGAAATGTATCATTATATAGGGTCAATATGGAAAAAAACAGGCTATGCACCTCAATCTGGATCAGGATCTATTAAAATTCCTACAATCGGAAATCAAATTTCAGTGGAATGTGGACAGCATGTCTTATTTAGGAATCAAACTAACGAAAACCACAAAGGACTGCGCTAACCAGAGTATTACTGACATTTATAATATCATACAAAAAGATCTACACCATCTATCCAAAGTAGAGCTTTCCTGGTTAGGAAAAATAAACATCACAGCTCTCTTAAAGAATCCAAATAATCAAAACATGTGGAGAACCAAATATATCTCCCAAATTTATAACGAAGGCACAGATCCCCTTAGCTTAAAACACTTGGAGAAGTGGAAAAACGAGTTAAAAATCCCAGAAAATCAATTTGAAGGAAGATTTCAAAAGCCATTGGCCACAGTCTACAAAAATATACTTTGCTTTGCTCTTATAGCAACCAATTATAAGATAATAACCCATTGGAATTACACACCCCATAAATTGCATTTAATTAACCCAGGTACCTCAAACAAATGATGGAGGAACTGTGTAAATTCAGACAACATAACTCACAGATTTTGGTCATGTCCAAAGATTAAGACATTCTGGAGAGACATTCAATCATTTATAAGGTCCATTACACAGCTAGATGTAACTCTAAAGGGTGCTTTACATGCTGCGACATCGCTAGCAATAGCACCCACCCCCGTCATTCATGCGACATTTGGTGATCGCTGCCGTAGCGAACACTATCGCTACAGCAGCATCACATGCACATACCTTTTCAGCGACGTCGCTGTGACCGCCGAACAATGCCTCCTTCAAGGGGAAGGTACGTTCGGCGTCAGGGCCGGATTATAGGCGGGGCAGGCGGGGCTTCAGCCCAGGGGCCCCCACCAAAAGAGCTTCCAAGGGGGCCCACACCACCAGGGCCATACTTGCCACTATTCACCTGTCAGCATTTTTTTTTCTTCACACTCTCCCCCTCCCCCCGTAAAGACAGTCTAATAAATCAGCTGTGTTTTCGGGGGGGGGGGGGGGCGGGTGTTGGCGCCCCGCCATTTACTTGTATCGGCGTCTTTAAGACACAAAAACAAACTGCGGGCACAGGACGCTGATTGACCCCGGAAGTACCAGCGCTTGCACTTCCGGGGTCAGAGGTGTGCACTGCCAATGAGCTCCCTGCGCGGCCATACCCAGCGTGAAGCGGGGCAGGGGCACGGTGTAGTGGGCCGCTGTATCTGCTTTCCCCGCCGCGCTCCTCCGCACTGTGTACATGCCAGGCACAGGAGCAAGAGGCAGCACTGTACTGTGCCGGCTCTGCTGTGTGCCTGGCATGTACACAGGCATTTTTTTATAATAGCAGAAACGCAGTTTATATCAACCTTAATTATTTTCAATATATCAACCAGCAAGGTCTTAAATAACATAAATCTCCTAGGAGACACTAGTATAAAAATATCTAAAACTTAACATTTAATATGTAGATTAAAAAGTGAACAGGGTCACTGAAAAACGTGACATACTAAACATACAAACAGAGAATACACCTGGTGTTTGATCACAGCCCCACACGTATTATCATAAAGGTGCACTAGCACACCATCAAACCTAGTACCAACGTCAGGCCATTAAAGAATCAACACCAATGTATATGACACATTAGATTGTCCATATAAGCATCATGGACATAGAGACCTCATAATTAACCCCTTGTTAAACTATTCTAGGAACAAAGCACCAAAAATAGGGGTACCCAGAAATAGAAGGGGAACAGGTCTCACTATAAGTAGCGGGCTATAGTAATGCAGCAAACCTGGAACTCGATTGTCATAGATCGAGTATACTTGTTTCCTTGATTTGTTAATGCATTTTTAGGTGAAACTTCCATCAATGTACACATAACTTCCGACGCGTTTCATTAATATTCCTCAGGGAAGTCAATAATCCAAATCAGAGGGTAATACCACCGTCATAAAGGCAGGCATCCCCGGTGGAACCCCAGTGCTGGACTGAAAATGAAATAAAAATACAAACGCGCTAACTTTTGGTGCTTTGTTCCTAGAATAGTTTAACAAGGGGTTAATTATGAGGTCTCTATGTCCATGATGCTTATATGGACAATCTAATGTGTCATATACATTGGTGTTGATTTTTTAATGGCCTGACGTTGGTACTAGGTTTGATGGTGTGCTAGTGCACCTTTATGATAATACGTGTGGGGCTGTGATCAAACACCAGGTGTATTCTCTGTTTGTATGTTTAGTATGTCACGTTTTTCAGTGACCCTGTTCACTTTTTAATCTACATATTAAATGTTAAGTTTTAGATATTTTTATACTAGTGTCTCCTAGGAGATTTATGTTATTTAAGACCTTGCTGGTTGACATGTACACAGGCAGAGAAGCGCGTCGGCGCCGGTCACCGCAGCTTCGTCCTTCCTATCCAAATGTATTTGCGTCTTTCAGACGTAAATACAGTTGAACAGCGTGCCGGGACTGGGCCCCGCCCCCGACGTGCAGCAATTTATTTATTTATTATTATTATTTATTTATAGAGCACCATTGATTCCATGGTGCTGTACATGAGAAGGGGGTTACATACAAAATACATGTACAAGTTACAGTAGACAGACTAGTACAGAGGGAAGAGGGCCCTGCCCTTGCGGGCTTACATTCTATAGGATTATGGGGAGGAGACAGTAGGTGGGGTGTAGGTGGGGCGGCAGCTCCGCACGGTGGTGGGGCGGCAGCTCCGCACGGTGGTGGGGCGGCAGCTCCGCACGGTGGTGGGGCGGCAGCTCCGCACGGTGGTGGGGCGGCAGCTCCGCACGGTGGTGGGGCAGTGAGGTCATTCAAGGTTATAGGCATTTCTGAACAGATGAGTCTTTAGGTTCCGTTTGAAGTTTGCAAGTGTAGTAGATAATCTGACGTGTTGAGGCAGTGAGTTCCAGAAGACTGGGGATGTTCGGGAGAAGTCTTGGAGACGGTTGCATGAGGAGCGAATGAGAGAGGAGGATAGAAGGAGATCTTGGGAGGACCGGAGATTACGTTTTGGAGTGTAGCGAGAGATTAGTTCAGAGATATATGGAGGAGACAATTTGTGGATGGCTTTGTAAGTCAGTATTAGTAGTTTGAATTGGATACGATGGAAGATTGGGAGCCAGTGAAGGGACATGCAGAGAGGAGAAGCGGGGTGGTAGTGAGGCGAGAGGTGGATCAGTCGGGCAGCAGCATTAAGGATGGACTGGAGAGGGGCGAGCGTGTTAGCAGGGAGACCACATAGGAGGATGTTGCAGTAGTCGAGGCGGGAGATTATGAGAGCATGCACTAGCATTTTTGTAGATTGAGAATTGATGAAGGGACGGATTCTGGAAATATTTTTGAGTTGAAGACGACAGGAGGTGGTGAGGGATTGAATGTGTGGTATGAAGGACAAGGCAGAGTCAAAGGTCACTCCGAGGCACCGAACTTTGGGTGCTGGGGAGAGCGTGATGTTATTTATTGTAATAGATAGATCAGGTAGAGAGTGTAGGGGAGATGGAGGAAAGATGATCAGCTCAGTTTTGGCCACATTGAGCTTTAGGAAGCGAGAGGAGAAGAAGGAAGATATAGCAGATAGGCACTCTGGGATTCTGGACAGCAGAGAAGTGACATCTGGACCAGAGAGGTAGATCTGAGTGTCATCGGCATATAGGTGGTACTGGAAGCCATGGGACTTTATGAGTTGTCCCAGGCCAAATGTATAGATAGAAAAAAGTAATGGTCCCAGGACAGAGCCTTGAGGGACACCAACAGAGAGAGGACGGGATGAAGAGGTTGTGTGGGAGTAGGAGACAGTAAAAGTGCGGTTGGAGAGGTAATGTGCTGCCTTGCTGACGTCATCACAGTGCTGCGGGTGCCACACTGGGGACATCAGGAAGCGAGTACTCCATGAAACAGCTGAAGAGACAGGTAAATCAATGGGGATGAGGGGGGAGGGGCTGAGGACACATAACGGGGAACATTTGTGAAGGAACACAGCTTTGAGACAGGCAATGGAGGAGTACTGTATTCCGAGGGAGGGGGAGAGGCAGGAGTGTGTAGGGATGGGGCAGTGTAATTTGTGTGTGTAGGGGGTGATAAGGGTTGCATTGTATTGTGTGTGTGGGGAGGGGTAATAGGGGGTGCATTATATTGTGTGTGGGTAGAAGAGTAATAGGGGATGCATTATATTGTGTGTGGGGGGAGGGGTAATGGAGGGTGCATTGTATTGTGTGTGGGGGGAGGGGTAATGGAGGGTGCATTGTATTGTGTGTATGTGTGTGTGGGAGGGGTGATGGAGGGTGCATTGTTTTGTGTGTGTGTGGGGGGAAGGGGTAATGGAGGGTGCATTGTATTGTGTGTGTGTGTGTGTGGGAGGGGTAATGGAGGGTGCATTGTATTGTGTGTATGGGGGAGGGGTAATGGAGGGTGCATTGTATTGTGTGTGTGGGGGAGGGATAAAGGAGGGTGCATTGTATTGTGTGTGTGTGTGGGGGAGGGGTAATGGAGGGTGCATTGTATTGTGTGTGTGTGTGTGTGTGGGGGGGGAGGGGTAATGGAGGGTGCATTGTATTGTGTGTGTGTGTGTGGGGGGGGAGGTGTAATGGAGGGTGCATTGTATTGTGTGTGTGTGTGTGTGGGGGAGGGGTAATGGAGGGTGTATTGTGTGTGTGTGTGTGTGTGTGTGGGGGGGGAGGGGTAATGGAGGGTGCATTGTATTGTGTGTGTGGGGGAGGGATAAAGGAGGGTGCATTGTATTGTGTGTGTGTGTGGGGGAGGGGTAATGGAGGGTGCATTGTATTGTGTGTGTGTGTGTGTGTGTGGGGGGAGGGGTAATGGAGGGTGCATTGTATTGTGTGTGTGTGTGTGGGGGGGGGAGGTGTAATGGAGGGTGCATTGTATTGTGTGTGTGTGTGTGTGGGGGAGGGGTAATGGAGGGTGTATTGTGTGTGTGTGTGTGTGTGTGTGTGTGGGGGGAGGGGTAATGGAGGGTGCATTGTATTGTGTGTATGTGTGTGTGGGAGGGGTGATGGAGGGTGCATTGTTTTGTGTGTGTGTGTGGGGGGAAGGGGTAATGGAGGGTGCATTGTATTGTGTGTGTGTGTGTGTGGGAGGGGTAATGGAGGGTGCATTGTATTGTGTGTATGGGGGAGGGGTAATGGAGGGTGCATTGTATTGTGTGTGTGGGGGAGGGATAAAGGAGGGTGCATTGTATTGTGTGTGTGTGTGGGGGAGGGGTAATGGAGGGTGCATTGTATTGTGTGTGTGTGTGTGTGTGGGGGGGGGAGGGGTAATGGAGGGTGCATTGTATTGTGTGTGTGTGTGTGTGGGGGGGGAGGTGTAATGGAGGGTGCATTGTATTGTGTGTGTGTGTGTGTGGGGGAGGGGTAATGGAGGGTGTATTGTGTGTGTGTGTGTGTGTGTGTGTGGGGGAGGGGTAATGGAGGGTGCATTGTATTGTGTGTGGGGGTGGGGTAATGGAGGGTGTATTGTATGTATGTGTGTGTGTCGGGGGAGGGGTAATGGAGGGTGTATTGTGTGTGTGTGGGGAGTGAGGGGTAATGGATGGTGTATTGTGTGTGTGTGTGGGGGGGAGGGGTTATGGAGGGTGTATTGTGTGTGTGTGTGTGTGTGGTGGGGGAGGGGTAATGGAAGGGGCATTGTATCGTGTGTGTGTGTGGGAGGAGGAGTAATGGAGGGTGCATTGTATTGTGTATGTGAGAGGAGGGGTAATGGAGGGGGCATTGTGTGGGGGGGGAGGGGTAATGGGGGGTGCATTGTAATGTGTGTGTGTGTGTGTGTGGGGAGGGGTAATGGGGGGTGCATTGTAGTATGTGTGTATGTATGGAGTAATGGGGGGTGCATTGTATTTGTATGTGTGTGTGTGTGTCAGCGCTCTGTGTATGTGTGTGTGTGTGTGTGTGTGTGTCAGAGCTGTGTGTGTAAGAAGCAGTACTGTATGTGTGTATATATGAATTAGAGCAGTCTGTGCGCCCCCCAGAACTATATGGGTCCCCCAGAGCGCTATGTCACCCATCCCAGTAATGAGTACACCACCAGAGGTGTTTGCCACTCCAGTAATGTCTATGCCCCCTGCCCCTCCTGTAATGTATATATTGTAGCCCCTAGCCCCTCCTGTGATGTATATACAGCAGTGCTGTCAGTGGGCAGTCATGTCTGTTAGTGACAGCCATCGTGAAACACAGCCACATGTCCTGAAGGAGCTGGGCGAAAACAAGCGGGAAAGGTGAGTGAGGCTGCTGGCGACTTCCCCATATTAATACCTAAGGGCTCATGTGCACGTAACTGCTGAATATTCTGCAGCGATTTGACAGCACATGTGCGAGTCAAATCTCTGCAGAAACACTGCATAATGGATGCAGTTTTTCTGTACAAAAAAAGCCGATTTCATGAGCTCTGGCTGCTGCCCCCACCATAGACAGAGTGGGAGCTGCATCCATAGCGAACGGAATACTTGACATGCTCATTTATGAACGCACAAATTTTGGTCAACATTTTAGCACCCAAATCGCTGCGTTCATAAAAGCAACGTGTGCACGTATCATGCACAATCTTCATAGATTCTGCAGGGGACGCAGGATGTATGCATTTTCACTGCAGTGCTATACGCAGCGTAAATGCATGGAATTACGCAACGTGCGCACGAGCCCTAATGCGTCTGTGTCTGCATGTTTGTCAGTGTATATGACTGTGCATATATTTGTCTGTTTATATGTATTTTTCTGAATTTGTCTTCAAATATGTATATGTACGTATGCCTGTATGTGTATGTGCGAATCTGTGTGTGGATGGGGTGCGCTGAGACTCTTTCACCCGGAGGCCACAGAAACCTGGAGCCGGCCCTGGCTGCCTTAACATTGGGATCAATAAAAAATATGTGAGTAAAGCGGGCTTTACACGCTACAATATATCTAACAATGTGTCGGCGGGGTCACGTCGTAAGTGACGCACATCCGGCATCGTTAGTGATATTGTAGTGTGTGACAGCTACGTGCGACCCTGATTGTGCGTTAAAACGTTGATCGAACACATGTTCAATTTCTAAAAATTGCACGTCCGGTTGTTCAATGTTCCTGAGGCAGCACACGTTGCTCCATGTGACACCCCGGGAACGATGAACACATCTTACCTGTGTCCTGCCGGCAATGCGGAAGGAAGGAGGTGGGCGGGATGTTTACGTCCCGCTTATCTCCGCCCCTCCTCTTCTATTGGCTGGCCGCTGTGTGATCTCGCTGTGACGCCGAACATCCCTCCCACTTCAGGAAGTGGATGTTCACCGCCCACAGCGAGGTCATTTGGAAGGTAAGTAAGTGTGACGGGGGTTAATCGTTTGTTCGACACGGGCAACAAATTGCCGCACTTACGATGGGGGCGTGTGCGATCACATACGATAATCGCATATGTAATTGAAACGTGTAAAGCAGCCTTAACTCTACTTTCTGTGTA